>NC_138294.1:27316606-27929106 GCF_965601325.2 Salmo salar | reverse complement strand
TGCCACATTACTTAAATCTATTCAGTCCTGTCAGATTTACAAATGCCTAGGAGCTAGGGTAAGTGCCTAGGGGGTAGGGGCTAGGGGGGAAGGGGCTAGGGAGTAGGGGCTAGGGGGGAAGGGGCTAGGGAGTAGGGGAAGTTCCTAGGGGCTAGGAGTTGTTTCAGAAAAGGGTCTTCCTCTCCCACTCTGAAATGTCCACTTAATCCATTTTGACAACTCAGCCGGATACCAAACGGCAGTATTATCCACTAAAGACTGGTTGCACTGAGAATGCATTTCCCCCCCTCTTCTAGGTCCTTGTATTTCCTTCCTTCCTCAAAATTCAGCCATGTTGCAATGGGATGTTTAGCTGGACGAGATCTTTAGTTTCCTGATCTGGATATTGAGTACATTGCAGTGTGGTAGGAATGCTGCCATCTAGACAGGCACAGCTGCTGAAAAACTAAACTTTGAATGTATTTTAAAGGTGCAGGGAATCATTCGTGTTTTTAATACAGCAATTATCTGGCTAGTTCCCTCTGCGAATAAGAACCACTGAATCACTTCTAGTGAGCTGTGTAAACGGACATATTCGATTGTTGATTATTATTAGCCTTCATTAAACACGTTCTCTTTTACATTTACGACCTACAACGACGTTTCATTGTGTCACCGTGGGTGTCCACATACAGTGGAAAATGTCATCTCTGTTTTTTGTGTTTTTGCAAAGGAACTTCTCGACGGAGCAAGCAGTTTGGAACCTTCCCAGGAAACTACGTCAAGAAACTATAATGATGAATCCGGTCCACCCCCGCACCCTCCTTACTTGGACCCTTCCATCTCTAGCACAACCCATATTGGACACAACCAACCCGGAGTAAAATGAAGTTGCTCCTAGACACTGATTTGGGTCAGTTTTGCACTTTCCCCATCAATGGTTATGGTTAGGATTGGGGGGAGGTGGAGCTGACCCTAGATCTGTACCTAGGGGAAACCTCACCCCGGAACAACACGCCCCCCATTATGTCGGGTCATCCAAGAAGCCTTTCCCAAGTGTGTGCGACAACGTCACAACAAGTATTTTGTTTTAGCTCTAACTAGCCAACTCTACAGGAGACTATTCCACTAACTAAACGGTTATTTTCTAAATGATGAGGTTGAAGAAGATGAGGTTGAAGAAGATCCATACTTTTGTATTCCTGTCACCTCAGATACTGAAGGAAGGGTAGCCAAACAAGATGGCCCCCTTTTTAGTGTTGACATCCGCTTTTATTTGATTCATTAGATCTATTTTGACCCAGTAATGTAATAACTTGCATTGATAAGTTGATTGTGTAACATTCAGAATGGTCAAATATGGTAAAGAGAGAGTTAAAGATGCCAAGTAAACTGCCACTCAGGATTGCCTTGACATCATCATGTCAGCCATGTTTCTTTTTCCTTTTTCCTCAGTGTTAAATGAATACAGAGACCCCCCCTAAGCGTATTATCTGTAATAGAGGGGCATGTTGCTATTTTCAGAGCAGTATTGTCATAGGACATTGCAACACATTTCAATGTCTAGTCATTTGGCAAATGCTCTTATCCACACCGACTTTCAATAAGCGACACGAAACAACCACAGTATTATTAGTACAAAAATCTTCATCAGATGTTACATTTCATACACCAAACACAGGAACACTTCCCCAGTGAAAATGATGATGTGTAATCCATGATACCCGAAAGTGTTGCTGGATACCACAGGATAGGGTATGACATGTTTGGAGGCAAATGCATTGATATTGAATGCATATATGAATGCATATATCTCTCCAGAGCCTTCTATTCGCACCGGAAGGTTCTGGATATCTGCCCGCTATGGGTCTACAGTCAATTCCAGTTTCTCATTATAGTGTTTGCTAACTCCTATATGGATGAGTTATTTCAAATGTGGAATTGTCAATCGTTGATATTTTTATTTTGAACCCTTCTGTTTGAACAAGTACAGTACATTTTGTACTTTTGATGGAAAATAATATTTATAGATTTGGGATTTTATTGATTGGTTGACTTGGCATTTTATCCCTTTTCTCACGTAACATTTCAGAGTACACTACGGATTTTACAAGTGAAAGCTAGATTGGATTGTCGATAGGGCTTTAGGAGTTTGATACCGTTGGAAAACCATATGCAAAAGCAACTAGTTTTCCCACTTTTTTCTGTATGTATAGATGTTTATAATGGGAAAAGTATTGAATATTGATAAAACGTCATTTAGATGTCTCCGTCCATAGATATAACTCATGGAATGGAAGGAGCAACATCTGTTTCTCAACTTACTTTGTGTACTTTCTTTTAGTTGAAGTGGCCTAAGGTGAAGTGTACTTTTGGCTAATTTCAACCAGAGCAAATCCCCTTGTCATGTTTAAGATAACGAGACAATAGCCAAAAAATGTGTTCCCAGTCGAGTCTGACATTTTACTTTTGTCAATATACAACAAACGTTCAGGTCTCAACAATAAAACAACCCTCCTTTTTGAAATGGTGTTATTTTATTCTATGACGAGGTTTTCTTTTTACGATTGCTGTTGAATACCGTATTAGGAATGTTGCCACATTCATTGCCTTTGTCCAAATGGGATGTTTTACTTCACTCTAATATAATCAGATAAGCAGTGTAAATGAATTTGGTTGAATTATACAGTTATGTTCCTGGAGTTGTTTTTTTTCTCTATAGGTAATTCTGACGGTGACCTTTTTTTACTGTCCGGGATGAATGAAACGATTAGAGTGTCACTGCAATAGCTTATAACAATGTATTTGAATAACATTTATTAGGCATACTTTTTGTGTTCAATGAATATGATTTATGACATTTGTTTTGCCTTTTTCGTGGGTAAATGAGTATGTATTCGTATAGGAAGGACACTGACCGCAGAACAGTCGTTTAAGCACCTTAATATGTAATTACTTTATTTTTGGTTTCTGTTTTTGATTGGTTTTGTTCTAGTTTATTTTTCTCCCCATCCCCTTTTCATTCACTCTTCCCTGGGTCGTGTTCATTAGGCACCAAAAGAAAACGGACTACCTGGACATGTCCAATAAGAAATGCACATTTTCATGTTCTGTTGCAAACGTTTCCCGTTGCTATCCCTAATGAACACGACCCTGGCATGTGAGAGCACTGCGTGTCTGTCGGCGTTGTTGTTTTTTTTGTACGTCTTTTGTATGGAGCTGTAAATCGATGACACGATCCACTGCTTTATAAACTCTTTTCTCACCCACCATCAGTTTGGGTTGCCTTTCTTTCTGCTTGTCATTTTTTCACACCACCTCTTCCTACATCCACCTCATTCGCCTCAGACAGCCATACCGCCATATCCCTATGGTGCAAAATTAATAAATAACGTTTATGCAAAAACAGAAAACCTTTGTGGTGGACTACACTACTTTAAGGTTCTCTTTATGAAGGGTACCTTAATGTGAAGTGGTACCTTGTAGTGTTACCAGGGATAACCGCTCTGGAGAACAAAATTGAGTATAAGGGAATTTAACGTTTAAAATATTTCTAGTCTGACTTTGCTACCACTTTCGGGGACTTTAAAGGTTTTGGACTGAAGACATGGAGGATCCCCGCTCACATTGGAGTTGTTTTATATTGCATCTGAAAGGCGGGCCTACAAGTGTGGACTCTTAGCTTTGTCCAAATGTAAACTCAAGTGGATGCATTGCAATGAAGACATTCTTATTACAAGTCTTTCTGCTTTAATTTACGATTTTTGGTGACTGTATTCCTAATAAATTCTGCCTGATAATTTCAATATTTTTTCTCTCTTTGGAAAGTCTGAAAGCAGGCGGACTTCTTTTCTCACTGGTGTGACAAAAACATGGTTATACAATAGTTAAGTAGTGCTGTTGTCCATGTAGGAATGACTGTACATTTGATACTGTATGAAATTAAACGGTATTTATCCAAAAAACATAATTTGCCCCGGGATACTTCAACTGGTGACTCAGAATAAAGACAAAGGAGCCCTTTGTTGCTGGGTAAATCTGATAGATTTATTGATGGGACAAACAAACAAAAGGGTTATGTTTCGGCATAAATCGTCTCCATCATAGCCTTCTGTTTAAGCTGGGCTGTAGCGCGTTTGGGTATACGTCTTTTCTATTTGTAAACTGAAAGGTTAAAGTTCACTGCCCCAATATGTATTGGACTGTATTGTTGAATCACGATTTGAAGTGTGTTCTATGTGAAGTAGGTACGTATTTGGAGACGTGTGTGTGTGTGTGTACGTACGCTCCTTCTACATAACACACACCATCCGAGACATCCTTCATTTGTGTAGGAGTCAGCTCCTCCCTAAACCTGTCCCCATGGCAACTGTACAAACAAACCCGGACTGATAGGTCTTGAAGGAGGTATGTTAGCAGTTTCAGGAGATCGACACTGAGGGGAGAACGAACGACTTTAACGTCATCATAATTGGCCATCCGTTGTTTTTGTTGGCTTTCTTCCTCCCCGTTGACATTATGGAAACAGGCTTAATGCACAGGGGGTGGGCTGACAACTTGAATAGATTAGGTTGTCTTGCTTCAATGCTTACTGTGCGTTAACGTTGTTACGCACATACACACATAAGAACTGCTTGTGTTTGACGGATGAGTTAGTTGCATTAGATGTTCTTGTAACGGTTTCAGTTAGGCGTGAGCGAGAGAAAGAAAAAGTGCCTCCGCTAATGGGAATGTAAACACCTCTGACCTCGTTTCTGTTTAATACTCACTGTGTGGAGATAGAGAAAGAAAGAAAAGTAGAGAGAGCGAAACGTTCAGAACAGAATGGAGATTGGCTCATGTCCAGATCAGACAAACAGAAAAAGAACGAGAGATCTCGAATTAAATGAAGAGAGCGAAAGAGAGGCTGGGAGGAGAGCCCTAGCTCTGGGCCGCTCCAGATCAATAGGGCCTGGAATGCTGCTGCGCCTGGGGGACCTCCAGGGCCTGAGCAAGGAGCTGCGCCGGCAGACCAAATAAGGGCAGGAGCCGCCGGAGGGGGGAGGGGGAGGGGGGGGGGGTCAAGGAGAGACAAGTGGGCCGCATGCTCACAGACACTGGCCTATCTCCGCTCTTCCCCTGGATGTTCATAGGCATACAGGTGGAGCAAGAGAGCGAGACACTGCTGGAGAAGAATGACGCTATGTGAGTTGGATGAGTTGAAGTGTAATGAGTATCATGTTCAGAAACAGCGAAAGAGCTACTATGTCCGAGAAGGAGGTGGAAAAGAGAGGGAGAGAGAAAGTGTGAGAGAGAGTGAGTCCAAACAGAAGTAAAGGAAAACAGCGAGAAAGTGTCACCAGCCAAAAGAGGAAAAGAACAAGAGAGAGAGGGAGAGCTGCCTCTGGTCCTGAGTCGGGCCAATGACTTCACTCAGGGGGTGGGGTTCCCTCCCCCCCCCCACCACTCCACTAGTATAAAAGGGTACATGACTAAGTTGTCCCGCTGCTTTGTTTATGAGAACCCTGCTGTGTTTGGGACACACACACACACACACACCAGTGTACTTCCAGATACAGGAACAGAGACACGGGGACAAGGGACAGAGAGGGGGACATGCCACTGGACGTTGTCCTAAACGGCCCGGCCCCGTGGGGTTTCCGACTGACCGGGGGAAAGGACTTCAACCAGCCCCTCACCATCTCCAGGGTAAGAGCATGTGTACCTGATACTTTCAGACTGACAATGGGTGGGTGATTGTGTGTTTACAGTATGTGTTGTATGTGTGATGTGTGCTCGAGCATCTTCGAGCGGGCCTGGTGCTAGGTGTTTGTGTGGGTGAGGAGCCAGTAGTAGGGAGGTGTGTGTGTGTGTGTGTGTGTGTGATGTGTCTTCCTACAGTGAACGCACACAGTCCGATATACAGTACTCAACCGTTCCACCATTGTGTTCTGCGTGTAGAGGGTTAGGTTGATCCGCTCTGTCTTAGCCTATGGTGTGCTCCCCCCTTCCCCCTTTCTCTCGCTCACTGCCAGCATACTTGGCTCACCTTCCCTTTACCCTCTTGTCTCAGTTAAGTAGCTGCCCTAGGATGAGAAACAGCATGGAAGAGCTCAGTGTATTAAACCTGACTGACTATGCAGTAATATTTCCAAAAAGGCTGCATCCCAAATGAAAACATATTCCCTATATCGTGACTAAGGCCCATAGGAATCTGGTAGAAGAAAAAAAAAAAAGTAGTGCACTATAAAGGGAATAGGAAGCAATTTGGACACGGTCGTTCCCTAACATAGAACAGCCCAGATACTTCCAGTGAAAGATCATTGGATTGTGAATGTGTGTTTTGGGGATGTGTGTTAAAGCCTGATACAGCAGGGGTCTTTCCATGGGGTGGAAGGCTGGGGGATCATCCACACACACACACACACACACACACACACACACACACACACACACACACACACACCACACACACACACACACACACACACACACACCCGTGTTCCAGTAAATATCTGCAGCTTAGTTTGAAATAGCTGTTTGCATCATCTACTGACACACACACACACACACACACACATACACACACACACACACACACACACACAGCAGCTGAATGAACGCAGACGGCCGGGAATGGATTAATAGCTGGTGATCAAAGCGCAGTCTCCTGGCTAGGCTTCTAGGTTGAGTTATTCAGAGAATGCCCTCCATTTAGCTCAAGTCAAGACATTAAACTGTGTGTGTGTGTGTGATCAGCAGCATCATCGTCATCATGTGTTTGTGTTAGCATTGTGTGTTTGTTTGTATGTGTGTCTGTCTGTCTCTGTGTGTGCGTACATGTTGGAGTTTTTAACGTTGGCAAGGTGCGTGTCTTTGTATATGTGTGTGCGCGTGCGTAACCATAGGAGTATCAGTAATCCCTGTCGTGTGTCTAAGTTTAGGCCTGACACCAGGGCCGGGGGCTAAAAGTTACTGGGGAGATCTGTGAATCACCGACCCTTGGGGGCCACTACACACCTGTTGTGTGAGCAGAGAACCGCAAGCTGAAGGAGAGAGTCAGGCAGGCGAGGGAGGGAGGGACAAGTACTGGGGTCTCTGCCATGATGTCAGACAAGTGTTGATTATCAAACAACTTTTCAAAGGCACTGCAGGTAGATGATGCCCCTAACCACAGATCTAGGGTCAGATTACCTGATCCCCAAGCTTAACCTTAACCATCAGGGGGATGAAGTACAGTCTGAGTCAGTTTCAGTCACTTTTCACTTTTTTCCCGCTGATTGATTTAAATCTCCTCACATACCCTTGACCCTGTCCGTGTATGCTTGCCTGTGTGCCCGATCCCTTCACAATCCACCCACTAGACACGCTCTCATCACTTTACTCTCAACCTCTCACAAAGCAGCCGTTCATCAAAGCTTTTCAAACCTCTCTCTACGTGGTTTTTATCAGCTCTCGTTCGAAGGGCTGCTCACTTGTAATGAGATTTAGCCACTGCCACATTCCTCTTGCTCGCAGAGCTTGAACCCCGACCTCGACCTTGTCTCAACCTCTTCTTCCCGGGCCATTTTGGTCAAAAACATCCCTTTCTGCGGGTTGATTTTGTTTCCAAATGAAAGTGTAAACTATCTCCAGGACGGATGACGAGTGGTGTTTAAATTAGCTGCGGCCGTGCATTTTTGGCTGGGACTGGAAGCTGAGTAGGGAAGAAACTAGGGGCTGTGTTCAGTAGCGTGTGTACAGCATAGCAAAATAGAAATTAGTAATGGTAGTAGGTCTCTGTTTCAAATCGTTGCTTTCTCCCTCCTGAACACAACCCAGGTGTCCATCCACGCAGGAAACTTTTGGCCCTAACCCTTCAATGTTTGCAGATCTGAAGAGTCTGGGTAGGTTCCAGTGTAGTGGAGGAGCTTCCGCCATATTGCTTTCACCTTACAGATCTGCAAACGTTTAAAGGGCCAAATGAAGGGTTAGGGAGCGATTTGTGACTGACTGTTGGAATGGATAGGAGAGTAGTAAAAATGATGCACATCACAGGGAGATACAGATGGTTGTCTAGGAAAAAGCCAAAGTTTAAAATGTTCATCCTGGGTTATTTATAGGCCTATGAGTTAAGAGCGAGAGAGAGCACGAGAGAGAGAGAGCACGAGAGAGAGAAAGAGCACGAGAGAGAGAGCACGAGAGAGAGAGAGAGCACGAGAGAGAGAGCACGAGCTCAAATACCAGTGAGGGCAAGGCACTTTATACAGAGAGAGAGAGAGGTTTACCTCCTGACTTTATACACAGAGAGGTTTCAACCATCTACTTTGGAGGCCAGGACACTGTCAAGTAGACAGGCTACTAAAACAAACTGCAAAATCTGCAACAGAATCTACTTTTGAGTTGGAGTTTTGGTATTGCTTTTAATTTGTGTGAACATACATAGCATATAGTTGTGGGTTGTTGTGCACAAAATGCAGCAACCCTATCAACAAAATTGGGTCGTCAAAACATTGCCTTAAGGTAATTTCATGAACAACCTTCTCCCAATCTATATGCAACGACGTGTTAGGAGGAAATAGAATCATGCAAATCTATGCTTTTATTTGAGGTTCTTTCAACCAGAAGTGGTTAAAGGTTGTCTACCTCACTAGAAGTGGGCCTACAGTTAACCTAACGTATCAATTAGGCCCAAAGAGATTTGTTCAACTACAATCAGTCACATAGATGATGAGGTGGCACTGATATAGGGCAGGCCAACCTAACTACAGACAGATGATGAGGTGGCACTGATATAGGGCAGGCCAACCTAACTACAGACAGATGATGAGGTGGCACTGATATAGGGCAGGCCAACCTAACTACAGACAGATGATGAGGTGGCACTGATATAGGGCAGGCCAACCTAACTACAGACAGATGATGAGGTGGCACTGATATAGGGCAGGCCAACCTAACTGCAGACAGATGATGAGGTGGCACTGATATAGGGCAGGCCAACCTAACTGCAGACAGATGATGAGGTGGCACTGATATAGGGCAGGCCAACCTAACTGCAGACAGATGATGAGGTGGCACTGATATAGGGCAGGCCAACCTAACTACAGACAGATGATGAGGTGGCACTGATATAGGGCAGGCCAACCTAACTGCAGACAGATGATGAGGTGGCACTGATATAGGGCAGGCCAACCTAACTGCAGACAGATGATGAGGTGGCACTGATATAGGGCAGGCCAACCTAACTACAGACAGATGATGAGGTGGCACTGATATAGGGCAGGCCAACCTAACTGCAGACAGATGATGAGGTAGCACTGATATAGGGCAGGCCAACCTAACTACAGACAGATGATGAGGTGGCACTGATATAGGGCAGGCCAACCTAACTACAGACAGATGATGAGGTGGCACTGATATAGGGCAGGCCAACCTAACTACAGACAGATGATGAGGTGGCACTGATATAGGGCAGGCCAACCTAACTGCAGACAGATGATGGGGTGGCACTGATATACAGCAGACCAACCTAACTGCAGACAGATGATGAGGTGGCACTGATATACAGCAGACCAACCTAACTGCAGACAGATGATGGGGTGGCACTGATATACAGCAGACCAACCTAACTGCAGACAGATGATGGGGTGGCACTGATATACAGCAGACCAACCTAACTGCAGACAGATGATGGGGTGGCACTGATATACAGCAGACCAACCTAACTGCAGACAGATGATGGGGTGGCACTGATATACAGCAGACCAACCTAACTACAGACAGATGATGAGGTGGCACTGATATAGGGCAGGCCAACCTAACTACAGACAGATGATGAGGTGGCACTGATATAGGGCAGACCAACCTAACTGCAGACAGATGATGGGGTGGCACTGATATACAGCAGACCAACCTAACTGCAGACAGATGATGGGGTGGCACTGATATAGGGCAGACCAACCTAACTGCAGACAGATGATGGGGTGGCACTGATATAGGGCAGACCAACCTAACTGCAGACAGATGATGAGGTAGCACTGATATACAGCAGACCAACCTAACTACAGACAGATGACGAGGTGGCACTGATACACAGCAGACCAACCTAACCTGTGTTCATTCATTATGTATACATAGGACAGTACATGCCTTTTGAAGTGCCATTTGATTACGATGAAGAAAGAGTGCAAGATGGAGGGAGAAGGAGAGAGATGGAACGAGAGAGTGTTAGAGAGAATAAGAGAGGTGGAGTGTGAGACAGAAATAGGGAGAGAGATGGGGAAGTGAGGGAGGGAGGGGACAAGGGAGGAAGGGAGTGAGATGGAGATGGCATGCATGTGCGGTGAGGTAAGAAGGATATCCCCATGTTGTTTGTGTGACTACGGAACCACACAAATATGGCACACATTTCTGCCTGGCTAATAGTAGATTATTAACAGCAGCATGCACCTGCTCCTTACTGATCTCTCTCTCTCTCCCTCTCCTCTCTCTGTCTCCATCTCTCTCTCCATCTCTCTCTCTGTCTGAATGATCGGGTTTTACAAGTCATACCGAGTTACATACGGGAGAGAATCGTAAAAATGTACCTTGGCAGCAGCCGGGGTTCTTACTTCAAGCTCTCTCTCTCTCTCTCTCTCTCTCTCTTTCTTTCCATCTCCCTCTCCCTCATTCTCTCAGTTCAGTTCACTTTCTAAGTATGAAAAGTGAAGACATTGGCTTACTTCACCAAAGTAAACGAAGACAACACTAATAACGGCAACCGTTATTATAATAATTTGTGACAATGGAAAGAATAATGATCAATCGCATGTGTCACCGCTCTCGTTCTCTCTCTCTCTCTCTCTCTCTCTCTCTCTCTGGGCAGATCACTCCGGGCAGTAAGGCGGCGGTGGCCAACCTGTGTCCTGGTGATGTCATCCTGGCCATCGAGGGCGTCCCGGCAGAGGACATGATGCACTGTGAGGCCCAGAACAAGATCAAAGACGCCATCTACCAGCTCATCCTCACCGTCCAAAGGTCAGGGGTCACACTGTGGGGGTCACACTACTCACATGCACACACAGGAATACACACACGGATATCAGCCGTCTCACGTAAACACATACACACACATACATACATGTACGCAAATACACACGCGCCTCTCACATAAAAGCACACGACGTACAATTGAGACAGGTGTACAAACATCACTGACACAAGTGACTGCCAATGAAGTAAACAAACTGTCACTGGTTGGGTGTATCCTATGACACACATAGCTAGTCAAACACACTTTCATGTTTGATTAACTACAGAACTTACTTGATGAATCCCAAGATATCTTTTAACACACACGTAGAACTTTCCGTCTTATGTAGAATGTTCCAGAGCTGGCAAAAGACGAGCTCTCGCATTCCTGTTCTTTGATTTCATACCCAACAACGCCAAGAAAGGAGCCACACACACCCACTCTCTAATACAGACACACTTATGCACGCCCACGCACATACTCACACACACACTTTTATACTGTTCACACACCAAAGGAAGTCTATAAAGTTGGGTTTGATTTATGAGTGCTCAGCGCACCGTGGCCCAGCCGCCATGTAAACTGATGTATGGTCTGTGGTCATAATCGTTTCACCTGCGGTCGAGGGAGTTGACAGTGAGCTCTTGTTTGATCGTGACCCGATTCTTGTTCCCAGACCAGAAACCAGGCTATGGTCGCCTCAAGTCACGGAAGACGGGAAAGCCAACCCGTTCAAAATCAACTTGGAGGCTGAGCAGCAGGTGAGAGCTAGAGGGAGAAGTCATGTGGATCTCATTAGGGGGTCGAGAGAGAAAGACTGTGTGTGCGTGAGTATATGTGTGTACCTGCATAGCTTGTATGTGTGTATTTGTTTGTTTTAGAAGTCTATATATATTTGTGTCCGCACCTGTTGGTGTTTGTGTGTGTAATTACACATTTCCAACTAGAAAAAAAGACTGAGAACATCACATAATGCCTCCTTGTCTTTTTCTCTCTCTCTCTCATTCCATTCAGGAGTTCAAACCCATTGGTACGGGTCACAACCGCAAGGCCCAGCCCTTTATAGCTGCAGCTAACATCGACGACCATCGTCAGGTGGTGAGCACAGCCTACAACACCCCCATAGGCCTCTACTCCTCAGGCAACATCCAGGACGCCATGCACGGACAGATGAGGGGCCTGGTCCAGGACAAGCCAGAGGGGTGAGATGGTCGGTGGGTTGATGGGTGGTTGGGTGGGTGGGTGGGTGGGTGGGTGTCTGTCTGTCTGTCTGTCTGTCTGTCTGTCTGTCTGTCTGTCTGTCTGTCTGTCTGTCTGTCTGTCTGTCTGTCTGTCTGTCTGTCTGTCTGTCTGTCTGTCTGTCTGTCTGTCTGTCTGTCTGTCTGTCTGTCTGTCTGTCTGTCTGCCTGCCTGCCTGCCTGCCTGCCTGCCTGCCTGCCTGCTTTCAATCCGGCGGCATGGTGATATCAGTAACGCTATATAAGCTTCCACTGTCGTCTTCTATGAAAGCTTCTGTTCATTTGTTTCTGCCAGAGTTTGGTTACTGTAGTTAGCACTATTCCAAAACACATACAGTGCATTCGGAAAGTATTCAGACCCCTTGACTTTAATCAGCACAACAGTTTTCAGCTGCGCTAACATAATTGCAAAAAGGGTTTTCTAATGATCAATTAGCCTTTTAAAATTATAAACTTGGATTAGCTAACACAACGTGCCATTGGAACACATGAGTGATGGTTGCCGATAATGGACCTCTGTACGCCTATGTAGATATTCCGTAACAAATCAGCCGTTTCCAGCTACAATAGTAATTTACAACATTAACAATGTCTACTCTGTATTTCTGATCAATTTGATGTTATTTTAATGGACAAAAAATGTGCTTTTCTTTCAAAAACAAGACATTTCTTAGTGACCCCAAACTTTTGAACGGTAGTGTGAATATAAAAAAAAGAATGGTCCACAACCCAAAGGACATCCAGCCAACTTGACACAACTGTGGGAGTCCACATGGGCCAGCATCCCTGCGGAACGCTTTCGGCACCTTGTAGAGTCCCCGCCCGATGAATTGAGGCTGTTCTGAGGGCAAAAGAGGGTTCAACTCAATATTAGGAAAGTGTTCCTAATCTTTTGTACACTCAGTGTATATATACATTTAAAAACTGTGTGGTTCGAGCCCTGAATGATGATTGGCTGACAGCCGCGGTATATCAGACCGTATACCACGTGTATGCCAAAACATTTATTTGTACTTCTCTAATTACACTGGTAACCAGTTTATAGTAAGAATAAGGCACCTCGGGGGTTTGCGTTGCGTCATGCATAAGAACAGCCCTAGCCGTGGTATATTGGCCATATACCACAAATCCCTGAGGTGCCTTATTGCTTAAATATAGCATATTCAATCCATGTTTAGTATTATAGGCCTGTTGATCTCTTTTAGCAAACTCTGATTAGATCACTTGGTGTTCTGGCTATGGGCGGTGACTATAAAAACAGTTGTGTATATGAAAGGCGTCTGCACACTCATGCTTCATCACCTCTAACCTCCTCTCTCCATTCTCCTCCCGTCCATTCTTCCTCTCTGTTTTTCCCACTCTTCACTTCCTTTTATGGATGTCTGCTGATGCCTGTGTTATGTGTGTCTCTGTCAGACCTGGGTTCAAATACTATTTGAAATATTTAAAATACTTTGAGTGCTTGCTCTAGCCTGCCTGGAGTACCACATGGGTGGGGTTTGCCATTTTGGGACTATTTTATTGGTCCATGGAGCCAGGCAAGCTCAATAAAGCACTGATAATGTATTTGGAAATGATTTCAAATAGTATTTGACCCCAGGTCTGGTCTCTGTAATGTCTGGCGAGGCTCCTTTTGCTTGATGCGGCCTACGATAACCAAAAGCCTCAGGGCCCTGTAGTGAGAGTGCCCCAGATGGCAGGCATCATTTCCCTCCGTGACTTACAGCCCGTCCCTAAACCTGGAGCTGCGGAGGTCTGGACCCCCAGGCCTCAATACGACTCTGATGTTAAATCTGATATGGAGGATAGTGTTGTTATGACTACACTGGTGTCTGCTGGGCTAGATGAACAGTGCTTCCCATGGTAGCCGCAGATCTCGGATGGAATAGGTGGAATCGATGTCGATTAAGGCAGCCCCCTGCACCTCTCTGATTCAGAGGGGTTGGGTTAAATGTGGAAGACACATTTTAGTTCAATGCATTCAGTTGTACAACTGACTAGGTTTCCCCCTTTTTTTCATCTCCACACAATGTGGGATATTTGTGTGTGTGTGTTTGTGAGTGTGTGCCGCATCTGTTATTAATGCTCACCTCTGTGTCTGTGTATTTTTGCTCATCTCTCTCTGTGTGTGTGTGTGTGTGTGTGTGTGTGTGTGTGTGTGTGTGTGTGTGTGTGTGTGTGTGTGTGTGTGTGGCCGTCTCTGTAGTAGCAAGACGCTGAGCTCCATCGAGGAATCTGATGTGTACCGCATGCTCCTGAAAGACCAGGAGGAGCCCCAGGAGCCCCGGCAATCAGGTTCCTTCAAGGCCCTGCAGGACTTCGTCGACAGCGACGGTCAGTTCTCCACTAAGTAGCTTCTCTTTCATTATGATATGGGTGGGTAATGATATCATCATTCAGTGTGGATTCCAGGCTATAATGCTGCAGTCAAGACGAGCTTCACGGTTGCATATAATAATGTATTATTTCTTAATGAGACATATCTAGGACGAACCTGTCGGTGTTGAAGCCATCGTCAGTGTGGGCTAGCTCTCTCCCACTCACACACTTCAGGACCTATAGTTGAATTAAAACCTTTAGCTATCAACATGGCATACATTTTGACCCCGAGAAAAAACTATTGGAAAGAGCCACAATCAAAAGGAAGATATGACTTGAAATCAGTATTTTGTTGGCCATTAATTTTATAAGACAAAGTAGAAGGAGATCATTTAGAATGCACGTTGTTCTGATCTTGGAAAGTGGGTATACAAGGAGTGAACTCTATATACAAATGAATTAGTAGAGAAGAGATTACATGTCTAGGCTTTGGTTCAGCAGGCTAACATGTTCACCTTGAGTGGTACTGATGACCCAGGTTTGATATCTTTACTTGTTGCTTATTGTAAAGGGTCTTTGGGTTTTAGAAAAGTGCTATATAAGGCCTATGAACAAAAATATAAACGCAACATGTAAGGTGTTGGTCCCATGTTTCATGAGCTGAAATAAAAGATGCCAGACATTTTCCATATGCACAAAAAGAGTATTTCTCTCAAATTCTGTGCTAAGGTGTCATCATCAATATACTGTGCTATGGTGTCATCATCAATATACTGTGCTATGGTGATATCATCAATATACTGTGCTATGGTGACATCAATATACTGTGCTATGGTGATATCATCAATATACTGTGCTATGGTGTCATCATCAATATACTGTGCTATGGTGATATCATCAATATACTGTGCTATGGTGTCATCATCAATATACTGTGCTATGGTGATATCATCAATATACTGTGCTATGGTGTCATCATCAATATACTGTGCTATGGTGATATCATCAATATACTGTGCTATGGCGTCATCATATCTGTGACATCATATATGTCTCTAATGCTCTGCTCCCTTTTGTATTTCAATATTAAAATAATTTAATATACTCCATGTACAGTATGCTCCTAATTTGTATCATTTGTTTGTATGCTTTGTCACAAATGGTAACCTATTCCCTATGTATTGACCTGCTCGAAGTAGTGCACTATATAGGGAATAGGGTACTAATAGTGTGTGTCCCATGTGTTGTCCAGGGACTCGCCCCATGGTGACGAGGACAGTGAGAGCGCCCATGACTAAGCCACCGCCGCCCACAGGAAACCTGCAGAAACTGCCCATGTGTGACAAGTGTGGAAACGGCATTGTGTGAGTACTTCGAAGACAAAGCTGCTCTGAGAATGTCATATAAAAAGTTGGTATTGAGTTGCACCCATTTCTTTCAGTACTTAAAAGAAGAGTTACAGCCTGAAATCCAGAACCTGTTTTGAGATAACATTCCACTCCTTTTATTCTGTGTCATTGCCAAGAACAGGAGGCTGCTGAGGGGAGGATGGCTCATAATAATGGTCAGAACTTTTGATGTCTTTGATACCCTTCCACCAATTCAGCTCCGGCCATTACCACGAGCCAGTCCTCCCCAATGAAGGTGCCATCAACCTCCTGTGTTGCCAAACAGTATCTTTCTTCTACAGAGGGTTTGCTTAGTTGTGTTAATCATCGGTGTTTGGTCAGACAAAGAGTGGCAAGGAGTATAATGATAGCAGAATCAAACTGCTACCCAGACCAGAAGAGTTACACCTAAAAAGTTCTGCCAGAAACTAGTCTCCTCTTGAAGGAAAAACACATTGACAAAAAAATAATAATAATAATCAGCTAGAGACCAAAATTATGTTAATTTAAGGCCTAATGAAGTCAACAAATTACAGGACTAACAGATAGAGATCATTGATTTTGATTGACTGGGGGGGGGGGGTTTATCGCATTATCAAAACATTTCTGAGCAACAATTAAGTATCTAACTGTGATTGTTTTCAATTAAAATAGTCATAATAAACTCTTAGTAAAGAGGAATTTCTCACGCAAGAATTTTGTTAGGACTGTCTGGGAGTGGTCTGATTGGGGAGGGGAAAACTGAAAACTAGCTTTTATTGGCAGAGAGGTTTGGAAGAGCCAGGCCAAAACTCCAGTGAAACAGGCTGAAATTTCAGGCAGTCTTTTCAAACAGCTCTTACATTAAAAGGGCATTATCATAATGTTCACAATTTGACAGTATTATTCCAACCTCATAGTGTGGAAATGTATATAAAACATAGGGAAATCACATGTTTAACTGCACTGGGCCTTTAAAGGGGAAGTTGGAATTTGAGGTTGTACTTTTTAATATTTCTAACATGTTTCTACCAGTCTTTAGACTAAAGACTGGCATACGAGAAATATGTATGAGAAAACTTGTTATCGGGTGAGGAGCAACATAGCTGACAACAATGTACACTGAGAACACCTGCTGTTTCCATGACATAGACTGACCAGGTGAATCCAGGTGAAAGCTATAATCCCTTATTGATGTCACTTGTTAAATTCACTTAAATCGGTGTAGACAGGTTAAATAAGGATTTTTAAGCCTTGAGACAATTGAGACATGGATTGTGTATGTTTGCCATTCAGAGGGTGAATGGGCAAGACAACAGATTTAAGTGCCTTCGAACGGGGTATGGTAGTAGGTGCCAGCCGCACCGGTTTGAGTGTGTCAAGAACCGCAACTCTGCTAGGATTTTCACGCTCAACAGTTTCCCGTGTGTATCAAGAATGGTCAACCACCCAAAGAACATCCAGCAAACTTGGGGGGGGGGTCAGCGGTAACTTTAGCCTACTCCTGTTGTTAACTCTGTTGTTCTTCTATAGGGGCACAGTGGTGAAAGCGAGGGACAAGTTCCGTCACCCTGGCTGCTTCGTGTGCACCGACTGTGACGTCAACCTTAAACAGAAGGGCTACTTCTTCGTGGAAGGCCAACTGTACTGCGAGACCCACGCTAGAGCCCGGACGAGACCCACGGAGGGCCATGACCTTGTCACCGCTTTCCCCTCGGCATAGGACCCTTCTCACACACACACACAGCACGCACCAGCCTAAAAACTCTGTCTGCCAGTGAGGCACCTTTGATTGTAACTGTTTGTGTCTGTGTTCTCCTGTGTTCTCTATTGTCTGTATGCTCTGTTTTGCACAAATCCTGAGAGTGCATTTGTTTGTGAATACACTTACATGTATACTACTCTCTTCCTTCAAATAAAGGGGGTTTTAACTCCATGTTGTGGAAATGCCTCATATTGTCTTTCTCTTCATCCCTTTCCTGAGCTGGCTGGCTGACTGACTGACTGACAGGCAGACACACTAGATGAAGTGCTGGCACGTTACAGTGTCACAGAGGGCACTGAGAGCCCCTCAAGTGGGGGTGGGGGGTGGGGGGGGTGAGGAGCTGTGAATGTGTCACCTTCCCAGGGTCAGCTGTGCTTCCTCACGGGGTGTCACGGTGGGCATAAAGGGTACTGTCTGTTTACGATCTGGGGATTTGGCATCCGGCCAGACGGTGAGCCTCAGTGAATGAGTTGTAAGGTCAGCAAGTGTTTGGGTGACAGCTGAAAGGGATGAACGCGAGGACGGACAACTGTGATTAGAGAAAAACGAATGAGATAAAAAACCTAAAGTTACATGTCTTCTGTTGGTTGAGCTTGTCACACACCTGCTATGTGCATGAGCGGATCATTATGAGATTGTGAGGAGTCATGTTGCTGAAGTGAAGTGAACCTAATTCAAGTCGCTAGCCTACATTATTTCAACCTTTATCCCGAAGAGACTTTACTTTCCCCTAGTGTTCAGTAGCCATCCCAACAGCTGTGTGGGTGAAGAAATGAATGGATATGACGTAGTAGTCTGAAAAGACATGTTGGTCCTGGATGTGTAAATTAAGTCACAATAACAGTCAATGACATTTTGTTTTGCGTGCTCTTTTCAAGAAAGTTAACTCAGAGAGGTGTTATGAGGTAAGTCGACAGTGATGTAGCCTATATCCCTCCACCAGTTGTGAGAGGCCTATGAAACCGGGCCTGGCTCCAATAATAACCCAAAGACCCCAGCTAAATAATGTACCATCGGCCCAATGAATCAGACACTGATGCGTTTTCTTTCTCTGAATACTGTACCTTGTGTGACTTTTGTAGGTCACTTTTCAGTTCCCACACATTTTAGGTGGGCTCAAGTGTCACGTCCCTCTTGTTCTAGATGATGCCAGATGTTTTCTCAGTGGGGCAAAACATCACAGACATTTGACAGGGTGACATCACAGGTAAGTTGATCCCGTTGGCTATAACTGTAAAAGGAAAAATGGTACCTTGGCAAGAGTCTGTATTACAACATGGCATAAGGGTGAGAAGTGTTGGCACAAGATACAACCCAGTTGTCCATGAAACGTTGTAAACAGGCCTAAATTAGGCCTACTATAGAACAATATCTAATTTGAAGCATACAGATATTTCTTAAAATGAGACTAAGCATATTTATAGATTAGACATGACTTGTTAAAATGGCAAAAGGTTCAGTCTCAAAAGGCTCGCAAACCAAAACAAATTGAGAAGTGTGTAAAAATGGTGTGTGAAAGAACGGTTGATGCTAAACTTCGTGCTCCCTAATAAATCATTGCGTGATGTTACCATGGTGATCGGAATTCTGATTTCCCTCAAATTCTACCCAAACTCTGATTGGAACCAGAGTGCCGGTTACCATGGTATAATTACGCTCTGATTTATTAGGGAGCACGAAGTTTAGCAAGTCTTGAAACAAAAGAGCTACGAATATTAATAAGCAGTTTGAACGTGTCATGTAGCTACAAGCAAACAGAGTTTCTGTAGAGGGTAAGTTATTATTTATTTACCTTTTGACTATGTTTTACTATAACGTTCGCTAATTACCTAGCAAACAACGCCTGGCTTTGACTAGCTACAGTAGCTAGCTAAGTTAGCTAACTTTAGCTACGTCAGCAAGTTACAGTCGCCTTGTAGCTGGCTTTTTAACCCAGTAATGTTGATAGCCTTGAGACTTAACATGAGAAGTCTATCTGGAACATTAGCTAAACTATCCTAAATTAAATGGCATTTAATCCCTGCTCATTAATGTTTTAGGTTACTGTCAATGAGTGTAATATTAGGCCCATTCCTGTTCAGGGACCAAACGTGCTGTCATCTAGCTATCACCCCAGAGAGCATCAACTGCTTGAGAAGGCCCCTGCACACCTGAGGCCCCTCTGTCTCCAAGAGAAGGCAACAAGCTTGAATGTTCATAATGAGGACATATCATGTTCTGCGTTTAAGCTAGGCATTTTTATATAATGACATTGTTTGATGATAGTTACAAAGAATATGGCCTAGGCTTTCATTAGGAAATAAGTCAAGTGTTCCATATGCTAAGCCTACTTGTTGGAGAGCAGGCTAATTAAGAATGGCTGCTGAATATGTATTTACAAATATGTGTTAAACCCACGATAATATTTTATTATTGACCTCACTCATTCCTTGCACTCACTTCAGGTTGAGTGGAGCACACTGGTTTCACAGCACATGGAGATGACACAGCCTCTTCATAATTGTAACAGCAAATCAGGGATATCTTCAGAAAAGTTTAACAATGTTTCATTGATGAAGGAAACAAATGAATCAGAGACTCGTAGAGCATCCTACAGGCATTCACCGACGGCGTTCGACTCTGCCTGCTCCCCAAGACGCAGTGGCTCAGGAGACCGAGCTCTCGTGACAAACTATACATCTGAGATGATAGTCGATTTGGAGAATACGGTGGACAGACTGAAAAATGCTCTGGTGTCACTGGAGGAGGACAACCTGAGCCTCAACAAGAAGATAAGAGAAAACAAGGCGGAAGACCGCCCATCTTTGACCAATCACAATGTCTTAGGCTCAACAAGTGGCAACAATTCACAGGAAATGGCTGGTGATCACAGACCCACCTCCAAACTCAATACCCACCCTGTCACTTTCGACCTTGTCAAAACATACCCAGAAAGTCAGAGGCATGATACACCATCCAAGATAGAGGAGACTAGGATGAGAGGGATGCTCAAAATGGAGAGCCTATCCTTGGAGGACAGGTGCGTTTACTTGGAGAAGGAGAAACAGGACTTGCGTAGGAAGCTGCGGAAGACGGAGGACTACTGCAAGGAGTGCGTCCGCGAGCTCAAGAGGATCCTCCCAAAGTACGAGGATCTCAAAGCCTTGAATAAAACCCTGGATAAGTGCAACAAGCAGCAGGCCGCAGAGAACCGCAGACTCGTCAACACTCTTGAGGCCGAGAGCCAGACAGGGGAGAGATCCAGGGATCCCAGCCTGGCTCGGGAGCCCAAAGAAGGGGATGGTGACAACAGGGTGTGCGTTCAAATAGAGAGGGCCAACGATCGCTTCACCCAGCTCACCCAAGAGAAGGGGCAGCTGGAGGACCGAATGGCCTCCGGCCTCACGAACGAGCTGGATATGAGCTGGGCCGAACTACATCGGCTGGGGGCCAGGGGGAGAAGCTCCCTTGAGGGGAGCACGACTAGGGACGTCAGCTCTCTGGCTTCGTCGGGCAACAAACACCCGGCCGAACGCATCCTGGACAGTGTGGGGAAAGAGCGCAAGGCCATGTCGAGCTCTGTGGACCATCTCAAAGAGGAGAACAAGACACTACGAGAGAACCTCAAGCAGAGCGTCAAGAGGGTTGAGGAGGCAGAGGTCGTAGCCAAGCAGCTGAGGGAATTGCAGGCCATATTGGAAAGCTGCCTGCTCACGGTGCAGCAGGAGAAAGACCTGCTACAGCTGGAGGTGCGGCAGCTCCACCAGGAGTACATTGATCTCAGCAGTAGCATCTCGCTGCAGCTGAGAGAGAGGAGCCCCGTCGCCACTACCGGGATATTAGCAGGGTCACATGAGGTGATTGATGGTGGAGCCAGGCAGCAAGAGAGTCCAAGGCAGCCTCTGAACAGCAGCCCTATTACCAGAGAAATGCTGGATGGCCCTGTAGGTAAGGTTAAAAGCTAACAGAAGATGAACATTTTAAAAGTAGAGACATCACCACTAGTCGTCCTGGAGCTCATCATTTGAATGACTTTCTTTCCTTTTCTTTGGACTGTGTAGGCGGAGAGGCAATTGACCATATAAGGAAGCGTTTCGAGGAGGAGGAGGAGCAGAGAGCCCAGAGGTACAAAAACATCCATCAATCAGAATGAGTGAGGCTGTAGCTGGATCAGTGGGCTAGGCAGACTGGATGTTTACCTCTACCTCCCGTACCACATCCTGTGTGACAGAAGAGTCAGGAGGGGTCAACCATACTGTAGCTTACCGTAGAGCTCTCTGCACCACTTTACCAACAATATGCCCTTCACAAAGTCATGTACCATATGCACTGTATAGATTTGAATTCCCTGATTATATTATGCTATTCAAAATATTTTGTCAGTGTTATAATTTCTGATGTTTAATACTTGAGAATTCGAGCTACTGTAGATAAATGGCATATCAAGGCTATTTGAGGCTAGGGTCGGGACGATGTATTATCAGTATTATCATACTTGTTAGTAATGTGGCAAGGAAACAAAACATGAAGCGGATTTCACTTGTTTAGGAAAACAGCCCTGATGTTGGAAACAAACATTATGTTGTCATCCAGAGTCACATGTATTTATTTTCCAAGCTATAGCACATAAAATGTTATATACAACAGGTTTTTAAAGGACCAAAGAATTTGGTCTGCTTCATGTTTTCATTTCTGTCATGGGGAAAAATATTGTGATAGTGGTCTAAGGCACTGCATCTCAGTGCAAGAGGCATCACTACAGTCCCTGGTTCGAATCCGTGCTGAATCCTGTAGGGCGGCGCACAATTGGCCCAGCGTCGTCTGGGTTTGGCCGTGGTAGAACTTCATTGTAAATAAGAATTTGTTCTTAACTGACTTGCCTAGTTAAATAAAATAAATAAATCATCTCGGCCCTATTTGTTGCTGTTGTGCAGCACGTGCCCCATGTAGTTTCATTTGGAGAAGGTCAGGATATTTTTGGACAGTAGGGGGAGCTGTTGTATTATTCATGAGCCACCTCTCTATTAGGATCTATTAGACCTCAACAGCCAAAAGGTTTAACCATAAGGGCTCATCACAGTTTATGTTGGTAGTATGTAGTCTGCTGTATGCATCATTCATACTAACATGTCTAATAAACATCCACTTAGCATTACAATCCAATTGGCGAGGTTTTATATTTGATTCCCTTGTTTATAGGGCCTAGTATTATAGTGTTTGCTATTTTGCACCCAAAGACCCAATAAGTCAGATGGAAACCCACCATTTGAGTTAACACATTATTTGGATAGTCTGTAGAGCATCTACAGATGGACTATCAGTAACATTTCAACTAACGATCTACTAACCCTAACCGTAACCCTTACCCTAACCGTAACAACCCTTACCGTAGCCCTAGCAAGCAGTTGCTTATCAACAGATTGTATAGTATAACGATCTGCAGAGATTCTACAGATGGACTATCTGCACTATCCTAATAAGGTGTGACCCCTTTTGACTCCTTATGGTTGCACAGATGGCAGATGAGCACATTGGGATTCTGTATACCCCGCTAGCCATGCCATGCTAATCAGTGGATGGCTTTTGTGGGACTATGCTACTCATGACTCACAGCTCAGCGTGTCTTGAGGCTTTCATTCTTGTCCGTTACCCATCTGTCTGGCAGCGAGACCGTTGTGTTGCATTGTTGTCATCAGGCCACTTATTCTTAGCTACTCCTGCCAACTTTAGTCTTTTTAGTCATTTCAGGGAGTAAGAGGCCTATTCTTTGACAGAATCGATACATATTTCTTTGTCTCCCCCCGAAACCATGTTTTACCTTCTGACTTGTCCGATACCCATTTGTCTGGCAGAAAGACCGATGTATTGCATTGTCATCAGGCCACTTATCCTGAGCAACTTTAGTCTATTGAGTAATTTCACAAAGTAAGAACTCCATCGTTTGACAGAATCAATACTTGTTTTGTTTGTTATGTGTCTCGGGAAACATATTTTTGACCTCGTGACATTCATTTTCTCACTGATACCTCACTGATGTAACTGCTGCAGTCATTTCATGCTACAGTCATAATGTGAGTCATTGAATAATTCTTTAATGTATATCTGTCGTAAGAAAATATTATGTGGGCATTTGATATTGATTCTGTTTCACAAATACTCATACTAGCCTATAACTCCCATTCTGTCAATGGATTCATAGACTTTGACTTCAAAATGTTAGATGGATGGAAAGCCGAGCGGTAAGTCATCAACTTCACTGCTTACATCCTAATGTAATTCCGTAGTGAACACAGACAGTATCAAAGGGAAAATGACATACGTCTTATACCCCATTGCTCAGGTCCTTCAGACTTGATTTAGAACGGGGGCAGCTCCCTCCTGGGCTCCGCTCTCTGTAAGTCGCAGGTCAATAACTTTCGACAGCCTGATAAACCATTATTGGCTTACGTGCTGAATGGTCCATGAATGAGTTACTAAAAATAGAGGCATTGAACCAATCCCCGCCAAACAACCGCGGTGATTGACTAAGAAACAGGAAGAAAGGAGAGCCTCTTAAATGATCCAGAAATATAGTGAGCACATACTCTAGCGGTAATGAGACTGTTTGCTGCAACCAAAGGCGAGGGAGGGGTTCCGGATCTGTCGTGGACTGTCTAATAATATAGCGTACAAATATTTTTGCCAGAGCTGCAATATACACTGAGTGTACAAAACATTAGGAACATCCTAATATTGCGTTGCACCCCCTTTTGCCCTCAGAACAGTCTCAATTTGTCGGGGCATGGACTATACAAGGTGTCGAAAGCGTTCCACAGGGATGCTGGCCCATGTTGATTCCAATGCTTCCCACAGTTGTGTCAAGTTGGCTGGATGTCCTTTGGGTGGTGGACCATTCTTGATACACACGGGGAAACTTGAGATTGGAAAAACCCGGCAGCGTTGCAGTTCTTGACACTCTCAAACTGGTGTTCCTGGCACCTACGACCATACCTTGTTCAAAAGCACTTAAATGTTTTGTCTTGCCCATTCACCCTCTGAATGGCACACATACACAATCCATGTCTCAATTGTCTCAAGGATTAAAAATACTTCTTTAACCTGTCGCTTCCCCTTCATCCACACTGATTTGAAGTGGATTTAACAAGTGACATCAATGAGGGATCATACTGTAGCTTTCACCTGGATTCACCTGGTCAGTCTGTCATGGAAAAAGCAGGTGTTCCTAAAGTTTTGTACACTAAGTGTACTTAACATGCTCAACAGTAGCCATAGCTCTAGTTAGGTCCATCTATCCAAAATCCACCATGCATGGAAAATTGTCAAAGACTGTTCTCTCTGATACTGCACGGCAAGTGTTACTGGAGCGCCAAGTCTAGGTCCAAAAGGCTCCTTAACAGCTTCTACTCCCAAGCAATAAGACTGCTGAACAATTAATCAAATGGCCACCGGACTATTTACGTTGACCCCCCCCCTCCCCTTTTTGTTTTTACACTGCTGCTACTTGCTGTTTATTATCTATGCATTGTCACTTTACCCAAACCTACATGTACAAACTACCTCAACTAACCTGTACCCCTGCACATTGACTCGGTAGCGGTACCCCCTGTATACGGCCTCGTTATTGTTATGTGATTTTATTGTGTTACTTTTTTATTTTTTACTTTCGTTTATTTAGTAAATATTTTCTAACTCTTTCTTGTTGGTTAAGGGCTTGTAAGTAAGCATTTCACAGTAAGGTCTACAGCTGTTGTATTCAGCACATGTGACAAATACAATGTGATTTGGTTTGAATTTGGAAATGTCAGCACTGACACACAGCTTGATTAAATGGATGAGTCAGTGAGTTTGCAACTATTAGGTGTCAATAAATTACAACCTGCGTTCTGAACGAATGTGTTGTTTTCCACCTCAGCTTGTAATTAAAGCACATCTATCAAAACAAGGCCTCAGAATCCATTTCAAAAGAAAAAGAATGATCAACATGGTTTACTATGGTAGCATTCACAAAGGCAATGTCAAAAAAAATTGTCCCACGATCAACATTTTAAATATCAACATTTGCATGTGGCCAAAGTAGTCCAGTTGTAAGAAGCAGCAAGTTTTAAACAGCAGTTTCATAAGCTCTTGATTATCAATGGCACAATTCAGCAATGCATTTGGCACTTGCATGAAATCATTTACACATTTTGAACACACTTGGTTCTTCACTGAACCTTTTGACAATAAACTAATGTAAAAAAGCTGAATGTTTTACCCATAATTCACCCTTACAGTAGGTTGCACAGAACAGCAATTTCACATTTCAGTTGATATTATGAATTCAGACTTTAGTCGCTTGGAAATCTGTATCACTCATGTCCTTTTCCCTCAGTGTCTTTCTGCTCATGATGCTCCTCGACCCAGAATTGACAGGTTGGCTGCACTTACACACGGACAGAAACGCAGTCCGGTAGTTGTTGTTCATCCACCCGTAGAGGATGGGGTTGACAAAGGTTGAGCACATGGCCACGATGTGGAACATGGTGAAAAGCAGCTTGAAGTCTTTCATGTCCAAGACACTGTTGTCAATGTCAATGGCCAGCTGGAAGGCATGGAGAGGCAACCAGCTCACTGCAAACACCACCACCACGATCACCAGCATCTTAGTGGTCTTCCTCTTGCGCTGGTGGCGGTTGTTCCTCCCTGCCGGACTCACGTGGTTCTTCAGCTTACTCCAGATGCGGATGTAGGCGAAGGAGTTGATGGCCAGCGGCAGGCAGTACTGGAGCAGGAGCATGGAGATACTATAGATGGTCCCGTCCATGCCGCTCCCTGGCCACTTTTCCGTGCAAACCTGAATGGACTGCTCGGGCGAAAGGTCAAACGTCCCGTACTCCCGGAAGACGGCGAGTGGGCTGGCCAGGACTGCGCTTATGGCCCACGTCATGACGATGACGGCGGCACACATTTCCTTGGACATCTTGGTCTCTAGGTGGTAGACGATGCTCCGATGGCGGTCCAGGGCGATGATGTTGAGCGTGATGGTGGAAACGTGCACGGACATGCCTTGGGAGAAGGGCAGTATAAAGCACAACGCCTGGCCAAACCTCCACTCTCCATGGAGAGTATTGATCAAAGTAAAGGGCAGACATAGAGTATTCACCAGCAGATCCGCCACAGCCAGATTCACGATGAAAAAATTGGTGACGGTGTGCAGAGTTTTGAACTTGTACACCACGTATATCACCAGGGAGTTTCCGATGACTCCGAACAGTATGATGGTGCTGTAAGCCAGGATGAGGATCACTTGCACTCCCACCAGCTTGGTGCTGTCCTCCAGGTCTGGAAAGATGTTGTAGCAGTTTGAGAATTCACCAGCAAGTCTAGAAGAATTCGCACAGTCCTCCATTGGAGTTATGTTTACTTGACTTGCATTATCCATTGGTATCGTTCCCCTCCGGGCCTCACAAATTCTGCAATAAGAGGAGGGAAATCATTTTGACAGAGGGCATAAAATTGTTTACATCTATGAACATAGTCTTGGGTTACAAAACATTTTAAAAGCTCCTTGCCTGCCCATATTTTAGACTGCAGAGAGTGATGTAATTGTTGGGAGGTTTAAAGACCATTGTATAAGCCGCTAGCATCAAGTGTGAGGCATACCTGTGACATATACACTACCGTTCAAAAGTTTGGGGTAACTTAGAAATGTCCTTGTTTTTGAAAGAAAGGCAAAAAAAATGTGTCCACTAAATGGCCTTTGTACGCCTATGTAGATATTCCATAAGAAATCTGCCGTTTCCAGCTACAATAGTCATTTACAACATCAACAATGTCTACACTGTATTTCTGATCAATTTGATGTTATTTTAATGGACAAAAAATGTGCTTTTCTTTCAAAAACAACGACATTTCTAAGTGACCCCAAACTTTTGAACGGGGGGTGTGCATACAAGATCTCCTGCAACATCGAGGGCAGGGCAAAAACATGAGGTCGCCCTATCACAGTGACTCATTGAACTCCGGAGACTAGTTGAATTTTGCAGCATAGAAATAAATATCATGCCAACAACCTTTTTCTAGTTTTCCTCTCACCCCCAAGCCACTGAATAAAATATGACTTGTTCTCTTTCAGTTGTTTCACAGCACATTGTATTAAGGATCACCTGACAAAACTAGTTATTCTCAATACTGTATTTATTTATAGATTTTATATTTTACCTTTATTTTACCAGGTCAGATTAAATATCTATTCTACAAGAGACAGCTGGATGAAATGGCAGTAAATGTCAGCTACATTTACAACAAAACACAAAGGACTACATTTTAAAAATGAATTTACACATTGAGCATGCAAGATGCTTTGGGGAGGTGTGTTGCATTGATAGCCCCCCAACTTCACTGTCCACCATAGTTTTTACCTTAGCTTTAAACTCATTCAAAGAGACCAGATCCTGCAATTTCATGTCCTTTTATAGCTTGTTCCAAGTGGAAGGGGCATTTTTTTTTAACCTAGCTTTATACAGACCTTAACACTGTCAACAAAACACAGTCATGTGAGTGTAGGCGATATAGCTGAAAATCAGCTATACGATTACCTACATTGCTGCAGGGGATTGCTCATCCTGCATCATACTGTTGCCCTTTGATGATCAAATAGCCAAGGGTCGTCTTACTTACCACTATAGGTTTAAATACACTATATATACATATATATATATATATATATATATATATATATATATATATGTATATGTGTGGACACCCCTTCCAATTAGGGGATTTGGCTATTTCAGCCACACCCATTGCTGACAGGTGTATAAAATCAAGCACACAGCCTTGCAATCTCCATAGACAAACATTGGCTGTAGAATAGCCTTACTGAAGAGCTCAGTGACTTTCAACGTGGCACCGTCATTGGATACCAGCTTTCAGTTGGCAAAAATGTCTGCCCTGCTAGACCTGCCTCAGTCAACTGTAAGTGCTGTTATTGTGAAGTGGAAACGTCTAGGACCAGCAACAGCTCAGCCGCGAAGTGGTAGGCGACACAAGCTCACAGAACGGAACCGCCGAGTGCTGAAGCATGTAAAAATCGTCTGTCCACGGTTACAACACTCACTATCGAGATCCAAACTGCCTCTGGAAGCAACGCCAGCACAAGAATTGTTCTTCGGGAGTAGCCGCACACCTAAGATCCTAAGATCACCATTCGCAATGCCAATAGTCGGCTGGAGTGGTGTAAAGCTCGCCGCCATTGGACTTTGTAGCAGTGGAAACGTGTTCTCTGGAGTGATGAATCACGCTTCACCATCAGGCAGTCTGACGGACTAATCTGGTTTTGGCAGATGCCAGGAAAACACTACCTGCCCCAATGCATAGTGCCAACTGTAAAGTTTGGTGGAGCAGGAATAATGGTCTGGGGCTGTTTTCATGCTTCGTGCTAGGCCCCTTAGTTCCAGTGAAGGGAAATCTTAACTCTACAGCATACAATAACAATCTAGACGATTCTGTGCTTCCAACTTTGTGGCAACAGTTTGGGGAAGGCCCTTTCCTGTTTCAGCATGACAATGCCCCCGTGCACAAAGCGTGGTCCATACAGAAATGGTTGGTCGAGATCGGTGTGGAAGAACTTGACTGGCCTGCACAGAGCCCTGATCTCAACCACATCAAACACCTTTGGGATGAATTGGAACGCAGACTGCGAGCCAGGCCTAATCGCCCAACATCGGTGCCCGACTTCACTAATACTCTTGTGGCTGAATGGAAACAAGTCCCCGCAGCAATGTTTCAGCATCTAGTGGAAAGCCTTCCCAGAAGAATGGAGGCTGTTATAGCAGGAAAGGGGGGACCAACTCTATATTAATGCCCGTGATTTTAGAATGAGATGTTCAACGAGCAGGTGTCCACATACTTTTGGTAATGTAGTGGAGATGTAAATGAACTATCAAATGATGTATAACCTGCATGGGAAACATATGGAAAAACCGAGGGTAGTAGCCTATTCCAGTATTCGTCACACTTATTGTTTCCAAGATCATGTCTTGTTTGTGGCAGTCATAGTGTAGCCTATACGATTTGAAAATGGCCGATTTTTATAATTGATAAGTGCCTAAATTGTAATGCAGTGACTTTACAGTAACATGCTATACATGACGTCAGAGCTCAGGTTCTCCGCCTCAGTGCTGTATGGGTTTTGACTGACAGCCATTATAAACTTCAGCGCGCGACAAGAAGATGCCCCCGTCCCTCCCGCTAACTGGGCTACTTTTGCACATTTGTTGTCATCTGAGTGAGGGAAATGCTGTAAATCGAGAGGAGTCGATGTGTTCTGAAAGATGAGACTTTAAGGATTATAATAAATACCAGTGATGTCACACAAGCAAACCACACCCATGAGTCCATATGTGCAGTTCACATTTCCATATTTGAAAACTCATGTCATTTACAGTGGCAACGTTTATGATCGCTATGTTCGATCCACAGTTACAAGGATGACATGCGTTATACCCGGGGTTGTCCTGAAGAGAATGAGCCTATGTTTGTCATATTGTGAAGGACAAGCTTTCAAATGATGCCCACCTGATGGTGGGGACACGGGTCTGTGTTCCAAACCAAAAACTACTAGTGTGCTTGCTTCAGTTCCTCAATGGCAAAGCTAGGAGTGCTCAAAAAACGAAGAACTGTGCACAGTTTGGAGTGGTGTGTGTCCACTTGGTGACACCAGTTAGACCTCTCACTCAAACCCTTGTAATAGTTTTTTCTTATCTTGCACTCCAAAAATGCACTGAATGTTCTTTATTATGTTACTAAATGTATCTGGAGTACTTTCAGATTTTGCTATTGATAAATGCTGTGAAAAGTACAGTAAATGTTAAATGCACATAAAATCAAAAGTGTTATGTTTGGATTCAGTCTTGTGTCAGGTGAACTGTTGTGACCTCACCTTTTGGTCTGATAATTTCGCCATAATCTCAAGTGTTATCTTTCAATTGCTACCTTGGTCATGTATATGCTTTTTATGGTTATTTTGTTAGAAAAATGTAAATGTTGCTTTATCCCTATAGGCCAATTTCCAGAGTGTAAGGGGTATTAATGAGCAGCATGTCCTAGTGTCTGTAAATAAGAATTTGTTCTTATGACCTAATTCTTAGGATCTCCTGACCTGCCTGTTAAAATGAAAGTTAAATTAAAATCAATCAATTTCATTTTGCTCTCAAGAAGCTGTATATGTCTAGCTGCTTTTCTAAATGGCAGTATTTTTAGGAATACTGTTTGGGATTTCAAACAGTACTGCATTAATACTTCTTGGCTGACAAACTTTGGCAATTCATGATAACATGACTTGGAACTCATACCAAAAATTCCTATTGCTTCCTGTGACAACTGAATCAGAATGAAGAGCGATGAAAAGAGTTGATATACTGGCATCCTGTATGATACACCAAGAAATAGACTGTCTACTTTGGAAATCACTCACAATATCTTAGTGCATTCAATACGATTTTTCTTCAAATGATTATCAGGAATTTATTTCTCACGTCATAGACATGGCGTTCCTAAATTCATTGCATTTGTCTACAACCTATGAAAGGTTCGAAAATATGACATAAGAAATCTTTCGTGATACTGATTTCTAGAAGAAGAAAACATTGTAATCAGAAATGTTAGTTTGTGTATCTTAGATTACATCTTGGGGATGCTGATATCAAGATTACAGTTGTAGCCTACAAAACAAATATAGGATTAAATAGGCTATACATTTGATAAATTCTTAACTAAACAAATGATCAGCATATTTTCCCATCGGCAAGTAACTGCTATAGAATAACCGACTCACCTTGATCTGTAACAGACGCATTCGTTATACTTCCGATGATAACCCTTTGTGTCAAGGTTCTCAACAGCGTATTAGTATTTTCAATTTAACATGAAATAATACCCTATATTCAAGTTGCAGCATTTTTTTTTTGTCACCACATGTCCTAGATATCAAGCCATTTTATTGTATCGCACATCAAGTTGTATAGTAGACATATCTAGGAATCTAGACAACAAGCAACTGACTAACTGAACGGTGATATATATTGGCAAAACTTCACGGCTTTTTTCCTACGAGGTATGTGCTCAACAAGACAAGCGCACCGCGCACGCTGTGGACTCCTGTCTTGAAAGGAGCGCATATTATGTGTGGCCAGCTTCGAGAGTGTGCGCCAGGGGGAGGGGGAGATGATGAAGCGCGCTAAATGACAGGGGGCGTATTACCCTGACAGAAATAAACATTGCCTCAAGGGAGAAAGTCTTTGCCTTATAAATGATTTCGGATCCATTTCCAGTTCAAACAAACAGATATGCCTGGGGTAAACTGCCTGGGGCATTCCACGAAATTAGTCCCTTTTTGCGTCCCTTTAATATTTTAAGTAGAAATTGTGTTCTAATATTGATTTTATATTATTATATTAAAATTAAGTGCCCTTTTAATATAGACCACATGGGAATTTGGTTGCACTTGCAATAATACCAGTTTTGTCAAATAAAGTTATTGTGTAAGGTTTTGAGCAATTTATCAGTCTTTTAACATTAATTGAACATTACATAATTCCAGTCAAGTTAATTCCCATGTCTGTGATATCAAATACATTTTTATTGTATTGTACATAGACATATTTAGGAAACTACACAACAAGCCGCTAACTAACTGACTGGAGATATATTTTGGTAAAATTGCATGGCTTTTTTTCGACAGAGGTATGCCCAACAAGACGAGCGCACTGCGCACGCGGTGGACGCCTTTGAAGGCGCGCAAATTCTGTGGCCAGTTTCAAGAGGGAGACAGAGAAGGAGGTGGAGATTATATGAAGCGCGTTAATGACAGAGAGGGGGTGTAACCCTGACAGATATAAACACGGGGGGGGGGTTCTATTAATCTCGCCTGGGCACCCATGTAGGTGTGAAAATCGATTTCATTTGATTTGGAACCAGGCTGCCTTCCGGGCATGAGCCAGGAGCCCAGCTCTGTCTGATGCAGGGTTCTTACCTCATGAAAATCCTGGAAAAGTCATGGAATTTAAAAAGTGTTTTCCAGGCCTGGAAAAGTTTTTGGAAAATGATCAAATCTGAAAAGTTTGGGAAAAGTCATGGGAATGAATTTAATAATTTCTCTTAATGTAATTTATTTAGGCACAGTTTTAAAATATTTCAACAATCAAATAAAAATCAACATATCAGTCAGGATCAGAATAACACTAGTGCATCTAATTTGAGCGCATCACCTGCATAGTGCCAGACTAGTGGGAAATTGCTCAAGGAGAGAGAGCGAGTCGGACTTTGTAGCAGCAGGCAGGACTAGCCTATAAAATATGAAAGAACAGATTAAGTAGCCAATTCAAAACATATATTGTACCTTCTAGTTAACTGTTTACCTATTATTAGCATGTGTTAATGTTTTCGTCATGTCCAAAAACCTTTCCACCGACACTCACGAATAAGGCCATAAAAAGTTTATTTACTTTTTTAAACGATTCATATGATTCATTTAAACGATTATTTTGACGAAACGAGGTATTCACTTCGCCATTGTATTAGTTGGGTTTCGGTTCAATCACGGTGAACATACATTTTAGGAAAAACATTAGATGTTGCCTTTCTTGTGGAATATGGGCTTTCAAACCTTGTTTTATTACAGCCTTATTCTAAAATGTATTAATTAAATACAAATCCTCAGCAATCTACACACAATACCCTATAATGATAAAGCATAAACAGGTTTCTAGAAATTGATGTAAACGTATATACAGTTGAAGTCGGAAGTTTACATACACTTAGGTCGGAGTCATTAAAACTCGTTTTTCAACCACTCCACACATTTCTTGTGAACAAACTATAGTTTTGGCAAGTCAGTTAGGACATCTACTTTGTGCATGACACAAGTAATTTTTCCAACAATTGTTTACATACAAATTATTTCACTTATAAATTCACTGTATCACAATTCCAGTGGGTCAGATGTTTACATACACTAAGTTGACTGTGCCTTTAAACAGCTAGGAAACTGATGTTATGGCTTTAGAAGCTGCTGATACTCTAATTGACATCATTTGAGTCAATTGGAGGTGTACCTGTGGATGTATTTCAAGGCCTACCTTTAAACTCAGTGTCTCTTTGCTTGACATCATGGGAAAATGAAAAGAAATCAGCCAAGACCTCAGAAAAAAAATTGTAGACCTCCACAAGTCTGGTTCATCCTTGGGAGCAATTTCAAAATGCCTGAAGGTACCACGTTCATCTGTACAAACAATAGTACGCAAGTATAAACACCATGGGACCACGCAGCTGTCATACCGCTCAGGTCCTATCGACATAACCTGAAAGGCCGCTCAGCAAGGAAGAAGCCACTGCTCCGCCACTGCTCCAAAACCGCCATAAAAAAGCCAGACTACGGTTTGCAACTGCACATGGGGACGAAGATCGTACTTTTTGGAGAAATGTCCTCTGGTCTGATGAAACAAAAATAGAACTGTTTGGCCATAATGACCATCGTTATGTTTGGAGGAAAAAGGGGGAGGCTTGCAAGCCGAAGAACACCATCCCAAACGTGAAGCACGGGGGTGGCAGCATCTTGTTGTGGGGGTGCTTTGCTACAGGAGGGACTGATGGACTTCACAAAATAATTGGCATCATGAGGGAGGAAAATAATGTGGATATATTGAAGCAACATCTCAAGACATCAGTCAGGAAGTTAAAGCTAAAATGTATTTGGCTAAGGTGTATGTAAACTTCCGACTTCAACTGTATATATTTAAAAAAATAAATGTCACATTTACGACCACAAGGTCGAAGGAATTGTCTGTAGAGCTCAAAAACAGGATTGTGTCTAGACACGGATCTGGGGAAGGGTACCAAAAAATGACTGCAGCATTGAAGGTCCCCAAGAACACAGTTGGCTCCATCATTATTAAATGGAAGAAGTTTGGAACCACCAAGTTTGTCCCTAGAGCTGGCCGCCCAGCCAAACTGAGCAATCGGTTTAGAAGGGCCTTGGTCAGGGAGGTGACCAAGAACCTGATGGTCACTCTGACAGAGCTCCAGAGTTCTTCTGTGGAGATGGGAGAAACTTCCAGAAGGACAACCATCTCTGCAGCACTCCAACAATCAGGCCTTTATGGTAGAGTGGCCAGACAGAAGCCACTCCTCAGTAAAAGGCACATGACAGCCCGCTTAGAGTTTGCCAAAAGGTACCTAAAGACTCTCAGACCATGAGAAACAATATTTTCTGGTCTGATGAAACCAAGATTGAACTCTTTGGCCTGAATGCCAAGCGTCACATCTGGAAGAAACCTGGCACCATCCCTACGGTGAAGTGTTTGTGGCAGCATCATGCTGTGGGGATGTTTTTCAGCGGCTGGGACTGGGAGACTAGTCAGGATCGAGGCAGATGAACGGAGCAAAGTACAGAGAGATCCTTGATGAAAACCTGCTCCAGAGTGCTCAGGACATCAGATTGGGGTGAAGGTTCACCTTCCAACAAGACAACGATCCTAAGCACACAGCCAAGACAACACAGGAGTGGCTTTGCGACAAGTCTCTGAATGTCCTTGAGTGGTCCAGCCAGAGCCCGGACTTGAACCCGATCGAACATCTCTCGAGATACCTGAAAATAGCTTTGCAGCAACGCTCCACATCCAACCTGACAGAGCTTGAGAGGATCTGCAGAGAAGAATGGGAGAATCTCCCCAAATACAGGTGTGCAAAGCTTGTAGTGTCAGACCCAAGAAGACTCGATGCTATAATCGCTGCCAAAGGTGCTTCAACAAAGTACTGAGTAAAGGGCCTTATGTAAATGTCATATTTCAGTTTTTTATTTGTAATAAATTAGCAAAGATTTCTAAAAACCTGTTTTTGCTTTGTCATTATGGGGTATTTTGTGTAGATTGATGAGGTACATTTTTTTTTTGAATACGTTTTTAACATTGTAACGTAACAAAATGTGGAAAAAGTCAAGGGGTCTGAATAGTTTCCGAATGCACTGTAGATACTTCCAGTTGATTTGAGTATCCAGTGTATGGGACATCGAAACTGAATAGATGGTAGTCAGCCTGAAAAATAAATACTTCTAAAGTAGCTAAGATAAATATGACAAAGCTAGCAAAGGTACATTTCATGAAAATGTGTGTGCTTGCTTCAGCTGAATAAAAATAATTGTAGCCTGCCATAGCCATTTGATCTTTGATATATTGAATGAGCCGAATTATTTCAAAAGGCATGAAACGTATTTGATTGTAATGTTACAATGTTTTACATCAAGGGTAATCAACCATCCTCCAGGAGAGCTAATGGGTGTGCAGGTTTTTATTCCGGCCCCCCTCTAACAAACCACATTTTAGTAATGAGCTGCTCAGCCAGACCTTGATAAACTCTCTGATGTTTTTGAGCAATGCTTGATCAAAAGCCTGCACACCCAGTAGCTTTCCAGATGTGAGGGCAGATTACTGTTCGATTTGAGAAGGGCGCTCCACTCTCCCCGCTTTCGCCCGATGACGTGATGGGCCATAGGCCGGTGTAACCTGGGCCAGATTAATCAAACCCCCTCTATTGCCTCGAGGGAGAAAGTCTATGCCTTAACGATTATTTCAGATCCATCTCCAGTTCAAACAAACAACACACACATTGAAACTCAGGCTCTTAGTATGACAATGTCATGGCTAATATCATCCAAAAGATATGCCTGAGGTAAACTACATGTTGCAAGTTATCAGCATGCAGCAAGCATATATGATTTTGTTTTAAAGCACCTAGGGGCTGTGTTGATGCAACCTTCATCTAATTCAAATCAAAATGTATTTGTCACATGCTTTGCCAGCAACAGGTGTGGACTAACAGGGAAATACTTACTTACGAGCCCTTCCCAACAATGCAGAGAGAAAGGAAATAGAGAAATAATAGAAAAGTAAAACATGTAATACTATATACACAATGACTATGGCGATGTACAATGGGTACTGAGTTGATGTGCAGGGGGACGAGGTAATTGAGGTAGATACAGTGCCTTAGGAAAGTATTCAGACCCCTTGACTTTTCCCACATTTTGTTACCTTATTCAAAGATTTATTAAATACATTTAAATCCTCATCAATCTACACACAATACCCCATAATGACAAAGCGAAAACAGGTTTTTAGACATTTTTGGTAATTGTATAAAAAATGTAAAACAGATACCTTATTTACATAAGTATTCAGACCCTTTGCAATGAGACTCAGGTGCATCCTGTTTCCATTGATCATCCTTGAGATGTTTCTACAACTTGATTGGAGTCCATCTGTGGTAAATTAAATTGATTGGACATGATTTGGAAAGGCACACACCTGTCTATGAGGTCCCACTGTTGACAGTGCATGTCAGAGCAAAAACCAATCCATGAGGTTGAAGGAATTGTCTGTAGAGCTACGAGACGGGATAGTGTCGAGGCACAGATCTGGGGAAGGGTACCAAATAATTTCTGCAGCATTGAAGGTCCTCAAGAACACAGTGGCCTCCATTATTCTTAAATGGAAGAAGTTTGGAACCACCAAGTTTGTCTCTAGAGCTGGCCGCCCAGCCAAACTGAGCAATCGGGTTAGAAGGGCCTTGGTCAGGGAGGTGACCAAGAACCTGATGGTCACTCTGACAGAGCTCCAGAGTTCCTCTGTGGAGATGGGAGAAACTTCCAGAAGGACAACCATCTCTGCAGCACTCCACCAATCAGGCCTTTATGGTAGAGTGGCCAGACAGAAGCCACTCCTCAGTAAAAGGCACATGACAGCCCGCTTAGAGTTTACCAAAAGGTACCTAAAGACTCTCAGACCATGAGAAACAATATTTTCTGGTCTGATGAAACCAAGATTGAACTCTTTGGCCTGAATGCCAAGCGTCACGTCTGGAGAAAACCTGGCACCATCCCTACGGTGAAGTGTGGTGGCAGCATCATGCTGTGGGGATGTTTTTCAGCGGCTGGGACTGGGAGACTAGTCATGATCGAGGGAAAGCTGTACAGAGTGATCCTTGATGAAAACCTGCTCCAGGGCGCTCAGGACCACAGACTGGGGTGAAGGTCCACCTTCCTACAGGACAACGACCATGAGCACACAGCCAAGACAGTGCAGGAGTAGCTTCGGGACAAGTCTCTGAATGTCCTTGAGTGGCCCAGCCAGAGCCCTGACTTGAACCCGATCGAACATCAGAACCCAAATACAGATGTGCCAAACTTGTAGCGTCATACCCAAGAAGACTTGAGGCTGTAAGCGCTGCCTAAGGTGCTTCAACAAAGTACTGAGTAGAGGGTCTGAATTCTTATGTAATATTTTCATATAATTTCTTTTTTAAATGGCACAAAATTTGAACAAACTTGTTTTTGCTTTGTCATTATGGGGTATTCTGTGTAGATTGATGAGGGGGAAAAAACAATTTCATCCAAAATGTGGAAAAAGTCAAGGGTTGTAAATACTTTCCGAATGCACTGTATGTACATATAATTAGGAATAAAGTGACAGATAGTCAACAGTAGCAGCAGTGTATGTGATCAGTTAAAACATTTGTGCAAAAGGGGTCAATGCAGATAGTCCGGGTAGCTATTCAGCAGTTTTTTAGGCTTGGGGGTAGAAGCTGTTCATGGTCCTGTTGGTTCCAGACTTGGTGTATCTGTACCACTTGCCGTGCGGTAGCAGAGAGAACAGTCTATGACTTGGGTGGCTGAAGTCTTTGACAATTTTTAGGGCCTTCCTCTGACACCTGGTATAGAGGTCCTGGATGACAGGGAGCTTGGCCCCAGTGATGTACTGGGCTGTACGCACTACCCTCAGTAGTGCTTTTTGAATGGATGCCAACAATACCAATCGGTGATTTAGCCAGTCAAAATGCTCTCAATATATAACTTTTTGTTCACGGATGTAGCAGACCACATCTAGTAGGCTTGTGTAACTGAGCAGCTCGCAGCTTGGTTTCCCTTTGTAATCTGGGATAGTTTGCAAGCCCTGCAACATAAGATCTTAAAGTTCACATTAGGCGTTTTTAATCTAAATAGCCTACAATATAGTAGAAGTATGCAAAGTTTCAAAAGTCAAATAATATATCATATTCTCTGTTTACATGGCTGTCTCGGTTTTATTTCACGCTGAAAGCCACTTTACAGTTTCCCATTTTTCTAATTTTCCATTCTGCTCTAAATGTGTTTCTATGGACCGGTACTGATGTGAAAGCCACTGCTGAGTCTGCACGATTCCTCTGTAGACTACTGACAGGAAATGCAATAATCAGGAAGACAATGAGAGTTTATCAAACGAAGGGAAACCATGGAGTTGATCCATATCAGACCGTGCCGCAGGTAATTGCGCCTCTAATTCCGTTGCCACCATTATGGTTCAAGACCTCACGTGGCCTCTCAAATTAAGTTAGTGTCTGCCAGCCTCCTTATAGCCAAAGCCCTTGGTGCTAATACACAGATGGTTAAATAATGAAACAAACCGTGAAATGATGAATACATGGGGCATACTTAGAACTTTCCTTATTTTTTCGAAAGCTTCAGCACTTCCCAAGGCAATTATAACATGCATTAGAGCCCATAGGCTCCGGCAAATTCCTCTGACTGGCTTGCAAACCACTCAAACAAATGCACATGGTTGTTGACCTTGTTTTAAAGTGAACGTCAACTCGTGAGCAAGAAGCCCCATTTTCTCATTTTAAATTGAAGATATCCCAAAAGGCTTACAAGTCGTAGCCAGAAGAGGGTATGAAATCCCCCTAAACAAACAGGCTAGAGTAGAAGCCTTGGTTAACACACGATATTGTAATGTATTGTAATGTAAATGGTATTCTAAAGCATCTCTCAGATTACAGATATGTCCAGTCTCTACAAGGAGAGCTCTTCTGCCCCTTCAGGGCAGGCCAGCCAGGCAGATGCTGCAAACCTGCTAGCCACTGGCTACAAACAAGTTTCAGCAACTATGTTTCCATGTGATTTAGCCACAATTTTGTAAATCTGACTAATCCAGGGCTCTCCAAACCTGTTCCTGGAGAGCTAACGTCCTGTAGATGTTGTGAAAAATAACTTATAGAACTTAGCTATGCCCAATATTTCTTAATCATAGGCCTGAAAAGCAGGTGAAACAACATCATTGATCAAGTGTCTGTGTTTAGTCAGACTTCTTGGAGGTATAGCCATTAGCCATCCATCAGCAATACACCGCAATATACCATGTCTGTCCCTCGGACACAGAATAGAAATCCATTATCGATTTCCTTCCCATCTAGACGGTAATTAAGTTCCATCCATGGCTGAAGCATAGCTGCAGTAAATGCCCTCAATGGCATTTGAGGCTACCTTTCTGTGTACTGGCTGGCACTAAATTCATCATTTGTCTAAGTACTACCAAGCATCAATATTCCCAACACTGCGGTAGCCCTGGTGTCAGGGGCTCTTAATCATCATCTAGTCCATTAAATATCACAATTCTGCAATATCACCTGTTATTTATAATGCCGCCTCCCTCTATCCACTGTCATTAATGAAGCTTTCAATTATGGTCTCTATGCTAATGTAGGTGAACAAGTGGAATGGGGAAAATGTTGTATCCCCTCCTGTGTCAGTCTGTTTGTGCTTTGATGCCAACTCGAGCACAAACAGATCTGGAACCAGGTTAAAACTCCACTGGACTCACTGAGAACTGCCGGTACAATTTTAGCAGATTGCAAGTCAGCCTTGTTTAGCCTGTTATCTTCTGCGAGTTCTATAATATATTGCCCTCGTAGGCGGCAGTATGCCGATATAGATTGTAATTTGTGCCAAGAAAATTAATGGGAAAAAATTGCTTTGCTATCCATGGGCTCAAATGTAAGAGAACAGGACGTAAGCACAAGGGATGTACAGTAAACATTTAAATCAATTCTCAGAAGGCCTATAGTCTATCTAAATTAACAGATGTGACACACGGCCTGAACAATAAGATGTACAGGGCGGTATTCCTATTTTTTTTTACATCCGTCAGACTAACTGCTATGAATGGTGAAGGTCGCTACAGTTCAAGATGGATGTTGTGTTTTATGTGTTACATATTGCTCGGACTGCTTTCATTGCATTTCCAATGCGTTGGGTTTATCTTATAAAGATTGCTCAAGAGGCCTATGACATCAGCAGGTACACCTAATGCTCTTGGGGCAAACATGATAGGATCTCACACAATACCGCCAACACTTCATGTCAGTTTGACAGCTGTTCTGATGACAACTTTGGCCGAGACCTCTCAAGCGATATCGATTGAGAGTTTTCTGAGCTCAAGCGTAATGAAAAATTCAAGGTGTTGTCTTTTCATACAGCAGTGTGGACATTTAGGCAGGTTTCTGAGGCTTACGTTGTGTTAATCCACTTTAGTTCCATCACCTCCAATTTCCAAGGCTCTACTCTGTGAATCTAAATTGAATCATCTCGACGATAGAACTTCAATCATCTTCATCAGGGGAAAATAACTGGCAAATTTGCATCCATAACATGATGAACGGGGTCCATCGCTAGCGACTCTACCGTGTTTCCAGGTTGTGTATAATCAGCTTAGCCTAGTGTTACCATACACATGCTTTCTCATGGCTGGGGCTAATGGGCTATGTGCTATCTGGCCGACCTTATCTCAGGCACAAAATGCATTACAATTACTGCCACTGCGACCGTGCAGTGTTTACCCGTCGCTTTTAATAAAGCCGCGGCAGAAAGCGAGCTGCACTGCCTCCATTTTAAAGGATTTCAGGCAGTCGGACCAGTCCATCATGCGGGACTGCAGAGAACACGAGGCGGGAATCAGATCATAACTATGGTTGCCACGACAAATCTTTCACCTTTTGTGCCACTTTCTGGTTCTCTGTGTCAAGGCGAAATGTAGGCAATCCACCACGCTCGGTTTCCTTTTAAGAGCAGGTAGATTGGGCAGGTAAATTGTCAGTTAGAAAGATGGCCTCCGTAGAAGATCACCAAGGTAGACATTTTATGACTCATCCAGAGCTGCGTAACACGATTTGTGGTTGCATTACCTTTCACATCACAAGGCATTTGAGAGAGTTCGAATATCCAATTCGCCAGATGCAAGGCGTTCACATCGACTTCACCTTAGATAGTTGGGTATTTATGGAATGCATGTCAAGGACAGTGAAGAATATCAAGGATGTTTGGATGTATTGAATCGATAAGTCGTACAACTGACGGGATCCCACAGATTATTGAAATTGTGCCCCCAATATAATTTAAAACATGTCCCAAATTTCAAAACTTCGGGGTGTCCTACAAGTATTAAGTTCCTAGTGAATGAAGTGTGTTAAATTCCTAGTGAATGAAGTGTGTGAAATTCCTAGTGAATGAAGTGTGTGAAATTCCTAGTGAATGAAGTGTGTGAAATTCCTAGTGAATGAAGTGTGTGAAATTCCTAGTGAAGGGAGTGTGTGAAATTCCTAGTGAAGGAAATGTGTGAAATTCCTATTGAATGAAGTGTGTGACAGGCTTAAATCAGGTAGCCTACAGTAGTATAGGGGTTCTAAATATATTTTTTTAGAAACTGTGTCTGAATTAGCGCTCCATCTTCATTGTTTTAATGTGAAAGCTGTAAAATGGCAGTCATGGAGGAAACTAGGAGTTTGTATTAATTCTGTTCAGGGAGGTGAAGTTACAACTAGAAGCCTCTGTAGTGGGGGAACCAAAGCTTCAAACACATCGCTAAGGGCTTTGTGAATACGGCGTCTTGATATTCTTCAGATTAAACCGTCAACACTAACTGGTATTACCTGCTCAAAGTCGTGCAGATTCCCGCTCTTTGAACAAGCTCAACAAGCTCACCTAATAATCCTTAACCACGCAAATCAACCAAACAAAGAACCCATAGGGAAACATTTCGGATTTAAAATACGTATCACAGAACACAACATAACACAATACAATCCGTGGGAGGCCAAAAAGCCCCAACAAGCCACGCCTCCAAGTCTTTCCAATAGGCTCCTGCCGCTACAATATATTTTGTCAAAATACATTTTTATTGTTCTTGACACATACCAAAAGCATACCAAAAGCAATGACTACAACCATGATAAAGATCTTATCTTACCTCGCACAGACTGTTCAAAATGAAAATACATCTAACCCCGAAATGCTCTCTATGCCCTCAGGGTGCTCCCGGAACCTTTATTCATATGGTCTGGGAGTGCCCTGAGCAGGTACGTGCACAGATAGGGGTCTACCTGTTCCCAAACACCTGCTCCTTTGCCCTCCCACTTGCCAAGTGCCCTTTTGGGTTTATGTATTTTTTTTGTATATAGTTCTTGTCATTGTTGTTCTCAACCCACTTTTCCCAAATGGCCCGGTTGTGTCTTTTGCCCTGTCTGCCGTGTGCGGAGATTGCATGCACACGGTATCCAAATGTGCATGTCTTGAGCTGCGGTCACCAGTCGAGTGTGTGTGCGTGTGTGTGTGTGTGTGTGTGTGTGTGTGTAGCAAGCTATCTAATTTAAATATCACTTCATAATTTATTTCCTTATAGAATCATAGCCCTTAGCGATGTGTTTGAAGCTTTGGTTCCCCCACTACAGAGGCTTCTAGTTGTAACTTCACCTCCCTGAACAGAATTAATACAAACTCCTAGTTTCCTCCATGAAGGGTTCTGGATGAGCTGCAGCACCCTTCATAAATTGAAATACATTAACCAAAGTTATAGCGTTGCTGCTGTCTGTCAGAAATAAATCATTCAGAATAGCCTACTACACCATGATTAGGCCTATAATTTAGCCACAGAGGATCAGTAGCTATCCCAATAACAAGGCGTAGCCTACGGTCGGGAACGCCAGGCAAATATGTCAGTGAACAGCATGAAGACAAAACAGGCCTTTCGCAATATTTCAAATAAAATCGCGGGAAGCAAATGGCTCCTGCTGAAAGAGAAGACTCTAATATGTCTGCTGTAGATGAACAAAATATTATATCAACTTCCAAATAGGCCTGTTGAGCGAACATTGTTTTACGAAGTTAAACAGGAGGGAGATAAGCTTTTGGCACTAGCGCATTGGCCATCGCCGGCTAGTGAGCTGTGCATCATTGGGTGAGTCATTGCAACTGGAAGTCTCTTTTAGGACTACAATTTCCTCCTACAATACGTGTGTCTCCACACACCTGGGCCTAGGCTATTGATGGATTCAAGACTAGGTTGTTTTGAAATTTTGTCAAAGTAGCCTATCTTTTCAATAATTTGTGCGGTATTAAAAAATACTTGTCCGAAGTCTCCAGTCATGTAGAATTGCATGAGGTGTTTATAAAAGGAAAAAGGTTTCCCGGACCATAAAATGTTTTCTCCCTATGTGTGCAACTTCTGTAAGCACTTCAACTCTACTGCTACATGCAGGCCACTAAGCAATTGCAAAGGTATGCATGCAATGCTTTATTATAAATGTGGACAGGGACAAAAATATAGCCCTGGCATTTCAGCCCCCCCCCCCCCCCCGCTACTTACACACACATACTGACACATAACATAGGCAACTATAGTACAGCATTTCTCAACTTTTACTGTACCAGTGACTGGTGAAACATACTCCTCCTCCTTTTTTAACCAGCTCATGTTTAAATCAAATACAACATGTAAAAGCACCACTGGACATACAACTCAACACTATAACTGGGCCTCTGTTGCCTCCCTGTTGTGCAGTCTGTCTCTGCATCTTCTCTGCTGTCACTCTGTCTGTCTGTCCGCCCGTCTGTCTGTCACTCTTCCTGTCACTCTGTCTGATTCTCATTGTTCTCCGTTGTCACTCCTAACATGACAAGACTGGGCAAGGGCACGCATGTTGATTTTGTCCATCCACACCAGACTCGATCAGGACGCACAGGTTGAAATATCAAAACGAACTCTGAACCACCTATATTAACTAAACCTAGTTAGTTTGTAGTAATCTCTCCTTCAGTCTTCTTCTTCTTTGGACTTTATATGGCGGTTGGCAACCAACTTTAAGGTGCATTGCCACCACCAACTGGACTGGAGTGTGGACCTCAGTTCAGCTTTCAATCACCCACGTGGGTATATGCTCCTTAAAAACAATGAGGAGATGGGAGAGGCTGGACTTGCAGCGCGTCTAAAATAGAACCAAGTTCTATTTTAACACCTGGCTACGCAGATGCTCGTGAGCAGTTTGGATGAGATGATTGAATAACATGTATGTGTACATTTATTTTGCAACGCTCACGCACTTAACGCCAGCATTGTGGTCAGCAGGTTAGTTGCTACTACATATAGAGCCAACATATTAAGGAACTGGCAGTACATCTGTGTCTCTCTTTTCTTCCAACCTCCTCTGCACTCACCTCTGAGCTGTCTCTGCTAAGCCTAGCATCCTTAACCACATCACTGGCACCAGAAGACCAGGGGACCACACTGCCTGTGCTGGGCCCAGCAACATCCTAGTTGTGAATGAATAAATACATTTATTAGATAAAGAAGAAAGACTACTGAATGAATACCTAATAGAGGATCATTGGCTCATGAAAGCCTAACTACTTACATTGCAAATATAAGTGTCTGGCTGTCATACATAATGGTTCATTAGTATTACATATAGGTCATATATAATGTAGAGCCAAAATATAAACAAAATGTGTCTCACTCTCTCTCGCTCTCTATCACTCTTTCTCTCTCTGTGTGTCTGTGTTTTCTCCCTACGTCCACTACACTTGACTGCTGCAGCCTAGCATCACCGGGACCAGAAGACTAGGGGATCACACTGCCTGTGCTTGGCCCAACAACCCCCTAGTGTAACACTTTATTTTAAAGGCATTTACAAACCCTTTACTCACCATTTGTACATTTTAGTAAGCTAGTTATTCACACATATATACATTTCCTTAAACATCCTGTGTTGTGTGTTTGTTCTTTTACCAGGTACAGCAGGAATGTCTACCAATGTCATGCCCATCTTTTTGTGAGAAATTACACTGGTAACTCAAAACATTTATGAAGTAAAAATAGCACTCACTTTTGATTAGGGTTTGCAAAAATATTTTACTAATGTTTAGTAAATGTTTTTTTAATGTGGGAGTAATGATTCATAAATGGTGAACACAATTTATAAATGCAGTTGGATATGGAATGAATTTTGGGAAAAAAAATATTTAAAAAATTGACAGCGGAAACAGCCTATCCAGCCGTGACGCACACTGCCCATATGCTCATGGAACAAAATGTGATTTGGTGCCTGTATACTTATTTAGAAACATAAAAAACACAAATGTTTTTTCCCCATTTCGTTTTATTTGATTAAAAACCAAGCATAGCCGCCCCTCTCAATGAAGGCTGTTTTCTTTTTGTCCTGCCCAACGTAATCAAGTAGGCTAGTCAAGACCGACGATGAAGTTTTTGACTTGTGAGACCGCTGAGAAATACATCTTAATCACCAAAGCTTTATTCAAATATTAAGTTTTAGAGGAGTAAAACAGTGAGCTGACATTCCCTTTTTATCTGTGTATTGTAGGCAGGCCCACATTATTTTAGCCATCCTTTGGAGGCGTGTAAAACCCCCTCCGTGATGTAGGTGACGTGTCCATGCCCATCATGAAATGAGAGATGAGAACCTCTGTGAATACCGGTGAACCTTGTATTTAGAAGTTATTTTTCCATTTCATATTCTGCTACAACGATGGCTGGTTCAACAGCATTGCGTTGTCTTTTTATATGCTGCTGATTTTATGACATCATTACATTTTACATGTATTTATTGTTTATGAAAAAAATGAACAGATGGCTTGTTTTTCATTGAATTGTATTAAAACTGTTAGGTTGTAAATGAAGGTTCTAAAATTTCCCAGGACGATTAGTAAAGCTTAAACCAAGTTTACTCACCCATTGGGTCATACAGCTCCATAAGACAAAGACATGGTTCCACCAGTGGTAGTATATATACCCCAATTTGGGGTGGAATCTCCTCCTCTCTAAACATGACATCTTTGTCGCTTGGCAGGAAATTCAGTGATGCAGGCAATAAACTGTTCCTTCTCCCTTAACATGACCTGACCTTGGCCCCCTTCCTCACTAAACCACATTTCTCCACCATTATCAGTGGCTGCAATCATGTGATTGCCTCTCCTCTACTCAGTACATTCCAAAGCACCCTGGGTCCTATCCATCCTTCATTGACCCCACCACATACTGTCCTCCTACAGATACCCATTACTTCTGGTGTATAAACCAGACTATGGCACTCCTCATGTCTCTAGTATAACTGAGGATTAACAATATTTAAAGTTTAGAAATCCGAACCCATCAAAACCAAACTTATTAGAATGATTCACTGTCCTTGTTTTATTGTGAGAACGTCCGTGGCATGCATGCATATCCACTTCTGGAGAGGTTCAAATGCAATCTGTTAGATGGTTCCAATATGTACATAGAACAAAGAAGCACTTTACTGAGGCAATTGTAAGAACAGAACGCAACCGCGTCACAAAAACAAATGCCCAAAGAACAAGTGAGGCAACACAAAGTACAACAACAAAGTACAAAGTACTGGCTGCCACAAATCACGGGTTCAAATAAAACACGGCGCAAACCAGCCGGAAGCGTGCCAACCAACACAATAAACAATACCCCACACAGACATGGAGGGAACAGAGGGCTAAATACACATAGTAATCATGAGGAGATGTAAACCAGGTGTGCGGAAAAAAACAAGACAAAACAAATGGAAAATTAAAGGTGGAGCGGTGCTGGCTAGAAGACCGGTGCCGTCGACCGCTGAACGCCGCCCGAACAAGGAGAGGGACCAACTTCGGCGGAAGTCGTGACAGTTATTTTGTTTCTGTAAGCTGTTTAACAAACTATAACGGACTAACATTGGAATTGGAGTTGATTCCAAGGCAATACATAAAAGACCGAAAATACTCAAATTGAAGCAACAATATATTTAGCCATGGAGCACGTTCTGATTGGCCAGTGAGAGGCCAAACCTCGACACACCCACAACTTGTTTATTCATCAAAACCTAGGCCCTTCGCCCCAACACCAGCAACTGTGCCGATAATTGTGGTTGTGAAAATAGCTAAAATATTTCGGACATACCCAGTGCGTTTGGAAAGTATATAGCCTTATTCTAAAATGGATTAAATAAAAAAAAGATCCTGATCAATCAACACACAATACCCCATAATGACAAAGCAAAAACAGTTTTTTTTAATGTTTGCTGATGTATTAAAAATAAACACAAATACCTTATTTACATAAGTATTCAAACCCTTTGCTATGAGACTCGTAATTGAATTCAGGTGCATCTTGTTTCCATTGATGATCCTTTAGATGTTTCCACAACTTGATTGGAATCCACTTGTGGAAAATTCAATTGATCGGACTTGATTTGGAAACTCGAGCTCCGAGACAGGATTGTGTCGAGGCACAGATCTGGGGTAGGGTACCAAAACATGTCTGCAGCATTGAAGGTCCCCAAGAAAACAGTGGCCTCCATCATTCTTAAATGGAAGAAGTTTGGAACCACCAAGACTCTTCCTAGAGCTGTCCGCCCGGCCAAACTGAGCAAACAGGGGAGGAGGGCCTTGGTCAGGGAGGTGACCAAGAACCCGATGGTCACGCTGAGAGAGAGAGAGGAGAGAGAGAGAGAGCGGAGGAGGGAAAATAGAGAAAGAGGTGGAGGAAATATACTTAAATTCACAGGACACCGGTTAAGACAGGAGAAATACTCCAGATATAACAGACTGCCCCCCGACACATAAACTACTGCAGCATAAATACTGGAGGCTGAGACAGGAGGGGCCGGGAGACACTGTGTCACCATCTGACGATACCCCACCCACTTTGCCAAAGCACAGCCCGCACACCACTAGAGGGATATCTTCAACCACCAACTTACCATCCTGAGACCAGGCCGAGTATAGCCAACAAAGATTTCCACCACGGCACAACCCAAGGGGGGTCGCCAACCCAGACAGGAAGATCACGTCAGTGACTCAACCCACTCAAGTGACGCACCCTTCCTAGGGACGGCATGGAAGAGCACCAGTAAGCCAGTGACTCAGCCCCTGTAATAGGTTTAGAGGCAGAGAATCTCAGTGGAGAGAGGGGAACCGGTCAGGCAGAGACAGCAAGGGCGGTTCGTTGCTCCAGTGCCTTTCCGTTCACCTTCACACTCTTGGGCCAGACTACACTCAATCATAGGACCTACTGAAGAGATGAGTCTTCAATAAAGACTTAAAAGTTGAGACCGAGTCTGCATCTCTCACATGGGTAGGCAGACCATTCCATAAAAATGGAGCTCTATAGGAGAAAGCCCTGCCTCCAGCTGTTTGCTTAGAAATTCTAGGGACTGTTAGGAGGCCTGCGTCTTGTGACTGTAGCGTACGCGTAGGTATGTACGGCAGGACCAAATCGGAAAGATAGGTAGGAGCAAGCCCATGTAATGCTTTGTAGGTTAGCAGTAAAACCTTGAAATCAGCCCTTGCCTTAACAGAAAGCCAGTGTAGAGAGGCTAGCACTAGAGTAATATGATCACATTTTTTGGTTCTAGTCAAGATTCTAGCAGCCGTGTTTAGCACTTTCTGAAGTTTATTTAGTGCTTTATCCGGGTAGCCGGAAAGTAGAGCATTGCAGTAGTCTAACCTAGAAGCGACAAAAGCATGGATTAATTTTTATGCATCATTTTTGGACAGAAAGTTTCTGATTTTTGCAGTGTTACGTAGATGGAAAAAAGCTGTCCTTGAAACAGTCTTGATATGTTCGTCAAAAGAGAGATCAGGATCCAGAGTAACGCCGAGGTCCTTCACAGTTTTATTTGAGACGACTGTACAACCATCAAGATGAATGCAGGAATGGCTTCGGGACAAGTCTCTGAATGTCCTTGAGGCCCAGCCAGAGCCCAGACTTGAACCTGTTCGAAGATCTGTGGAGAGAACTGAAAATAGCTGTGCAGCGACACTCCCCATCCACCCTGACAGAGCTTGAGAGGAATTGCAGAGAAGAATGGGAGAAACTCCCCAAATACAGGTGTGCCAAGCTTGTAGCGTCATACCCAAGAACACTCAAGGCTGTAATCGCTGCCGAAGGTGCTTCAACAAAGTACTGAGTAAAGGGTCTGAATATTTATGTGAATGTGATATTTCAGTTGTTTATTTTTAATACATTTGCAAAAATGTATTTATGGGGTATTGTGTTTTGATTGATAAGGGAAAAAACGATTTAATCCATTGTAGAATAAGGCTGTAATGTAACAAAGTGTGGAAAAAGTCAAGGATCTGAGTACTTTCCCAATGCACTGCATAGTGCTGCCGCCAACGCTTAGATTGACCAGCGCGTTAGGCTTGTTAAAATAGAGCCCATAATACCTTAGAACAGCCTAACTAAATATTTAAAATTAGTTTATTTTAAGTGTTCCCCCCTGCCCACATTAGATACGTGTTTAAACATTAGGCTGCATATTATTCAATAGAAGAAAACAGAGAGAGAGAGACTGCCAGTTCCTTATTGTCTTGGTTGTAGCCAATGGCTACGTTAAGGCACTGGTTGTCTCTCTCTCTCTGTTTTCTTCTATTGAATTCAGTATTCAACCTTCTGTGTTTGTCAAACACGCAAACGATGCCTGGACTAGTTTATGTGGATGCGGGTAGATTTCCATTGTTTCACAGTGCCACACGTTATTGCGCATCTTTCTGCCAAGAAGTGACAGGCCTTTCGGCAAATGAAATGAGCGGGAGATAGGCAGGACTTTCCAGCATTTAATGCTGTGTTTATGTAATGTAATCCAACACCAGAGTCTCACTTTTTAATACAGCTCATAAACTCACTCGCTGGGTGGAAGAGACTGAGATTCAGAAGTGAATAACATTGATAAAACTATTAAAATACGTAGACAGTCCCCGAATTGACCTTTATTGTAGTACGTGATTTCTTGTGTTTAGTGAAAAGCACTGTATAAATGTCTAGTAGATGGCTTTTGCCTTACCCATCTGTTATACTGTAAAAGCCAATCTAATGACTTGTTAGGCTATAGCCTAGTAGTTTAAATGTTCCCCCAATCCACCTTCCCTAATTAGCTTACTATGTTAGGTATGAAATATATTTCATATATTATACAGCCAAAATATTAGGCCTAACTGACAGTAGTAGGCTACATGATCTGTGTCAGTGTGCTTGAGTGTGTCTTTCTTTTGTTTTCTTCCTACCTCGACTGCACCACAGACACAGCACTTGGACCAGTAGAACCAGATGTTTTAGCAAATAAGTTGGATCATTTCACACATTTAGCGGTGTAGGCCTCGAGTACTTTTTTGGTCTCTTTTTCGCCACCACCCTGTTTTGACTGAATGACTGACAGTCAGAGCGGGTTTCACTCTTTTTGATGATGCACGTTTGAATTTGAATGTGAATTTGTGCCATCTCAGCCCAGCCAATCAGAGAACCAGGGCTGCCCATCTTGGTAGAGGTGCCGGGCCGTGGTTCCCAACCTTTTCCGGTTCCTGTACCACCAACTGAATTCTGCTGTGCCCGGAGTACCCCGAAGTACCCCCTCATGAGCATTTTACCAGTAAGTCTATGGTGTTATGAGTCTTCTCAAGAACACTCTGTGGATGGGCCAAGTACCCCCAGGGGTTCTAGTACCCCTGGTTGGGAACCACTGATATAGACGATTATGACAACAGAGAAATAGCGCAAAAGTCATTAAAAAAATGTATTATATACACTGAGTGTAGAACCATTAGGAACACCTTCCTAATATTGAGTGTCAACCACTTTTGCCCTCAGAATAGCCTCAACTTGTCGGGGGAATGAACTCTACAAGGTGTTGAAAGCATTCCGCAGGGATGCTGGCCCATGTGGACTCCCACAGTTGTGTCAAGTTGGATGGATGTCCTTTGGGTGGTGGACCATTCTTGGTACAGATGGGAAACTGTTGAGCGTGAAAAACCCATTAGCGTTGCAGCTCTTGACACAAACCAGTGCGCCTGCCACCTACTAAAATACCCTGTTCAAAAGCACTTAAATCTTTTGTCTTGCCCATTCACCCTCTGAATGGCACACACACAATCCATATCTCAATTGTCTCAAGGCTTAAAAATCCTTCTTTAACCTGTCTCTCCACCTTCATCTACACTGATTGAAGTGGATTTAACAGGTGACATCAAAAAGGGATCATAGCTTTCACCTGCATTCACCTGGTCAGTCTGTCATGAAAGAGCAGGTGTTCCTAATGTTTTGTTATAACCACTACCGTTCAAAAGTTTGGGGTCATTTAGAAATGTCCTAATGCACATTTTTTGTCCATTAAAATAACATCAAATTGATCAGAAATACAGTGCAGACATGGTTAATTTTGTAAATGACTATTGTAGCTGGAAAGGGCAGATTTTTTTTATGGAATATCTACATAGGTGTACAGAGGCCCATTATCAGCAACCATCACTCATGTGTTCCAATGGCATGTTGTGTTAGCTAATCCAAATGTATCATTTTAAAAGGCTAATTGATCATTAGAAAACCCTTTTGCAATTATGTTAGCACAGCTGAAAACTGCTGTTCTGATTAAAGAAGCAATAAAACTGCCCTTCTTTAGACTAGTTGAGTATCTGGAGCATCAGCATTTGTGGGTTCGATTACAGGCTTAAAATGGCCAGAAACAAAGACTTTCTTCTGAAACTCATCAGTCTATTCTTGTTCTGAGAAATCAAGGCTTTTCCATGCGAAACATTTCCAAGAAACTGAAGATCTCGTACAACACTGTGTACTACTCCCTTCACAGAACAGCGCAAACTGTCTCTATCCAGAATATAAAGAGGAGTGGGAGGCCCCGGTGCAAAACTGAACAAGAGGACAAGTACAGTGAGGGAAAAAAGTATTTGATCCCCTGCTGATTTTGTACGTTTGTCCACTAACAAAGAAATGATCAGTCTATAATTTTAATGGTAGGTTTATTTGAACAGTGAGAGACAGAATAACAACAAAAAAATCCAGAAAAACACATGTCAAAAATGTTATAAGTTGATTTGCATTTTAATGAGGGAAATAAGTATTTGACCCCCTCTCAATCAGAAAGATTTCTGGCTCCCAGGTGTCTTTTATACAGGTAACGAGCTGAGATTAGGAGCACACTCTTAAAGGGAGTGCTCCTAATCTCAGTTTGTTACCTGAATAAAAGACATGTGCCTACAGAAGCAATCAATCAATCAGATTCCAAACTCTCCACCATGGCCAAGACCAAAGAGCTCTCCAAGGATGTCAGGGACAAGATTGTAGACCTACACAAGGCTGGAATGGGCTACAAGACCATCGCCAAGCAGCTTGGTGAGAAGGTGACAACAGTTGGTGCGATTATTCGCAAATGGAAGAAAAACAAAAGAACTGTCAATCTCCCTCAGCCTGGGGCTCCATGCAAGATCTCACCTCGTGGAGTTGCAATGATCATGAGAACGGTGAGGAATCAGCCCAGAACTACACGGGAGGACCTTGTCAATGGGGCTGTTTAACTATACTTGTGGGGACCAGAACAAAAAAATTGACCAACTGGGATTTTTTTTTATCCCTACAAGGTCAAATGCTATTTCTAGGGGGTTTAGGGTTATGGTTAGAAATAGTGTTGGGTTAGGAACTAGGGTTAAGGTTAGGTTTAGGGGTTAGGGAAAATAGGATTTTGAATGGGACTGAATTGTGTGTCAAGGTTAGTTATACAAGACTGTGTGTTCCATGAGGGGAAGCAGGAAGGGGCTCGTTGGGCTTGATGGATTTCCTGAATGTGGTACAGATGGAAGGGAGTGGCAGCAGGCCTGTTTAACTATACTTGTGGGGACCAGAACAAAAAGTTGACCAACTGGGATTTTTTTTTTTTATCCCTACAAGGTAAAATGCTATTTCTAGGGGTTTAGGGTTATGGTTAGAAATAGTGTTGGGTTAGGAGCTAGGGTTAAGGTTAGGTTTAGGGGTTAGGGGTTAGGGAAAATAGGATTTTGAATGGGACTGAATTGTGTGTCAAGGTTAGTTATACAAGACTGTGTGTGCCATGAGGGAAAGCAGGAAGGGGCTCGTTGGGCTTGATGGATTTCCTGAATGCGGTACAGATGGAAGGGAGTGGCAGCAGGATGTATCCCACGCTGGCTGGCGTGGGGCCAGGGCCCCTCCTCAATCTATTTATTTATTTGTTTATTTATTTGGATCACCGTTGCAGATGCAGCAGCTACTCTTCCTGAGGTCAACCAAAAAGCACAAAACATGACAAGTAACAAAACACTTTTACACTAACAGACAAGGACAATCACACACATTTAAAATGCAATGATATAAAAACAACACACTATTAGCACTAGCAGTATAGGACCAGGCTAGTTCAGTCAGTGTACCGTTCATTGTACTGTTAGTGTCTTTTGCATCCTTTTGGTATGTTAAGTAGAAATTGTGCACCAATATTGCATTATTAAAAGCCTGTTATATGTAATTAAGTGCCCTTTAATATATATATCACATGGTGAATTCAATAAATCTGATTTTCAATATGAATAAAGACAATATGAATGTCCCTCCATACACCCTCTGTTACTTCTAGGAAGATTTTAACCCACTAACCCCTCAAAATACTCCCAACTTTTTACCGTCATTGTAAAGCCCTAGTTATTTTATTGTCACCAGTTCAAGAGCCGTTCAAGTGGATTTTTCCCAAATGTGTTAAATTTTCACTTCCCACTTGGTTATGAATGCACTATAACACCGCTAACCAGTCATTGGAAGCACAAGACCTAGATCTACACTTGGACATATTGTGGAGTGTTGTACAATGTATAGTTTTTGTTTAAATCGATACAAACTAAAATAAATAATAAAACCATCCTAGTGCCCGATCTCAATTTTTTTTCATTATGTAATTAAGCTGAAGAGAGGCACTTACTATAGTCATTTAGTTTTTTAACTTCTTGTGATGGGAAAAAAAAGTTTTTTGTCAAGTTGAACATGTGCTCTTCATGACAGAATGTTAAAGGTTCGGGTTTTTACTCACCATCACAATTTAAATTATATCATTGCCAAATCTTTGGCTTGGTGGCAAAAAAAAATGTGTCTCCATTGAACCATACATCAATTGTAATTTAAGAAGCCGAATAAGGAACCATTGGCCACCCTGCAGTCTAAATGTCATAGCCATTTATTTCTGGAATATTGTCAGGCATTACATACATTTGAGCTATGTATCTATATGTATTTTTTTTATATCACACATGTCGACCGGAGAATTTAACTATTAGCCTAATGCAAAGAAAATGTTTGCGCTTCAAATCAAATGACATTACCATATTCACGTTTAATTACTAGCAGCTTTGCATTAGCCACAGGCCAAATGAAGGCGACCTGACTACTTTGCATATTTTAACCACATTCCTGCTTGTAAATGTTGATATTTACAAACAGGTGTTTGACTCTCCATTTTTGCCAGATGGGTATTTATCATGTACTCGTCCATGTTAGATGGAAGCCATACTGTCTTGTGTATGATATTAGGTGAATATAACATCTCTGACAGACATTTATTAGAATATCATTGGCCAGATAGATAGTTCAAAGCAGGTCAGTGTGTTTTAAATTCAATCTTACCTTGGCTTTGGTTTGGTTTAAAATGATGTGCCAAGAGCATTGAGATCACCAGAGGCAAATGGTCAATAGCACAACACACAACTGTGATACGGAACAGAAATCACCCTTCCACAATAGCGTCTATTTAATTGGGAGTGATACCGTGATGGGATTCCTTTCATTACCTTCTCCTCGGTCCTCACCCGTCTACACAGCATGGGGCCTGACACCTCATTCATCTGTAATGGTTCAGAAGGCTGCTTGAGGACAGCTCCCAAGAATCAACTCTTAAATTAAACCTAGTTTTCTTCCTTAAAGCTGCTATAGAGTTTGCAGTCATATAAGAGAAACAGAAGAATCTCATCATGCCCAATGACAATTGAAGAAGACAAACAAGAACAGGAAACAGTTTCAAAGCCTTCTATTTCAGAAGAGACTCCAGCCTCCAGTCTCCCCACAGTGGCTCTAATGAATGGAAAACACACAGTATCTAGGTTACATAACAAGAAGGGCAGTGTGCTCGTGGCAAGGCCCCAGGATTTCCACTCCAACTCAGAGGAGGTTGTTACCGTACTGCCCTCCCTCCAAATGGTTCCAGTAAATTGTAGGCACAATCCACAGAACCACTAAATCAATAGTATGTGTGCCTCTCTCCCGGATTCGTGCCTTGACGTGGGGAGGTAATGATATCTTATTATCGGTGCTCTCTACCTGGCTGCCTCCACCAAAGGTCTATGGGGGGGCATACATCTGGCAGGTTTTATCAGTACCGCGGTGCTCTTTAACAGTCTGCTCCGTAGGGTAAATAAGACCATAGGAAGGAGGAAAATGTTGACATCTGCTTGATTTTCTGGACCGATGATTAGGGCGATGATTGGATGAAGACACGTTTAAAATAAGATGGTATTATACCAAATTATAAATCACAATATATTGTAGGTTTGTAGCTGATATGGAGATGCGGTTATGTCATGCATACCCTTTTACGGGCCTAGCAGCCAAATGTAAATAGCAGGCATTTGCACTGTGATAACTAGGTTTTCCTTTGCCAAAGAGAGTCGATTTGTGTCCTGAATTGCACCTAGAGTTCTGAAACGTGACGGCTTAAATAGATTAGATATTTGATGGGAAATCGCACTTAATCCAACCAATCAAAATAGCAGGATCTAACAAAAATCCCCCTCGTTCACACTGCAGTGAAGTTACTTTTGAAGACCTTCAACAAACTCAGATTGATATGGTAAGACCTTGGGACTGTCTGTAATATTCACAGGCGATTGAGGCTGAGATCCACGATAGGCGAAACAGAACCGCTGGCCGCCCGAGGTGCATTTGCTATTGTTTTTGTTTTGAGGAAAGAGCATCCAGCATCATACAAACAAAATGAATAATAGTAGTACAGTGTCATGCAGTGATGTGCAATGAGGGGAAAAAACATTGTTTGTTGTTTGAACCTCTATGGAGTCAAGCTTTAAGGAATGAAACAGATTTCACAACAAACTAATTAGAAGGTAGATTCAATTAGCCTTGCTTCTCTTATCCAAGGGAGAATTGAACGATGTTGTGTATAATACTTGCATTACAATTGACTGCCATGGAGAAGGGAAACACTTGAGTAAATGAAGGATACAAAGTATATTGAAAGCAGGTGCTTCCACACACATGTGGTTACTGAGTTAATTAAGCAATTAACATCCCATCATGCGTAGGGTCATGTATAAAAATGCTGGGCAGGCCATTATTTTGGCTACCATGGCTATGCCCCCATAGGATGACAATTCCCCCGTCCACAAGGCATGAGTGGTCACTGAATGGCTTGATGAGCATGAAAACGATGTAAACCATATGCCGTGGCCGTCTGTTAACAGTGTTTTCAACCACCATCAACAAAACACCATATGATGGAAATTCTCAGGGAAGAAAGGTGTCACATCATTCCTCTATGCCAAGGTGAATTGAAGCTGTTCTGGCTCGTGGTGGCCCAATGCCCTCTTAAGACACTTAATGTAAGTGTTTATTTTATTTTGGCAGTTACAGTTGAAGTCGGAAGTTTACATGCACCTTAGCCAAATACATTTAAACTTAGTTTTTCACAATTCCTGATTTTTAATCGTAGTAAATATTCCCTGTCTTAGGTCAGTTAGGATCACCACTTTATTTTAGGAATGTGAAATGTCTGAATAATAGTAGAGAGAATGATTTATTTCAGCTTTTATTTCTTTCATCACATTCCCAGTGGGTCAGAAGTTTACATACACTCAATTAGTATTTGGTAGCATTGCCTTTAAATTGTTTAGCTTGGGTCAAACATTTCGGGTAGCCTTCCACAAGCTTCCCACAATAAGTTGGGTCAATTTTGGCCCATTCCTTCTGACAGAGCTGGTGTAACGGAGTCAGTTTTGTAGGCCTTGCTCGCACACGCTTTTTCAATTCTGCCCACACATTTTCAATAGGGTTGAGGTCAGAGCTTTGTGATGGCCACTCCAATACCTTAACTTTGTTGTCCTTAAGCCATTTTGCCACAACTTTGGAAGTATGCTTGGGGTCATTGTCCATTTGAAAGACCCATTTGCAACCAAGTTTTAACTTCCTGACTGATGTCTTGAGATGTTGCTTCAATATATCCTCATAATTTTCATGCCTTATGATGCCATCTATTTTGTGAAGCGCACAAGTCCCTCCTGCAGCAAAGCACCCCCACAACATGATGCTGCCACCCCCGTGCTTCACGGTTGGGATGGTGTTCTTCGGCTTGCAAGCATCCCCCTTTTTCCTCCAAACATAACGATGGTCATTATGGCCAAACAGTTCTATTTTTGTTTTATCAGACCAGAGGACATTTCTCCAAAAAGTACGATCTTTGTCCCCATGTACAGTTGCAAACTGTAGTCTGGCTTTTTTATGGCGGTTTTGGAGCAGTGGCTTCTTCCTTTCTGAGCAGCCTTTCAGGTTATGTTGATAACGTCTTCGTCTGCCCACGTGTTCTCGCATACCCCTAGAGCATCGAGCCAACGGGGTGGTGGCACTGGAATCCTCATCTCTCCCAAGTGGACATTCTCTCTTTCTCCCCTGACCCATCTGTCTATCTCCTCATTTGAATTCCATGCTGTCACAGTTACCAGCCCTTTCAAGCTTAACATCCTTATCATTTATCGCCCTCCAGGTTCCCTTGGAGAGTTCATCAATGAGCTTGACGCCTTGATAAGTTCCTTTCCTGAGGATGGCTCACCTCTCACAGTTCTGGGTGACTTTAACCTCCCCACGTCTACCTTTGACTCATTCCTCTCTGCCTCCTTCTTTCCACTCCTCTCCTCTTTTGACCTCACCCTCTCACCTTCCCCCCCTACTCACAAGGCAGGCAATACGCTTGACCTCATTTTTACTAGATGCTGTTCTTCCACTAATCTCATTGCAACTCCCCTCCAAATCTCCGACCACTACCTTGTATCCTTTTCCCTCTCGCTCTCATCCAACACTTCTCACTCTGCCCCTACTCGGATGGTATTGCGCCGTCCCAACCTTCGCTCTCTCTCTCCCGCTACTCTCTCCTCTTCCATCCTATCATCTCTTCCCTCTGCTAAAACCTTCTCCAACCTATCTCCTGATTCTGCCTCCTCAACCCTCCTCTCCTCCCTTTCTGCATCCTTTGATTTTCTCTGTCCCCTATCCTCCAGGCCGGCTCGGTCCTCCCCTCCTGCTCCGTGGCTCGACGACTCACTACGAGCTCACAGAACAGGGCTACGGGCAGCCGAGCGGAAATGGAGGAAAACTCGCCTCCCTGCGGACCTGGCATCCTTTCACTCCCTCCTCTCTACATTCTCCTCTTCTGTCTCTGCTGCTAAAGCCACTTTCTACCACTCTAAATTCCAAGCATCTGCCTCTAACCCTAGGAAGCTCTTTGCTACCTTCTCCTCCCTCCTGAATCCTCCTCCCCCCCCCTCCTCCCTCTCTGCGGATGACTTCGTCAACCATTTTGAAAAGAAGGTTGACGATATCCGATCCTCGTTTGCTAAGTGAAACGACATCGCTGGTCCTGCTCACACTGCCCTACCCTGTGCTTTGACCTCTTTCTCCCCTCTCTCTCCAGATGAAATCTCGCGTCTTGTGACGGCCGGCCGCCCAACAACCTGCCCACTTGACCCTATCCCCTCCTCTCTTCTCCAGACCATTTCCGGAGACCTTCTCCCCTTCCTCACCTCGCTCATCTACTCATCCTTGACCGCTGGCTACGTCCCTTCCGTCTTCAAGAGAGCGAGAGTTGCACCCCTTCTGAAAAAACCTACACTCGATCCCTCCGATGTCAACAACTACAGACCAGTATCCCTTCTTTCTTTTCTCTCCAAAACTCTTGAACGTGCCGTCCTTGGCCAGCTCTCCTGCTATCTCTCTCAGAATGACCTTCTTGATCCTAATCAGTGAGGTTTCAAGACTGGGCATTCAACTGAGACTGCTCTTCTCTGTGTCACGGAGGCTCTCCGCACTGCTAAAGCTAACTCTCTCTCCTCTGCTCTCATCCTTGTAGACCTTTCTGCTGCCTTTGATACTGTGAACCATCAGATCCTCCTCTCCACCCTCTCCGAGTTGGGCATCTCCGGCGCGGCCCACGCTTGGATTGCGTCCTACCTGACAGGTCGCTCCTACCAGGTGGCGTGGCGAGATTCTGTCTCCGCACCATGCGCTCTCACCACTGGTGTCCCCCAGGGCTCTGTTCTAGGCCCTCTCCTATTCTCGCTATACACCAAGTCACTTGGCTCTGTCATATCCTCACATGGTCTCTCCTATCATTGCTATGCAGACGACACACAATTAATCTTCTCCTTTCCCCCTTCTGATAACCAGGCGGCGAATCGCATCTCTGCATGTCTGTCAGACATATCAGTGTGGATGACGGATCACCAGCTCAAGCTGAACCTCGGCAAGACGGAGCTGCTCTTCCTCCCGGGGAAGGACTGCCCGTTCCATGATCTCGCCATCACGGTTGACAACTCCCTTGTCCCCTCCTCCCAGAGTGCTAAGAACCTTGGCGTGATCCTGGACAACACCCTGTCGATCTCCACTAACATCAAGGCGGTGACCCGATCCTGTAGGTTCATGCTCTACAACATTCGCAGAGTACGACCCTGCCTCACACAGGAAGCGGCGCAGGTCCTAATCCAGGCACTTGTCATCTCCCGTCTGGATTACTGCAACTCGCTGTTGGCTGGGCTCCCTGCCTGTGCCATTAAACCCCTACAACTCATCCAGAACGCCGCAGCCCGTCTGGTGTTCAACCTTCCCAAGTTCTCTCACGTCACCCCGCTCCTCCGCTCTCTCCACTTGCTTCCAGTTGAAGCTCGCATCCGCTACAAGACCACGGTGATTGCCTACGGAGCTGTGAAGGGAACGGCACCTCCATACCTTCAGGCTCTGATCAGGCCCTACACCCAAACAAGGGCACTGCGTTCATCCACCTCTGGCCTGCTGGCCCCCCTACCTCTGAGGAAGCACAGTTCCCGCTCAGCCCAGTCAAAACTGTTCGCTGCTCTGGCACCCCAATGGTGGAACATGCTCCCTCACGACGCCAGGACAGCGGAGTCAATCACCACCTTCCGGAGACACCTGAAACCCCACCTCTTTAAGGAATACCTAGGATAGGATAAAGTAATCCTTCTAACCCCCCCCCCTTAAAAGATTTAGATGCACTATTGTAAAGTGGTTGTTCCACTGGATATCATAAGGTGAATGCACCAATGTGTAAGTCGCTCTGGTTAAGAGCGTCTGCTAAATGACTTAAATGTAAATGTAAATGTATATAGGACTCGTTTTACTGTGGATATAGATACCTTTGTACTTGTTTCCTCCAGCATCTTCACAAGGTCCGTTGCTGCTGTTCTGGGATTGATTTGCACATTTCACACCAAAGTACGTTCATCTCTAGGAGACAGAACTTGTCTCCTTCCTGAGCGGTATGACGGCAGCGTGGTCCCATGGTGTTTTTTTTTACTTGCGTACTATTGTTTGTACAGATTAACCTGGTACCAACATGCATTTGAAAATTGCTCCCAAGAATGAACCAGACTTGTGGAGGTCTACAATTTTTTTTCTGAGGTCATGGCTGATTTATTTTGATTTTCCCATGATGTCAAGCAAAGAGGCACTGAGTTTGAAGGTAGGCCTTGAAATACATCCACAGGTACACCTCCAATTGACTCAAATGGTGTCAATTAGCCTATCAGAAGATTCTAAAGCCATGACATCCTTTTTTGGAATTTTCCAAGCTGTTTAAAGGCACAGTCAACTTAGTGTATGTAAACTTCTGACCCACTGGAATTGTGATACTGTAAATTATAAATGAAATAATCTGTCTGTAAACGATTGTTGGAAAAATTACTTGTGTCATGCACAAAGTAGATGTCCTAACCGACTTGCCAAAACTATAGCTTGTTAACAAGAAATTTGTGGAGTGGTTGAAAAACGAGTTTTAATGACTCCAACCTACCTGTAGGTTTCATGGTTAAAAATAACAACAGACTAACTCAGAACTCTGGATCCAGCTGTCATGAAAGAATCCCCAGATGATCCACATATTGAATGAGCGAGTCGCTGCTTGGTTATTGAACCACGAGACCACTCGGTTGCGCACTACAACCAGTAGGCTATATCAGCCCTCACTGTCCCACGTAGACCCCACCGGGACAGAAGGTTGATTATTCCAAATGCAATGTTCTACTTTGCAGTCAGCGTACAGCCATCTGCCTGGGTTGTAATATAGGGAGAGGGAGAGGAAGAGGGAGAGGGAAAGACTGAAACAAGAGATGGGGAGAGAATATGAGGGAGAGCAAGGGAGAGAGACAGGGGAGTAAGGGAGAGAGATTTGGGTCCATTACATGTGGCCAGAATCTTCCACAGAAATGATATTACATTGGCTTCTTCAATGAGAACTTGGCTTCTTTAATGAGAACTTGGTGAGGTGGCCACCCAACTACCACCCACTTTCATTATACCTCGATGACTGAGCACTGTAAAAACAAAACAGTATTGCTATTTCCAGTGAGGTAAAAGGAAAGACACTTTTTCGTTGATGATTCATGTCATTTTTGCAGAGCCCAATTAATGGTGGGTCATCAAAATTGTGTTTTGACAGGAAGTAATCACAGGCTCGCTGTTAGTATAGCTATGGGGCTTGTATGTGCAAAATAATTTGAATTTGAGAACATTCAGGTGGACTGAATAGAAAGCGTTTTAAATTATTTATTATTTATATGACAAATATAATTTTGGGGTTAAATGCTCCTTTAAATGAGTGTTTCTGGGCACATGGTGTGTCCCAGTACTGTCTTAACAACGTATGTATTACACAGTTAAACGTGAATGTCTAGTATCCACAGTAACAGCAGAAGAAATTTACCCACAAACCCATGTAATGCAATCTCAATGTTTTGTCTTCTCCGATTCCTTCAAATACTTTCATAATTGAATGTTTAATCATCCTTAAAATCTAATGTTTACATGTACGTTATGTTTGCTGCAGTCATTAGTTCAATTTGCCATCCAATTTGCCATATTAGGAAAAGCAATGCCAGCACTGTTGGCATCAGATTACTTCTGAAATTACATTTTTACAGTGAATTATTTCATGGTTTGTTATTATTTCTAAATAGGCCAGTGGGAGACTGAATTGGATGGAAAAGATATCACCGACTGAGAAAACACTGCTTCTTATCACTACAGTAGTAGGGACACTTCCAACCATGCTTGAACCATGCTGAAACCCCCACAAACAATAATGGACAAGAATTGAGCACAACTGAGGATATTTCTGGGACTTCTATATTCAGAGCCTGAGATTTCCCCGTAGTCTTACCTCTCCATGTATTCCAAAATCATGCATTTCATTCAGAAGCATGGCAATGTTACTTACAGTGCTATCTACTGGGAGTATAGATAAGGGCAACAACAGGAGGAGTAAATTAGCACAATATAGTATTAAAGACAAATACTATAGGCTAATTGAAAAGTTGCACAAGGAAGAGTAGGCATATGAATTTAGTTGAAAGGCATAGGTCAGTACATTCACCCTGTCGGAGTATGGCAATAACAGTGTCAAATTGCACCTTGTCCATCCTGTCCTAATGTCATTATTGTCTGTATAATTTTGACCACCAAGGCCATGATGTCCATTACATACTGTCAAAACAATGCCTTTATCAGGAACAACAATTTAAAAAATAATAATATTGCTGTCCATTTATAGACTGTTGTACACAGATGTATATGTACAGTGGTGGGAGGAAAGTATTTGACCCCCTGCTGATTTTGTACGTTTGCCCACTTACAAAGAAATGATCAGTCTATAATTTTAATGGTAGGTTTATATGAACAGTGAGAGAATCAGAATAACAACAAAAAAATCCAGAAAAACGCATGTCAAAAATGTTATAAATTGATTTGCATTTTAATGAGGGAAATAAGTATTTGACCCCTCTGCAAAACATGACTTAGTACTTGGTGGCAAAACCCTTGTTGGCAATCACAGAGGTCAGACGTTTTTTGTAGTTGGCCACCAAGTTTGCACACATCTCAGGAGGGATTTTGTCCCACTCCTCTTTGCAGATCTTCTCCAAGTCATTAAGGTTTCGAGGCTGACGTTTGGCAACTCGAACCTTCAGCTCCCTCCACAGATTTTCTATGGGATTAAGGTCTGGAGACTGGCTAGGCCACTCCAGGACCTTAATGTGCTTCTTCTTGAGCCACTCCTTTGTTGCCTTGGCCGTGTGTTTTGGGTCATTGTCATGCTGGAATACCCATCCACGACCCATTTTCAATGCCCTGGCTGAGGGAAGGAGGTTCTCACCCAAGATTTGACAGTACATGGCCCCGTCAAATGATGCGGTGAAGTTGTCCTGTCCCCTTAGCAGAAAAACACCCCCAAAGCATAATGTTTCCACCTCAATGTTTGACGGTGGAGATGGTGTTCTTGGGGTCATAGGCAGCATTCCTCCTCCTCCAAACACGGCGAGTTGAGTTGATGCCAAAGAGCTCCATTTTGGTCTCATCTGACCACAACACTTTCACCAGTTGTCCTCTGAATCATTCAGATGTTCATTGGCAAACTTCAGACGGGCATGTATATGTGCTTTCTTGAGCAGGGGGACCTTGCGGGCGCTGCAGGATTTCAGTCCTTCACGGCATAGTGTGTAACCAATTGTTTTCTTGGTGACTATGGTCCCAGCTGCCTTGAGATCATTGACAAGATCCTCCCGTGTAGTTCTGGGCTGATTCCTCACCATTCTCATGCTCATTGCAACTCCACGAGGTGAGATCTTGCATGGAGCCCCAGGCCGAGGGATACTGACAGTTCTTTTGTGTTTCTTCCATTTGCAAATAATCGCACCAAATGTTGTCACCTTCTCACCAAGCTGCTTGGCGATGGTCTTGTAGCCCATTCCAGCCTTGTGTAGGTCTACAATCTTGTCCCTGACATCCTTGGAGAGCTCTTTGGTCTTGGCCATGGTGGAGAGTTTGGAATCTGATTGATTGATTGCTTCTGTGGACAGGTGTCCTTTATACAGGTAACATCCTAATCTCAGCTCGTTACCTGTATAAAAGACACCTGGGAGCCAGAAATCTTTCTGATTGAGAGGGGGTCACATACTTATTTCCCTCATTAAAATGCAAATCAATTTATAACATTTTGGACATGCGTTTTTCTCGATATTTTTGTTGTTATTCTGTCTCTCACTGTTCAAATAAACCTACTATTAAAATTATAGACTGATCATTTCTTTGTAAGTGGGCAAACGTACAAAATCAGCAGGGAATCAAATACTTTTCCCCCCCACTGTATATACCTGATGTGTAGGATGTTTACTCTTCTTAAACTTTCAAAACTTTTAACTAATAAAATAACGCAAGTTGAAGGAAAAAAAACGACTATCACCACAAACATGACATTTCCCATATGCTTTTTTTAAATGTCATGTACAATGATAATGCAGTGATACTGTAACGGTCGTCATAGGAAGTGGTCCAAAATGCAGCGGGTAGGTGAATGCTCATATTATTTTATTACGAACACCACACAAAAACAACACGGTGCCCGTTCCACACAGAGCTGTGAGGTAGGCGTTCATCCTTCTGCAGATGATCTTCCTCACTGTCAAACAGAACTGCAGGAGAGAGGATGAAACAAGAGTAAGCATCCTTTACATCTTTTTTTTTTATCCACCAGATGAATAAAAGCTTGTGAGTGCTTTAAATCTTAACATCGTGTTAACATCGAGTGAAAGAGAGGAGTGCTCTTTGCCTTAGTCTTTGAAAGCCTTCGTCTTTGTTTGATTGAATTGGGGCCTTTGATATTCTAATGGTTAATCGTTATTGTTAATTTTATTTATTTATTCATCATGTCCATTTGTAACCATTGAGATGCAAATCTCTTTTTAAAGGAGCTCTGGCCAAGAGGCAGCATCCCAATCATACATACAAATGAAGTACAATGACGATGCAACAATTAATGAAACAGCATGAGATGTCTTAATATGATAGAACATTGTGATTCAACCATAAATACCTCTATTCTATAAAGTACTGTGTAGCAGTGGTTCCTATCCAGGGCTACTGGCATTCCATCCTGAAGTTTTTATCATTACTTTGATTTATATTACAATGCATTTCTTATTTAAAATGAGGACTTCGTGTGTCTACATTAAAGGGGCAATCTGGGATTCAAACAACAGCAAAATGGGTACCCCTCCACTGTTTTGGTGAACAGCCGCAGCCAAACAGCGATGCATGGGGGCCTTTAATGCATTAACACTAGATGGTGCTGCTCACCAGTGTACTTCGGTCCAACTCGACAAGTCTGTTGTTTTGTCCCAATTCTCCACTTGCACACGTTCTCTTATGGATTTAACCAATGTTAGTAACTCCCTCCGCCACTGCTTACAACAATCAGATGCTTTTGAATCCATTGATGGGGAGTGTGCAAGTGCACACTTTTGGAGACGGGTAGAGAATCGGGATGCAGCCTTTAAGTTCACTTTTCGTTGGCCTAAAAGCAATCTATTCACAGCAAAACACAATCATCTGACCTTTTCAGAGAAATGTACACCCTTTCAACCGCTCTCATCATACAGTACATTGCATCAGTGTGCAGTATTCCCACATTGATTGGCTATTGTCTGAGCTAGGGGTGACCACAGCATGTCTAGACTAGACGTTGGTACCAGCACACCTGTGTCGTGTTCAGATAGAAATGCCATGATTAGAGCTTACCCCGATTCGTTACTTACATGCCAGAGTGGTTGCATGTCTGTTCTACCCAATATATTTCTGAGGGTTCCACAACACTGTGCCCTGCTGAACTTAGACCAGGACCCGTATTCATAAGAGTGATTAGGTGTGCTGATCTATTACCAGCTTTGACTTTTAGATTCTAATGAATGGATAGCAAGGATCTGATTACGGAGTAGGACTCCTAGTCTGAGACGCTTCATAAATATGGTGCCCGATGACACTCACTAATTATGCTCCAGAGATTTTGAGGAGTCTGTCCATGAATCATGAACCGTTGATCATTTGAACCAGGCGTTTTACTGCTGGGCTGGAACAAATGAGCCACCTCTGGTGTATGCCAACTGCCGTCATCTGAAGTACTCAAAAGTAGGCTGCTAATAACGAGACATTGTAAATCCATTCTCAAAGCCAAAGGAGTTGAGCAACTAAGCCGCTATTTCACCATACTTTTCAACACAGTCAGTCGATGTCAGCGTGAAACAGCACTTTTACTTGAAAGACCAAATCATATCTGACGGTTGAAGAAAGATTTCATCCTATGCGTTTCCCTTTTACCTATGTTCCGATTTGGCACGTGAGGTGACGGAGGTCAATTTAACGACACCACTTGATAGTCCCATAATCTGTGTTTTGTTTCATGAAATCCATTGAAATATCTGGCATATTTCCCACGTAACCACATGCCAAAACTCTTTCAGAAAATATCCCTCCAGTGTGACCTTTTGACCCTATGACATAGGTGACTGGATAAATAGAGACACTTTTGTGGCTACAATCACATGTACCAAAAGGGGCATTTCCGAAAAGTTGGAGAGAAAATATGCTCGGAGCTAAAGCAGATTCCTTCCAATAAACATTTCTTGTGTAACCTAATGCTCTAACAGCAAAGCAATGCACTACTGCAAGTCATTAAACAACATGTTTTTGTAGTTTTTGCTTCCCCAACGTATTTATCCGCAGCAATTCACTTTAACGTGTCTCAGTAGGTTCTTCACTCAATAGTATATGAATAGTATTACAAAAAATTTGTCTGACCGTAATTTGAACCAGCAGTAACTCTGACTTGCCTAAGTTAAATAAAGGTTAAATAAAAAACTCCTCCCATCAGTGGTTCATTGCCCTGAGCATTATGTAACACCAAGTACTACAGTGTACTATTGGCTCATGGTCTACAATGTTATTCCTACAGTCTCAAATAAAGCATTGTTTTCTTAACATCTTCTTGAGTACCCCCAGCCATTCCACTGATCTAATCCAGTACTAGTCCAGCACACAACTATTATAGGGCTTGATGATTGACAGGGTGAATCAGGTGTGCTAAAACTGGGATAGGTCAAGTCAGTGGACTGACAGTTGAGGGGACGTTTGGTACACCCTATTGTCTAAAGTGACACCCTCCTTTACAGTGCCCGGGGGGGGGGGGGGGGGGGGGGGGGGTTCGCTCTGAGAAGTTTGTAGTGACTGATCTTAGTCGTCGGAAATCACCATAGATTTTCCGATCACATAATAACCACAAAACGTGTAAGAACAGCGCACTTTGACAAAGGAGAACCCCATACTCCACCTGCTAGGTCCGGTAGCTGATGGCCATGCTGTAACGGCAGTACATGACGTAGTGTTCACAGTTGTACCACAGCAAGCCGTAGGTCATGGAGCCCATGAGCTTCTCTGCCCTCCTGGCCACCTCGTCCCCTTCCAGGGGGGGCTGGCTGCACAGCTTGTCCATGTGGTTGACCAGGATCTCTGAGTCATACGCAAAATCCGCCAACTAGTCACCCTGGCGCTCGCTGACTTGGCGATCACCCCTAGAATCAGCCAGTTGTTGGTCACCGTCTTGCAATGGCACCCTTGTTCTTGGTGAAGACCGGAAGGATGTCCGGGATGATGTGGGCCACACGGTTGTTGCCCAGGTAGATGCCAAAATGGGTGAAGAGAGTTCTAGGGACCTCCAAAAGGTCGCCACGTTTGTACAGGGACGGGTCATGCTTAAAGGCTTTGTCCTTGTCCTCTTCATCTACTTTAGAAGCGATGAAGAAGCGGCTGAGGAGTTGGAGGAAGGGAATCGTGGTGGCAGAACTAAACTACGGTTTGACACCTGGCCGTTTTATCGAGGCTAAGGGTCTGGGAGGAGCCAAGCACGTGGGATTAGAGGTTTCTCAACTTTGCAGTGCAATTTTGACAGAAATAAAGGAGCTTTCCACTAATCGTGTGGTTTCAAGGGCGGCTTAATTTCACAACCGGGAGGGTTTAATTGGGGGAAGTGTTCCAGTTATGTGGCTTTCATTGGCAAATCAGAATAACAACCCCCAGTTTAAAAGGTCAGAAATATCTTATAGCCTGAATAAACAGTCAGGTTGAGTTGTATAATGCTGACTCACTCTTGATATGTCTGGAACTGTGAATACCCTGTACAGTAGAAAGAAAATAATAATGCATAGTCATTACTCAGCAATATTATCCAGAGAATGTGTATATTTTATGAATGTAGCTTTTGCGTAAATTGACTTTATATGATTAAATATTTGGGTTTGGAAATATTATGGGGATATATTGGGGATTTTGTGTGGCCAATCATGTCAATAACATGATCATTTGAAAAGGCTATGTGTCACGTTCTGACCAGTAAAGGGGTTATTTGTTATTGTAGTTTGGTCAGGACGTGGCAGGGGGGTATTTGTTTTATGTGGTTCGGGGTGTGTGTTTATGTAGAGGGGTGTTTGGTTAGTGTTTTCCGGGGTTTTTGGGCTATGTTCTATGTTAGTATATTTCTATGTTCTAGTTTAGTCTTTTTAGTTCTATGTTTAGTTTATTGATTTGGCCTTCAATTGGAGACAGCTGTTCCTCGTTGCCGCTGATTGAAGGTCCTATATAGAGGGGTGTGTTTTGTTTGGGTTTTGTGGGAAGTTGTGATTGCATAGCTGTGTTTAGCCTGTAATCCTGTTCGGTCGATCGTTTTCTTGTTTTGTTACGTGTTCAATAAAGTTAAGATGAGCACTCAACCCGCTGCATTTTGGTCCACTACCTACGACGACCGTTACAGAACTTCCTACCACCAACGGACCAAGCAGCGGGGTAAGGAGCAAAAGAGGAATTATGTGGACTATTCGGAGACTTGGACATGGGAGGAGATCCTGGACGGGACAGGACCATGGCATCAGGCTGGGGAATATCGTCGCCCACCGGAGGAGATAGAGGCAGCCAAGGCGGAGCAACACCGGTATGAGGCTCTATACACACGGTTGGCATTTAAGCCTGAGAGGCAGCCCCAATAATTTTTTTGAGGGGGGCACACGGGTAGTTTGGCTGGGCCAGGGTTAAGCCCCAAGCCAACTCCCCGTGCTTATCGGAAGCAGCCTGTTATTGGTCAGGTCCCGTGCTATGGAGTGATACGCACGGTGTCGAGGCCGAGCATTCACAGGCCGGTGTGCGAGGTGCCAGCGCCCCGCATTTGCCAGGGGGAAGCGGGCATCCAGCCAGTAAGGGTGGTGCCAGTACTGCGCTCGAGACTGCCAGTGCGCCTTCATGGCCCAGTGCATCCTGTTCCCGCTCCTCGCACTAGCCCTGAGGTGCGTGTTTCTAGTCTGGCACATCCAAAGCCAGCACCACGCACCAGGCCTCCAGTGCTTCAGCCCAGTCCAACTCGTCCTGTTCCTGCTCCTCGCACTAGCCTTGGGGTGTGTGTCTCCAGTCTGGTACCTCCACTACCAGCCCCACGCATCAGGCTTTCAGTGCGCAGTCCCCGTCCAGAGCTTCCGACGACAGTACCCCGTCCAGAGCTTCCGGCGACAGTGCCCCGTCCAGAGCTTCCGGCGACAGTGCCCCGTCCAGAGCTTCCGGCGACAGTGCCCCGTCCAGAGCTTCCGGCGACAGTGCCCCGTCCAGAGCTTCCGGCGACAGTGCCCCGTCCAGAGCTTCCGGCGACAGTGCCCCGTCTAGAGACGGCCCTACAGTCCGGAACCGAGTGAGACGGCCCTACAGTCCGGAACCGAGTGAGACGGCCCTACAGTCCGGAACCGAGTGAGACGGCCCTACAGTCCGGAATCGAGTGAGTCGCCCTACAGTCCGGAATTGGCGCAGCCAGAGTCGCCCTACAGTCCGGAGCTCCCAGAATCGTCCGTCAGCCCGAGGTCTACAGCGAAGCGCTTCAGCCAGAGGCATTCAGTGGGGGTGGACAGGTTAGGTGGGGGACTAAGGCCAGAGCCTGAGCCACCTCCACAGTAGGAGGATTGGGGGGGGGGGGGGGTGTAGCACGGGAACCGTGACGGCAGCCACCCTCCCTTCCCTCCCTTTAGTTTGGGGGGTTTATTTTGTGTTTATTTTTTGTGTGAGGTGCATCCGTTGTCTGTACCTTTGGAGGGGGGGGGGGGGGGGGTACTGTCACGTTCTGACCAATAAAGGGGTTATTTGTTATTGTCGTTTGGTCAGGACGTGGCAGGGGGGTATTTGTTTTATGTGGTTCGGGGTGTGTGTTTATGTAGAGCGGTGTTTGGTTAGTGTTTTCCGGGGTTTTTGGGCTATGTTCTATGTTAGTATATTTCTATGTTCTAGTCTTTTTTGTTCTATGTTTAGTTTATTGATTTGGCCTGCAATTGGAGGCAGCTGTTCCTCGTTGCCTCTGATTGAAGGTCCTATATAGAGGGGTGTGTTTTGTGGGAAGTTGTGATTGCATAGCTGTGTTTAGCCTGTAATCCTGTTCATTCGATCGTTTTCTTGTTTTGTTACGTGTTCAATAAAGTTAAGATGAGCACTCAACCCGCTGCATTTTGGTCCACTACCTACGACGACCGTTACACTATGGGTGGTATTGACAGAGATGCAATGTGAGTATTAAGATGCACTGTGATTGCATGTACCTAACTGTATTGAAAAATGTGTGGAAAAATGCTTTGTTAACATATTTCCTGGAACCAGACCAAAACAAACCAAATGATTACTTCCAATATCTTTATTAACATTTCTGATATTTACAATGTATTTGATTGAAAACAAAATGATCTGCTCTCAAAACACATAAGTATTGGATTAATCAGCATAGTACTCTTAGAGTTTCAAACTGAATGTATCTGTTTAGAAAATTATACAAGAGTATCATCATTGAAGAAAATAAATTATTTACAGATTAGACTACAGTGACTTACACAGTAAGATAAAAAGTAGAAAATGCGCCTTGGCCAATCTTTTGGGGGAAATATGGATGATACATTGGTCACAGAGGGATCATATGGCCTTTATAAAGGCTTTATAATGCCTTAATGGCCTACATACAGTAAGTGTTGACATGAACACTCACATGTAAATTGCTAGGCCTGCAGCCACATTGCCCTATGTTTACGTTTGGCTGGCAAGGATCAAATCAAAAGTGAATGGATGGTAGCTCTTGCAGTAACAATGGCCTATTATATGATATGCCACTATAGGCCTATACCAAAGGCAAATGAGTTGGGAGGTGCCAAGTAATGTCATCACAAGGACCAATGAAAAGACACCATCCCAAATAGTTTCTATTGAAATGTCCATATCGGAGTGTTTGAAGGCTTTGAACATTGGCTTCTCAGCCGGCCATCCACAGAGTGAAGGGGATGAGGATTGTGGGTAACGTAGTTGAAGGGGCCAGGCCAAAGCAGATGATGTAGATAATTCCCAGGAGAACACTGAGAAAGACACTCCTCTGGTCTCGGATGATTGATTTCAGGCACTCACAAAACTGCAAAGAAAGGAGATAAATAATTAATACACATGTAGGTTTAGGATTTTTATGAACAATTCCTTTTAGGCATATTTAATTTATTTATGTTATAAATCTAAACGTGTATGAATTATGGAAGAAAAGAGAGAAGACCAAAACAACAAACCAAAGCCCAAATAAATGTATTTTCAGTAACACTGAATAAAACACAATGTTTCTGAATATAGTTGCCTATTAAATTAACCATGGCATAATATAATTTAAAATGGAGATGCACTGTCATGAATATAAATACAAAATATGGGATGGAAAAATCAAAGGTTGAAGATGCTGTGCCCAATAAGTATTACAACCAGGTCTAACATAAATCAACAATTCAATCCGATGCATTTGTAATAATTTTAATCTAAATGCAAATCTCTGAAAACATTATCTATGCCATAATCTAAAGATAACAGTCCTCGCTGTGATACAGGTCATGCATATGCAAAATATTTTAAGAAGACACTACATTATGTCCTGTAGCGTAAAAGTTAAGGGGTCAGAATTATGCACAATGTAATTGTATTGAAAATAAATAAATATATATATATTTCAAGGAAAATAAAATTACCATTTCCGTTTGCTGACTTTTCGCTGAACCGTATCTGCAGTATGTAACAAAATGTTCACAGTTATTCCATAGTAAACTGTAAGGGATGGCGCCGACGAGTTGTTCTGCCCTCTCGGCAACCTCTTCATTTGGGAACGGTTGTTGCGCCTTGAATTTTCTATCCATATGATTCACCAATATGTTTGAGCCATATACAAAGTCATCCAAGGTGTCCACGCGCACCGTGGCACACTTGTACAAGCAACCCATGATGAGTCTCTTATTTGTGATAACTTTTTTAATTATCATCTTATCATTGGTTAGCACGGGCATGATATCTGGGATCAGGTGAGCGACTTTGTTGTCACCCAAGTAGATACCGAAGTGCGTGAACAAAGTTCTCGGCACCTCCAAAAGGTCCCCTCTGTGGAGAGACAACGGCGCGACTATATGACTATATGTCGTGCGCTCTGTGCATCCCGCCTCTTTGCGTTTCCCATCCGTCCATTTAAACTCAAAAAGTTTGAAGTTCGAGAGAAGGGATAGCTTTTCGACGAGAAATGTCAACGAGTAGAGCATGGTGAAAGTTCCTGTCCAAAGTTGTCTGAGAGTTGTCTGGGAGAAGTGGGTTTATATGCGCACTAGGAGGGGACTAGTGCAGCTTAAAGGTAAACCCCGAAGACACGATTGGCCACAAAGGACATTCCCATGGTGTTTATGGCACGTATGGCGTTTTTCTTTAGTCTACAGAAAATGGCATATTGTTTACTTTACTTTTAATCATTTGTTTATGCTTAAGGTGTAAGTTGATTTATATAATTTAAGTTCACTACCATTACATTTGTAGGATATATAAATCAAATATTATATTATAAGCCTATAATTACAGGCTCATTGGAATCATATTGAACATATACATTCGATTTTGTTATTTACAATTTTATAATCAAAAAGGCAGATTTCTAAAATAAAAAAATTATGACCTTGTGCCTAGAATCTTGAAATTATTTAACTTTTATTTTATTACATACAGTATTTTATTTAATCTTTATTTAACTAGGCAACTCAGTTAAGAACAAATTCTTATTTACAATGACAGTAGGCCCTATGTGACAGTCAAGACAACATTTTGAAGAACACCTTGTCTGGCCTATTAGGCCTAAATTGTCTTTCAATCTAATCTAACTCAGGGATCTTTACAGTTGTTGTATTCAAAGTAAATTAACCTTGTCTGCCAAGCATTGTGCTACAATTGGACTTTTACCCCATTTTTTTCTGCAATTTCGCGATATCCAATTGGTAGTTACCCAGCTAGCACGGTGGATCTGGGCTGATTCTGGCTGAGAGTCGGGGCACTCGGCTGAGAGCCAGACTCGGCCGACGTCATGTGGCCCGGGTCTGGGCCGCCTTCGGCAGTATTACTTATGGCTAGGATGCGGGGATTGAGCAGAGGCCGATTCCGGTGTGAGTTATCTGGCCCAAATGTATATATTACTTGAGGTTCGGCCGATTCTGGTGTGAATAATCTGGCCCAAATGTATTACTTGGGGCTTGGGCCGATTCCGCTGATGGTTATCTGGCCCAAATGTATTACTTGGGGCTCGGGCCGATTGGGGCTACTCTCTGGCAGATGATTACATGGGCTGCTTTATATATAATTAACATTAACACTAACACTACTATGTAGTATTTTGATACTTTGTGCAAGGCAATTGATAAAAGCATTAAAAACTTTGTGGATGGAGCCTCCCGAGTGGCGCAGCGGTCTAAGACACTGCATCGCAGTGCAAACTGCGCTGCTACAGATGCTGGTTCGAGACCCGTGCCGGCCGCGCCCGGGAGGCCCATGAGGTGACGAACAATTGGCCCAGCGTCGTCCGAGTTAGGGGAGAGTTTGGCCGGCCGGGATGACCTTGTCCCATCGCGCTGTAGGGACTCCTGTGGGGGGCCAGGTGCATGCACGCTGACACGGTCACCAGGTGTACGGTGTTTCCACCGACACAAAATGTTTTTGTTTTTTTGTGGATGGGTATAATTTGTATGTATAAAATGTATAATAGTAATATTTAAAATTACTAAATCGGGTAATTTTGTTTACATTTATTTAAATTTGCATTGACCGCTGTACAAACATCAAGCATTCCCTGTTAACATGTATAATATGTTAGCGTGAACTGGTCCATTCCTTAGCTAGCTAACTACCTAAAAGAATGAGGAGATGGTAGCGGAAGTTGAACAGGAGAACTGGGTTTTATTGCCCTCAAAATACAGGCTAACAGAGGGTTAGGAGGGCTGCCTTGGTAAGGCTGCCTTAGCGGGGATATCACTGACAGTACAGTTTCGGTATGCCTTCGCTCTTGCTCCAACGACCCCCCTCAACCCCAAAATGAGTGACTTATTATGTTATCATTGAAACTGTACATTAACTAGAGGTCCATGACAAAGGCTCCAAAGTGGGTCAAATTTGGAAAATACAAAAGTAAACAAAGATAGGGTTGAAATGTGTTTGCATGAACTTCTAACCCCCCTCTTATCAACTATAATATTTGGGGTTGAAAGTTGAGGTCTGACCGTCACTGACCTCTGTAAGACTGCAGATGTGAAGTGATCTTTTTGGGGTCAGAAAAGGGTTGTGTTGTGGTCACATCAAGGTCAAGTCAAGAGCCTGTTGACCTCAAACTTCCCTCAACCCTAACTGACTGGCGTCTTAACATAATACATCCAACAGGATTTGCAGTTCAGTGCCTGTGTTTCTCTAAGTCTGGACAGATGAAAGGCTCCAAAGTGGGTCGATGTTGTATAATACAAAAGTCAACAAAGATGGGATCGAAATGTCTTGCACGAACTTCTAACCGTCCTCTTATCAACCAACATATTTGGGGTTAAAAGTTGAGGTCTGACCGTCACTGACCGTTGGAAGACTGCAGATGTGAAGTGGTCTTGTTGGGGTCAGAAAAGGGTTGTGTTGTGGTCATATCCAGGTCAAGTCAAGACCCTGTTGACATCAAACTCCCATCAACCCTAACTGACTGGCGTCTTAAAATATCAAATCCAACAGGATTTGCAGTTCAGGGCTGGTCTAAGTCTGGACAGATGTTCAGATCTTGACAGTGCCTGGAGAAGTGTAGACTTATCATGAACCACATCGATAGATAGCCTAACGATCCTAACACATGCGCAGAACCTGTGTAAATGCACCCTGCTCCCATTGTGTTAGAAAGTAATGTGACATTTTGTAATAGTAAAAATGAGAGTCCAAGGGCTTCATTTATAAAACGTTCAGGCGCACAGATTTGATCGTAAATTGTGCATACGACGAAATCCACAGCAACAATAGCTAGGTTTCCATCCAATTGGCGACAGATTTTCGAGTGAAATATTCAAAAATACAGATTTTCCCACCAGTGGTTTTTCCACAAAACTGACTTGTTGCAGATGAAAATCAGTACCTGATAACACAAAATGTTCTTTTTCGCTTAAAACCTGTTGGGGCTACAGGTTAGCAATGAACCCCGAGTCGGGATTGCTAACAAGGCTGGAAATTCAAAACATCAAAAATCTAATAATTTCAATTTCTCAAACAATCAACTATTTTACACAATTTAAAAGATAAACATCTCCTTAATCTAACCACATTGTTCGATTTTCAAAGAGGCTTTACGGCAAAAGCATAAAGTTAGATTATGTTAGGACAGTACATAGCCACAAAAGTACAAACATCCATTTTCAATTCAAGGTCAGGCGTCACCAAAAGCAGAAACCAGCTAGAATTATGCACTAACCTTTGTCAATCTCCATCAGATGACACTCCTAGGACATTATGTTATACAATACATGCATTTTTTGTTCCATCAAGTTCATATTTATATCCAAAAACAGCATTTTACAGTAGCGTGAAATTCAGATTTTTTTCTTCTCTGAAATGCTTCCGGTGAACATAACAAAATTACTATTCGAAAACATTGGTAAATTATAATATTGTCATTCAAAGAATAATATATTATCATCTCGTAATTGCTACCGAATGACCAGATCTCAAAATAACTTTACTGGGAAATCACATTTTGCAATAAACGGGGTGCTATGCTAAGAACAACAAGCTATGCTATACAGTTAGCATCATCTAATATCGATAATAACATTGTAAATATCCCCTTACCTTTGATTATCTCCATCAGAAGGCACTGCCAGGATTTCCCAGGTCCGGAACAAATGTGGTTTCTTTTGACAAAGTTCATAATTTATGTCCAAATAACACCAAGCAGTTAGCGTTCATTATGCTCCCACAAAACGTGGTGGGGGGGGGGTTGTAAAATCACGCCGAAAAGCTAAAAAAAACCTAGTAAATAATCTATTTACGTTCGTTCAAACATGTCAAACCTTGTTTAGCATTAATCTTTTGGTCCATTTTTAACGTTAAACATCAGTAATATTTTCACACAACCTATCCTATGTCTTGATAAACAATTAATGACAAACTCACGCTTCTCAGATTTATGCGCAGGCGCAAAAAAATGAAGTGATGACATGTCAACTTCCCTGCATTCTAATTTGCTCTCTGTTTATCATAGACGCTTCAAACAACTTTATAAAGATCGTTGACATCTAGTGGAAGCCGTAGGTGTTGCGAAATGAATCCTTTCTCACTATGGTATCTATAAAACAATGACACTAAATAGTACAGTCACAAAATTCACATTTTTTTAAATCTATTTTTCACAGGTTTTTGCCTGCAATATGAGTTTTGTTATACTTACAGACACCATTCAAACTGTTTTAGAAAATTCAGAGTGTTTTCTATCCGAATGTGTTAATAATATGCATATCCTAGCTTCTGAGTTGGTGTAGGAGGCAGTTAAAAATGGGCACATATTTTTTTCAAAATTTCTCAATACTGCCCCCGAGCCCCAACAGGTTAAGTTTTCATGTACCAAATACAAATCTAATGTTCAATATGTTTCCATTGCATTTTCAACTCGAGCGATAGTTTTGTCACAAAAACTGTTGTGTTAAATAGCAATGTGCCTAGTCTGGTCTAGCCAACAGCTTGCAGATACATTGTGGGTAGACTCTGCGGGTAGGTTAGTCTACAATAGCCTACGTGATGAGAATATTTTTATTTATCCAACTTCAGTCAAGCATCGATCCCCACATCACCAGAATAAGACCCTCAACATTTATTGGAAAGGAGCATCAAGCTTCATAATTAATTTAATCTGTAAACTAATAAAATGCATGTTTTCCCGAGTCATAGTGGGAGGACCACACACCATGTCATCGTGTGATTCCAAGTTTACTTCGACATGTTGGTTATTATATCAATATTTCTGCATAAAGGCCGTTCCACCGCCATTTCTTTCATAAGTAATTTTACCGTCACAAAAAGATCCCACCATGTCAAATGAACAAATTATCTATCGGCATTTATAAAATTATACCAAAACTTCTTGCTTCCATCACGGTGTGACTTTACTTGCATAAAAACTGTGGATGGAAACGTGGTTGGAGTGATTCGTAAATCTTGAAGTTTACATTAAATTATGCCATTTACATCAATTTTGCATTACATTTTTGGATTTACAAATGAAACATAGGCTTACCATTTGTGAATAACAACTTTATTCATGGCTGTATATATTATTATAAAAACCAAATGTTGTCATATTTTAAGAAATTATCATACGCAGAACGTGGTATAAAAATTAAGAAGATTATGATAACCACATGTCAACCAGCACTCACACGTTCCACTTCTGGTGGTCGTACCACGTTCAGCCGAATGAGCTTACAGTTCGTGACCATAACTTGAACTCCTGGGTGGCATTCAAACAAACCTTTGGCCTCTCCCCACTCAGAGATTTACTCCCCAGTCAAATGGCCCCATAGTTATAGCAGTCACCACTGGGGGACTTTTAACAAGGGTCCTGAAAGGTAATTCCGTGAGGGCCACCAATAGTCAGTGTCGGCTTTGTTTTTGACTCCATAAACTTGAGATTATTAGTGAGAGAAGCACGTTGTCTATTTGCTAGGTGAGAGTCACCAGTTTGAGGATAACCCAAAAACTGCTCGTTAGGCACTTCTTTTGACTGAACTGTCAGTGATATACACTGTATAACTCATTTAACCATTTAGGGTTGCAAAGGCAAATAGGGGTGAACCTTAACTTCCACTTAAAGCTGGAATCCTTCATGGTAAAACTGCCAGGGCCGTTTGCAATACAACAACAAAGAAGATACTGCAAATCCCCATTGGCGCTCTTTCCCCCTCCTGCGGATTCCATCTTTAAGCAGATTTTCCACTTGGTCATGCATTGATGTCATTGGGAGACTACATTAACATTTGACTGAAGTTCAAGCCCCCCCTCCCATACTGAGTCTTAAAATTCTTAGACTAACTGACTGAACAGCTAACTGTATTGTATATGTAATGAAATATGAAACACAGTTATCTCTTTGTGGTGAAGCCAATGTAATGGCCAATGAGAGGCTTTGACGCCGTCGGCCGCCATATTGGTACCCCCCAGAAGGAGCAGTCCCTCCATAGGAATTAAATAAATTATAGCTCTCCCCCACAAAAAAATTTTTGCAATGGAGGCGTACCGCCAAAATGGCTGCGTGGTGTCTTCAATACAGCGCCCCTGACAGTCATCCACGGTTTATACACATCAGTGGGTGCAGCAGACTAAATACAGGACTGGAAAAGGCCGATTGCAGATTCAAATGTCCATGCAGTTACCTCAGTGTAACTAACTAATAAAGTAGAAGAGGTGTTCTGTTTTCTCATGTTAATGCATACGTGACTGAAAACTCTCCAACACAAATTCCCTTCAACAGACAGTCACACCAACACATGACAGAGCATCCAAGCCCTATCTAATCAGTTGGTCCCAAGCCTAGAAAATAAGTATTTTTCCTGGCACTTGAGAGAGCATGAGAGCACTAGGAAACACTTTCCATCTGGCGTCTCTCCCCAGTTTCAAGGAGGAGGAAGAGGGCAGTTCAACGAGAGTTCAGGGAGAGTTTACTGTTGTTTAGGTTTGGGGGCCCGACAGTTCACTCCCAGGTCAGCCAGGCCTTATTTGTCTGGGTGCCTGGGTTTCACGTGTTGTTTCCTATAGTAAAAGTGGATCATCGAGAGGTAGCCAAGGTGTGATTTATCACCTATGTCGACAACGGGGGCTACAGATGTAACTTTATAACCCACTAGGTATCGTTATGACTCCGCCAACTGTTTGCTTTGGTGTGGAAAGCAAAACAGAACTGAAAGAAGATCTAGGACACCCTGACCAGAAATGTAGCTTGGCTACCAGTAAATAAGATACAACTAGCATTGTGTTTATGGTGGTCTGCATGGTGATATTAGAAGTGTCAGTTACGGTTCATTTACAGCATATTACATATTGATCCGTCAATTAAGACCCTGGTGGGAAATCAGAAAATGCTGGAACACTGCCTGGGTGAATATGTATAGGCCTATTTGTACAAATAAAAACAATTGCAATGCACTCTTTGGACTAGAAACATTATAATGCCCTAGTTTTGTAATAGGTACAAGAGCACAGGCAAGTGCTACCACAGTATAGCCAAGTTCTTGAGAGAACTGTAAGTGCATTTTCTAGAGAGGAATACCATTGAGAATGCCATGTATTATAGGTGGAAGTGGGACGAAGTAGAGGAGCACAGCCGGGCTTACCGACCCACCGACTGACCTCCCAGCATACTGTACGTTGAATATAATGGGCCCCTATTGGGTGAAAGCAGTTCTGAGAAAGTGGTCCCCCAGATCTCTCACAGGAACAGCATTTTAAATATGTGGTCTAGTGGCCTATGGTCTGTGTTTTAGTGGTAACAGACAAGGGTTGGGCCGACTCAGCCGATATATAATTAAATCGAATATTGTGATATTTGACATTGACAACGTGGAAGACTATACTCTATTTGAACTTTACAACTCAAAACTGTGCCGTTCTAAGTTTTATCTAAGCCTTATTTTTTCGCCACACAAAGATAATTTAATGAGAGTGTGACTATAATATTGTAAATAAGGACAACAATTGTACAGTCTGGAATGATGTAGTTATTAACGGTGAAAAACGATTATATCAGATATGGCGATATTTGGAGTAGCACATCGTAGAAGAGGTCTCCCCAAATATCGCCCTACCCTATAACATACTACTCCTAGCATATATACACTGGGTGTACAAAACCTTAGGAACACCTTCTTAATGTTCAGTTGCACCCTCTTTTGCCCTCAGAACAGCCTCAATTCGTTGAGGCATGGACTCGACAAGGTGTCAAAAACATTCCACAATGTATTTATTTTATTTAACCTTTATTTAACTAGGCAAGTCACTAGGCAAATGTTGACTCCAATGCTTCCCACAGTTGTGTCAAGTTGGCTGGATGTCCTTTGGGTAGTGGACCATTCTTGATATACACGGGAAACGGTTCAGTATGAAAAACCCAGCAGCGTTGCAGTTCTTGACACAAACCGGTGCACCGGGCACCTACTATCATACCCGGTTCAAAGGCACTTGAATCTTTTGTCAAACCCATTCACCCTCTGAATGGCACACATACGTAATCCATGTCTCAACTGTCTCAAGGCTTAAAAATAATTATTTAACCTTTCTCCTCCCCTCCATCTACACTAATTGAAGTGGATTTAACAAGTGACATCAATGAGGGATCATAGCTTTCACCTGCATTCACCTGGTCAGTCTATGTCATGGAAAGAGCAGGAGTTCCTAATGTTTTGTACATTCAGTGTAGGTTGACCCCTGACACTGTTTTTTTATTTTTTGTATTTTTTGTATTTATTTCACCTTTATTTAACCAGGTAGACAAGTTGAGAACAAGTTCTCATTTACAATTGCGACCTGGCCAAGATAAAGCAAAGCAGTTCGACAACATACAACAACACAGAGTTACACATGGAGTAAAACAAACATAGTCAATAATACAGTAGAAAAATACGTCTATATACAATGTGAGCAAATGAGGTGAGATAAGGGAGGTAAAGGCAAAAAAAAAGGCCATGGTGGCAAAGTAAATACAATATAGCAAGTAAAACACTGGAATGGTAGATTTGTAGTAGAAGAAAGTGCAAAGTAGAAATTGAAATAATGGGGTGCAAAGGAGCAAAATAAATAAAATAAATAAATACAGTAGGGGAAGAGGTAGTTTTTGAGCTAAATTATAGATGGGCTATGTACAGGTGCAATGATCTGTGAGCTGCTCTGACAGCTGGTGCTTAAAGCTAGTGAGGGAGATAAGTGTTTCCAGTTTCAGAGATTTTTGTAGTTCGTTCCAGTCATTGGCAGCAGAGAACTGGAAGGAGAGACGGCCAAAGGAGGAATTGGCTTTGGGGGTGACCAGAGAAATATACCTGCTGGAGCGCGTGCTACAGGTGGGTGCTGCTATGGTGACCAGTGAGCGGAGATAAGGGGGGACTTTACCTAGCAGGGTCTTGTAGATGACCTGGAGCCAGTGGGTTTGGCGACGATTATGAAGCGAAGGCCAGCCAACGAGAGCGTACAGGTCGCATTGGTGGGTAGTATATGGGGCTTTGGTGACAAAACGGATGGCACTGTGATAGACTGCATCCAGTTTGTTGAGTAGGGTATTGGAGGCTATTTTGTAAATTACATCGCCGAAGTCGAGGATTGGTAGGATGGTCAGTTTTACGAGGGTATGTTTAGCAGCATGAGTGAAGGATGCTTTGTTGCGAAATAGGAAGCCAATTCTAGATTTAACTTTGGATTGGAGATGTTTGATGTGAGTCTGGAAGGAGAGTTTACAGTCTACAGTCTAGTTTGATTACCATGTCCACCCTACCTACTCTGTCTCTTTCATCTCTCCCCCTCTTCTTCTAATCTGTCTAAATGAAGCATAAAAAGATACCCCCAAAAAGTATTCCAAGCATAGGGTTATGTGGTGGAACACGCAACCACACAAAACCCAACAGTACCACATAGATAGGCTCCAAGCAACCTATTACTGTCTGAGACAGAGACAAATCTGAAATTAGTTTGAGGTGTTTTGACTGCACTGGCGCAGTTTGTCCTCATTTAAACCTTTGAATACATTCCATTGTGGAAACGCTATAAGCAACCCATTACTGTCTGAGACAAATCCGAGATGTGACAGTTTTTCCCCTCAGTAACAAATCTGAAATGAGTGTTTTGGTTGCAATGGCACAGTTTGTCTTCGTTTAAACCTTTGAATGCATTCAGATGGCAGTGCTCAGAGCAGAACTACTGCCCAGTCAGAGATCCCAATTCCTCCAATTTCTCAACCCCCTGAATGCTTGAAATCCCCTGGAAAACAACGTAGATGGGTGTCAAACGTATCAGAACACCGAGTTCAATTCAATCAAACTCTCGTTCTGGAATTTTTTCACCACGACTCTTTTGCCCATGGTCAAATAAAAGCATGTGAGAGCTACAACATTGAGATTGCATTCCTAGTCGTCTTTATTGAAGTCTAGTTGGGCATCTCAGTACATTGCTGTATCGTATTGTAACAAACAGCGACAGGGGGAGTGTCCCTTGTGGGTCTCGAACCCCTGGTCTCCCAGATCGAAAGCCTACCTAGGCAAGGGTCTTGACACTGCGTTTCATTATACCAAGTCCTTCACATGAACACGACTCTCCGATGACCTCGCAGACAGCATCCCACTTCTGACACCAATATAGCGAACGGTGTCACAGGGAAACCCCCCCTTGCGGATCTTTTGCAACGCCAGGGTCGTGGGTTCAATTCCTGCTTGGGCCACCCATGCCGAAAATGTATGGAGGCACTGTAAGTCACTTTAGATAAACGTGTCTGCTAAATGACATACTTCTGGAGATCATAACCAGGCCGTTTAGGCTAGGGTCAAGGCTGATAATCTGTGTCAGGCGACTGAAATAACAAAGACCCAGAAAGCCCTGATGGTTCGTATTCGGTAGTAGGCCTTTAAGAAACAAACAGGAAATATTGTCTCTTCCATGGCCTCAAATGAACCAAGTATTCCTCTCCAAGTCTTGGGACATATGAGGACACTGATGTGTTGTTTATGGTCTCGATGCCAGAAACAAATGGCCATCTGGTTCCATCCTTCAAAAGTTCTTCAAAAATACATACCAGATACCGCAGCCAATTAGCAGCAAAATTGCCCATTGAAAGCCTTGTTTTTGTTCAAAGGCTTTGTGCTAACAATGTGTGTAGCGTTGGGGTTGCACAGTACACAAAATGTGTGTAGCTTCAGTGTTAGCTTCAGGGCTAACAATGTGTGTAGCTCGGAACAACTCTCTTCCCAGGAGGACCACAATGAAAAGGACTGTCACAGCATTTTTGAATGGATGTTTTTACAATGGTGGTTAATGTAAATGATTACAGACCGGTGATTGATTTTGGACAAATGTGTCATAGCTTTCACATCCTGACTCATAGTAAAACTTGGTGTGTCAGTATGTCTGAAAAACTTTCTCAGGAGGTTCAAAGCCATTTTAGGTCAAGAACTGGCTGCAGTGATGTTTATTCTTTTAGACAGGGCAGGAGATGCATGGATATTCTGGAATATAAATAGTGAATGATCTCTTGTAATATATCCAGGGGGCTAAATGCTTTACCAATTTTCCACAACAAACAAGTCTTTCTATTTTCAAAAGGAATTATTATTGAATCATTGTGTAAGGTCTATACATTGAAAAACAGTAAAGTCCCAAATTATTGGCACCCTTGATCAATGAATGTATTTATGAATAGACAAAGCCATCTATCACGTGACACCATTCATACCTATGTGAAGACTCAATAGCGCATTGAATCCAAATGAAGTCAGTTAAGATGGCATCTCCGGTTGGAACAGTTTGTGCTGCAGGCTGAGATTAGCAATTATCAACTTATTATGTGTGCGATTTCAAAATAATTGGTTCAAGGACATACATCTGGTGTATCAGAAACAAATGTTGGTACCACGATTGTCTTTGAAAATGGTGTTTATTCATATGAAGACTTTTTCCCATTCACTATAATGGGTATTCTGTTTTCCTCTAAGAATGCCTGCAGTACAGAGGTCGGCCTTGAACCTCGTGGCTTCAATGAGAGGGGGCAGTCGTTCTCCCCTGCTCTTTATAAAGAGTATAAAAAAAGATTATACAAAATAAATAATATAATGAGCTACAGTACCAGTCAAAAGTTTGTACACACCTACTTATTCAAGGGTTTGTCTTTATTTTGACTATTTTCTACATTGTAGAATAATAGTGAAGACATCCAAAACTATGAAATAACACATGCAGTAACCCAAAAAGTGTTAAACAAATCAAAATATATTTTATATTTGAGATTCTTCAAAGTAGCCACCCTTTGCCTTGATGACAGCTTTGCACACTCTTGGCATCCTCTCAACCAGCTTCGTGAGGTAGTCACCTGGAATGCATTTCAATTAACAGGTGTGCCTTGTTAAAAGTTAATTTGTGGAATTTCTTTAATATGTTTGAGCCAATCAGTTGTGTTGTGACAAGGTAGGGGTGGTATACAGAAGATAGCCTTATTTGGTAAAAGACCAAGTCCATATTAGGTCAAGAACAGCTCAAATCAGAAAAGAGAAACGACAGTCTATCATTGCTTTAAGACATGAAGGTTAGTCAATCCGGAAAATTTCAAGAACTTTGAAATGATGATGAAATTGGCTCTCATGAGGACCACCACAGGAAAGGAAGACCCAGCGTTACCTCTGCTGCAGAGGATAAGTTCATTAGAGTTAACTGCACCTCAGATTGCAGCCCAAATAAATGCTTCACCGAGTTCAAGTAACAGACATATCTCAACATCAACTGTTCAGAGGAGACTGGGTGAATCACGCCTTCGTGGTCGAATTGCTACTAAAGGACACCAATAAGAAGAAGAGACTTGCTTGGGCCAAGAAACACGAGCAATGGACATAAGACCAGTGGAAATCTGTCCTTTGGTCTGATGAGTCCAAATTTGAGATTTCTGGTTCCAACCGCTGTGTCTTTGTGAGACGCAGAGTAGGTGAACAGATGATCTCTGCATGTGTGGTTCCCACTGTGAAGCGTGGGAACCACACATGCAGGTGTGGTCGTCAGGTGAGGTGTGATCGTATGGGGGTGCTTTGCTGGTGACACTGTTGGTGATTTATTTAGAATTCAAAGCACACTTAGCCAGCATTGTTATTACAGCATTCTGCAGCGATACGCCATCCCATTTGGTTTGCACTTAGTGGGACACATTTTTTTTCAACAGGACAATGACCCAACACACCTCCAGGCTGTGTAAGGGCTATTTGACCAAGAAGGAGAGTGATGGAGTGCTGCATCAGATGACCTGGCCTCCACAATCACCCGACCTCAATCCAATTGAAATGATTTGGAATGAGTTGGACCACAGAGTGAATAAAAAGCAGCCAACAAGTGATCAGTAAATGTGGGAACTCCTTCAAGACTGTTGAAAAGCCTTCCAGGTGAAGCTGGTTGAGAGAATGCCAAGAGTGTGCAAAGCTGTCATCAAGGCAAAGGGTGGCTACTTTGAAGAATCTAAAATGTAAAATATATTTTGATTTGTTTAACAATTTATTGGTTACTATAGGATTCCATATGTGTTATTTCATAGTTTTGATGTCTTCACTATTATTCTACAATGTAGAAAATAGTAAAAATAAAGAAAAACCCTTGAATGAGTAGTCTATCAAAAGTGTGTAAGTTTTAGCATGTGTCTATTAGTGTGTCTAACCTTTTGACTGCTACTGTATGATTCTATTATTTAAAGATGGAATACGCAGTAGGAGTAAACAGCGCCACGGCCGCCCCACCACCGTTGTTATTGTTTTTGTTGCCGAGCTGTGGAGATGTCGCACTGTATAGTCAAAAGTATTACTGTATGCTCTTCTATACTGCATGCTAAAAAAACAGTGTTCGTTGTTTGCAGCAACTTCTTTGTTGTGGTAATATCGCAAACGGACGTGGCTGTTTCACCAATAAGGATTTCACCTTTAAACTAATACAATTGCTCAGAAGAATTAACAAGTAATCTTTTTTTCTCTCAAAAAAGATAGGGGTCAAAATAATTTGGCACCTCTGTTTTCAATACCTTGTGAGACCTCACCTTCCGAGGATAACGGCACTGATCCTTTTTCTCAAATGTTTTAGGGGATCTTAGACCAGTCAAATCAAATTGTATTTGTCACATGTGCCGAATACAACAGGTGTAGACCTTACAGTGAAATGCTTACTTACAAGCCCTTAACCAACAATGCAGTTTTAAGAAAAAGAAGTGTTAAGTAAAAAATAGATAAATAAGAAATAGAAAAATAAAAGTAACAAATAATTAAAGAGCAACAGGGGGTACAGGTACAGAGTCAATGTGCGGGGGCACTAGTTAGTCGAGGTAATTGAGGTAATATATATACATGTAGGTAGAGTTAAAGTGACTACGCATAGATAATAAACAGAGAGTAGCAGCAGTGTAAAAGAAGGGGGGGGGGGGCAATGCAAATAGTCTGGGTAGCCATTTGATTAGATGTTCAGGAGGCTTATGGCTTGGGGGTAGAAGCTGTTAAGAGGTCTTTTGGACCTAGACTTGGTGCTCTGGTATCGCTTGCTTTGCGGTAGCAGAGAGAACGGTCTATGACTAGGGTGACAATTTTTAGGGCCTTCCTCTGACACCGCCTGGTATAGAGGTCCTGGATGTCAGGAAGCTTGGCCCCAATGATGTACTGGGCTGTACACAATACCCTCTGTAGTGTCTTGAGGTTGGAGGCCGAGCAGTTGCCATACTAGGCAGTGATGCAACCAGTCAGGATGCTCTCGATGGTGCAGCTGTAGAACCTTTTGAGGATCTGAGGACCCATGCCAAATCTTTTCACTCTCCTGTGGGGGAATAGGCTTTGTCGTGCCCTCTTTGTGACTGTCTTAATGTGTTTGGACCATGATAGTTTGTTGGTGATGTGGACACAAAGAAACTTGAAGCTCTCAACCTGCTCCACTATAGCCCCGTCGATGAGAATGGGGGTGTGCTCGGTCTTCCTTTTCCTGTAGTCCACAATCATCTCCTTTGTCTTGATCACGCTGAGGGAGAGGTTGTTGTCCTGGCACTACACAGCCAGGTCTCTGACCTCCTCCCTATAGGCTGTGTCATCGTTGTCGGTGATCAGGCCTACCACTGTTGTGTCATCGGCAAACTTGATGATGGTGTTAGAGTCGTGCCTGGCCATGCAGTCATGAGTGAACAGGGAGTACAGGAGGGGACTGAGCATGCACCACTGAGGGGCCCCCGTGTTGAGGATCAGCGTGGTGGATGTGTTGTTACCTACCCTATCACCTTGGGGCGGCCGTCAGGAAGTCCAGGATTCAGTTGCAGAGGGAGGTGTTTTGTCCCAGGGTCCTTAGCTTAGTGATGAGCTTTGAGGGCACTATGATGTTGAGTACTGAGCTGTAGTCAATGAATAGCATTCTCACATAGGTGTTCCTTTTGTCCATGTGGGAAAGGGCAGTGTTGAATGCAATAGAGATTGCGTCATCTGTGGATCTGTTGGGGCGGTATGCAAATTGGAGTGGGTCTAGGGTTTCTGGGATAATGGTGTTGATGTGAGCCATGACCAGCCTTTCAAAGCACTTCATGGCTACAGACATGAGTGCTACAGGTCCTCCATACAGAATCTTTCCAGATCATTGATATCCTTAATTTGCACTAATGGGCTGCCCTCTTCAATTCAAACCACAGGTTTTCAATAGGGTCCAAGTCCGGAGACTTAGATTTCCTTTGCAAAATGTTGATTTTGTGGTCAATTAACTATTTTAGAAAAAGGCTCAGTGTCTTTATCCTCTCAAGGTGAAGTATTGAAAGGTATTGAAAACAGTGGTGCCAATCATTTTGAACTCTATCTTTAAAAAACATTACTTATTACGTAGTATAAAATAATATAATTAAAAAAAAATGTTGAGCATACACTATAGCTCAGTATGTGTATTATTTATTTTACAGTCTTTTTTGCTCATCTTTATCAAGGGTGCCAATAATTTTTGGACCTGACTGTAGCTCACCTTAACTGTGAAATGAAAGAAACCTCTTATCGTTTCGCTCTCTTACCACTTGGCATGCTTTTGCTACAATTCACTGACGTCAAAAAAAGCACTCTTGAACATACTGCATTGTCCCTGTGACTTTCGAGTGGGGACATTTGCATGCAATGTACGTAGGCATGTCTTTTTTTTGGGGGGGGGGGTACAGCATTGGAAGTAGCCTCCATTCTTACTTTTCTCTACCCTATTTGTCCCCTACGTGCTCTGCTAGGCTCCAATTCAAATCGCAAAGTCCCAATAGCCTAATTGTTGTTTTGAGAGTGTCTCAAGAATACAAAATAAAAACTTTTAAGCTCTTAAAAAAAAAAAGCTGCTTTGTTTTTGCGCAACATCAACACATGGAAATGTGTTTGCCCAACAGGCCGAAGCCAAACTCACAATTAATGCGCACATGTTACTGAAACTCTAATTCAAGGCCCTCTCGTAAAACAATCATTTAATGACAGTGAGATACTGACGTGGAAAATTGAGTTGACATGCATCACCACCGACCGTGCCGTCTTTGCCCGCCTCGTTCTGTCTCAACGGAATACAAAAGCCTTTTCAGAAGTACCATAAAGATTATTTGTGTTTGTTCATTAAGTTTGATTCACTTTATAGGCTTAACAACGCTCATTCAGATAGATTGACTGGTTAAAGAGATGTCTCTGTCATGCTGTGAATCACAGGCCTGTTAATGGTTGTCGGATCGTTTCCTCTTTTTCACTGCCTGTAAAAAGAATGGTTGTGGGAACGTTTCCTCTTTTTCACTGTCTGTAAAAAGAATGGTTGTGGGATCGTTTCCTCTTTTTTACTGCCTGTAAAAAGAATGGTTGTGGGAACGTTTCCTCTTTTTCACTGCCTGTAAAAAGAATGGTTGTGGGAACGTTTCCTCTTTTTCACTGTCTGTAAAAAGAATGGTTGTGGGAACGTTTCCTCTTTTTCACTGTCTGTAAAAAGAATGGTTATGGGAACATTTCCTATTTTCCACTGTCTGTAAGAAGCTGAGAATAGTTGTGAAAACGTTTCCTATTTTTCAGTGTCGGTAAGAAGAATGTTTGTGGTAATGTTTCTTATTTTTCTATGTCTGTAGAAAGAAGGGTTGTAGAATGTTCCCTCTTTTTTTAACTGTCTGTAAGAAGCTGAGATCCAAACTGAGGCTGTTTTAATATGGACACCGTTGTCTTATATTGTAGCTCCTGGGTGAAGATTCCCCTCTGTACAGATCTAGGATCAGCTCTCTCTCCCCAAATCCTAACCTTGACCATTAGTATGGAAAATGCTAAACTGACCCCAGATCAGCATCTAGAGGCAACTTCTCCCAACAGCTGAATTGTTGGCCTCTCCAGTGTTCCTCAGATCATGGTAGCTCATCTCCCTCTGGTGGTTATCCTAAGAAATGCAGCCATGGTTGGAATAGGACAAATTTGCCTGCCCAACTACTGACAGAGGCTCATTACCAGGGGTGGAAAGAGCACTGAAATATCCTACTCAAGTAGAGGTACTGTTACTTTAATGACATTTTACTCAAGTAGAAGTAAAATCACTGCTATAAAAAACACTGCTCAAGTAAAAGTAAAAAGTAGCTCATTTAAAAAGTACTCAGTAAAAGTAATTGAGTTACTTTTTAAATAAAAACATTGACTTTGATAATTAGCTAATTTCGCTAAGGTTACCTGAACATTGATACAAATGATATTTTCCATGCATTAAATTGAAAAAGGAAGAGAGTAAATCAATGTACAGCAGGAACTAAGTTAATTTATTTTATGAGTCGCAACCAGGCACATCTTTTTATTTATTTTATTTCACCTTTATTTAACCAGGTAGGCTAGTTGAGAACAAGTTCTCATTTACAACTGCGACCTGGCCAAGATAAAGCAAAGCAGTTCGACACATACAACAACACAGAGTTACACATGGAGTAAAACAAACATACAATCAATAATACAGTAGAAAAATCTATTTACAGCATGTGCAAATGAGGTAGGATAAGAGAGGTAAGGCAATAAATAGGCCATGGTGGCATCTGTATGTAAAAGATGAAGCATTTGTCCAATATACTATTAGCATTTGAAAATAAATTAAACATTCAAAGCAATTAAAATGTCACACATTCAATCCCTCATTCACCTCTGTTACTTGTTATGTGTCCATGTGACTGGCTGACATTCACTCACTCATTAACAGTCCCTCCCTCCCTCCCCAGGGGTGGAAAGAGTACTGAAATATCCTACTTAAGTAGTACTTTTACTTTAATTAATATTTACACAAGTAGAAATAAAGTGATTGACTTTGAAAAATACCAAACAAATGTACAAGTACTCGGAAAAGCTACTCAATTACAGTAACGAGAGTATTTGTAATTAGTTACTTTACACCTCTGGTTATTATTCATCATTACAGATACTTTTCATCCCCCTATTTGTTAAAATTCGTATTGGGGGAAGTGACCCCTTCCATTAGGGGGATCAAGGATAATCTGATCTGTGGTTAATAGCAATTCCTACTTCGACTCTCCTCAGCTCCTTTTCAAAACCCATTGGATCAGAAAGCCAGAAGTCTCAAAAAGTATGCAATTGAGATTCTCCTATGGTATGCCAGAGCATTGATCCATACCAATGTCTCCTTCAATCATCAGCAAGAAACAGAATAGCATCAGCAACATTGCTCCAACTGTCTGCCTCAGCATTGCCTATCAGATTATACTTGGTGAGTAATATTAACACAAATGAGTCTCCATAATGCTAGAGAACAACTTCAGCCTGTTACAAATGAGCACATCTGAAATGTACGCCACTTTTACAACAATCATTGTCATAAAACCGTTGTAACAATGAAGTTACAGAGTTTGTCTTACTAGCACTAGTGAAACTACTATAAGTAGAACTCTCTTCAAATGAAGTTGCTGTTTTTCTGTTTCATTTTCACATCTTGTTGGAAGCTATGAAGAGAGGAACAGTCAGGCACTATTTCCAATGTTTGGAAAATAAATATTGCATTAGTGGTAATCATTAGCTTGAGGCAGCCAACAGTACAGTGGCTTTGTGCCCACAAGTTCTGTTGGTATTGGGGGAGGATGGATCAAGTTGTTCCTAACTGCTGATCCAGGGCTAGCTCTTTTTTTTACTCTCCTAATGTTTAATGGAAGGATTTGGGGTTAAAGGGGCAATCTGCACTTTAAACAACAAAGCCGTCACTGTTTTGGTAAACAGCTGAGGGATGGGCATGAAGAAATGTTGGCACTTTCAAATTCATAGACAGAGCTATGGATGAAAGGACTGACCATCCATGATATCCAAATGATAGTTTTAACCACGTTTTAAGGGTATACAGCCTTTGTTTACAATCACATTGTTTACAAACAAAGCTTATACACTACATGACCAAAGGTATGTGGACGCCTGTTCGTCGAACATCTAATTCCAACAACTAAGGCCAGTCAAGTTCTTCCACACCGATCTCGACAAACCATTTCTGTATGGACCTCGTTTTGTGCACGGGGGCATTGTCATGCAGTTGGAAGCACAGAATCATCTAGAATGTCATTGTATGCTGTAGCATTAAGATTTCCCTTCACTGGAACTAATGGGCTTAGCCCGAACCATGAAAAACAGCCCCAGACCATTATTCATCCTCCACCAAACTTTACAGTTGGCACTATGCATTGGGGCAGGTAGCATTCTCCTGGCATCTCCCAAACCCTGATTCGTCCATTGGACTGCCAGTTGGGGAGCGTGATTCATCACTCCAGGGCGTTTCCACTGCTCCAGAGTCCAATGGCGGCGAGCTTTACACCACTCCAGCCAATGCCTGGCATTGCGCATGGTGATCTTAGGCTTGTGTGCGGCTGCTCGGCCATGGAAACCCATTTCATAAAGCTCCCGACGAACAGTTATTGTGCTGACATTGCTTCCAGAGGCAGTTTGGAAATCGGCAGTGAGTGTTGCATCCAAGGACAGATTATTTTTTACTCACTACGCGCTTCAGCACTCGGCGGTCCCGTTCTGTGAGCTTGTGTGGCCTACCACTTTGCGTTGTTGCTCTTAGATGTTTCCACTTCACAATAACAGTGCTTACAGTTGACTGGGGCAGCTCTAGCATGGCAGAAATTTGACGAACTGACTTGTTTGAAAGGTGGCATCCTATGACGGTGCCACGTTGAAAGTCACTGAGCTCTTCAGTAAGGCCATTCTACTACCAATGTTTGTCTATGGCGATTGCATGGCTGTGTGTTCAATTGTATACAAGTGTCAGCAACAGGTGTAGCTGAAATAGCTGAATCCACTCATTTGAAGGGGTGTCCACATACTTTTGTGTATATAGTGCATCACTCTCACCACAAAAACAGCCAAATGGTAGAGGACTGTAACTTGAGGAGTGATTGCGGTCCTAAAAGAACCTTAAAGGGGACGCACTAATTATAGACCTTTTTATTTAGAAAACACTCTAATATAATATGTAATGTAGTATCTTGTCGTATGTTTTATACTGGCTGGATTGGAATTGGCAAGGTAATGATATGGCATGATTGACCCAGTGTTGTTTTGACCCCAATGAAGTTCTCCACACGAGCCTGCTGCCCACGACTTTCCCTGTCAAAGCCAAGGAAGGAACCACACCAAACATGTTAAGCAATGCCTGTCACCTCTGGGAAATGATAAGTAGTAGGACATTTGAGTCACAACGTTGTCCCAACATTGAGTCATCTACTAGGACATGAGTTGGCTGACCCGGTTCTGTTTACACGCGGACCCCTTATCTGCTACAAAAAGGAGGACCTTGATCGGATAAATATACCATCAGGGGCCAGAGGCTCTTCATTCTCCAACTGGACAACACCACAACTGGTGTACCAAAGGCTAGCAACATGGCTCCTTCACTTTTGTCCACAGCCGCAGGCGTTCTATTGCTATTCTCCCTCTCCTCTGCAGTAAGTGTCACATTTCTATGAACCTGTTTGAATTGAACGCGTTCTCATAAACAGTGTTCTGCAACAACAAGAGATACAGCAGCATCTACTGAGATAACAGACTGTGCTGTTTTGCTTCTGTTCCACAGCAAACGAGGGGAGACTATTCCGAGGACTGCACACCAAGGGACGGATTTGTAAGTATGATTGTAGATGGACGCACCTATGTACTCTACTCCACTCGTTAAGCGGTGTGTGTACAGGAAGAAATTCCCCGTCTTACTATTTCATCCTCTTTGTACTGTATACTTACTAACATTGTTATTTAGATGGATTTGTTGCCAAATTATATTCCTCTCACGCATATGATGTGTAGTTAATTCTGGGGTATTACAACCAATTCAGTTGGTGCCTCTTCAAGAACACACGTAATTAAACATTTTCTAGTTTCTTTGAATCCAAGGACGTTTTCCAATACTCACACATCCACTGTCACAATATAACAATATATTGTAAATATGTGTCCCCAATGGCACTCTATTCCATATAAAGTGCTCTACTTTTGACCAAAGATCAATGCACCCTGGTCAAACGGCAGTGCACTATAAAGGGAATAGGGTGTCATTTGCGACAGACACATCTCTCACAGAGTGTTCAAATTAAAGCATCTGTGTTCTGTGCCTGTTGTAGGGCAAGTACTGCCCAACGACATGTGGAGTGGCTGACTACCTCAACAAGTACAAGCCAGTGGTGGACAAGGACCTTGATGAAATGGAGGATATCCTGGGTAGAATAACCAACCTTACCACGGGGGCCACAGAGAAAGTCACCTATATGAAGGATTCAGCAACACAACATCAGAAGTCTGGTGGAGGTAATTGACTTTTCTGTATCTTGGGTTACTTGACTGTGTTAAACTAGCTAACACAAAATAAAAATCAACACTATTAATAGTTGTGCTAAGAAGTAGAGAAGTCAGTAGCAGAAAAGTCAAAACTTTATAGGAATACACTAATGTGGCACACTCCGCTTTTCATTGCTATGGGATTTATTTTCTATCACTTCACAAACAGTTTGTCTATAACCTTCATCAGGGTTGTGTTCAATAGGGAGAAAACATTTTGAAACAGAGTGAATCCGGGAGGTAGTGTCTGAACTTTCTACAGTTTGCCCTACTGGAGACACCCAGGTGTTAGGCTAATTTTAAAAGATCTATAGACTCTGGTAACTCATTTAGGTTACTGTAGCTGAAGCAGGTATTGTGATTGTTCCACAGACGTCTACTACAAAAGGTCAGCGAGCATACTGGATGATGTCCTGCGCTTTGAGAAGACCATCGTCTCCCAGGAGGAGCAAATATAGTAAGTCCTTCTTCTAAACTTTTTTTTTTTTTTACATCAGAATCTAATTTGGTCTCAATTCACTTACAATTGGACTTGGAACTTCTCCTTAGTAGAGCAATTCACTTCTGGGATTTAGTTGGAATTGACCCCAATGCTTGTATGTCTCTCAGCGGCTAAAGCTGGTTGAAACCATTCAATGACATCATTACAAACAATGATTCCCTGCTGGGGACGAATTACCTGCTAAAATTGGAAATACCAGGACTAAGTAAGGGTACAAGTGTCAAATGCTGTGTACTTCAAACACATTGATAGTCAAATCATACACCCGCTGACCTACATTATAAACCGCAATCTAAGTTTATATCCAAATCACCTGAGAAACATTAGCAGTCTGTTCCTCTCTTCTGCTCAGTCAACTCCAGTCGATGCTGGAATCCAATAAGAAGAGGATGTTAGACCTCAAACAGATGTCCATTCAGCTGGATCAGAAATGCCAAGATCCCTGCAAGGATACTGTGGAAATCAAACCCATTACAGGGAAAGGTAAAATCAACGACGTTCTGTAGGTCGTTCCCCATTTCATCAGAGAGGTTGCTCAATCCTGCTCCTGGAGAATTCGCTCTACGTACCCATCATTTGTCCTTGTTGCTTGTTTAGTCAGAAGTGAATCAATGGCATCAATCAATAGAGGCTGAGCCGATTTGTCTCAATCCAGTTAAATGGATGCACTATAGCAATGTTTAATAAATTAATTTGTTTATATCACTTATAAATGCCAACAAGTGATATTCTTTAAGTAAGGGGTATCAATCCAGTTATATGGATGTACTTTAGATTAGTTTAATGAATTAGTTTAGATAATTTATTGGCATTTATAATTTCCATCTGTAGTCCAGGAACAGTCTAAAAACACTACAATAACATTGTGCGGAGCGCATTGCCTTATGGGAACACTAATCTTTGTTATTAACACGTAACAACATGGTCATGTCATGTTGTTAGATTGCCAGGATATTGCCAACAAGGGTGCCAAAACCAGCGGTCTGTACTACGTGAAGCCACTGAAGGCTAAGGAGCAGTTCCTTGTCTACTGCGAGATCGACAGCTTCGGCCGCGGCTTTACCGTCCTGCAGCGGGTACGTGTGTTCTTCCCTTGCAAGTGACACATAGTATATTCATTATGGTTGGCCCATGCAGGATTCAAACCCCCAACCCCACCATGCTCCAACCCACTGAGCCATTGGAAGTTGGAACCAGGGTTGGGGGCAATTCTATTTAAGTTATTTCAGATAGTAAACATTCCAATTGGGATTTCAGTTCCCGGATTGACTGAAGTGAAATGGTATCGACCCAAACCCGATTGGAACCACATATTGTATTATTATCATAACCACCGTCCAACATATATCTCCACAGAGACGTGATGGCAAGGTGGACTTCAACAAGGACTGGATCCAGTATAAGGAGGGCTTCGGCTACCTGAGCCCAGATGACACCACCGAGTTCTGGCTGGGCAATGAGAAGATGCACCTGCTCTCCACCCAGTCCACCATCCCATACGTGTTGAGGATCGAGCTCACCGACTGGCAGGGCAACAAGAAGTACATACTACTAAGTTCTCTACTAAGGCTACTACTAGTGCACACTTAGGGCCTACATTCCCCACTCCTGAATAGAAAATGGTGTTCAAAATGTAGTGGGAACAGCTCAAAGTCTTATCCCAGCAGGTAAAACTGGTTCCAGTGATGTCACTGCAACCCGTTGTAAGGACGTTATAATGACATCATTGCAACCAACTTGACCCATTGGGATGCTTACCAATCCAATTCTGTGGTGTCTAGGTTTCACGCTATAGAAATGCTATAAATACCAGATTTTGCTATTACCATTGGTCTTGCCTATATGACCCATTTACTCGTGCAATTCTCTCCACTAAATTAATGAAATATTTCAGCAAGTCAAATTTTCACTTAGTCATTAATGTCAATAAGAGACTAAGTTGAAATTCGACTTAAGCGGAAGTTAGGATTCGCCCCTTTAATATATTTAGTGGTGAAATATTTAGTGCCATTTAGTGCTATTTTATATGAGGAATTGTGGAAATAAGCAGCAGTAAGCCTTTTCTTTGGTGAGGTGTCTAACTTAGAAATAACATGTTTTTCCACACATCTCAAACCTCTGGACTTTAGTTTGTGGAATAGATTTTCTGGTGCCAAGTTACATAGCTGAAAGAACTGACCTCCACAATCACAGCTAACAACGTATTCTACTTCATGACACTGGTTTTGAAGGCCATGACCCAAGCCGTCAGGCTAGTATGCTGCATTTTAAACAAATACTTTGTGGCCTGTGTGGTCTAATGCTTTGTGCAGCGGACCCTGGTACACACACCACAGTAGCCATGGGTTCAAATGCCTTTCTGACCTGCGCCGCTCATGCTTTTCTTGTCTTATTTATTCAATAAAACCACACGCATAAAAAATATAATGTATTTATTTTCTTTCTTTAGGCATGCCGACTACGCCATGTTCAAAGTGGGTCCGGAAGTCGACATGTACCGTCTGACCTACGCTTTCTACTACGGCGGTGACGCGGGTGACGCGTTTGACGGCTTTGACTTTGGAGATGACCCCAGCGACAAGTTCTACACGTCTCACAACGGCATGCAGTTTAGTACCAGCGACAAGGACAACGACAAGTTCCAGGGTAACTGTGCTAAGCAGGACGGCTCCGGTTGGTGGATGAACCGATGCCACGCCGCCCACCTCAACGGGAAATACTACCAAGGTAAGGACACGCACGTACACAAACACGCGCGCACTTTCACACACAGACACATGCACGTTCTTGCGTTTTTCTGTTTTTCTTTTAAAGAATACTACTCTCCAAGTAACATGAACCATACTACAGTTATACATTCATGCAAGTCACTACCGACCTATACCAACGTCAGTTTTGGGGGTTCTCTGACATTTTTACTGTTACCTTTCCAAGAAGGCCACATTTAGGAGTAGGCCCAACACTGTGATTTTCTTACTTGTAACACACTTTTCATTGACACTTCTCTTTCCATCTTTCCATCCCTAGGTGGGAAGTACACGGAGAAGGACGCCGGCGAGTCGGGCTACGACAATGGCATCATCTGGGCCACGTGGCACAGCCGCTGGTACTCCATGAAGGAGACTACCATGAAGATCATCCCCACCAACAGGATCACGGCGGGAGACGGACAGCAGACCGGAGGGGTCAAACAGTTTGGGAGACAACTAAGCTAGAACTTCCTTGAACTTTTCCGGGCACAGATTAAGCCAAGTCCCTAAAAAGCACATGGAGAATCTCTATTAAACATGTAGTCCAGGGCTAACTTTAGGCCTAATCTGTGTCTGGGAAAATGGCCCTCTGTCTTGAAACTTTTTTTTATTGGTTCGATCAATTTCGTTTTTTGTCCTCTTGCCTAAAATATTGTCTATAATCAAATTGCTGTTGTTGGACCTTGGAAGATTGGTTTGACTTCTTCTATTTAGCACCATGTTAGAACAAACTTTATCTACTGTCTATGGAGATTTATTAGATCTGGTTGGTTTAACCAATGAATAAATGTTGTATTTTTCTACATGAAAGATGTATTTTGTGCTGGTTTTAGATACCCCTGCCCCGACTACATGATCTAAGACAGGGTTTGAACCTGGGTGGTCTAAAAGCCATAAGACTGTGTAAGCCCTCTGAGCTAAAAGCCAATACCTCAGGGAGATAACGCAAGTCCTCAGGTCTCAGGCCAAGGTACCGAATCACCTCGGTTAGCATTTAAAAGAACATGCCAATTTCTTTATTGTACTTTCGCTGATATCAATTCCTGGTACCACTTGTAATTGTGCTAAATATGATAAATGATACCCACATTTATATGATATACATTTCATTTAGAAATCGAACAAGCAGTATATGATGAATTGCACATAGGCATCGGATGATAAATTAAATAACCATGGAAGTTGGTGGCGGCACTGGAAGGCTTTTAAATAGAAGGCACTGTGCTGGGAGGACCAAACTCAATCAATTCGTTCAACGATTTTTAGAAGCTATTTTGATTCACTGCTATTTTGATTATTCTGCTAATCAGAAGTTCTTGGAAATCATCTATTGGAAGTTCTTTGAACCAACATTCAAATGGCCTGGGTTTAATTCTGAGCGGATGTGTCAACGGGGAAACAAACTAACGCTATTAGGTAGGAATGTTAAGTAGGAATTTACCATATTAAAGAGGGTATGTGTTTTTTGCACACCAAATCCAGGGTCATGTTCAGTATGGACAAAACGTTCTGAAACAGAGTGAAACTATTAAAAATCCTGTTATGTCCTTTATGCTGTTCTATTACAAAATAAATACCTACCTGAACATACGACTCAGTCAATCTTTTCTTTCCAACAACACCAACAGTACAGGAATTAGAACCTATACTGTTGTTGTCCCATTGATGCGTGGCATTATCAAGACAAATGTTGTCCATAATTGTTTTGAGAAGAACATGTTGTAATCATTGTCACGTGATTTACTAGACTGTGCATGGACAAAACCATATTTGGATGACATTCGGTAGATGTGACACTATGACCAAAAAGACTGAGGCTCTCTCTCTTTCTCCCGTCCAATCATAGGGATCTCAGAAAGGCCTTGTGTACAGGTGTGTGTGTGTGTGGGTGGGTGGGTTTCTGCTGACTGGTAAGTAGGCTATGTGTGGGTGTTTATTTGTCTTTGTTTGTACATTGCACAGGTCCCCTAACACTCTTTATGTCAATATTACCCAACATGCACTGCATTTTCCTATCAGTGTTTTTATGGAGTCAACCAAAAGCCAAAATTAGTAAATGAATGTATTTCATAACGTACTTCTGCAATAGTCATCAAATTACAATCACTTTTCCATCCAGGAGATAAATGGGATCAGGGAACACTTTTATTCAACACTTTTGGATAGTAGTATCGATGTTGGTTGAATAGAAGTCCACGTCTCTGACAGACATTCCATACTTGTTACTCATATTGAGTCAAATATGTTAGCTGCAATATGCTTAATGATGTTTTCGAAGCATTGGACTCCAGGGAAATAACACAAATATGCTCAAATCTACAGTAGAGGTTAAGAGATTTCTGTTTGGTTCTTGATTGTGATCGAAATACTAACTGCCCTCCAGTACACATACAGCACCTGATGTCACAAGAAGGCCAAAAAAATCATCAAGGACAACAATCACCCGAGCCACGGCCTGTCCACCCCGCTATCATTCAGAAGGCGAGGTAAGTACAGGTGCATCAAAGCTGGGACCGAGAGACTGAAAAACGGCTATCTCAAGGCCATCAGACTGTTAAACAGCCATCACTAGCCGGTTCCACCCGGTTACTCAACCCTGCACGTTAGAGGCTGCTGCCCTATATACATAGACTTGGAATCACTGGCCACTTTAATAATGGAACACTAGTCACTTTAATAATGTTTACATACTGCTTTACTCATCTCAAATGTATATATTGTATTCTATTCTACTGTATTTTAGTGAATGCCACTCCGACATTGCTCAATCTAATATTTATATTTTCTTAATTCCATTCTTTTACTTTTAGATTTGTGTGTATTTTTGTGAATTGATAGATATTACTGCACTGTTGGAGCTAAGAACACAAGCATTTCGCTACACCCACAATAACATCTGCTAAATATGTGTATTGTACCAATGACATTTGATTTGATTTGAAATACACATTGAAAATGGCCAAATGCAGAGGTGGGTCTTGAATGGGGGTAATTTAGAATTGAGAGTATTAGACACATATTAATCAATGCACTTTCCTTGGCAAACATTGCCCAAGTACCATAGTTTCCAGAGGTTTTCAAAAGGCAGTGTTGACGTATTCAGAACATAAAGCACACGATGTCACAGGAAGGCCAAAAAGATCAACCACCCGAGCCACTGCCTGTTCACCCGCTATAATCCAGAAGGCGAGGTCAGTACAGGTGCATCAAAGCTGGAACCGAGAGACTGAAAAACAGCTTCTATCTCAAGGCCATCAGACTGTGAAACAGCCATCACTAGCACATTAGAGGCTGCTGCCTATAGTCATAGACTAGAAATCACTGGCCACTTTAAGGAATGGAACACTAGTCACTTTAATAATATTTACATATCTGGCCTTACTCATCTCATATATATATATATATATATATACACAGTATTCTATACTATTCTACGGTATCTTAGTCAATAATGTTTACATATCTTGCATTACTCATCTCATGTGAATATACTGTATTCTATACTATTCTACGGTATCTTAGTCAATAATGTTTACATATCTGGCATTACTTATCTCATATGTATATACTGTATTCTATACTATTCTACGGTATCTTAGTCAATAATGTTTACATATCTTGCATTACTCATCTCATATGTATATACTCTATTCTATACTATTCTACGGTATCTTAGTCAATAATGTTTACATATCTGGCATTACTCATATCATATGTATATACTGCATTCTACACTATTCTACGGTATCTTAGTCAATAATGTTTACATATCTGGCATTACTCATCTCATATGTTTATACTGCATTCTACACTATTCTACGGTATCTTAGTCAATAATGTTTACATATCTGGCATTACTCATCTCATATGTATATACTGCATTCTATACTATTCTACGGTATCTTAGTCAATAATGTTTACATATCTTGCATTACTCATCTCATATGTATATACTGTATTCTATACTATTCTATGGTATCTTAGTCAATAATGTTTACATATCTGGCATTACTCATCTCATATTTATATACTGCATTCTATACTATTCTATGGTATATTAGCCACTTAATGTTTACATATCTGGCATTACTCATCTGATATTTATACTGTTTTCTATACTATTCTACGATATCTCATTCACTTAATAATGTTTGCATATCTTGCATTACTCATCTCATATGTATATACTGTATTCTATACCATTCTACTGTTCGTCCATATACTGTACAGTATATAGTCTTAATTCATTCCTACTTAGATTTGTGTGTATTGGGTATATGTTGTGCAATTTGTTAGCTATTACTTGTTAGATATTACTGCACTGTTGGAGCTAGAAGCACAAGCATTTCGCTACACTCGCAATAACATCTGCTAATCACGTGTATGTGACCAATAACATTTGATTTGATAAAGGCAGGATGAAATCCAAATAGACAATTTGAAGTGTCCGAAAGCCACAACAACAACAACGGGCCTAGGCTTTACATGTGATCAGGGCTTAAAATGTATCTTGAAAATAAGGCCTGAATTGTTATGTAGGGTTAAGCAGCGCTGCAGAATTCATCAAATACTTGTATGGGAAAGGTTACTAGATGTGGCCACGGAGTGGCGCTCATCGTCAGGGGGAGAAAAACAAATTTGACCCGGAAATGAACACAACCGTATTGTTTGCATCCGGTGCATCGGAACAGCATCTGCGTTTGTTTAGCAAGCTGGACCTAGCTACATTTCTACACCTGTTTTATGTAAAGTTTTTTTTTTTACAGATCGTCAAGGTATCTGGCTAAATAACATCAGAAATGACTGAGGTGTGTGCTCTTTCGTGCATCTTTATGTCAGTAAAGCTGAAATAACAATAGGTGTAGCTGACGCGCCACTACCTAACGTTAGCAACGTTAAATTATGCCTAGCCTATTTGAAGCACACGTAAAATAATTCCATTTGGGAAATTAATATTAGTCGGATTAACTTTATATATACACATCTAGCCCAAGTAACATCCGCGGATGTGGTATCGTGAAGTTGAGATATACTTGGCAAGTGCCTCATGTCTATGTAGCTACAGTAGGTAACTAGCAATGACAAATATTGCTGTTGTCGAAAGTAATGTTTCCGTCTATTTCATTTTTCAGGATGTGCAAAAGCACTCTGTGCACACGCTCGTGTTCAGGTCCCTCAAGAGAACTCATGATATGTTTGTAGCTGACCATGCCAAACCAGTCTCCTTGGATGAAACAAGGTACTCGTGTTTTGTAAAACAATATGCTGTCTTTGTTTTCCCATCTAGCTACTCGTTTCTGTGTGAGATAAAGATAAGCTGTGTGTGGGTGAGTCCTGTCTGTGTGTTCAGGATAGACATAATAGTTTCCGACCCTACACTTGCTTACAGCTGCGCAGGGGTCGGACAGGCTTTCTGTTTAGATTAAGATACCGGGACCCAGCGCATCTTGGAAAACCTACCTCCACCCAGGGATGAGAAATTCGTTGTACTCCGAATTGTCCCATCATCCAATAAAATACAATGTTATTTGTCACATGCTTCGTAAACAACACGTGTAGTGAAATGCTTACGTACAGGTCTTTTCCAAAAATGCAGAATTAAAGATAGAAATAGTAACACGAGGAATAAATACACAGTGAATAACAATAACGAGTAAAAATAACATGGCTATATACAGGGAGTACCAGTACAGAGTAGAATGTGCAGGGATACAAGGTTGAGATCTATGTACATATAGGTAGGGACTAGGCAAAAGGATAGATAGACAGTAGTAGCAGTGTGAAAGTGTGTGGTTCAGTATGCATGTGATTAGGTAGAGTCCACTGTGGGCTCTTAGGGGAGTTATTGAAAACAAGTATGTGTGTGTTGGGGTGTCAGTGTAATACGTATGCGAGTTACACTTTTTATTTAACCTTTATTTATCTAGGAAAGTCAGTTAAGAACAAATTCTTATTTACAATGACGGCCTACCCCGGCCAAACCCGAACCATGCTGGGCCAATTGCGCACCGCCCTACGGGACTCCCAGTCATGGCCGGTTGTGATACAGCCTGGAATCGAACTAGGGTCTGTAGTGGCGCCTCTAGCACTGAGATGCAGCGCCACTTGGGTGCAGAAGATTGAACAACTCGTTTTAAAGTAAACTGATGTTTTCATTATGCTAGATAGCAGTAGCCACACAGCCATTATGGAATGGCACGTCTCATTGAACAACATAGGAGCTGATTGGCTGACATATTTTACCTTTAATTGTACGACAAAGCTTTAAAAAAAGTATACAGTGCCAGTCAAAAGTTTGGACACAAGTTTAAGGGTTTTTCTTTATATTTACTATTTTCAAAACTATGAAATAACACATGGAATCATGTAGTAACCAAAAGATTTGAGATTCTTCAAAGTAGCCAACCTTTGCCTTAATGACAGCTTTGCACACTTTTGGCATTCTCTCAACCAGCTTCATGAGGTAGTCACCTTGAATGCATTTCAATTAACAGGTGTACCTTGTTAAAAGTTAATTTGTGGAATTTCTTTCCTTAATGCGTTTGAGCCATTCAGTTGTGTTGTGACAAGGTAGGGGTGGTATACAGAAGATAGCCCTATTTGGTAAAAGGCTAAGTCCATATTAGGTCAAGAACAGCTCAAATAAGCAAAGAGAAATTACAGTTCATCATTGCTTTAAGACATGAAGGTCAGTCAATCCGGAAAATGTCAAGAACTTTGAACGTTTCTTCAAGTGCAGTCGCAGAAACCATCAAGCACTATGATGAAACTGTCTTTAATGAGGACCGCCACAGGAAAGGAAGACCCAGAGTTACCTCTGCTGCAGAGGATAAGTTCATTAGAGTTACCAGCCTCAGAAATTGCAGCCCAAATAAATGCTACACAGAGTTCAAGTAACAGACACATCTCAACATCAACTGTTCGGAGGAGACTGTGAATCAGGCCTTCATGGTCGAATTTCTACAAACAAACCACTACTAAAGGACACCAATAAGAAAAAAAGACTTGCTTGGGCCAAGAAATACGAGCAATGAACATTAGACCGGTGGAAATCTGTCCTTTGGTCTGATGAGTCCAAATTTGAGATTTCTGATCTCCGCATGTGTAGTTCCCACCGTGAAGCATAGAGGAGGAGGTGTGATGGTGCTTTGCTGGTGACACTGTTGGTGAATATTTAGAATTCGCGGTACACTTGACCAGCATGACTACCACAGCATTCTACAGCGATATCCCATCTGGTTTTGGTTTAGTGGGACTATCATTTGTTTTTCAACAGGACAATAACCCAACACACCTCCAGGCTGTGTAAGGACTATTTGACCAAGAAGGGGAGTGATGGAGTGTAGCGTCAGATGACCTGGCCTCCACAATCACCCGACCTCAATCCAATTAAGATGGTTTGGGATTAGTTGGACCGCAGAGTGAAGGAAAAGCAGCCAACAAGTGCTCAGCATAAGTGGGAATTCCTTCAAGACTGTTGGAAAATCGTTCTAGGTAAAGCTGGTTGAGAGAATGCCAAGAGTATGCAAAGCTGTCATCAAGGCAAAGGTACTTTGAAGAATCTAAAATATTAAATATATTTTGATTTGTTTAATAGTTTCTTGGCTACTACTTGATTCCATATGTGTTATATCACAGTTAAGATGTCTTCACTATTATTCTACAATGTAGAAAATAGTATAAAATAAATAAAAACCCTTGAATGAGTAGGTGTCCAAACTTTTGGCTGGTACTGTGTATTCTGAGTCACCTATACTTTTGAAAAGATCAAGATATGATTTTTAGGCCATATCGCCCACCCCTACTTTCAGGCTCTGATATGTTCAATTGAGTTAACTAGCGTTTCCCTTCGTAGTCACAAGGTGAAGATGGCAGCGAAGCTAAGGGCAGACTACAGTGCCGTTCTACACATGCCCGTTCTGAAAGAGGGCAAGGACAGGCCACTGGGCTCCAACATGCATGGCAATCAGAACTATGCCCAACCTGGTAAGAATGCCATCACTTCAACATCAATCATTGACAAATCATTATTGATTTCATGGGCAATGAATGAGAGCAAAACCTCCCAAGTATTTCTCATTTATAACCCTCTGGTCTTCCAGGTGATGATCCAGAGTACTTGATAACTGGGACCCACGCATACCCCTCAGGACCTGGTAATTACAACACTCTTACCCAGGGTTCCCTTACTCTGGTCCTGGAGAGGTACTGGGGGTGCAGGCTTTCGTTCCAGCCCTATCCTAACACACCTGATTTCAGCGAATCATGGCTGAAGATCATGCTTATTTGAATCTGGTGTGTTAAATGATGGGCCGGAACAAAACCCTGCACACCCAGTATCTCTCCAGGACCAGACTTGGAGGACCCTCCCTCTAACACCATGCAATGCTACTGTTGCATGTAAAACCACATTCATTCATATTGTGTCCTCGGGGGTGTTACGTGACTTTTATAACGCTGTGTATTGTCGTCCACAGGGGTGGCTCTGACGGCGGACACTCAGATACATAGGAACCCCAGTAAGGGGGGAGTTCACGCCATGGCTCTTGCCCTGCCGCCATCACAAGCCAGGTACTTCCTTCAGATGATGCACGGTAGATGTGTCGAAGTGAGAAGACACCAGAGCAAACGGAATTCAATAGTCCATGTCAGACATTCGTCTGTTTGACGCAGTACTTCCCCGCAATTCCTTAGCACCACAACCTCCTGTACAGACCCCAGATGTTAGAGACATGAACAAAGTGTTATTGTATCCAAGCAACACGGGACTACAATCGGGGTTGCCTATCTTAGTAGAGTGCACTTTAAGACCATCCAGCATCCATTCTTTTTGTGTGTGTAATTGCAGGCTGGACGCCAGTCGCACTGCAGCCAGTGTCGGGGACATTCACAGACACGCGGGGGGGGCAGAGAGGTCTCCCGCTCCTCACTCACACGCTATGGTGGGGTAATGCTCTCTGATACGTATCATTAGCCCTACACACCTTTTTTTTTGCGTCTGCTAACACTTCGCATGCATTTCTGCACCAACATTCCACTAACGTGACATCAGTCTTGTATGATATAATGCTACCACTATGAATAATAATAATTTTCTGTCTTCTTTCTAGTCTCTTTTGGAAGGAGGCGGCACCAAAAACTCGTCCCTCGTTGCCAGAAAAGCCCCCACTATGCCCAAGCCCCAGTGGCACGCTCCATGGAAGCTGTTTCGGGTAAAGGACGTCGTTTTGTCATGTCAAGGGCTTCTGAATACACTTACTTCCTCTACAGTCCACACACTTTATCAAATGCACGTGGCACACTTACAAAAAGCTTGGATGTTTTGCAAGGAACTGTCCCTAGTCCTTCGGACGTACTACAATAATCTTAGAATATCTTCATGTAAGGCCTATGCGTTTTAAGATAACTTCAGGGGTATTGACTTGCTCTCTGTTTTGTGTGGTAGCTGATACAGGTTTACTTTATCCCTTCCAGGTCATCAGTGGTCATCTTGGCTGGGTGAGGTCCATTGCCGTAGAGCCCGGCAACCAGTGGTTTGTGACCGGCGCTGGCGACAGAACCATTAAGGTGAGTACAGAGAGGTTGCAAGATCAAATCCCTGAGCTGACAAGGTACAAAATCTGTCGTTCTGCCCCTGAACAAGTAAGTTAACCCACTGTTCCTAGGCCATCATTGAAAATAAGAATTTGTTGTTAACTAACTTGCCTAGTTAAATAAAGGTAAAATAAAAAATAAAATGATGAGGGGCTACGTTTTTACCACTATCATCACTACAGGGACTGAAGAATGTGTAGATCGTCTCTGTAAAGGTGCAGCCAGTGAAACAGTAGATATGATAATAAGAAGTGACATCATAAGGGTTTTGGGGCATCCATTTGATCTACTCAATGTCTGTCAACTGGTGGCATTTAGTCATGTATCTCGTAATACGTCGGCTATAAGTTCGACCGTGACGTCAAATCCCCATTGTTTCTCATTCTCCTGACAGATCTGGGACCTGGCCAGTGGGAAGCTAAAGCTCTCCCTGACGGGACACATCAGCACGGTGCGCGGCGTGGCCGTGAGCACCCGGAGCCCCTACCTGTTCTCCTGCGGCGAGGACAAGCAGGTCAAGTGCTGGGATCTGGAGTACAACAAGGTATTGTACTAGTACCCTTTCATTTCTGCTTTACTTTATATGACGTGTTTCAATGGACTGTTGGTCCATTATTATTTAGTTAAGTAATTAGTATAGTTACGCCTACCTCACTTTTATAGGTTATCAGGCACTACCACGGCCACCTCAGTGCCGTGTACGACTTGGACCTGCACCCAACCATCGACGTGCTGGTCACATGCAGTCGAGATGCCACAGCCAGGGTAAGTCTTGCTAATGACTAGTTGTCTTGACTTTGAAAAATGTTATTTTAGTGGAACATTTTGGAGTGTATTGGGAGGTCAATATGAAATCTCTACGTCTATAGGTGTGGGATATCAGGAGCAAAGCCAACGTGCACACCCTGTCCGGACACACCAACACAGTGGCCACAGTCAGATGCCAGGCCGCCGAACCGCAGATCATCACAGGTACGGACACGGATATGTTACAACTGCTTTGCCTTGCTGTGTTCATATATTGGCTAGTTGACCCACTCCAAAGTACCATCAATGGCTTATCATCTTGTTATGTTCTATTATGAGCTGGCGCGTGGAGAAATCATGATTTTCTCCTGGGTCATGTTCAGTAGGGAGAAAATAGGAGAGACCACTTGAACATGTCCATATAAGAACGCAGCGTTTTATTGTTAGTTTCACGTTTTGCTACGGTGTGACCTTCTGAACACGACCCGGCTCTTTCTGTTCCAGGGAGCCACGACTCCACCATCAGGCTATGGGATCTGATAGCTGGGAAGACCAGAGCCACTCTCACCAACCACAAGAAGTCTGTCAGAGCACTGGCCCTACATCCCAGACAGTACGTCACTTCCTCATACGTAGTAAACGATGATGCATATGATGCACCCAAGTTAGTCATCTTCTGTTATCTAGTTGTAGTTAATGATAGGGTTGATAGGCTCGTTCATTTTATTTGTGCGTTTTGAATTATGGCACTGAACCATTCGTTGGCTGAATGTTACAGGTATACCTTAGCCTCTGGCTCTGCCGACAACATCAAGCAGTGGACGTTCCCAGATGGCAACTTCATCCAGAACCTCTCTGGACACAACGCCATCATCAACGCAATGGCGGTCAACTCAGACGGCGTGCTGGTATCAGGAGGTATGAAAACGTCCTTTACTTTTTCCAACAGGGATATCCTTGTCCCATCGCCCACTAGCGACTCCTGTGGAGGGCCGGGCGCAGTGCACGCTGACACGGTTGCCAGGTGTACGGTGTTTTCATTGGTGCGGCTGGCTTCCGGGTTAAGTGGGCATTGTGTCAGAAAGCAGTGCGGCTTGGCTGGGTTGTGTTTTAGAGGATACACGGCCCTCAACCTTCGCCTCTCCCAAGTCCGTACGGGAGTTGCAGCGATGAGACATGACTGGAACTACCAATTGGATACCACGGAATTGGGGAGGAAAAGGGGTCCAAAAAAATTGAACAAAAAATATCTTGTATATATGTTGCGATGGAAATAGACAGTTTTGAGCCTCTGTCAGGATGATTGGGTCAGATTATTTCTAGCCATAGTACTTTCAATGACTCTGAAGGGCTTTGTTGCTTCGAAAGCGCACTACTAAAGATGGGCAACAAATGAAAGGGAAGTGGTAACTGCAGAGGCTGGAGGAAAATATATTGAATGGCTAAGTCATAGGAAATCGTATATACGGCTAGAACCTAGACACTGCTTTCTATCTATACCGATGTCTTGATCTAGATACAGCTAATCCTTACATCTTTTTATTGTCTCCATTAGCTGACAACGGCACCATTCACCTGTGGGACTGGCGGACAGGCTACAACTTCCAGCGTATCCACGCCGCCGTGCAGCCCGGCTCACTGGACAGCGAATCGGGGATCTTCGCCTGCATGTTCGACAACTCGGAGAGCAGGCTGATCACGGCCGAGGCCGACAAGACCATCAAGGTGTACAAAGAGGACGACACGGCGGTAGGGAAATACTTTTATCCTGTGCTGTATAGCTACACAAGTTTTTGTTGATTTGAGATGTGATTCAATAATGGATGTGTTATTTACAACCTCATACAAAGTGGATGTTTATTCAGTCAGGGAAAATGACAGTCACTAAAATATTGCTGAGCTAATGAAACTGTAGTATTACTTTGAGTACATCATAAGTTCTTGTTTCTGACTAGGGTGGGATTGTTTTTTTCTTTCAGACCGAGGAAAGCCACCCAATAAACTGGAAACCGGAGATCCTCAAGAGGAAAAGATTCTAGTTTTGCAACAAACAAAAAAATACATTAATTCATTTCTGTTGTCAATATTCCCATCAATAGAACTCCCATAATTTTTTAAAGAAGAATATTCGCACAAAAACTAGTTGGCTTTTATTTTTACTATAATTTTGGGGGTTTTCAATGTACTCCTTATTCTAAGTACCATTTTGCAATCTTCAATGTACAATGTAAGTCCAACAAAGCAGCCATTTTGGACAGCCAATAGCCTTCCAGAATGTTTGTTCTTGATGATGAATGCTCTCTCATATCTCTGGTCACTCTCATCCACCATAAGAAGCCACTTCTCAGCTCCGTAAGAGCTCGCCTTAGCTTACACATAGTCCCCACTCGGGTCAAATCCAGTAAATATGTGGAAAATTCAAGATTTTCTCATCATTAGAAAGATTTTCTTTTATTTCTTTATTTCAGAAACACCAACTGTATATACAAGAGAAATGTAATTTGTTGTGCAATCTGGTGTATGAAATAAATCACTGTATGATTAACAGAACCATAAAAAAAACCATGTTGCATCTCATTTTGAATTCCCGTGAAGCGTGACTCACCCATGTAACCATTGGTGACAACATTCCCATAGTGTTTGCAGCTGTTTCTATTGATCTCCCAGTATCCGTTATCTCCTGGGTGGTCCTGGATCTAAACCGTATTCCTGGTTTCACTGATAACATGGAACTTCTGCTCACCTGTTAGACAAAGCATATGTACACTGTAACAAAACTACTTTATACGGTAATTTGGGGTATTATCAACAGTAAAATACTCTGTTTTACTGTAGCATACTGTAATTTATGGGCCATTGTGGGAAAATGGTGTGGGCGGGGAAATAATTGTTCTATTTTGAGTGGTACTGTAATTCCAACCCACAGAATACAGTACCCGTACTGTATCATTGGGAGTGCCAAAAATGGTATTGTTGTTTCTGGCTTATTAACATATTTTGAGGCGTGCTTTGTAAGAGGCTATATTGCACCTGTGAGTGAGAATGCTGTACCAATTTAAGTCCTATGTGGTTATAGTGCCCCATTTAATTTAAAATGTATAGGGGATAGATTGGACTGGGTCAAGTCTTAAACCTAGAATGGTTGCACATTTTGCCATGTCCTTTTGCTCTGTTTTCCCCTGTAGTCGCTGCCAGTTTGGAAGCTTCCAGAAGTGCAAGTGTTATAAGACACCGAATATTCATTAATATGCTGTAATGTGTAAACACTTTACCTAGCAGCCAACCTGCTAGCACCAACCCCTTGTAATTACAGTAAACCATTTTTTTCATTCATTACGATTACGCTAGTATTCACTTTTTTAACAGTATAATAAATATTACAGTATTGTACTGTCATTACACAGTACTTGCTTTGATACTGTATTTATATTACAGAATTTACTTGTCACAGCTGCCTGTAAATTAGTGTCAGATTCTCAGCAACCCCTTTACAGTGTTAATTAACTCGCCAACGTGCATTAAAGGTGGCAATAAATTAATTATAAATACCCATTAATTCTTGAAGAATTTAACTCATAAATGCCTTGTGAGTTTAGTTCAACCGTCGTACCTGATCGGAACCCAGAATATATTTTTTTACTCCATTGTTTGTAAATAATGTAATAATAAACACTATAGTAATCTTAAAGAAACACTGTATAGCCTCAACATGGTTAACGGTTAGATTCAGTCCACTTTGATATCTTGATAATATGCAGCTCTTTAAAGGGCAAATCCACAGATGAAACAAAACGATTTCCCCGCCTCTGTTTTGGTAAAAAGCTGAAGGATGGGCAAGGAGAAATGTAACCACTCTCAGATTAGACAGCTATGGTTACAAGGACTGACCATCAATGATATAAAAAAAATGATTGTTTTAACCATGATATGAGGCTATACAGTGTTTGTTTACATTTACAATGTTTACAAACATTGGAGACAAACAAGCTTATATTTTGGGTTTTCAAGGAGTGTGACAGTTGAACTGAGCTCATGAGGCATTTATAAGTTACTCTTCAAGAATCAATGGATATATATCCACACACACTTCTGGTGAAAACTTTTAGAACACCTACTCATTCAAGTGCTGTTTTTTTACTATTATCTACATTGTACAATTATACTGAAGGCATCAAAACTATTAAATAACACATATGAAATCATGTAGTAACCAGAAAAAGTGTAAATTGATTTAGGAAATAGTCTAACTTATACAGGACAGACCTGGATTCAAATAGTATTTGTTTTCTTTCAGATACTTTGTGCATTTGATTGAGCCTGTATATGGAGTGCCAGACAGACATTTAAAAATTATATTTCAATGGTGCCAGATTGGTGGGGTTGTACTTTTGGGACGATTCTATTGGATATTATGCACCAGGGAAGCTCAATCAGTGCAGCTAATGCATTTGACAGGAAAAAAAAAAAACTTTGAACCCTGGTCTGATACAGGGCAATTTCCAGTTCACCACATCAATCACAAGCATTTAATTCAATATATGGTTTTATTCTTGGGTATAAAATTGTTTATATTTGGGTATATTGTTTTATTTTTTCTCCCTCTTAGTGGATATCTTAGTGGCATACAGACACAAACCCATGTTCAAGATTGAACTGATCCTCTTGCCCCACAGCTCTCAGAAACAATAGGACATTGATTATTTTTGTTTTCTTTTATTAATATGCAAATGTTATAAAACAAAAGCATATGAAGGGAATAGAGATACAGTCATAGGGAATCCCGTTTTCTATGTATAGAGTTTTACAAGCTTAGTAAGCAGTAATGACTCAATGTTGCCACAATTTAGGGATTGTCAGTTATGATCACGCATTGCCTCTGACATGACAACTTCAGTACTTGTAGGACCTGCATTTCATACATTATAGTAATATAAAACATCCTCAGAGTTAGAGGCTCGTTCATATTTGATCCACCGTAGTAACATGATCCTGTTATCAGGCGTGGGACAAGATCTTGCACAAATTTAGAATAAAGAGAATGTCCATGCAAGAAGACTTTGAACAAGGTGTGATGGAGTTATTTCAGACAGAAAAGCACCTGTTAATAATCTGTTATGCTAGTCAGTTGTATTTGTCAAAACTGTATTATAAAAGGAGCAACGCGGCACAAGTAGCAACCATGATCGTCATTACCACAATCTAAAAATACATTTGATGTACAAACACTTGTAGTGTACGGAAATAGTGCTTAATAACAGTGGTGACAAGGAATGCATTACAATAATCTAACAATACTTTCACCCACAAGAGGCTAAACAAAACATACTTTACAACCTGTAAACTAGATGTCACGGCTGTTGAATGGAGTAGACCAAGGCGCAGTGTGGTTAGTGCTCATCTTTGTAATTTAATGGAAAAAGAGAACACTCTACAAAGCAACAAAAGACAACAGCCAAACAGTTCTGTCAGGTAACAAATTACTAAACAGAAAATAACCACCCACAAAACCCAAAGGAAAACAGGCTGCCTAAGTATGGCTCCCAATCAGCAACAACGATATACAGCTGTCCCTGATTGAGAGCCATACCCAGCCGAAATAAAGAAATACCAAACATAGAAAAAAGGACATAGAATGCCCACCCCAACTCACGCCCTGACCAACCAAAATAGAGACATAAAAGGATCTCTAAGGTCAGGACGTGACACTAGAACCATACTGCACTAACAGTATTTTTGAATGAAGTACTTTTGTTATATTAAAAGGTGTATCAAAAAGGCATTGTGCTTTAAAAACAACAACAAAGCTTTCATGTAAAGTGTGTCATAAATTAATAAACAGGTTTTCAAAAATATTGTAGTCTCTGTGACTGGAGTGATACCATGGTAAACCTGTTACACATGGATTTAAGAAAATGCTTGGAATGTCTTTTGGTTTCCGTCTTCTGGTTTGGTCAAGCAAAAGTCCCTCCTCCATGAGTCTACAACAATAAACAAATGGAGTGTTAAACTTTGTTGGAAATGTTTTGTTAACTCACCGTGGGCTTCATCTCACGACCGTCTCCATCTGCCTCGGGCCGATCCCATCCCTCCGTATTCTTACTCTTCTCTACAAACTCCTAAAGAGAGAGGGAGAGGAAGAAGAGGGTGGATGTGTGTTGGAATTGAGACAATAGGGGTCAAGTATCGTAAACGCTAACAAGGCGAGTTCAGTGTAATATGTGCATAAAAACACTATTTACCATTTAGAAATGGATTAAAGTGATATTCTGTAAAACCATTCAGGTACGTTAGACACTTCTTCAGGCACCACAAGTAGCAGATGCAGGATTTCAACAAACACAGGCAGTTTCCTACAAACAGAAAATACATTCAGCTTTAGTTCTCCACCCATTGTCTGACATAACTTGGTAGAATTGAAAGTGAGTATGTTTAAATGGAATAATCTGAAAATAATATTTCCTGCTCCTTATGTAGCCCTTTCTTGAAGTAAAATGACCTCTTGACCTCATGGGTGGAATGTTATTCATATGTTTCAACAAGCCCAAAATCCGGAGTTGCTATGTCAAACAGTTTTGTTGTATTTCAGTCTTCTGTGATGTATATAAAGTGTAATATTGGGATGTAAACTCAAAATGTATTACATTTCAACTCTATATCTGACATGGTATAAGTGTATTATTTTTGTTAAGCCCATAACCATGTGTGTGAGGTGTATACTTTTGTTTCAAAATAGATTTGTTAAAGACTAACAAGAAACACTCTGCGACCCTGATTTAGCCCACTGCAGTAAAAGGTTAATTAAGGATCAAATCTACCTAGACTGACAATATTTGTGAATTCTATTGTAGTTGTTGACTTTAGGAAACCTTCAATACATCTGCAGTAATTCCTTGTTTAACATCTCTGATTCACACTTTTGTATCAAGAATGTATCAAGCATGAAGAGAGGTCAGATATGTGAAGGGTTAATTCTGTTCCAGAGCACAGATTAGCACTGGGTGGGGAGCAGCATGTCAACGTCACTTTACTGAAGTGAAACTGAAGTGTGTAGACGTACTGTACGTTTCCCACACATGCAAACGTTCTAACTCTTCTGGAAAATCTAAGACAGCTAAGCAGTCTGTTTTTTTTACACTACAGTACCGATAAATCTGAGAAAGCGCCCGCACTCTTTCACACACATATATAGGTGAGTAGAGATTAACAAGGGCAGGTGAAGATACATTCTACTGTGTGAATTCTTGTATTCTAATTAATTCCTTTATTCTCTGGTTTTCAACTACAGTACCTATGTTTAACTTTATTTTGTACATTGACTGATTCATACTGTATGTTGTATGGTTAAACAACTTGAATTAACTTTGGTTAGATTCTCAAAATGCCGTGTTGACAGTGGCACTGAAACTATCGAGAGCTGACTCATTCCAGGAAATAATTTATAGTTCCGCCTTCTCTGTCTAGATATGGCTTCCTCCAGCAGTCTCCTGTCTGAAGAGCAGTTCCTGTGCTCTATATGTCTGGATGTGTTCACTGAGCCAGTCACCACTTCATGTGGACACAACTTCTGCATGGCCTGTATCACAAAGTGCTGGAATAGCAAGGACCTGTGTCACTGTCCACTGTGTAAGGAGAAATTCTCCAGACGACCTAAGCTTTCTGTCAACACAACGTTCAGAGAGGTTGTAGAGAATTTTAAAAAGATGAGAGATGGAGGTAGAGATGGGCCCCCTCCCGAACCTGGAAAGGTGCCCTGTGACATCTGCACTGGGAAGAAGCTCAGTGCCATAAAGTCCTGCCTGGTGTGTCTAACCTCTTTCTGTGAGACTCACCTGGAGCCTCATAAAATAGCCCCAGCCTTAAAGAGACACAAACTGATCGACCCTGTGGAGAACCTGGAAGACAGGATCTGTAAGAAACATGACAGACTCCTGGAGCTGTTCTGTAGGACTGACCAGACTTGTGTGTGTCAGTTCTGCACTGAGGGAGACCACAAGACTCATGACACTGTCCCTATAGAGGAAGAGTGTGGAGAGAGGAAGGCTCAGCTGGGGAAAACTGAGGCAGAAGTGCAGCTGATTATCCAGGAGAGACTGAAGAAGGTTAAAAAGATCAGACTCTCAGTAGATCGCAGCAAGAGAGATGCAGAGAGGGAGATAGCAGACAGCATACAGGTCTTCACTGCTCTGGTTCGCTCCATTGAGAAAAGCCAGGCTGAGCTGATTGAGGTGATTGAGGAGAAGCAGAAAGCAGTAGAGAGGCAGGCTGAAGGGTTCATTAAAGAGCTGGAGCAGGAAATCACTGAGCTAAAGAGGAGAAGCACTGATCTGAAGCAGCTCTCACACACTGAGGACCACCTCCAACTTCTCCAGAGCTTCCCATCCATAGTGTGCAACCCTCAACCCACCAAGGACTGGTCTGAGATCAGTGTTCACAGTGATCTGTGTGTGGGGACTGTGAGGAAAGCAGTGTCTCAGCTGGAGGAGACACTGAATGAAGAGATGGAGAAGCTGTCTGAAGTCAAACTGAAGAGGATTCAGAAGTATGCAGTGGATGTGACTCTGGACCCTGATACAGCAAATCTCTATCTCATCCTGTCTGAGGATGGGAAACAACTAAGATGTGGAGACACAACACAGAATCTTCCTCCCAATCCAAAAAGGTTTGATCGTTATCACATTGTCTTTGGAAAGAAGGGCTTCTCCTCAGATATATTTTACTATGAGGTGATTGTTAAGGGGATGACTAAGTGGACTTTAGGAGTGGCCAAAGAGTCCATAGACAGGAAGGGGATTATCACATTGAGCCCTGAACATGGAATCTGGACTATGGTACTAAGGGATGGGAATGTGTACCGTGCCTGTACCTCCCCCTCTGTCGTCCTCTCCCTGAGAAAGAAACTCCAGAAGGTGGGGGTGTTTGTGGACTATGAGGAGGGTCAGGTCTCCTTTTATGATGTGGAGGCCAAGTCTCATATCTACTCTTTCACTGGCTGCACCTTTACAGAGAAACTGTATCCATTCTTCGGCCATTCTGATAATGGTAAAAATCTCAAAATCTCTCCTGTCAATCACACAGAGTGATTAAACAATGAAGAGCAGACTGTTTTTCCTAACAGGTATTTGAAAATGCACATTTACAAATCATTACATGTATCAATATGTTTACAAATGAGTTCATTTAATCAGGTTGACATGTCATATGGTTAGCATGTCCACTGATGTCCTCTGAAATTGTATCATCAAATTAAAGGTAATCTGTTCTGTACATCTTAACATGGATAGTAAATGTTTGTATTTACAAAAAATGAAGACTATCAACTGGAATAAACTTAAACAAAATAAGTAATACAAGTTGTGTTGCTTTAATTATTCATGTAATTTAGCCATATTTATTTTTCAGAGGAAAACAATCCTTTAAAGTGATATTCCTTTTTCTCAGTTTTTATCTTATTCTCTCTCCAAGTGAATCTGATGATAAAGGCCATACTCAGCCTTTGAACTGGTTGTGGATGTGTGTGAATGTGACAAAGTCCTTTAAGGACTATAAAATCAAATCAAATTCAAATCAAATTTATTTATATAGCCCTTCGTACATCAGCTGATATCTCAAAGTGCTGTACAGAAACCCAGCCTAAAACCCCAAACAGCAAGCAATGCATGTGAAAGAAGCACGGTGGCTAGGAAAAACTCCCTAGGAAAAACTCCCTAGAAAGGCCAAAAACCTAGGAAGAAACCTAGAGAGGAACCAGGCTATGAGGGGTGGCCAGTCCTCTTCTGGCTGTGCAGGGTGGATATTATAACAGAACATGGTCAAGATGTTAAAATGTTCATAAATGACCAGCATGGTCAAATAATAATAATCATAGTAGTTGTCGAGGGTGCAACAGCCACAGGCAGAACAGGCATAGCCGCAGGCAGAACAGTTGAAACTGGAGCAGCAGCACGGCCAGGTGGACTGGGGACAGCAAGGAGTCATCATACCAGGTAGTCCTGAGGCATGGTTCTAGGGCTCAGGTCCTCCGAGAGAAAGACAGAAAGAGAGAAAGAGAGAATTAGAGAGAGCATATTTCAATTCACACAGGACACCGGATAAGACAAGAGAAATACTCCAGATGTAACAGACTGACCCTAGCCCCCCGACACATAAACTACTGCAGCATAAATACTGGAGGCTGAGACAGACTTTAAAAGACTTTAAAGAGCGAATCTACAGTTGAAACAATAACAAAGTGGGCTCCCCGCTTCTGTTTTAGTAAAAAGCTGAGGGATGGGCCTGGAGAAATGTAACCACTCTCAGATTAATAGACAGAGCTATGGTTACAAGGACTGAGCATCCATGATATCACATTTATTGTTTTAATTGTGTTTTGAGGCTATACAGTGTTTGTTTACATTTACCATGTTTACAAACATTGGGGACAAACAAGCTTATATTTTGGGTTCTCATGGGGTGTGACAGTTGTTGAACTGAGCTCATGAGGCATTTATAAGTTATATTCTTTAAGAATCAATGGGTATATATCATTAATTTATAAGTAACAAAAAAATGGATGGAACAGATTGTCTTTGAGATGGTTGTGGATGTAGGTGAGGATGAGGCCCAGGGATCTCCACCAGGGTGATGATGAAGGAGCCTTTGGCCCGTTGCCCAGGTTGTAGTGGGCCAGTTGCATCATGGAGGACAGGATGGGGTCAGGGCCAGCTGAGATTTATTCCTGATGTCCTCCACAGGGTACAGGACAAGAGGGGTTGGAATATTATAAGTGATACGGGACAGACCTGGGTTCACAAGATGTTTGTTTTCTTTCAATTACTTTGAGCAGGTATTTAATTATCATTTTTTAACCTTTATTTAACTAGGCAAGTCAGTTAAGAACAAATTCTTATTTACAATGACAGCCTAGGAACAGTGGGTTAACTGCCTTGTTCATGGGCAGAACGACAGATTTTTACCTTGTCAGCTCAGGGATTCGATCTAGCAACCTTTCGGTTACTGGCCCCACAAGGTATGGAGTGCCAGATGAGCGGAGTCTGTACTTTTGGGACTATTTAATTGCTTCCATTGCATCAGGAGAGCTCAATTAAGTGCAGCTAATATATTTCACAGAAAAACAAATACTATGAACCCTGGGCTGACATAAGACAACCTCTTTTCTTTTAGGACATGCATTTCATGAACTCATGAAACGTCCCTTTTTCAGGACCCTGTCTTTCAAAGATAATTCATAAAAATCCAAATAACTTCACAGATCTTCATCGTAAAGAGTTTAAACACTGTTTCCCATGTTTGTTCAATGAACCATAAACAATTAATGAACATGCACCTGTGGAACGCTCGTTAAGACACCAACAGCTTACAGACGGTAGGCATTAAGGTCACAGTTATGAAAACTTAGGACACTAAAAATCTAATCAAATCAATTTGTATTGGTCACATACACATGGTTAGCAGATGTTAATGCAAGTGTAGCGAAATGCTTGTGCTTCGGGTTCCGACCATGCAGTAATATCTAACAAGTAATCTAACAATTTCACAACAACTACCCTATACATACAAGTGTAAAGGAATGAATAAGTATATGTACATAAAAATATATATGAATGAGCGATTGCTGAACGGCATAGGCAGGATGCAGTAGATGGTATAGAGTACAGTATATACATATGAGATAAATAATGTAGGGTATGTAAAAATTATACAAAGTGTCATTGTTTAAAGTGACTAGTGATACATTTATTACATCCAATTTTTTATTATTAAAGTGGCTAGAGATTTGAGTCAGTATGTTGGCAGCAGCCACTCAATGTTAGTGATGGCTGTTTAACAGTCTGATGGCCTGAGATAGAAGCTGTTTTTCAGTCTCTCGGTCCCAGCTTTGATGCGCCTGTACTGACCTCGCCTTCTTGATGATAGCGGGGTGAACAGGCAGTGGCTCGGGTGGTTGTTGTCCTAGATAATCTTTTTGGCTTTCTTGTGACATCGGTTGGTGTAGGTGTCTTGGAGGGCAGGTAGTTTGCCCCCGGTGATGCGTTGTGCAGACCTCTCTACCCTCTGGAGAGCCTTGCGGTTGTGGGCGGAGCAGTTGCCATACAAGGCGGTGATACAGCCCGACAGGATGCTCTCGATTGTGCATCTGTAAAAGTTTATGAGTGTTTTTGGTGTTAAGCCAAATTTCTTCAGCCTCCTGAGGTTGAAGAGGCGCTGCTGCGCCTTCTTCACCACGCTGTCTGTGTGGGTGGACCATTTCAGTTTGTCCGTGATGTGTACGCCGAGGAACTTAAAACTTTCCACCCTCTCCACTACTGTCCCGTCAATGTAGATGGGGGCTGCTCCCTCTGCTGTTTCCTGAAGTCCACGATCATCTCTTTTGTTTTGTTGACATTGAGTGTGAGGTTATTTTCCTGACACCACACTCTGAGGGCCCTCACCTCCTCCCTGTAGGCCGTCTCGTCGTTGTTGGTAATCAAGCCTACCACTGTAGTGTCGTCTGCAAACTTGATGACTGAGTTGGAGGCGTGCATGGCCACGCAGTCATGGGGGAACAGGGAGTACAGGAGAGGGCTGAGAATGCACCCTTGTGGGGACCCAGTGTTGAGGATCAGCGGCGTGGAGATGTTGTTACCTACACTCACCACCTGGGGGCGGCCCGTCAGGAAGTCCAGGACCCAGTTGCACAGGGCGGGGTCGAGACCCAGGGTCTCGAGCTTAATGACGAGTTTGGAGGGTACTATGTTGTTAAATGCTGAGCTGTAATCGATGAATAGCATTCTTACATAGGTATTCCTCTTGTTCAGATGGGTTAGGGCAGTGTGCAGTGTGATGGCGATTGCGTCGTCTGTGGACCTATTGGGTCGGTAAGCAAATTGGAGTGGGTCTAGGGTGTCAAGTAGGGTGGAGGTGATATGGTCCTTGACTAGTCTCTCAAAGCACTTCATGATGACGGAAATGAGTGCTACAGGGTGGTAGTCATTTAGCTCAGTTACCTTAGCTTTCTTGGGAACAGGAACAATGGTGGCACTCTTGAAGCATGTGGGGACAGCAGACTGGGACAAGGATTGATTGAATACGTCTGTAAACACACCAGCCAGTTGGTCTGCGCATGCTCTGAGGATGCGGCCGGGAATGCCGTCTGTGCCTGCAGCCTTGCGAGGGTTAACACATTTAAATGTTTTACTCACGTTGGCTACAGTGAAGGAGAGCCCGCAGGTTTTGGTAGCGGGCCGTGTCAGTAGCACTGTATTGTCCTCAAAGCGAGCAAAACATGTTTAGTCTGTCTGGGAGCAAGGCATCGTGATCCGCGACAGGGCTGGTTTTTCTTTTGTAGTCCGTGATTGACTGTAGACCCTGCCACATACCTCTCGTATCTGAGCCGTTGAATTGCGACTCCACTTTGTCTCTGTACTGACGCTTAGCTTGCTTGATTGCCTTGCGGAGGGAATAGCTACACTGTTTGTATTCAGTCATGTATTCGGTCATGTTTCCGGTCACTATGCCCTGATTAAAAGCAGTGGTTCGCGCATTCAGTTTTGCGCGAATGCTGCCATCAATCCACAGTTTCTGGTTGGGGAATGTTTTAATAGACGCTGTGGGTACAACATCACCGTGCCTGTTAATGAACTCGCACACCGAGTCAGCGTATTCGTCAATGTTGTTGTTCGCCGCAATGCGGAACATATCCCAGTCCACGTGAATGAAGCAATCTTGAAGCGTGGAATAAAATTGGTCGGACCAGCGTTGAACAGACCTGAGCAATGGCGTTTCCTGTTTTAGTTTCTGTCTATAGGCTGGGAGCAACAAAATGGAGTTGTGGTCAGATTTGCCCAAAGGAGGGCGAGGGATGGCAATGATCCAGAATTTTCCCAGCCTGGGTCAAGCATTCGATATGCTGATAAAATTTAGGGAGCCTTGTTTTCAGATTAGCCTTGTTAAAATCCCCAGCTACAATAAATGCAGCCTCAGGATATGGGGTTTACAGTTTACATAGAGTCCAATGAAGTTCTTTCAGGGCCGTCGAGGTGTCTGTTTGGGGGGGATGTACACGACTGTGTTTATAATCGAAGAGAATTCTCTTGGTAGATAATGCGGTCGGCATTTGTTTGTAAGGAATTCTAGGTCAAGTGAACAAAAGGACTTGAGTTCCTGTATGTTGTTATGATCACGCCACGACTCGTTAATCATAAGGCATACACCCCCGCCCTTCTTCGTACCAGAGAGATGTTTGTTTCTGTCGGCGCAATGCGTGAAGAAACCAGGTGGGTGTTCAGACTCTGATAACATATCCCGAGTGAGCCATGTTTCCGTGAAACAGAGAATGTTACAATCTCTGATGTCTCTCAGGAAGGCAACCCTTGCTCGGATTTCGTCTACCTTGTTGTCAAGAGACTGGACGTTGGCTAGTAGCATACTCGGGAGCGGTGGGTGATGTGCCCGTCTACGGAGCCTGGCCAGAAGACCACTCCGTCTGCCCCTTCTGCGGCGCCTTTGTTTTGGGTTGCCTGCTGGGATCCGATCCATTGTCCTGGGTGGTAGCCAAACAGAGGATCCAACTCGGGAAAGTCGTATTCCTGGTAGTAATGTTGGTAAGTTGACGTTGCTCTTATATCCAATAGTTCCTCCCAGCTGTATGTAATGAGAATTAAGATTTCCTGGGGTAACAGTGTAAGAAAGAATACATAAAAAAACAAAATACTGCAAAGTTTCCTAAGAATGCGAAGCGAGGCGGCCATCTCTGTCAGTGCAGCATGCCTTTCTACTGACTCTGAAAAACACCAAAAGAAAGATGCCCATTGTCCCTGCTCATCTGCGTGAACGTGCCTTTGTTATGCTGCAAGGAGGCATGAGGACTGCAGATGTTCCTAGGCAGCAACCTAGGAAGAAACCTAGAGAGGAATGAGGTTCTGAGGGGTGGCGACTCCTCTTCTGGCTGAGCCGGGTGGAGATTATAACAGTACATGACCAAGATGTTCAAACGTTCATAGATGACCAGCAGGGTCAAATAATAATATTCACAGTGGTTGTAGAGGGTACAACAGATCAGCACCTCAGGAGTAAATGTCAGTTGGCTTTTCATAGCCAAGCATTCAGAGTTAGAGACAGCAGGTGCGGTAGTGAGAGAGAGTCGAAAACAGCAGGTCCACGACAATGTAGCACATCCGATGAACAGGTCAGGGTTCCATAGCCACAGGCAGAACTGTTGAAACTGGAGCAGCAGCACGACCGGGTGGATTGGGGACAGCAAGGAGTCATCAGGTCAGGTAGTCCTGAGGCATGTTCCCAGGGCTCAGGTCCTCTGAGAGGGGAGGGAGAGGAAGGGAGAGGGAGAGAGAATTAGAGGGAGCATACTTAACTTCACACACGACACCGGATAAGACAGGAGAAATACTCCAGATATAACAGACTGACCCTAACCCCCGATACATAAACTATTGCAGCATAAATACTGGAGGCAGAGACAGGAGGGGTCGGGAGACACTGTGGCCCCATCCAACGATACCCCCGGGCAGGGCCAACCAGGCAGGATATAACCCCACCCACTTGAGGGATATCTTCAACCACAACTTACTACCCTGAGACAAGACTGAATATAGCCCACGAAGATCTCCCCCACGGCATGAACCCGAGGGGGGTGCCAACCTGGACAGAAAGATCACGTCATTGACTCAACCCACTCAAGTGACACCCCTCCTAGGGACGGCATGGAAGAGCACCAGTAAGCCAGTGACACAGCCCCCGTAATAGGGTTAGAGGCAGAGAATCCAAGTGGAGAGAGGGGTTACCGGCCAGGCAGAAACTGCAAGAGCGGTTCGTCGCTCCAGTGCCTGGCCGTTCACCTTCACAACCCTGGGCCAGACTATACTCAATCATAGGACCTACTGAAGATATGAGTCTTCAATAAAGACTTAAAGGTCGAGACCGAGTCTGCATCTCTCACATGGATAGGCAGACCATTCCATAAAAATTTAGCTCTATAAGAGAAAGCCCTGCGTCCAACTGTTTGCTTAGAAATTCTAGGGACAGTAAGGAGGCCTGCGTCTTGTGACCGTAGCGTATGTGTAGGTATGTACGGCAGGACCACATCGGAGTGATAGGTAGGAGCAAGCCCATATAATGCTTTGTAGGTTAGCAGTAAAACCTTGAAATCACCCCTAGCCTTAACAGGAAGCCAGTGTAGAGAGTTTAGTACTGGAGTAGTATGATATAAAAATGTGGTTCTGGTCAAGATTGTAGCAGCTATGTTTAGCACTAACTGAAGTTTATGGGCTAGGTGGGACGTTTGCGTCCCACCCTAGTCAACAGCCAGTGGAATCCCGTGGCGCGATATTCAAATACCTTACAAATGCTATTACTTCAATTTCTCAAACATATGACTATTTTACACCATTTTAAAGACAAGACTCTCATTAATCTAACCACACTGTCCGATTTCAAAAAGGCTTTACAACGAAAGCAAAACATTAGATTATGTCAGCAAAGTACCCAGCCAGAAATAATCAGACACCCATTTTTCAAGCTAGCATATAATGTCACAAAAACCAAAACCACAGCTAAATGCAGCACTAACCTTTGATGATCTTCATCAGATGACACTCCTAGGACATTATGTTATACAATACATGCATGTTTTGTTCAATCAAGTTCATATCTATATCAAAAAACAGCTTTTTACATTAGCATGTGACTAGCATTCCCACCGAACACTTCCGGTGAATTTACTAAATTACTCACGATAAACGTTCACAAAAAACATAACAATTATTTTAAGAATTATAGATACAGAACTCCTTTATGCAATCGCGGTGTCCGATTTTAAAATAGATTTTCGGTGAAAGCACATTTTGCAATATTCTGTGTAGATAGCCCGGCCATCACAGGCTAGCTATTTTGACACCCACCAAGTTTGGCACTCACCAAACTCAGATTTACTATAAGACAAATTGGATTACCTTTGCTGTTCTTCGTCAGAATGCACTCCCAGGACTTCTACTTCATCACCCAATCTTGTTTTGGTTCCAAATAATCCATAGTTATATCCAAATAGCGGCGTTTTGTTCGTGCGTTCAAGACACTATCCGAAGGGTAACGAAGGGTGACACGCAAAAAATGTAAAAATATTCCATTACCGTACTTCGAAGCATGTCAAACGCTGTTTAAAATCAATTTTTATGCGATTTTTCTCGTAAAATAGCGATAATATTCCGACCGGGAGAAGTTGTTTTCGTTCAAAGACTCAAAGTTGAAAATGGAGTCGTCTCGTGCACGCGTGCGCCCGTCTCATTGTTCTCAGATCGACCACATACCAAATGCGCTACTGTTTTTCAGCCAGTAACTGCAGAGTCATCATTCAACGTTCTGGCGCCTTCTGAGAGCCTATGGGAGCCTTAGAAAGTGTCACGTTACAGCAGAGATCCTTTGTTTTGGATAGAGATGACAAAGAAGGCCAAGAAATGGTCGGAGAGGGCGCTTCCTGTTTGGAATCTTCTCAGGTTTTGGCCTGCCATATGAGTTCTGTTATACTCACAGACACCATTCAAACAGTTTTAGAAACTTTAGGGTGTTTTCTATCCAAATCAAACAATTATATGCATGTTCTAGTTTCTGGGCAGGAGTAGTAACCAGATTAAATCAGGTACGTTTTTTATCCGGCCGTGCAAATACTGCCCCCTATCCCCAACAGGTTAAATAGAGCATTGCTATAGTCTAATCTAGAAGTGACAAAAGCATGGATTAACTTTTCTGCGTCATTTTTGGACAGACAGTTTCAGATTTTTGTAATGTTACGTAGATGGAAAAAAGCTGTCTTTCAAATAGTCTTGATATGTTCGTCAAAAGAGAGATCAGGGTCCAGAGTAACGGCGAGGTCCTTCGCAGTTTTATTTGAGACGACTGTACAACCATCAAGATTAATTGTCAGATCCGACAGAAGCAACACAATCTCACACTGAATTTGTGCAAATATGGACAAAAAGTATTTTAGCAGATTTCATGCGTTTTTGTGTGGTTTAATTCATGTGAAAAGACCCCAAAAATTGTGCGACTTCATTTGTAGGAAAAGACACATTTTTGTGTGACTTCATTCATAGGAAAATACATTTTTGGGGGGCAAACTTAGGAACAATCTTTTGAAAGTTATTAAAGCAATGCAAGATGGGCAATGGTGTTCTACACTGCCTTTTTTTAATGTTCCACAATTATTTATATAAAAAAAACGAAACGTGTTAACAACCCAATATTGCTAATCAACCAAGTTGTCACCGAAATAATGATAATATAATTAGCCTTACGTAGTTTTTTTTATTATTAATGCCAATACTCTTTTCTATGCTTGTTTTCACTTAATACTTTGGGATACTGGTAGTCAGAAAGGCCCTTTTTTCATGTAGGCAGTACTAGGTCTATGTTATATATGTTATAGCCAACTCATGACTTTTGTATGAATTATTTTTTATCAAATCTTTGTTTCTAGTTTCTTATTTTCCTCTACTTATCTCCTTGTTGGAAGATATTACAAATTACTAATACAAAATAGAACCTGGTTGTTTTCCACACTAAAACAGTTTGTCTTTTTTAAACATGAAAAATATATTTATATATTTATGAGGTATAAATATATGAGGTTATATATATATGAGGTGAAATCGCCAAAATGCCACGAGCTGAGTTTGTTCATGTCACACGAATTTAGCCGCAGAAAAACGCAGGAAAATGCACAAAATCTGCTGAAATACTTTTTATACATATTTGCACAAATTGAGTGTGAGTTTTGATGTGCCACGTCTCCGCTGAAATATTATAATGAAATTAAAATGAAAACCTCTCTTTACATCGTAATATACTGATTTCACAAAACATTAGGACCCACCCCCCCCTGTTGAGCGTGAAAAACCCAGCAGCATTGCAGTTCTTAGCACACTCAAACCGGTGCGCCTGGCAGCTACTACCATACCCTGTTCAAAGGCACTGAAATCTTGCGTCTTTCCCATTCACCCTCTGAATGGCACATGTACACAATCCATGTCTCAACTGTCTCAAGGCTTAAAAATCCTTCTTTAACATGTCTCCTCCCCTTCATCCACAGTGATTGAAGTGGATTTAATAAGTGATATCAATAAGGGATCATAGCTTTTCATCGACCCACAATGCTGACCTTTGACAGAAGGAAAACTATCCCTCAAAGGGGAGCTAAACCAAAAAAAACTACTTCTCTGGTTGAAAGCGGCCTACGTGGCATTTATTAGTATTCCAAAATTGACTACCAAGGGTACATAGGATAATTTGTCATAAAGTCAGTATCTTTCAAAACAGAGATTTGCGAGGTCTGTGAAATGTATGACGTTCCTTGGAAATGTGAGGATTGAGTATGATTTCAATCATGCCCAGTCATGCCCACTTGGCCTCCAACACGGGATGGTAATTTCTAGGGAGAATTGTAACAAGGGAAGGGTGAATGGAAGAAAAGGTGCGCTGAGTGTGCTCTATTTAATCGTAGCATCAGAGTCAACCTACAGCCTGCCCATTTCCTTACAGACAGCAGAATTAACCATTGGCATGCGTGCCTCAGACTTGTTTACATTCATACAAGACATGGTCGCCAATGTAATGTTGAAAGAACGAGACTTGTTCATTATAAAATGCTTAGGTTTTTCCATCTCAAACATCCTCACATTTGTGAGATAACGTTAGCATCACAAATACAACTGTCATCAAAGCTACTCTAGAAAGGAGGAAATGCATAATGCGATTTGGGATTCTTGAACATTCACGTTGTCATGCTGCGTCACTTCATTCAACTCAAATGAAATTAAAAAGTAATCCAAGTTATTTTGCTTTAATTATTAATATCATTTAGGTCTAATGCTGACCTTTGACAGAAAGTGATACTATTTTTCTCTCCTAACTATTATTCTCTCTCAAAGGGAAGCTAATGATATGGCACATCCTTAGCCTTTGAGATGGTTGTGGATGTAGGTGAATGTGATAAAGGAGGTACTTTTCCTTTGAGCTGGTTGTGGATCTAAGTAAGGACGGCCACGTACCCAGGTGGTAGTGGGCCAGTCGCAGCATAGAGGACAGGATGGGGGTCAGGGTCAGCGGGGATTTATTCCTGATATCCACCACAGGGTAGAGGAAAATTAAGTTAGGAAATAGTCAAACTGATACAGGACAGACCTGGATTCCAATAGTATTTGTTTTCTTTCAGATACTTTGAGCATTTGATTGAGCCTGTATATGGAGTGCCAGACATTGACATTTAAAAATTATATTTCTATGGTGCCAGATTGGTGGGGTTGTACTTTTGGGACTATTCTATTGGTTATAATGCACCAGGGAAGCTCAATCAAGTGCAGCTAACATACTAGACAGAATACAAAATACACTTTGAACCCTGGTCTGATACAGGGAAATTTCCATTTCAACACATCATAATTACAAGCATTTAATTTAATTCAATACTTTATTGTTGGGTAAATATACATTATTGTTTTTATATTTGGGTGTATTGTTTTATTGTTTCTCCCTCTTAGTGGATATCTTAGTGGCATACAGACACAAACCCATGTTCAAGATTGAACTGATCCTCTCTTGCCCCACAGATCTCACACAGACAAGAGGACCATGATTGTTTTCGTTTTCTTTTATTAATATGCAAAACAAAAGTATAACAATTCTGTTATATAACAAAAACTCATGAAGGGAATAGAGATAGTCATAAGGAATCCTGTTTTCTATGGATAGAGTATTACAAACTCAGTAAGCAGTAATGACTCAATGTTGCCACAATTTAGGGATTGTCAGTTATGATCATGCATTGCCTCTGACATAAGACAACCTCAGTACTTGTAGGACCTGCATGTCATATATTAGAGTAATATAAAATGTTCTTATTAGAGTAAATGGATATTTCATATTTGATCCACCGTAGTAACATGATCCTATAAGCAGGCGTGGGAGAACACCTTGCACAATGGAGTTTTCAGACAGAGAAGTGCCTGTTAATCATCAAATGCCTTTCGGTTTCAGTCTCCTGGTTTGGTCAAACAAAAGTCCCTCCTCCTTGAGTCTACAATAATAAACAAATGGAGTGTTAAACTTTACTATTGTCTTCATCAGCATCATCATTTTGAGTACATGACTCTAGATTATGGAGGTAAATGAATGTATTCTCTGTTGGAAAAGTATTGTTAACTCACCATAGGCTTCATCTCACGACCGTCTCCATCTGCCTCGGGCCGATCCCATCCCTCCATATTCTTACTGTTCTCTACGAACTCCTAAAGAGAGAGAAAGGGAGAAAGAAGAGACGGTGAATGTGTGTTGGATGTTGAGACAATAGCGGGCAAGTATCGTAAATGCTAACAAGGCGAGTTCAGTGTAATATGTGCATAAACACTATTTACCATTTAGAAATGGATTAAAGTGGTATTCTGTAAAACAATTCAGGTACGTTAGAAACTTCTTCAGGTACCACAAGCAGCAGATGCAGGATTTCAACAAACACAGGCAGTTTCCTACAAACAGAAAATACATTCAGCTTTAGTTCTCCACCCATTGTCTGACTTGACTTGGTAGAATCGAAAGTTAGTATGTTTAAAGGAATAATCTGAAAATAATATTTCCTGCTCTTTATGTAGCCCTTTCCTGAAGTCAAATTACCTCGTGACCTCATGGGTGGAATGTTATTCATATGTTTCAACAAGCCCAAAATCTGGTGTTGCTATGTCAAACAGTTGTTGTATTTCAGTCTTCTGTGATGTATATAAAGTGTAATATTGGGATGTAAACTCAAAATGTATTACATTTCAACTCTATATCTGACATGGTATAACTATTATTTTTGTTAAGCCCTTAACCATGTGTGTGAGGTGTATACTTTCGTTTCAAAATAGATTTGTTAAAGACTAACAAGAAACACTCTGCGACCCTGATTTAGCCTACTGCAGTAAAAGGTTAATTAAGGATCAAATCTACCTAGACTGACAGTATTTGTTCATCCCCTGTGAATTCTATTGTAGTTGATGACTTTAGAAAACTTTCAATACATCTGCAGTAATTCCTTCTTTTGTATCAAGAATGTATCAAAAATGAAAAGAGATCAGACATGTGAACAGTTAACTGTTCCAGAGCACAGAGCAGCACTGGGTGGGGAGCAGCATGTCAACGTCACTTTACTGAAGTGAAGGTGAAGTATATAGACGTACTATACGTTGCCAACACAAACAAACGGTCTCAAACTCTTCTGGAAAATCTGTGAGGACGGCTACGCAGTCTTTTTTTTTTTTATACTACGGTACCGATAAATTGGAGAAAGCGCCCGCACACACAGTTAGAGGTGAGTACAGATTTACAAGGGCAGGTGAAGATGCATTGTCTTTTATCCTGTTTTCTTCTACATTACATTCATCTTTATTTTGAACATTGACTAATACATTGACAAATTTATACTGCATGTTGTATGGTTAAACAACTTTAATCAACATTGGTTAGCTTCTCTAAATGCCATGTTGACAGTGGCACTGAAACAATCGAGAGCTGACTCGTTCCAGGAATTAATTTATAGTTCCACCTTTGTCTAGATATGGCTTCCTCCAGCAGTCTCCTGTCTGAAGAGCAGTTCCTGTGCTCTATATGTCTGGATGTGTTCACTGAGCCAGTCACCACTTCATGTGGACACAACTTCTGCATGGCCTGTATCACAAAGTACTGGAAAAGCAAGGACCTGTGTCAATGTCCACTGTGTCAGGAGAAATTCTCCAGACGACGTAAGCTTTGTGTCAACAAAACCTTCAGAAAGATTGTAGAGAATTTTAAAAAGAGGAGAGATAAAGGTAGAGATGGGCCCCCTCCCAAACCTGGAAAAGTGGCCTGTGACGTCTGCACCGGGATGAAACGCAAGGCCCTTATGTCCTGCCTGGTGTGTCAGACCTCTTACTGTGAGACTCACCTGGAGCCTCATCAGATAGCCCCACCCTTAAAGAGACACAAACTGATCGACCCTGTGGAGAACCTGGAAGACAGGATGTGTAAGAAGCATGACAGACTCCTGGAGCTGTTCTGTAGGACTGACCAGACATGTGTGTCAGTTCTGCACTGAGGGAGACCACAAGACTCATGACACTGTCCCAATAGAAGAAGAGTGTGGAGAGAGGAAGGCTCAGCTGGGGAAAACTGAGGCAGAACTGCAGCAAATTATCCAGGAGCGACTGAAGAAAGTTAAAAAGATCAGACTCTCAGTAGATTGCAGCAAGAGAGATGCAAAGAGAGAGATAGCAAACAGTGTACAAGTCTTCACTGCTCTGGTTCACTCCATTGAGAAAAGCCAGGCTGAGCTGATTGAGGTGATTGAGGAGAAGCAGAAAGCAGTAGAGAGGCAGGCTGAAGGGCTCATTAAAGAACTGGATCAGGAAATCACTGAGCTAAAGAGGAGAAGAACTGATCTGAAGCAGCTCTCACACACTGAGGACCACCTCCAACTTCTCCAGAGCTTCCTATCCCTAGCGTGCAACCCTCAACCCACCAAGGACTGGTCTGAGATCAGTGTTCACAGTGATCTGTGTGTGGGGACTGTGAGGAGAGCTGTGTCTCACCTGGAGGAGATACTGAATAAAGAGATGGAGAAGCTGCCTGAAGTCAAACTGAAGATGATTGAGCAGTATGCAGTAGATGTGACTCTGGAACCTGATACAGCAAGTTCCATTCTCATCCTGTCTGAGGATGGGAAACAAGTGAGAACGGGAGGCATACCACAGAATCTTCCTGACAATCCAAAAAGGTTTGTTGGTCATCGATTTGTCCTTGGAAAGGATGGCTTCTCCTCAGGAAGATTTTACTATGAGGTGACGGTTAAGGGGAAGACTAGATGGAATTTAGGAGTGGCCAGAGAGTCCATAGACAGGAAGGGGATTATAATACTGAGACCTGAGGATGGACTCTGGACTGTGACCCGAATGGATGAGCATGATAGCTGGACCTTCCCCCTTGTCCTCCTCTCCCGGAGAAAGAATCCCCAGAAGGTGGGGGTGTTTGTGGACTATGAGGAGGGTCTGGTCTCCTTTTATGATGTGGAGGCCAGGTCTCATATCTACTATTTCACTGGCTGCACCTTTACAGAGAAACTCTTTCCATACTTTGGCCCATCTGATAATTATGATGGTCAAAACTCAGCCCCTCTCATCATTGCTCCTGTCATTCATACATACTGATTAAACAATGCAGTGGGAACAGTTAACTAATTACATCCACAAATCATTAAATGCATTTAGTCACATGACATGTAGTTAGAATTTTCATGGAAGTCCTCTGAAATCTCATAATGAAATTAAAAGTGAAACTTCTTTACTCTTTAGGGACAGAGTGAATATTACTGGGGGAGGGGTGCCACAATATAGGGGAGGGTTATCAAATCTTTTTTATTTATTTGGGTAGGGCACAGGGGAGGGTAATGTATTTTTGCCCTGGTTTACATTCGCCATTCTTCTCATATTTTCTCTATAAACAATGGCTTGACTTACTTTTTATTACCCTAATAAAGTTTAGAAACGTTTGGTATGGTTTGGCTGTTAAGCTTTAGCTACTGCAGGCCTATCATAGGAAGGCAGTGCGCCCCTGTCACATTGTATAAATGATTGGAGACAGGCGCAGGAATACGTAATAGGGCTTTTTAATACGCCACCCAAAATTGCCATTCAAATGCACGGAGCGAAGCCCAAAACACACACTTATACAAAACACAGACCAAACAAAAGACCGAGGTTAAACCTCTAATAAATACACGGGACGAGACCCGTTATACACTACATGGGATGAGACCCGAAATAACAAGTGCACCTTCCGCAGCGTGAAAGCCGAAAACAACAAAGCATAGGTACTCACAAGACCAACGGACATGGGAACATTAATCGACCAGGACAATGGAGAACAGAGGGCACATATAAACAATCACTAATCAGGGGGAATGGGAACCAGGTGTGCGTAATGAGACAGTTCAGTGAAGCCTAGAGGCCAGCAACGTTGACCTCTGGAACTGGTGCACGGAATGAGCAGCAGCACCAGGGGGACACTGACAGCTCCAGTGCTCCAACTGACTTCAACGGTTGAACTTGAGGTGAGGAAGACTGATTCAGGCCTACCAGAGTTACTCCTTTAATCTAACAATATAATGCTCATCTTAATACAAAATATTTGGATGTAGCAAAATTCCTCAAATGTCCGGTAAATTTAAATCTGAGGTAGATTCTCCATAGGCCCACCATACACTCCAATCCTCCACTGAGAGGACAAAGGATTTGTCTGCTGCCTTAAGATTTACAATGGCTTGAGGTGTCATAACCCTCCCCCCATCAATCCCTCTCTACCTCTCCCCCTCTGCGGGAGTGAGGGGTGTCTCTGTAGGACTGTGCGTTGTGTAGAAAATATTCAGATCAAAGAGAATATTTTTGTAACAATTAACTATTTTTTTAGTTGTCTAACGAGATCATAGTACATTGGGATACCTTGCCTCGTAACTAGATATGCCCCAGAGAACTTGCCATAAAAACCCCTTTGGAAATGCCCCTTTGTGACCCGGGGGTATAAAACATGTGAGTTAAGAATTTACCAGACTAAATCGGACCACAGCCGCAGCGTGATCTAAGATAGTCACAACCCCACAAATGCAACACGAGGAAGAGGACAAAGGAACCTCTTAACCATCAAGGCTACGGTTGATTACTGTATCTAAAAAAGGGTCGAATTCAAGAAGAACCAGCTAGTTTTTCTCTTCAAATCATCGGTTGTCTACATGGCCCTTCTACCCAAGCTGGGAGAGTCGACACAGCTGATTAGCCTCCTCAGAAGTCCACTCTCACAGAATGAGTGCAAGGGAACAGACCACTAAGAGGACATACATCATGTGGACTGACATCATGTGGACAATCAGAGACTTACACCTGGTAATGAAGGAGACGCCGCCATCGGAGGAGGCCTCGTCGAACTGCCCAATAAGCGGAACTCGGTCCACGAAGAGATACTCAACGGAGACCTTCAACAAGTAATTACATCATTATAATTCTGACCCATAACAGCGGCAGTTCAGGGCAAGGTGTCAGGGCTAAACTAAGCATAGTTTACAAATGTATCTAAGTGTGCTTTTCTCTCGTGCACTCTCTCTCTCTCTCTCTCTCTCTCTCTCTTTCTTTAAACCTCCATCTTGTGTAACATGTGTCATTTTGTGTTGGTCCGCTAGGGACCTGTTTCATTGTATTAAGTTCTAATCAATAGCCTGGACTGTGTGTTTGTGTATGTGTATCTTATATTATTATATAGCTTGTTAGTAAATAAATAATCAACTCAATTTGTGTGGTACGGAATGATTTAGTGAGACCCGGGTTTGTGCAGATTTAAGAATTATGTAACGTTCAGAATGAGACTTAAGTAGAAATGAATTAATTGCCGACTGCTATGAAATCGTTATTCTGATATTCTTTGAGTTAATTTGGGAAACGGTAACTCATTGAACAAACTTTTCTCATGGTGCCCCAGGTTACTGAGTTAATGGTTGCCTGATTAATCTTATCACGTAATTATAAACACAGTTAATTATTCAATGAATATCAGTCGTCAGATTAATGACCAACGTTAGGACATTTGTATTTGAGCTTGTGTCCTCAAAAGTGACAATACTTCAGCAATGTATTATTATTTTTACCAGTTAGATTTGAACCTTTCTTGGAGTATGCAGCATAATTAGTTGTTGTTTGTCCTCTCATGATAAATAATTACTGCTCTGACCACTATGCTGAACATTTTGTATGTTTGTGCTTTCTAATAATTAATTTATGTGTTCTATTCATGTGCTTTTCTAATAACCATTTTCTGTGTTCATGCAAGTGACTGACTGAACAAATCCTCACTATCAGTAGCTGAAATTTGGCAGTATGCCCAGAAATTTGTTTTGAGAATGAAATATATCTCAGATTCAAGATTTCAGCTTGGAGAGAAGAATCCTTGTAAGGTATTTGTCACCTTGGCATAAATTATTTGGGAGACAGGCGCAGGAATGCGTAATATTTCTTTTTTATTAAGCCCAAATTACAGCGTGCCGTGTAAAGGCACGGGGACGAAGACCAAACAAACACATAACAAAACACAGGGTAGAAACCCAAAACAAAGGAGCGAGGAGTACCTTAAATAAAAAACATGCGCACAACGATTAACACACGGGACAGGACCCGTAATCATCTGTACAATCCACAATGGCACGAAAGCCAAAACACACAGCACAGGTACTCCTACGCACCAACGGACATTGTAACAATAATGGACAGCACAATGGAAACCAAAGGGCACACTTATACAAGTACTAATCAGTGGAATAGGGGACCAGTGTGCGTAATGAAAGTTCCATAGGGATCCGTGACAGTATTGGTCTGTCGCATGTTATGAACCAGTTTTGGTCGGTCACATGTATGAAAAAAATGGTAATGATGACTTAATTATGCAGAATCATGAAAATATATGTCTGTCTATAGCTTTGTATAAGACAACTACTGGAACTGCCCCAGCAGAGCTCCTGATTGACATGTGTATTGTGGTGCGTAGAGTAGGTTGGAACTTCTCCAGAATGCTGATAATAAAATATCATTCATTTAAGATTGACTTTGAGTGTCCCTGGTGGTCATTTCCACGACACGTTGTGTAGTATTTCCATGACACCACCATTTGCCTCATGCAGCGCAACATCTCCTTCACATAGAGTTGATCAGGCTGTTGATTGTGGCCTGTGGAATGTTGTCCAACTTCTCTTCAATGGCTGTGCGAAGTTGCTGGCTATTGGCAGGAACTGGAACACGTTGTTGTACACGTCAATCCAGAGCATCCCAAACATGCTCAACGGGTGACATGTCTGGTGAGTATGCAGGCCATGGAAGAACTGGGATTGTAAGCTTCCAGGAATTCTGTTCAGATCCTTGCAACATGGGGCCGTGCATGATGATGCTGAAACATGAGGTGATGGCGGTGGATGAATGGCACGACAGTAGGCCTCAGGATCTCATCACGGTATCTCTGTGCATTCAAATTGCCATCGATAAAATATTGCGCACACTCTTGGCAAGACCTTTTTGGTTACTACATGATTCCATATGTGCTATTTCATTATTTCAAATTGTAGAATAATAGTGAAGACATCAAAACTATGAAATAACACATATGGAATCATCTAGTAACCAAAAAAGTGTTGTCAAGAGTATGCAATGCTGTCATCAAGGAAAAGGGTTGCTACTTTGAAGAATCTCAAATATAAAATATATTTTGATTTGTTTAACACTTTTTTGGTTACTACATGATTCCAGATGTGTTATTTCCTAGTTTGCATGTCTTCACTATTATTCTACAATGTATAAATAGTAAAAATGAAGTAAAACTCTGGAATGAGTAGGTGTCTCCAAACTTTTGACTGGTACTATATATATATTACAAAACGCATTGAATTTCATGTAAAGTGTGCCATAAATTAATAAACAGGCTATCAAAAATATTGTAGTCACTGGGGCTGGAGTGATATCATGGTAAACCTATTAGACATGGAATAAAGAAAACGTTAGGAATGCCTTTTAGTTTCAGTCTTCCATTTTGTTTTGGTCAAAACGAAGTCCTCCTCCTTGAGTCTACAACAATAAACAAGTGTTAAACTTTACTATTGTCTTCATCTTCATTTTGGGTGTATGGCTCTAGATTATGGAGTTAAAGGGAAAATCCAGTCAAAAACAATATTTTGGTCTTTTTTTTATTAGTCCACTGTTGATACAGTCCCAAAATGTTTGCCAAGACAGCTGTCACGTCCTGACCAGCAGAGGGAGTAGTTGTGTAGTATTTTGGTCAGGACGTGGCAGAAGAAGTCTGTGTATGTGTGTTCTGGGATGTCTGTTTCTATGTTGGTCTGTGTGGCTCCCGATCAGGGACAGCTGGTTATCGTTGTTCCTGATTGGGAGTCATATATTAGGAGTGTGTTTGTCATCTGGGTTTGTGGGTTGTTTTTGTTAGCACTGCTATTATTGTAAGTATAGCCTGTTAACCTGTCTTTAGTCGGTCTTGTTTATTGTTTTCTGTGTTTGCTTTATTCATCATCATCATCATCATTAAAAGATGAGTATTCACATCCCGGCTGCATTTTGGTCACTTCAACACGGCTACAATCGTGACAACAGCAGTCAAGTTTTCAAGATATTGGACTTTCAAGAAGCAAAGTGTCACCTTCCACATCATCATGATGATGGAAAATGCAACATATTTAGGGACTGTATCAACAGTGGACTAATGAAAAAATATCAAATGATAGTTGAGTGGATTTTCCCTTTAACGTAATGATGAATTGGCCTATATGGATAGGGCAAAATTGAAATGGTTCTTATAGAAGAAATATGAAATGCATATCCGTAGGCATGGTAGCAATTAAACGGGGAACAGTTTGGAGATTATGGGAAAATGATTAGACCAAAGTTGAGGACACCACAGGTCACCTGACACAAGACTGAATCCAAACATTACACTGTTTAATTTTTATGTGCATTTTACATTTACTGTATTTTTCGCCCAATTTGTTACATTCAGTATCATGACAAGAATATTCCTGGAAAATGTAGGGTAGGTGCAACATAAGACAAAAAAAATGACAAGGGTTTGAATGAGAGGACTAACTGATGTCCCTAAGTGGCCACACACATCTCCAAAGTCATTTCAATGCACTTTTAGGACCCAAAGAAAAGTATTTAACTATAAGGTGCTTTTTTTGAGCTCTCCTAGCTGTGTTGTTGAGGAACTAGAGCAAGCGCACTTGTAGTTGTTTTGTTTGGAACGCAACCCTGCATCGTCGCCATCACACAATTACTGTTGTTTACGCAGTCCAAGAAAAGCTTGTTCTATTGCCTACATGACTAGCTAGGTTATAAAATATAAACTTGCAGTGTTAGGCTTTTACAAGGCAATTCAGAGAAACAGGTTGTATTTTTGGTGAGCATAGAAACGAGCCATGAGTGCGTTCAGGTGCTTCTCCTGCTGTGAATTTCCTTCACAATAGACAAATAGATTCTGATCAGAACAGGGTATGACGCCATGTCGTCTTGTAACTGTACATCACACATAGTGATCATAAACATTGACACTGTTTATACAATGGGTGTGTCTAATCCTGAATGCTGATTGGTTAAAAGCGCATTCCAGCTAGTTTCTATTCCACAAGTTACCACCGGCTAAATCGGTAGTTACCGGAGTTGTAACTCCAGTTCTATGAGTGGAACTGAGCCCCATAGGGGAGCTCTGCTCCTAGTGGTTTACCCCGCTGCCTAGGCAATGAACAGCCTGAGAGAAAATTATGCACACACCTGCAGCCAATGGGAGTACAGGTATATGAGGTGATGGGGGGATGCTATATGAGGGGATGCTTCCCCTCAATCAGCCTCCTGAAAAATTATCTTCAGCGAGACTACAGCGAGAGGACCTTTAATTAAGTCCTATGTGACTCCACTCAGAATTGGAGTTACAACTCCGGTACTTATCGTTCTATATCGTGGAGCTCCGTTAAACCCATGGGGCTTAAAACTTACTGTCTATCTCTCCGACATTTGCAACATTGTTTCAATATTCAAATTCGATCTCAAACTGTCCCATAGTAAGGAACGTGTACTGGTTGGGAGTTGGGACGAGAGAGAGAGGCAGGCAACGTTTCTCAGCCAGAAAAAAAAGGTAAATTGAAAAAAGGTAAAACGAAACGAAGTGCAGCTAGTTTGCAGTCTTTCCAGCTTCAGTTTGAAGTTATTGTGTTAGCTGTGTTGTTAGGACACTGTTGTTCAGAGGAGCTAACGAGAGAGCACATTTTCTATGCCAGGCGAAATTGTTCCTCATTAGCTCATTGTTATGGATGTATCCAAATAAATGTCACTAGAAAACAGCTTAAACAAATGCAGCTACTTTTGTTATTCTCTCCACACTGTTTGACGTGACTGTTAGTTAGCCATAGTTGGCTAGCTATTAAGCAAGGGATAAGAACCAGCAAGTATGGCAATGGAACATTTAGAACGAATGACTGGGTCGCGTCCATAGACACATAAACAAAATAACGAATGACTGGGTCACGTCTCCAGCAACCTTAGATGTGTGTCGGGACTATATCTTGTGGAAGGATGAAATTGTTAGAATAAATTAATAAAAATAACAGTTTTATGAAAACATGTCATGTTTATTTGAATATGTTGGTAACCCGTTGTATAAAAGTGATAATGCCCTCGAAGCCGGTGTTTGTTGGATATATTGGCATGGTTTGCCGGCCCCAACAAACACCGGCTTCTCGGGCATTATCACTTAAATAGACATGAGTTTTATGATATGGAGATATAAAGTGCACATTTGGACTCACAGCTGTTTGGCTTACTCAAAGCAGTATTTATTAAAATTCTCAACATCTGATTTTTCAAAATACATTGAGTCCTCTTAATTTACAGCATTTCCCTCTGTCAAACGACCAAATGTTTCCCAATTAACAGGAGGGATGGGGAAAACTTCTTGTTGCGTGTTTAACGTCAGAAGTGCTTATCAGAGCTTAAATGTTCAACCTGTATACGGGTACCGAATATAAAGGTCTACCACAGGCTTAACACCTAAAAAACAATGTATTCTCTGTTGAAATGGTTTAGTTAACTCCCCATGGGTTTCAACTCATAACTGTCTCGGGCTGATCCCTTCACAACATTTGCATACCGTTCTCTACAGACTCCTGGAGAGAGGGAGAGAGAGGAGAGAGAGAGAGAGAGAAGAGGGAGAGAGAGAGTGACCGTGTGTGTTGTGTGTTGAAATAATAGGGGGCAAGTCTAATTTAGTGTAATATGTGCATAAACACTGTTCACCATATAGAAATGTATTAGTGGTACACTGTAAAAAGAAGGATTACTTTATCCTATCCCAGGTATTCCTTAAAACCTGTTGGGGCTCGGGGGCAGTATTGAGACATTTTGAAAAAAATATGATGCCCATTTTTAACTGCCTCCTACACCAACTCAGAAGCTAGGATATGCATATTATTAACACATTCGGATAGAAAACACTCTGAATTTTCTAAAACAGTTTGAATGGTGTCTGTAAGTATAACAAAACTCATATTGCAGGCAAAAACCTGTGAAAAATAGATCCAAAAAAATGTGAATTTTGTGACTGTACTATTTAGTGTCATTGTTTTATAGATACCATAGTGAGAAAGGATTCATTTCGCAACACCTACGGCTTCCACTAGATGTCAACGATCTTTATAAAGTTGTTTGAAGCGTCTATGATAAACAGAGAGCAAATTAGAATCCAAGGAAGTTGACATGTCATCACTTCATTTTTTTGCGCCTGCGCATAAATCTGAGAAACGTGAGTTTGTCATCATTTTTTATCTAGACATAGGATAGGTTGTGTGAAAATATTACTGATGTTTAACGTTAAAAATGGACCAAAAGATTAATGCTAAACAACATTTGACATGTTTGAACGAACATAAATAGATTATTTACTAGGTTTTTTTAGCTTTTCGGCGTGATTTTACAGTCCCCCCACCACGTTTTGTGGGAGCATAATGAACGCTAAGTACTTGGTGTTATTTGGACATAAATTATGAACTTTGTCAAAAGAAACCACATTTGTTCCGGACCTGGGATGCCTTCCGGACCTGGGATGCCTGCCTTCTGATGGAGATAATCAAAGGTAAGGGGATATTTACAATGTTATTATCGATTTTAGATGATGCTAACTGTATAGCATAGCCTCTTGTTCTTAACATAGCACCCCGTTTATTGCAAAATGTGATTTCCCAGTAAAGTTATTTTGAGATCTGGCCATTCGGTAGCAATTACGAGATGATAATATATTATTCTTTGAATGACAATATTATAATTTACCAATGTTTTCGAATAGTAATTTTGTTATGTTCACCGGAAGCATTTCAGAGAAGAAAAAAATCTGAATTTCACGCTACTGTAAAATGCTGTTTTTGGATATAAATATGAACTTGATGGAACAAAAAATGCATGTATTGTATAACATAATGTCCTAGGAGTGTCATCTGATGGAGATTGACAAAAGTTAGTGCATAATTCAAGCTGGTTTCTGCTTTTGGTGACGCCTGACCTTGAATTGAAAATGGATGTTTGTACTTTTGTGGCTATGTACTGTCCTAACATAATCTAACTTTATGCTTTTGCCGTAAAGCCTCTTTGAAAATCGAACAATGTGGTTAGATTAAGGAGATGTTTATCATTTCAATTGTGTAAAATAGTTGATTGTTTGAGAAATTGAAATTATTAGATTTTTGATGTTTTGAATTTCCAGCCTTGTTAGCAATCCCGGCTCGGGGTTCATTGCTAACCTGTAGCCCCAACAGGATAAAGAGGTGGGGTTTCAGGTGTCTCCGGAAGGTGGTGATTGACTCCGCTGTCCTGGCGTCGTGAGGGAGCTTGTTCCACCATTGGGGTGCCAGAGCAGCGAACAGTTTTGACTGAGCTGAGCGGGAACTGTGCTTCCGCAGAGGTAGGGAGGCAAGCAGGCCAGAGGTGGATGAACGCAGTGCCCTTCTTTGGGTGTAGGGACTGATCAGAGCCTGAAGGTACGGAGGTGCCGTTCCCCTCACAGCTCCGTAGGCAAGCACCATGGTCTTGTAGCAGATGCGAGCTTCAACTGGAAGCCAGTGGAGTGTGTGGAGGAGCGGGGTGACGTGAGAGAACTTGGGAAGGTTGAACACCAGACGGGCTGCGGCGTTCTGGATGAATTGTAGGGATTTAATGGCACAGGCAGGGAGCCCCGCCAACAGCGAGTTGCAGTAATCCAGACGGGAGATGACAAGTGCCTGGATTAGGACCTGCGCCGCTTCCTGTGTAAAGCAGGGTCGTACTCTGCGTGTAGTCCCGCTGGTAGTTGAGTGCCAACACAACAGTGAACGCAGTGCAGGAGTGAACGCAGTGCAGGAGTCAATCAGTTCCTGGCCACACACGCACACTGATGAAGAGAAAGATGGAGAGAAAGGAGGGAGGGAAAGGGAGAAAAGAGAAAGAAAGAGACAAAGATAGAGAGAGACAGTGATAGATTGAATAGCATTGGTATGCTTGTAAAATACACACAAATAATGAACAGACAATAAACAATCCTAAAATGGCGTCGCTGTGCGGCCGTTACCTTTCCCAGGAAGAGGACAAAGTCCCTCACGGTGTTGGTGGTGGCCAATCTGAGGGCATTCTCTACCAGGATGACGAAGGCGTCATGCGCCAGCGTACAGAAACTAGTGCTGTTGATCGCTGTCGCCGTGTACGCGTTCTGTGGTGAAAACAGACAAACATGAGACAGAAGTATCATCAATAACAATGTGTTATTGCTGTCATCTTGGAACGAGACTCCATTGTATAGTAAAATACATTGTTGTCAATTATATAATGTGTAATAGTAAAGATAATCAACAACTCAGATGACAATAAATCTGATTCTAATCAAACCCATACTTGATTCAGGTACGTTAGACACTTCTTCAGGCACTACAAATAGCAGATGCAGGCTTTCAGCATTCAGCGTCCACAGACATGTTCCTACAACAGAAAATACTTTCAGCTTTGGTCCTCCACCCTTTGTCTGGCGTGACTTGGTAAAATGGTAGTCATAAGATAAGTGAAAGGGAGTATGTTTAAAGGCAACATCTGGGATATTTCCTGCTGCTTATGTAGCCCTTTCCTGGAGTCAAATGACCTAGTGGCCTCATGGGTGGAATGTTATTCATATTTTCACAATTAATAATACAAATTATTTCCAAAAACAAGCCGTAAATCCAATGTTTCTTTGTCAAAGAGTTTTGTTATATTTAAGTCTTCTGTGATGTACATAAAGTTTAATATTGGGATGCAATCTCAAAATGGAATACATTTCAACTATATCTGACATGGTACACATGTCTTCTTTTTGTTGAGCCCATAACCATGTGTGTGAGGTGTATAGTTGTGTTTCAAAGTGGATATGTTTAAGACTAACAAGAAAGACCCTGATTTAGCCCACTACAATAAAAGGTTAATTAAGGATCAAATCTACCTAGACTGACAGTATTTGTGAATTCTATTGTAGTTGATGACTTTAGGAAACCTTCAATACATCTGCAGTAATTCCTTGTTTAACATCTCTGATTCACACTTTTGTATCAAGCATGAAGAGAGGTCAGACATGTGAAGGGTTAATTCTGTTCCAGAGCACAGATTAGCACTGGGTGGGGAGCAGCATGTCAAAGTCACTTTACTGAAGTGAAGTTAAAGTGTCTAGACGTACTGTACGTTGCCCACACAAGCAAACAGTCTCAATCTCTTCTGGAAAATCTGTGAAGACATCTTCTCAGTCTATTTTTTTTATACTACGGTATATAGTACTGATAAATTGGAGAAAGCGCCCACACTCTTTCACACACATAGACACATGTGAGTACAGATTTACAAGTACAGGTGAAGATGCATTCCACTGTGTGAGTTCTTGTATTCTAATGAATTCCTTTATTCTCTGGTTTTCTTTTCTCCTGTTTCGACTACAATACCTATGTTGAACTTTATTTTGTACATTGACTAATTTATACTGTATGCTGTATGGTTAAACAACTTGAATTAACATTGGTTAGAGTCTCTAAATGCCGCGTTGACAGTGGCACTGAAACTATCTAGAGCTGACTCATTCCAGGAAATAATTTATAGTTCCACCTTCTCTGTCTAGATATGGCTTCCTCCAGCAGTCGCCTGTCTGAAGAGCAGTTCCTGTGGTCTACATGTTTGGATGTGTTCACTGGAAAAGTTGCCTGTGATGTCTGCACCGGGATGAAGCGCAAGGCCCTGAAGTCCTGCCTGGTGTGTCAGACCTCTTACTGTAAGACTCACCTGGAGCCTCATCAGATAGCCCCACCCTTAAAGAGACACAAACTGATCGACCCTGTGGAGAACCTGGAAGACAGGATCTGTACAAAGTATGACCGACTCCTGGAGCTGTTCTGTAGGACTGACCAGACATGTGTGTGTCAGTTCTGCACTGAGGGAGACCACAAGACTCATGACACTGTCCCTATAGAGGAAGAGTGTGGAGAGAGGAAGGCTCAGCTGGGAAAAACTGAGGCGAAAGTGCAGCAGATTATCCAGGAGAGACTGAAGAAGGTTAAAGAGATCAAACTCTCAGTAGATCTCAGCCAGAGAGATGCAGAGAGGGAAATAGCAGAGAGCGTGCACGTCTTCACTGCTCTGGCGCTCTCCATTGAGAAAAGCCAAGCTGAGCACATTGAGGTGATTGAGGAGAAGCAGAAAGCAGTAGAGAGGCAGGCTGAAGGGTTCATTAAAGAGCTGGAGCAGGAAATCACTGAGCTAAAGAGGAGAAGCACTGATCTGAAGCAGCTCTCACACACTGAGGACCACCTCCAACTTCTCCAGAGCTTCCTATCCATAGTGTGCACACCTCAACCCACCAAGGACTGGTCTGAGATCAGTGTTCACAGTGATCTGTGTGTGGGGACTGTTAGGAAAGCAGTGTCTCAGCTGGAGGAGACACTGAATAAAGAGATGGAGAAGCTGCCTGAAGTCAAACTGAAGAGGATTCAGCAGTATGCAGTGGATGTGACTCTGGACCCTCACACATCACATCCTGAACTCATCCTGTCTGAAGATGGGAAACAACTAAGATGTGGAGACACACCACGTAATCTTCCTCCCAATCTAAAAAGGTTTGACCGTCATCGATTTGTCCTTGGAAAGGATGGCTTCTCCTCGGGAAGATTTTACTATGAGGTGACGGATAAGGGGAAGACTAGATGGAATTTAGGAGTGGCCAGAGAGGGGTTTATCACATTGAGCCCTGAACATGGACTTTGGACTGTGATACTAAGGGATGGGAATGTGTACCATGCCTTTACCTCCCACTCTATCCTCCTCTACCTGAGAAAGAAGCCCCAGAAGGTGGGGGTGTTTGTGGACAATGAGGAGGGTCAGGTCTCCTTTTATGATGTGGAGGCCAAGTCTCATATCTACTCTTTCACTGGCTGTGCCTTTACAGAGAAACTCTATCCACACTTCAGCCTTTCTTATAATGGTCAAAACTCAGCCCCTCTCATCATCTCTCCTGTCAATCACACACACTGATTAAACATTGGAAAGCAAACAGTTTTTCCTAACAGGTATTTTAAAATGCACATTTACAAATCATTACATGTATCAATATGTTTACGAATTAGTTCATTTAATCAGGTTGACATGTCATATGGTTAGCATATCCACTGATGTCCTCTGAAATTGTATCATCAAATTAAAAGGTAATCTGTTGTGTACATCTTAACATGGATAGTAAATGTTTGTATTTACTGAAAATGAAGACTATCAACTGGAATTAACTTATATAAAATAATTAATACAAGTCGTGTTGCTTCAATTATTCATGTAATTTACCCATATTTATTTTACAGAGGAAGATTATCCTTTAAAGTGATATTCCTTTTTCTCAGTTTTTATCTTATTCTCTCTCCAAGTGAATATGATGATAAAGGCCATACTCAGCCTTTGAACTGGTTGTGGATGTGTGTGAATGTGACAAAGTCCTTTAAGGACTTTAAAAGACTTTAAAGAGCGAATCTACAGTTGAAATAATAACAACGTGGGCTCCCCGCTTCTGTTTTGGTAAAAAGCTGAGGGATGGGCCTGGAGAAATGTAACCACTCTCAGATTAATAGACAGAGCTATGGTTACAAGGACTGAGCGTCCATGATATCACAATTATTGTTTTAACTGTGTTTTGAGGCTATACAGTGTTTGTTTACATTAACCATGTTTACAGACATTGGAGACAAACAAGCTTATATTTTGGGTTCTGTCACGCTCTGACCAGCAGAGGGAGTAATTGTATTCGTTTTGGTCAGGACGTGGCAGAGGGTTTGTGTTTTGTATGTATTTCTATGTTCTGTCTAGTTTAGTTTTTCTATGTTTAGGTTCGGGGGTTGGACTCTCAATTGGAGGCAGGTGTTTCTAGTTGCCTCTGATTGAGAGTCCTATATATAGGTGTGTGTTTGGATTGGGTTTTTGTGGGTAGTTGTATTTGCACTGCTGTTTGTTTAGCCTGCAAATCTGTTAGCTGTTGGTCTGTCTCTTGTTTTTTCCCGTTACTCACTTTAAATAATAATATTAAAGTATGAGTATTCAGGTACCCGCTGCGCCTTGGTCTCATCTCTTCGACAGCTGTGACAGGTTCTCATGGGGTGTGACAGTTGAACTGAGCTCATGAGGCATTTCTGTTATATTCTTTAAGAATCAATTGATATATCATTAATTTATAAGTAAAAAAAATTGATGGAACAGATTGTCTTTGAGCTGGTTGTGGATGTAGGTGAGGATGAGGTCCAGGGATCTCCACCAGGGTGATGATGAAGGAGCCTTTGGCCACATTGCCCAGGTTGTAGTGGGCCAGTTGCATCATGGAGGAGAGGATGGGATCAGGGCCAGTTGAGATTTATTCCTGATGTCCTCCACAGGGTACAGGAAAAGAGGGGTTGGAATATTATAAGTGATACAGGACAGACCTGGGTTCACAAGATATTTGTTTTATTTCAATTACTTTGAGCAGGTATTAATTTTTTTTTTTAACCTTTTAACTAGGCAAGTCAGTAAAGAACAAATTCGTATTTACAATGACAGCCTAGGAACAGGGGCAGAACAAATTATGTTTACCTTGTCAGCTCAGGGATTTGATCTAGCAACCTCCGATCTAGCAACTGATCTAGCCCAACGCTCTAACCACTAGCCTACCTGCCAACCCCAAGGTATGGAGTACCAGATGAGTGCAGTCTGTACTTTTGGGACTATTTAATTGTTCCCATTGCATCAGGAGAGTTCAATCAAGTGCAGCTAATGTGTTTCACAGAAAAACAAATGCTATGAACCCTGGGCTGACATAAGACAACCTCTTTTCTTTTAGGACCTGCATTTCATGAACTCAGCAAAAAAAGAAACGTCCCTTTTTGAGGACCCTGTCTTTCAAAGATAATTCGTAAAAATCCAAATAACTTCACAGATCTTCATTGTAAAGAGTTTAAACACTGTTTCCCCATGAACCATAAACAATTAATGACCATGCACCTGTGGAACGGTCATTAAGATACCAACAGCTTACAGACGGTAGGCAATTAAGGTCACAGTTATGAAAACTTAGGACACTAAAAATCAAATCAAATGTTATTGGTCACATGCACATGGTTAGCAGATGTTAATGCGAGTGTAGCGAAATGCTTGTGCTTCTAGTTCCGACCATGCAGTAATATCTAACAAGTAATCTAACAATTTCACAACAACTACCCTGTACACACAAGTGTGAAGGAATGAATAAGAATATATACATATAAATATATGGATGAGGGATGGCCGAACGGCATAGGCAGGATGCAGTAGATGGTATAGAGTACAGTATATATATTTGAGATGAGTAATGTAGAGTGTGTAAACATTATATAAAGTGGCATTGTTTAAAGTGACAAGTGATACATTTATTACATCCAATTTTTAATTATTAAAGTGGCTAGAGATTTGAGTCAGTATGTTGGCAGCAGCCACTCAATGTTAGTGATGGCTGTTTAACAGTCTGATGGCCTTGAGATAGAAGCTGTTTTTCAGTCTCTTGGTCCCAGCTTTGAATGCACCTGTACTGACCTTGCCTTCTGGATGATTATCGGGGTGAACAGGCAGTTGCTCGGGTGGTTGTTGTCCTTGATGATCTTTTTGGACTTCCTGTGACATCGGGTGGTGTAGGTGTCTTGGAGGGCAGGTAGATTGCCCCCGGTGATGCGTTGTGCAGACCTCACTACCCTCTGGAGAGCCTTGCAGTTGTGGGCGGAGCAGTTGCCATACCAGATGGTGATACAGCCCGACAGGATGCTCTCGATTGTGCATCTGTAAAAGTTTATGAGTGTTTTTGATGTTAAGCCAAATTTCTTCAGCCTCCTGAGGTTGAAGAGGTGCTGGTGCGCCTTCTTCACCACGCTGTCTGTGTGGGTGGACCATTTCAGTTTGTCCGTGATGTGTACGCCAAGGAACTTAAAAACTTTCCACCTTCTCCACTACTGTCCTGTCGATGTTAATAGGGGGGTGCTCCCTCTGCTGTTTCCTGAAGTCCACGATAATCTCCTTTGTTTTGTTGACGTTGAGTGTGAGGTTGTTTTCCTTTTAGCTCAGTTACATTAGCTTTCTTGGGAACAGGAACAATGGTGGCCTCCTTTGAGCATGTGGAACAGCAGACTGGGATAGGGATTGATTGAATATGTCCGTAAACACACCAGCCAGCTGGTCTGCGCATGCTCTGAGGACATGGCTAGGGATGCCGTCTGGGGGGGCAGCCTTGCGAGGATTAACAAGTTTAAATGTTTTACTAACGTTGGCTGCAGTGAAGGATAGTCCGCAGGTTTTGGTAGCGGGCCTTGTCGGTGGCACTGTATTGTCCACAAAGCGAGCGAAGAAGTTGTTTAGTTTGTCTGGGAGCAAGACATCGGGGTCTGCGACGGGGCTGGTTTTCTTTTTATAGTTCATGATTGACTGTAAATCGTGCCACATTCCTCTCATATCTGAGCCGTTGTTTTGCGACTCTACTTTGTCTATATACTGACTCTTAGCTTGTTTGATTGCCCTGCGGAGGGAATAGCTACACTGTTTGTATTCGGTCATGTTTCTGGTCGCCTTGCCCTGATTAAAAGACGGGGTTCGCACTTTCAGTTTTGCGCGTATGCTGCCATCAATCCACGGTTTCAGGTTGGGCAAGGTTTTAATAGTCGCTGTTGGTACAACATCACTGATGCACTTGCTAATAAACTCGTGCACTGAATCAGCGTATACATCAACGTTGATGTTCGAAGCTATCCGGAACATATCCCAGTCCACGTGATCGAAGCAGTCTTGAAGCGTGGAATCAGATTGGTCGGACCAGCGTTGAACAGACCTGAGCACAGGCGTTTCCTCTTTAAGTTTCTGTCTATAGGCTGGGAGCAACAAAATGGAGTTGTGGTCAGATTTGCCGAGAGGAGGGTGAGGGATGGCTTTGTAAGCGTTGCGGAAGTTAGAGTAACAATGATCCAGAATTTTCCAAGCCCGGGTTGCTCATTCGATATGCTGATCAAATTTAGGGAGCCTTGTTTTCAGATTAGCCTTGTTAAAATCCCCAGCTACAATAAATGCAGCCTCAGGATATGTGGTTTCCAGTTTACATAGAGTCCAATGAAGTTATTTCAGGGCCGTCGAGGTGTTTGCTTGGGGGGGGATGTACATGACTGTGATTATAGTCGAAGAGAATTCTCTTGGTAGATAATGCGGTCGGCATTTGATTGTAAGGAATTCTAGGTCAGGTGAACAAAAGGACTTGAGTTCCTGTATGTTGTTATGATCACACCACGACTCGTTAATCATAAGGCACACACCCCCGCCCTTCTTCGTGCCAGAGAGATGTTTGTTTCTGTCGGCGCAATGCATGAAGAAACCAGGTGGCTGTACCGACTCTGACAATGTATCCCGAGTGAGCCATGTTTCCGTGAAACAATCTCTGATGTCTCTCTGGAAGGCAACCCTTGCTCGGATTTCGTCTACGTTGTTGTCAAGAGACTGGACGTTGGCTAGTAGTATACTTTGGAGCGGTGGGCGATGTGCCCGTCTACGGAGCCTGACCAGAAGACCGCTCCGTCTGCCGCGCCGTTGTTTTGGGTCGCCTGCTGGGATCCGACCCATTGTCCTAGGTGGTGGAACAAACAGAGGATCCGCTTCGAGAAAGTCGTATTCCTGGTCGTAACGTTGGTAAGTTGACGTTGCTCTTATATCCAATAGTTCCTCCCGGCTGTATGTAATGAGACTTAAGATTTCCTGGGGTAACAGTGTAAGAAATAATACATAATAAAACTAAATACTGAAGATATGAAATTCTAGGGACAGTAATGAGGCCTGCGTCTTGTGACCGTAGCGTATGTGTAGGTATGTACGGCAGGACCAAATCAGAGCGATAGGTAGGTATGTACGGCAGGACCAAATCAGAGTGATAGGTAGGAACAAGCCCATGTAATGCTTTCTAGGTTAGCAGTAAAACCTTGGAATCACCTCTTGCCTTAACAGGAAGCCAGTGTAGAGAGGTTAGTACTGGAGTAGTATGATACAAAATGTGGTTCTGGTCAAGATTCTAGCAGCTGTGTTTAGCACTAACTGAAGTTTATTTAAATAGAGCATTGCTGAAGTCTAATCTAGAAGTGACAAAAGCATGGATTGACTTTTCTGCGTAATTTTTGGACATTCAGTTTCAGATTTTTGTAATGTTACGTAGATGGAAAAAAGCTGTCTTTGAAAGTCTTGATATGTTCATCAGAAGAGAGATCAGGGTCCTGAGTAACAGCGTGGTCCTTCACAGTTTTATTTGAGACGACTGTACAACCATCAAGATTAATTGTCAGATCTGACAGAAGCAACACAATCTCACACTCAATTTGTGCAAATATGTACAAAAAATATTTTAGCAATTTTCATGCGTTTTTGTGTGGTTTAATTCATGTGAAAAGACCCCAAAAATTGTGCGACTTCATTTGTAGGAAAAGACACATTTTTGTGAGACTTCATTCATAGGAAAATACATTTTTTGGGGGCAAACTTCGGAACAATCTTTTGAAAGTTATTAAAGCAATGCATGATGGGCAATGGTATTCCACACTGCCTTTTTTTATGTCCCACAATTATTTATATAATAAAACGAAACGTGTTAACAACCCAATATTGCTAATCAACCAAGGTGTCACTGAAATAATGATAATGTAATTGTAGCCTTACGTAGTTTTTTTTATTATTAATGCCAATACTGTTTTCTATGCTTTTCTAATACTTTCGGATACTGGTAGTCAGAAAGGCCCTTTTTCATGTAGGCAATACTAGGCCTAAAGGATTTTCTTCAAAATGCATATTCATATTTTGTGGCGCCTACATTACACAATTTTCTTCATAATGCATTTAATACAAGGCTCCACTTTTTCTTTTACATTACACCATTTCTTTCAGAATGCATTTTCTATAAGGCTATGTCAAATTTTATGAGGGTTGCCAGAATGGAGAAAAAAATAAGGATTTTTTTGAGGGGGTTATCGATGAAGGTATTTGATTTGGGAATGGGGATATATATTTTTTTATGATGGGAAATTATAATACACACCATAATACACACACACGCACACACATGCATACACTCACGTTGTTTGTAGTCATGTTATAGCCAACTCATGACTTTTGTATGAATTATTTTTTATCAAATCTTTGTTTCTAGTTGTCATGCATTCATTATCTTTAACTGGTTAAATGTTTGTAGTTTGTATGTTTCAGTAATGATTAAGATGGTTAAATAGTCGTACATCTCTGCTTGATTTAGCTTTTGGTATATTTGGCATTTTTATACATAATCAGTTTTTCTACTGAAGAAAGCAATAATTAATCAACACACTACTGTAAATAAATGGACACTACCTGTTATAGAATGGAAATTGCTCTCCGTAAATGTCACGTCCTGACCAGTAAAGGGGTTATATGTTATTGTAGTTTGGTCAGGACGCGGCAGGGGGTGTTTGTTTAGAGTGTTCCGGGGTTTTTGGTCTATGTTCTAGGTTAGTGTTTTTCTATGTTCAGTCTAGTTTTTCTACTTCTATGTTTAGGATTTGTTGATTGACCTTCAATTGGAGGCAGCTGTTCCTCATTGCCTCTGATTGAAGGTCCTATGTATAGGGGTGTTTGTGCTATGGGGGTTTGTGGGTAGTTATCTCCTGTTTTGTGTCTGTGCACCTGACAGGACTGTTTAGTGTCGTTTGTTGTTTTGTATACGTGTTTCTTTAGTTTTTCCTTCTTTTAATAAAAATAAAGAAGATGAGTATACACGTTCCCGCTGCACCTTGGTCCAATCCTTACGACGCCCGTTACAGTAAATAAAAGATGAGAAATGCTCAGTCTGAAGACATTCGGCTATGGGCTTCACAGCCCTGTAATAATTATACAAGTTATATCAGCTAAAAAAGTGTTTATTTACGAACTATGGGGTATAAGAGGTTGGGAATAGGAGTATAGGAGAGTCAGAAATTAATTAAATACCCTCAACCCTATGCTGTGTTCAATGTCAGCAGCAATTTCCAGAGAGAAATGCTCAGTCTGAAGACATTCGGCTATGGGCTTCACAGCCCTATAACAATGATACAAGTTATATCCCCTTAAAATGGGTTTAATTACAACCTCTGGGGTATAACATGTTGGGCAAAGTGGTGTAGGAGAGTCTGACATATAAAACCTAACTTGAGTTCAGTCTTCACCAATGAGAACCAAGAGGGGCCTAGCTTCGTCCTTCATGACTGGGAAAGGCCTCGATTCAAGGTCGTAAAAAATCCTACTTCCATTTCATTAGATGGATCAACAGCAATTAATATTACAGGTTTGCATCCTAAAAAAAGGATAGTTGCGTTTTGCTGCATAACACACTTACATTATTTGTCTAACCCAGGTTATCAGATATAAGCTTCAGTAACAAAATAACACCATGGTTGTAATAACAGGTTGCTTGTAAATGTGTTGAATGTGTTTGTTTTGGGTCCACGCTGGTAGGTTAACTTATGTAAATTAGACAGACACAGAGGTTGTTCTTCTGAATAACAGGTCAGGGCATAGCACTTTCAGAACGCTTCTCACCTCTAGATCACGTAATGGGATGGGAGCTAGACAATTTAAAAATTGTTCCTAAGTTTTCCCCAAAACAATGTGTTTTCCTATGATTGACGTAGCACAAAACTGTGTGTATTTTCCTACGAATGAAGTGGCACAAATAAATTGTCACACGAATTAAGCCGCACAAAAACGCAGGAAAATGCACAAAATCTGCTGAAATACTTTTTGTACATATTTGCACAAATTGAGTGAGTTTTGATGTGCCACGTCTCCTCTGAAATATTATAATGAAATTAAAATGAAAACCTTTCTTTACATCGTAATATACTGATTTCACAAAACATTAGGACCCACCCCCCCTGTTGAGCGTGAAAAACCCAGCAGCATTGCAGTTCTTAGCACACTCAAACCGGTGCGCCTGGCAGCTACTACCATACCCTGTTCAAAGGCACTGAAATCTTGCGTCTTTCCCATTCACCCTCTGAATGGCACATGTACACAATCCATGTCTCAACTGTCTCAAGGTTTAAAAATCCTTCTTTAACATGTTTCCTCCCCTTCATCCACAGTGATTGAAGTGGATTTAATAAGTGATATCAATTAGGGATCATAGCTTTTCATCGACCCACAATGCTGACCTTCTTTGACAGAAGGAAAACTATCCCTCAAAGGGGAGCTAAACCAAAAAAACAACTTCTCTGGTTGAAAGCGGCCTACGTGGCATTTATTAGTATTCCAAAATTGACTACCAAGGGTACATAGGATAATTTGTCATAAAGTCAGTATCTTTCAAAACAGAGATTTGCGAGATTCTGTGAAATGTATGACGTTCCTTGGAAATGTGAGAGTTGAGTATGATTTCAATCATGCCCAGTCATGCCCACTTGGCCTCTAACACGGGATGGTAATTTCTAGGGAGAATTGTAACAAGGGAAGAGTGAATGGAAGAAAAGGTGCGCTGAGTGTGCTCTATTTAATCGTAGCATCAGAGTCAACCTATAGCCTGCCCATTTCCTTACAGACAGCAGAATTAACCATTGGCATGCGTGCCTCAGACTTGTTTACATTCATACAAGACATGGTCGCCAATGTAATGTTGAAAGAACGAGACTTGTTCATTATAAAATGCTTAGGTTTTTCCATCTCAAACATCCTCACATTTGTGAGATAACGTTAGCATCACAAACACAACTGTCATCAAAGCTACTCTAGAAAGGAGGAAATGCATAATGCGATTTGGGATTCTTGAACATTCACGTTGTCATGCTGCGTCACTTCATTCAACTCAAATGAAATTAAAAAGTAATCCAAGTTATTTTGCTTTAATTATTAATATCATTTAGGTCTAATGCTGACCTTTGACAGAAAGTGATACTATTTTTCTCTCCTAACTATTATTCGCTCTCAAAGGGAAGCTAATGATATGGCACATCCTTAGCCTTTGAGATGGTTGTGGATGTAGGTGAATGTGATAAAGGAGGTACTTTTCCTTTGAGCTGGTTGTGGATCTAAGTAAGGACGGCCACGTACCCAGGTGGTAGTGGGCCAGTCGCAGCATAGAGGACAGGATGGGGGTCAGGGTCAGCGGGGATTTATTCCTGATATCCACCACAGGGTAGAGGAAAATTAAGTTAGGAAATAGTCAAACTGATACAGGACAGACCTGGATTCCAATAGTATTTGTTTTCTTTCAGATACTTTGACCATTTGATTGAGCCTGTATATGGAGTGCCAGACATTGACATTTAAAAATTATATTTCTATGGTGCCAGATTGGTGGGGTTGTACTTTTGGGACTATTCTATTGGTTATAATGCACCAGGGAAGCTCAATCAAGTGCAGCTAACGTACTAGACAGAATACAAAATACACTTTGAAACCTGGTATGATACAGGGAAATTTCCATTTCAACACATCATAATTACAAGCATTTAATTTAATTCAATACTTTATTGTTGGGTAAATGTACATTATTGTTTTTATATTTGGGTGTATTGTTTTATTGTTTCTCCCTCTTAGTGGATATCTTAGTGGCATACAGACACAAACCCATGTTCAAGATTGAACTGATTCTCTCTTGCCCCACAGATCTCACACAGACAAGAGGACCATGATTGTTTTCGTTTTCTTTTATTAATATGCAAAACAAAAGTATAACAATTCTGTTATATAACAAAAACTCATGAAGGGAATAGAGATACAGTCATAAGGAATCCTGTTTTCTATGGATAGAGTATTACAAACTCAGTAAGCAGTAATGACTCAATGTTGCCACAATTTAGGGATTGTCAGTTATGATCATGCATTGCCTCTGACATAAGACAACCTCAGTACTTGTAGGACCTGCATGTCATACATTAGAGTAATATAAAATGTTCTTATTAGAGTAAATGGATATTTCATATTTGATCCACCGTAGTAACATGATCCTATAAGCAGGCGTGGGAGAACACCTTGCACAATGGAGTTTTTTCAGACAGAGAAGTGCCTGTTAATCATCAAATGCCTTTCGGTTTCAGTCTCCTGGTTTGGTCAAGCAAAAGTCCCTCCTCCTTGAGTCTACAACAATAAACAAATGGAGTGTTAAACTTTACTATTGTCTTCATCAGCATCATCATTTTGAGTACATGACTCTAGATTATGGAGATAAATGAATGTATTCTCTGTTGGAAAAGTATTGTTAACTCACCATAGGCTTCATCACACGACCGTCTCCATCTGCCTCGGGCCGATCCCATCCCTCCATATTCTTACTGTTCTCTACGAACTCCTAAAGAGAGAGAAAGGGAGAAAGAAGAGACGGTGAATGTGTGTTAAATGTTGAGACAATAGCGGGCAAGTATCGTAAATGCTAACAAGGCGAGTTCAATGTAATATGTGCATAAAAACACTATTTACCATATAGAAATGGATTAAAGTGATATTCTGTAAAACCATTCAGGTACGTTAGACACTTCTTCAGGTACCACAAGCAGCAGATGCAGGATTTCAACAAACACAGGCAGTTTCCTACAAACAGAAAATAGATTCAGCTTTAGTTCTCCAACCATTTTCTGACTTGACTTGGTAGAATCGAAAGTGAGTATGTTTAAAGGAATAATCTGAAAATAATATTTCCTGCTCTTTATGTAGCCCTTTCCTGAAGTCAAATGACCTCGTGACCTCATGGTTGGAATGTTATTCATATGTTTCAACAAGCCCAAAATCCGGTGTTGCTATGTCAAACAGTTTTGTTGTATTTCAGTCTTCTGTGATGTATATAAAGTGTACTATTGGGATGTAAACTCAAAATGTATTACATTTCAACTCTATATCTGACATGGTATAAGTGTATTATTTTTGTTAAGCCCATAACCATGTGTGTGAGGTGTATACTTTCGTTTCAAAATAGATTTGTTAAAGACTAACAAGAAACACTCTGCGACCCTGATTTAGCCCACTGCAGTAAAAGGTTAATTAAGGATCAAATCTACCTAGACTGACAGTATTTGTTCATCCCCTGTGAATTCTATTGTAGTTGATGCCTTTAGAAAACCTTCATTACATCTGCAGTAATTCCTTCTTTTGTATCAAGAATGCATCAAAAATGAAAAGAGATCAGACATGTGAACAGTTAACTGTTCCAGAGCACAGATTAGCACTGGGTGGGAGCAGCATGTCAACGTCACTTTACTGAAGTGAAGCTGAAGTATATAGACATACTATATGTGCCCACACAAGCAAACGGTCTCAAACTCTTCTGAAAAATCTGCTACGACAGTCGTTTTTTTATACTACAGTATATAGAACCAATAAATCTGAGAAAGCACCCCACACTCTGCCGCAAACACATAGATACAGGTGAGTAGATATTTACAAGGGCAGGTGAAGATAAATGCTACTGTGTGAATTATTGTATTTTAATGAATTCCTGTATTCTCCGGTTTTCTTTTCTCCTGTGTTTGACTACAGTACCTATGTTTAACTTTATTTTGTACTTAGACTAATTTATATTGTATGGTTAAACATCTTGAATCAACATTGCTTGGTGTCTCTAAATTCCGTGTTGACAATGACACTGAAATGATCAAGAGCCGAATAATTCCAGGGAATAATTCAGAGTTCCACCTTCTCTGTTTAGATATGGCTTCATCCTGCATTCTCCAATCTGAAGAGCAGTTCCTGTGCTCTATATGTCTGGATGTGTTCACTGAGCCAGTCACCACTTCATGTGGACACAACTTCTGCATTGCCTGTATCACAAAGTACTGGAAAAGCATGGACCTGTGTCGATGTCCACTGTGTAATGAGAAATTCTCCAGACGACCTAAGCTTCGTGTCAACACAACTTTCAGAGAGGTTGTAGAGAATTTTAAAAAGATGAGAAACAGAGGTAAAGATGAGTCCCCTGCCAAACGTATAAAAGTGTCCTGTGATGTCTGCACTGGGACGAAGCGCAAGGCCCTGAAGTCCTGCCTGGTGTGTCTGGCTTCCTACTGTGAGACTCACCTGGATCCTCATCAGATAGCCCCACCCTTAAAGAGACACAAACTGATCGACCCTGTGAAGAACCTGGAAGACCGGATGTGTAAGAAGCATGGAAGACTCCTGGAGCTGTTCTGTAGGACTGACCAGACATGTGTGTGTCAGTTCTGCACTGAGGGAGACCACAAGACTCATGACACTGTCCCTATAGAGGAAGAGTGTGTAGAGAGGAAGGTTCAGCTGGGGAAAACTGAGGCAGAAGTGCAGCTGATTATCCAGGAGAGACTGAAGAAGGTTAAAGAGATCAGACTCTCAGTAGATCTCAGCAAGAGAGATGCAGAGAGGGAGACAGCAAAGAGCGTGCAGGTCTTCACTGCTCTGGTGCGCTCCGTTAAGAAAAGCCAGGTTGAGCTTGTTCAGGTAATTAAGGAGAAGCAGAAAGCAGTAGAGAGGCAGGCTGAAGGGTTCATTAAAGAACTGGAGCAGGAAATCACTGAGCTAAAGAGAAGAAGCAGTGATCTGAAGCAGCTCCCACACACTGAGGACCACCTCCGACTTCTCCAGAACTACCCATCCCTAATGTACAAACCTCCACCCACCAAGGTCTGGTCTGAGATCAGTGTTCACAGAGATCTGTGTGTGGGGACTGTGAGGAGCGCTGTGTCTCACCTGGAGGATATACTGAATAAAGAGATGGAGAAGCTGCCTGAAGTCAAACTGAAGAGAAATCAGCAGTATGCAGTGGATGTGACTCTGGACCCTGATACAGCAAACCCTTGGCTCATCCTGTCTGAGGATGGGAAACAAGTAAAACATGGAGACACACCACAGAATCTTCTAGACAATCCAAAAAAGTTTGATTGTGATCCGTTTGTCCTTGGAAAGGATGGCTTCTCCTCAGGAAGATTTTACTATGAGGTGACGGTTAAGGGTAAGGCTAGATGGAATTTAGGAGTGGCCAGAGAGTCCACTGACAGGAAGGGGATTATCACACTGAGACCTGAGGATGGACTCTGGACTGTGTCCCGAAGGGATGAGAATGTGTACCTTAACTGTACCTCACCCCCTGTCGTCCTCTCCCTGAGAAAGAAGCCCCGGAAGGTGGGTGTCTTTGTGGACTATGGGGAGGGTCTCGTCTCCTTTTATGATGTGGAGGCCAAATCTCATATCTACTCTTTCACTGGCTGCACCTTTACAGAGAAACTCTTTCCATACTTTGGCCCTTCTGATAATGATGATGGTCAAAACTCAGCCCCTCTCATCATTGCTCCTGTCAATCATACATACTGATTAAACAATGCAGTGCGAACAGTTAATTAACTAATTACATTTACATATCATTAAATATATTTAGTCAGTTGACATGAAATGTGAATAAAATTTCCATGGATATCCTCTGAAATCTCATAATGAAATTAAAATTGAAACTTCTTTACTCTTTAGGGACAGATTAAATATTACTAGGGGAGGGGTGCCACAACATAGGGGAGGGTTGTCAAACCTTTTTTATTTCTTTGGGTAGGGCACAGGTGAGGGTAGTGCGTTTTTTCCCTGGTTTACATTCGCCATTCTTCTCATATTTTCTCTGTAAACATTGGCTTGACTTACTTTTGATATTACCCTAATTAAGTTTAGAAACATTTGGGAAAGGTTTGGTATGGTGTGGCTATTAAGCTTTAGCTACTGCAGGCCTATGATATGAAGGCAGTGCACCCCTGTCACGTTGTAAAAATGATTGGAGACAGGCGCAGGAATACATGACACCTCAAGCCATTGTAAATCTTAAGGCAGCAGACAAATCCTTTGTCCTGTCAGTGGAGGATTGGAATGTATGGTTGGCCTATGGAGAACCTACCGCAGAGCTGTAACATGGAATAAATGGACTTTGGTACATATTTTATCAGCTGAAATGATGGTAACAATGCTAGATGACATATGAAAATGAATGTTGTTTTTGTTATGTTATTAAAAGTTAAATGACGACATTATAACGGAAAGATTGTAACTTGACAGGTTTTCATAATATGTACGTGATGTTTACAAACTGTGCGCTGTGTAGAAAATATCCAGATCAAAGAGAATATTTTTGTAACAATTAACTATTATTTAATTGTCTAACGAGACCATAGTACATTGTGATACCTTGCCTCGTAACTAGATACGCCCCAGAGAACTTGCCATATAGACCGAAATGCCCCTTTGTGACCCGGGGGTATAAGAATGTACATACCACAATAAAACGGACCACAGCTGCAGCGTGATCTAAGATAGTCACAACCCCACAAACTCAATATGAGGAAGAGGACAAAGGAACCTCTTAACAATCAAGGCTACGGTTGCTTACTGTATCTAAGAAAGGGGAATTCAAGAAGAACCAGCTAGTTATTCTCTTCAAATCCTCGGTTGTCTACACGGCCCTCCTACCAAAGCTGGGAGCGTCGACACGGTTGATTATCCTCCGAATAAGACTACTCTCACAGAACGAGTGCAAGGAAACAGACAACCAACAGAAAGGACATTGTGACATCGTGTGGACAATCAGAGACTTACACCCGGTAACGAAGGAGACAGCCATCAGATGAAAAGGGCTTCGGCCATCCTATCCCAATAAGCGGAACTCGGTCCACGTAAATATACCCAAAAGAGACTTTCAACAAGTAAATACATTCATTATAATTCTGACCCATAAGAGCGGTAGTTCGGGGCAAGGTGTTAGGGCTAAACTAAGCAGGTTAAAAATGTATCCATGTGTGCTTTTCTCTTGTTCGCTCTCTCTCTCTCTCTCTCTCTCTCTCTCTCTCTCTCTCTCTCTCTCTCTCTCTCTCTCTCTCTCTCTCTCTCTCTCTATTGGTGTTGGTCCGCTAGGGATCGGTTTCATTGTATTAAGTTCTAATCAATGGCCTAGACTGTTTGTGTATGTGTATCTTATATTATCATTTAGCTTGTTAGTAAATAAATAATCAACTTAATTTGTGTGGTACGGAATGATTTAGCGAGACCCAGGGTTTGTGCAGATTTAAGAATTATGCGACGTTCAGAATGAGCCTTAAGAGGAAATGAATTAATTGCCGGCTGCTATGAAATCGATATTCTGATATTCTTTGAGTTAATTTTGGAAACGGTAACTCATTAAACAAACTTTTCTCATGGTGCCCCAGGTTACTGAGTTAATGGTTTCCTGATTAATCTAATCACGTAATTATAAACACAGTTAATTGTTCGATGAATATCAGTCGTCAGATTAATGACCAACGTTACGACGTGTATTTGAGCTTGTGTCCTCAAAAGTGACAATATTCAGCAATTTATAATTATTTTTACCAGTTAAATTTGAACCTTTCTTGGAGTATGCAGCATTATTAGTTATTGTTTGTCCTCTCATGATAAATAATTACTGCTGTGACCACTGTGCTGGAAATTTATGTTTGTGCTTTTCTAATAACAAATGTATGTGTTCATGCAAGTGACTGACTGAACAAATCCTCACTATCAGTAGCTTCAATTTGGCAATTTGAGAACGAAATATATCTCAGATTCAAGATCTCAGCTTAGAGAGAAGAAGCCTCGTAAGGTATTTGTCACGATGGCATAAATGATTCGGGAGACAGGTGCAGGAATGCGTAATAGGGGTTTTTATTCAGCCCAAATTACTGCGTGCCGTGTAAAGGCACGGGGATGAAGACCAAACATACACGTAACAAAACACAGGGTAGAAACCCAAAACAAAAGAGCGAGGAGTACCTCAAATAAAAACACACGCGCACAATGATTAACTGCGCAATCCACAATGGCACGAAAGCCAAAACCCACAGGTCAGGTACTCACACGCACCAATGGACATTGTAACAATAATGGACGGCCCAATGAAAACCAAAGGGCACACTTATACAAGTACTAATCAGTGGAATAGGGGAGGTTGGTCATTGTTAGTGAATGTACACTATGCATGGTTTCTGGTTAAATTTGTTTAAAATTGTTTATATTTGGGTATATTGTTTTATTTTTTCTCCCTCTTAGTGGATATCTTAGTGGCATACAGACACAAACCGATGTTCAAGATTGATCTGATCTGATCCTCTCTTGCCCCACAGCTCTCACAAAGACAAGAGGACATTGATTGTTTTTGTTTTCTTTTATTAAAATGCAAAAAAAGGTATAACAATTCTGTTATATATCAAAAACTCATAAAGGGAATAGACATACAGTCATAGGGAATCCTGTTTTCTATGGATAGAGTTTTACAAGCTTAGTAAGCAGTAATGAGTCAATGTTGCCACAATTTAGGGATTGTCAGTTATGATCACGCATTGCCTCTGACATGACAACTTTAGTACTTGTAGGACCTGCATTTCATACATTATAGTAATATAAAACATCCTCAGAGTAAGAGGCTCGTTCATATTTGATCCACCGTAGTAACATGATCCTGTTATCAGGCGTGGGACAAGATCTTGCACAAATTTAGAATAAAAAGAATGTCCATGCAAGAAGACTTTGAACAAGGTGTGATGGAGTTATTTCAGACAGAAAAGCACCTGTTAATCATCTGTTATGCTAGTCAGTTGTATTTGTCAAAACTGTATTATAAAAGGAGCAACGCGGCACAAGTAGCAACCATGATCGTCATTACCACAATCTAAAAATACATTTGATGTACAAACACTTGTAGTGTACGGAAATAGTGCTTAATAACAGTGGTGACATGGAATGCATTCCAATAATCTAACAATACTTTCACCCACAAGAGGCTAAACAAAACATACTTTACAACCTGTAAACTAGAACCAAACTACACTAACAGTATTTTTTAATTAAGTACTTTTGTTATATAAAAAGGTGTATCAAAAAGGCATTTTGCTTTTAAAAATAACAAAGCTTTCATGTAAAGTGTGCCATAAATTAATAAACAGGTTATCAAAAATATTGTAGTCTCTGTGACTGGAGTGATATCATGGTAAACCTGTTATACATGGATTTAAGAAAACGCTTGGAATGTCTTTTGGTTTCCATCTTCTGGTTTGGTCAAGCAAAAGTCCCTCCTTGAGTCTACAACAATAAACAAATGGAGTGTTAAACTTTGTTGGAAAAGTATTGTTAACTCACCGTGGGCTTCATCTCACGACCGTCTTCATCTGCCTCGGGCCGATCCCATCCCTCCATATTCTTACTGTTCCCTATGAACTCCTAAAGAGAGAGCGAGAGAGAAAGAAGAGACGGTGAATGTGTGTTGGATGTTGAGACAATAGCGGGCAAGTATCGTAAATGCTAACAAGGCGAGTTCTGTGAAATATGTGCATAAACACTATTTACCGTATAGAAATGGATTAAAGTGGTATTCTGTAAAACCATTCAGGTACGTTAGACACTTCTTCAGGTACCACAAGCAGCAGATGCAGGATTTCAACAAACACAGGCAGTTTCCTACAAACAGAAAATACATTCAGCTTTAGTACTCCACCCATTGTCTGACATATACATTTACATTTACGTCGTTTAGCAGACGCTCTTATCCAGGGCAACTTACAAATTGGTGCATTAACCTTATGATATCCAGTGGAACAACCACTTTACAATAGTACATCTATATCTTTTTTTGGGTGGGGGGGTTAGAAGGATTACTTTATCCTATCCCAGGTTTTCCTTAAAGAGGTGGGGTTTCATTGTGTCTCCGGAAGGTGGTGATTGACTCCGCTGTCCTGGCGTCGTGAGGGAGCTTGTTCCACCATTGAGGTGCCAGAGCAGTGAACAGTTTTGACAGAGCTGAGCGGGAACTGTGCTTCCGCAGAGGTAGGGAGTGCGAGCAGGCCAGAAGTGGATGAACGCAGTGCCCTTCTTTGGGTGTAGGGACTGATCAGAGTCTGAAGGTATGGAGGTGCCGTTCCCCTCACAGCTCCGTAGGCAAGCACCATGGTCTTGTAGCAGATGCGAGCTTCAACTGGAAGCCAGTGGAGTGTGCGGAGGAGTGGGGTGACGTGAGAGAACTTGGGAAGGTTGAAAACCAGACGGGCTGCTGCGTTCTGGATGAGTTGTAGGGGTTTAATGGCACAGGCAGGGAGCCCTGCCAGCAGCGAGTTGCAGTAATCCAGACGGGAGATGACAAGTGCCTGGATTAGGACCTGCGCCGCTTCCTGTGTAAGGCAGGGTCGTACTCTGTGAATGTTGTAGAGCATGAACCTACAGGTCCGGGTCACCGCCTTGATGTTAGCGGAGAATGACAGGGTGTTGTCCAGGGTCACGCCAATGCTCTTAGCACTATGGGAGGAGGACACAATGGAGTTGTCAACCGTGATGGCGAGATCATGGAACGGGCAGTCCTTCCCCGGGATGAAGAGCAGCTCCGTCTTGCCGAGGTTCAGCTTGAGGTGGTGATCCGTCATCCACACTGATATGTCTGCCAGACATGCAGAGATGCGATTCGTCACCTGGTTATCAGAAGTGGGAAAGGAGAAGATTAATTGTGTGTCGTCTGCGTAGCAATGATAGGAGGGACCATGTGAGGATATGACAGAGCCAAGTGACTTGGTGTATAGCGAGAATAGGAGAGGGCCTAGAACTGAGCCCTGGGGGACACCAGTGGTGAGAGCACATGGTGCGGAGACGGATTCTCGCCACGCCACCTGGTAGGAGCGACCTGTCAGGTAGGACGCAATCCAAGAGTGAGCCGCATGAGATGCCCAACTCAGAGAGGGTGGAGAGGAGGATCTGATGGTTTACAGTATCAAAGGCAGCAGATAGGTCTAGAAGGATGAGAGCAGAGGAGAGAGAGTTAGCTTTAGCAGTGCGGAGAGCCTCCGTGACACAGAGAAGAGCAGTCTCAGTTGAATGACCAGTCTTGAAACCTGACTGATTTGGATCAAGAAGGTCATTCTGAGAGAGATAGCAAGAGAGCTGGCCATGGACGGCACGCTCAAGAGTTTTGGAGAGGAAAGAAAGAAGGGATACTGGTCTGTAGTTGTTGACATCGGAGGGATCGAGCGTAGGTTTTTTGAGAAGGGGTGCAACTCTCGCTTTCTTGAAGACGGAAGGGACGTAGCCAGTGGTCAAGGATGAGTTGATGAGCGAGGTGAGGTAAGGGAGAAGGTCTCTGGAAATGGTCTGGAGAAGAGAGGAGGGGATAGGGTCAAGCGGGCAGGTTGTTGGGAGGCCGGCCCGGCCGTCACAAGTCGAAGATTTCATCTGGAGAGAGAGGGGAGAAAGAGGTCAAAGCATAGGGTAGGGCAATGTGAGCAGGACCAGCGGTGTCGTTTGACTTAACAAACGAGGATCGGATGTCGTCAACCTTCTTTTTAAAATGGTTGACAAAGTCGTCCGCAGAGAGGGAGAAGGGGGGAGGGGGAGGAGGATTCAGGAGGGAGGAGAAGGTGGCAAAGAGCTTCCTAGGGTTAGAGGCAGATGCTTGGAATTTAGAGTGGTAGAAAGTGTCTTTAGCAGCAGAAACAGAGGAAGAAAATGTGGAGAGGAGGGAGTGAAAAGATGCCAGGTCCGCAGGGAGGCTAGTTTTCCTCCATTTCCGCTCGGCTGCCCAGAGCCCTGTTCTGTGAGCTCGCAATGAGTCATCAAGCCACGGAGCAGGAGGGGAGGACCGAGCCGGCCGGGAGGATAGGGGACATAGAGAGTCAAAGGATGCAGAAAGGGAGAAGAGGAGGGTTGAGGAGGCAGAATCAGGAGATTGGTTGGAGAAGTATTGAGCAGAGGGAAGAGATGATAGGATGGAAGAGGAGAGAGTAGCAGGAGAGAGAGAGCGAAGGTTGCGACGGCGCAATACCATCTGTGTAGGGGCAGAGTGAGTAGTGTTGGAGGAGAGCGAGAGGGAAAAGGATACAAGGTAGTGGTCGGAGACTTGGAGGGGAGTTGCAGTGAGATTGGTAGAAGAACAGCATCTAGTAAAGATGAGGTCAAGCGTATTGCCTGCCTTGTGAGTAGGGGGGACGGTGAGAGGGTGAGGCCAAAAGAGGAGAGGAGTGGAAAGGAGGCAGAGAGAAATGAGTCAAAGATAGATGTAGGGAGGTTAAAGTCACCCAGAATTGTGAGGGGTGAGCCATCCTCAGGAAAGGAACTTATCAAGGCGTCAAGCTCATTGATGAACTCTCCAAGGGAACCTGGAGGGCGATAAATGATAAGGATGTTAAGCTTGAATGGGCTAGTGATTGTGACAGCATGGAATTCAAAGGAGGAGATAGACAGATGGGTCAGGGGAGAAAGAGAGAATGTCCACATGGGAGAGATGAGGATTCCAGTCCCGCCACCCTGCTGACCAGATGCTCTCGGGGTATGCGAGAACACATGGTCAGACGAGGAGAGAGCAGTAGGAGTAGCAGTGTTTTCTGTGGTAATCCATGTTTCCGTCAGCGCCAAGAAGTTGAGGGACTGAAGGGTAGCATAGGCTGAGATGAACTCTGCCTTGTTGGCCGCAGACCGGCAGTTCCAGAGGCTGCCGGAGACCTGGAACTCCACGTGGGTCGTGCACGCTGGGACCACCAGGTTAGAGTGGCAGCGGCCATGCGGTGTGAAGCGTTTGTGTGGCATGTGCAGAGAGGAGAGAACAGGGATAGACAGACACATAGTTGACAGGCTACAGGAGAGGCTATGCTAATGCAAAGGAGATTGGAAAGAAAATTAACTAAACAACTGGGGAAGCGAGAGAGCAGGGCCTCCCTCACTATCCATTTGCTGAAACACTCAAATATAACTATTCCAACTTCCACTTCATTGACTGCAGCTCAGCATTCAACACCATAGTACCCACCAAGCTCATCATCAATCTCGAGGCCCTTGGTCTGAACCCCACCCTGACCAACTGGGTACTGGACTTCCTGACGGGTCGCCACCAGGTGGTGAAGGTAGGCAACAACACCTCCTCTTCGCTGATCCTCAACACTGGGGCTCCACAAGGGTGCATGCTCAGCCCCATCCTGTATTCCCTGTTCACCCATGACTGCGTGGCCACGCACGCCTCCAACTCAATCATCAAGTTTGCAGACGACACACAGTAGTAGGCTTGATTACCAACAACGATGAGACAGCATACAGGGAGGAGGTGAGGGCTCTGGGAGTGTGGTGTCAGGAAAATAACCTCTCACTCAACATCATCAAAACTAAGGAGATGATCGTGGACTTCAGAAAACAGCAGAGGGAGCACCCCCTTATCCACGTCGATGGGACCGCAGTGGAGAAGGTGGAAAGCTTCAAGTTCCTTGGCATACACATCGCTGACAAACTGAAATGGTCCACCCACACAGACAGTGTGGTGAAGAAGGCACAACAGCGCCTCTTCAACCTCAGGAGGCTAAATAAATTTGGCTTAACACCTAAAACCCTCACAAACCTTTACAGATGCACAATTGAGAGCATCCTGACGGGCTGTGTCACCACCTGGTACGGCAATTGCAGCGCCCACAACCGCAAAGCTGTCCAGAGGGAGGGGCGGTCTGCCCAACACATTACCGGGGGCAAACTTCCCGCCCTCCTGGACACCTACAGCCCCCGATGCCATAGGAAGGCCAAAAAGATCATCAAGGACATCAACCACCCAAGCCACTGCCTGTTCACCCTGCTATCATTCAGAAGGCGAGGCTAGTACAGGTGCACAAAGCTGGGACTGAGAGACTGATAAACAGCTTCTATCTCAAGGCCATCAGACTGCTAATCAGCCATTACTAGCACATCAGCAATGGCTAGAGCTGCCTATAGACAGATTAGGAATCACTGGCCACTTTTAGAAATGGATCACTAGCCACTTTAATAATGGTTCCGTATTTAGCATTACTCATCTCATATGTATAAACTGCACTCCAAACTATTCTACGGTATCTTAGTCACGTTTAAATTGTTTACATAATGCGTCACCCATCTCATATGTTTATACTGTATTGTATTCTATACTACACCACTGACTGTTAAACAGCCATCTCCAGCACATCAAAGGCTGCTGCCTAAAGACATAGATTAAGAATCACTGGCCACTTTAAGGAAATATGTCATAGGCGTCATAAGGATTGGACCAAGGCGCAGCGGGTATAGTGCTCATCTTCTTAATTTATTTAAAGATAACACTTAAACAAAATAAACAAAACGACGAAACAGTTCCGTAACGCAACACAGGCTATACAGGAAACAACCACCCACAAAACACAAGGGAAACAAACACAACTAAATATGGCCTCCAATTAGAGACAACGACAACCAGCTGCCTCTAATTGGAGGTCATTGCCAAAAACCCAACATAGAAATAGAAAACTAGATTTAAACATAGAAATATAAAACATAGAACCTAAACCAAAAACACCAAAACAAACACCCCCTGCTACGCCCTGACCAAACTACAATGACAAATAACCCCTTTTACTGGTCAGGACGTGACAAAATGAAACACTAGCCACTTTAATAATGTCTTTGTATCTTGCATTACCCATCTTATATGTAAATACTGTACTCCATGATATTCTACGGTATCTTAGGCACTTTAATTGTTTGTAAATATTGCATCACCCACATCATATGTACAGGGAGGGAAAAAAGTATTTGATCCCCTGCTGATTTTGTACGTTTGCCCACTGACAAAGAAATGATCAGTCTATAATTTTAATAGTAGGTTTATTTGAACAGTGAGAGACAGAATAACAACAAAAAAATCCAGAAAAACACATGTCACAAATGTTATAAATTGATTTGCATTTTAATGAGAGAAATAAGTATTTGACCCCCTCTCAATCGGAAAGATTTCTGGCTCCCAGGTGTCTTTTATACAGGTAACGAGATGAAATTAGAAGCACACTCTTAAAGGGAGTGCTCCTAATCTCAGTTTGTTACCTGTATAAAAGACACCTGTTCACAGACGCAATCAATCAGATTCCAAACTCTCCACCATGGCCAAGACCAAAGAGCTCCCCAAGGATGTCAGGGACAAGATTGTAGACCTACACAAGGCTGGAATGGACTACAAGACCATCGTCAAGCAGCTTGGTGAGAAGGTGACAACAGTTGGCGCGATTATTCGCAAATGGGAGAAACACAAAAGAACTGTCAATCTCCCTCGGCATGGGGCTCCATGCAAGATCTCACCTCGTGGAGATGCAATGATCATGAGAACGGTGAGGAATCAGCCAGAACCACACGGGAGGATCTTGTCAATGATCTCAAGGCAGCTGGAGGGCCTAGCCAGTCTCCAGACCTTAATCCCATAGAAAATCTGTGGAGGGAGCTGAAGGTTCGAGTTGTCAAACGTCAGCCTCGAAACCTTAATGACTTGGAGAAGATCTGCAAAGAGGAGTGGGACAAAATCCCTCCTGAGATGTGTGCAAACCTGGTGGCCAACTACAGGAAACGTCTGACCTCTGTGATTGCCAACAAGGGTTTTGCCACCAAGTACTAAGTCATGTTTTGCAGAGGGGTCAAATACTTATTTCCCTCATTAAAATGCAAATCAATTTATAACATTTTTGACATGAGTTTTTCTGCATTTTTTTGTTGTCATTCTGTCTCTCACTGTTCAAATAAACCTACCATTAAAATTATAGACTGATCATTTCTTTGTCAGTGGGCAAACGTACAAAATCAGCAGGGGATCAAATAATGTTTCCCTCACTGTACATACTTTATTCTATACTACGCCACTGTATCTTAGTCCAATGCCGCTCTGACATACACTACCGTTCAAAAGTTTGGGGTCACTTAGAAATGTCTTTGTTTTTGAAAGAAAAACACATTTTTGTCCATTAAAATAACATCAAATTGTTAATGTTGTAAATGACTGGAAACGGCAGAATTTGTATGGAATATCTACATTGGCGTACAGAGGCCCATTATCAGCAACCATCACTCCTGTGTTCCAGTGGCACGTTGTGTTAGCTATTCTAGGTTTATCATTTTAAAAGGCGAATTGATCATAAGAAAACCCTTTTGCAATTATGTTAGCACAGCTGAAAACTGTTGTCCTGATTAAAGAAGCAAATAAACTGTCCATCTTTGGACTAGTTGAGTATCTGGAGCATCAGCATTTGTGGGTTCGATTACAGGCTCAAAATGGCCAGAAACAATTATCTTTCTTCTGAAACTTGTCAGTCTATTCTTGTTCAGAGAAATGAAGGCTATTCCATGCGAGAAATTGCCAAGAAACTGAAGATCTTGTACAATGCTGTGTACTACTCCCTTCACAGAACAGCTTCATTAAATGCTACCCTCAAAACACCAGTCTCAACATCAACAGTGAGGATGCTGTTCCCGGAGTTCCTTTGTCTGTGTTCTTTTGCCCATCTTAATATTTTCTTTTTATTGGCCAGTCTGAGATATGGCTTTTTCTTTGCAATTCTGCATAGAAAGCCAGCATCCCAGAGTTGCCTCTTCACTATTGACGTTGAGACTGGTGTTTTGCGGGTACTATTTAATGAAGCTGCCAGTTGAGGACTTGTGAGGCGTCTGTTTCTCAAACCAGACACTCTAATGTACTTGTCCTTTTGCTCAGTTGTGCACCGGGGCCTCCCACTCCTCTTTATATTCTGGTTAGAGCCAGTTTGAGCTGTTCTGTGAAGGGAGTAGTACACCGCATTGTACGAGATCTTCAGTTTCTTGGCAATTTCTTGGAATAGCCTTTATTTTTCAGAGCAAAAATAGACTGACGAGTTTCAGAAGAAAGTACTTTGTTTCTGGACATTTTGAGCCTGTAATCGAACCCACAAATGCTAAAGCTCCAGATACTCAACTAGTCTAAAGAAAGCCACTTGTATTGCTTCTTTAATCAGGACAACAGTTTTCAGCTGTGCTAACATAATTGCAAAAGGGTTTTCTAATGATCAATTAGCCTTTTAAAATTAAAAACTTTGATTAGCTAACACAACGTGCCATTGGAACATGGGAGTAATGGTTGCTGATAATGGGCCTCTGTTCGCCTTTGTAGATATTCCATAAAAAACAAACCTTTTCCAGCTACAATAGTCATTTACAACATTAACAATGTCTGCACTGTATTTTTGATAAATTTGATGTTATTTTAAAGGATAGAAAATGTGCTTTTCTTTCAAAAATAAGGACATTTCTAAGTGACCCCAAACCTTTGAATGGTAGTGTATATGTATTCATTCTTAATCCATTCCTTACTTAGATTTACGTGTATTTTGGGTATATGTTGTGAAGCTGTTAGATATTCATTGTTAGATATTACTGCACTGTCGGAGCTAGAAACACAAGCATTTTCGCTACACACGCAATAACCCGAGTATGTGACCAATACATTTGATTTGATTTGAAGGGCGATAGTCCAGTGTCACTTTGATTATGTCTGCACATCATGGTTCACCAGCAGCCCCAAACATCTAAAGAATAAGCTACCAGCTAAACAAGCTTGTAATAATTGTACTTAAACTCCCCCCTCATACTCATCTAGAGGTTGTATCTATGTAATGTGTCTGTATCTATGCAATGTGTCTGTATCTCTGTAATTGTATATGTATTTATGTAAAAAAATAAATAAATAGGGACCACAATGGAAATAATGCACGACCCTGACTTTATTGTTCAATCCCGGTCACTTAAGAAAATCTTTGTGTATACAAGGATTTTTTTTACTGACAAATATAATCAATCTGATCTCTGCAGCGTCCAATTGATGAATGGAAAGAGACATCTGTTACAAAAAAAACATTTTTGTTATGACATTCAGAGATTGTCATAACCATGATGTAGAAGTGTCCAAAGTTGGTATGCTTTGTTTATTGGTTGTGTGGTGCACAGTAGCTGTGTGTGGGTAAAATCACCGGGGAAGCCAGAAAAACAGCCATATTACAACCTATGTGTTGTGTTAATTGCGTTATTTGCTCAATAATGTTTGATCATATGCCTTGCCACCATGATATATAGATGTAAGGCCGAGACAATAAGAAGACACAGTGGCAGAATAAATTCAAACAAACCTTTGTTTCATCACAAAACCGGAGAGAAACCTTTGCCCAGTGAAGTCCCCAAAGCATATTGCATGGAACAAACAGTTACATGACCTACAGCAAGTTAGCATTTCTGACATTTTCGGACCACTAATGATTTAGAACCACGGAAAGTTACCGCAAGACGCAAAGACAACAGGAGCTGCCTCCACTATTCTAGCACCATTTCAACTTCAACATTTCAACATCATCTTATGCTTAGTCTAATTCAGTGACAACTAAAAGATACCAAAAACAATTTAGTCCAATGAATGTAAGCTAAATATGATGTGGCTGTCCATGGTTCTAATTTCTGTATGTGTTTATGTGTGTATGTACAGAAACTCCAATGCCATCCTCTCTTTCATGGAGATGAAATGTTTTATCACTCTGTCATACAGTACACACGTTGTTTTTTGTTGTCCTAGGCTACTTGGCTACAATGCTTGCTCGCTAGTTTAACTTCATTTCATGGGCAACGTTAGCTAGTTACAGCAACATTAGCCTTCTACATCAAGCTACATATTGAACTTCCATCCTCTCAGGCCAGGGGCACTATGTATGTATTTATGGTTGGATCAGAATCGCCATTAAAATCAGTGTCCAGTATGGAGAATTAAGTAAAAACACAAGTCCAAATCCCTATCTCCATCCATGGTTAATTGAGGAGAGGGACAATTTTATCTAGTGAGCTAGCCACCGGAGGACAACACAAAGAGATGCAAGAATTCAAGTTGTTTCTGTCAATGACGTATGCTCTCGATGCGATTGGAGAGAAGCCAAATCCAAACCAGCTTCTATTGACACTTTTTTTTGGTGCGCCAGGACCATTCACAGTTGAGCTCACTCAGTTTAGCACTGATTGGCTATTATTTCATACTTTTTTATCAAGGGAGGCCAAATGCTCGCTGGCTTCCCTTGCATTCAATGCTATGGGCGGCAACAATGTTATACTCTTTTGGACGAGACAGCATCAGATAGATGGCCTACTGTCACATCCTGATCCTAGTAAGATGTAATTATCTATAGTAGAGTAGGTCAGGGCAGTGGGTGTTTTGGGTTGTTCTATATTTTCTATTTCTATGTTTAAGTTCTAGTTTTTCTCTTTCTATGTTGGGATTGTTTGGGTTGATCTCTAATTGGAGGCAGCTGATCCTTGTTGCTTCTGATTAGAGATCATATTTAAGTAGGGGTTTTTCTTCCTGGGTTTTGTGGGTAGTTGTTTTCTGTTTAGTGTATGTCACCTGACGGAACTGTTGTCGGTCGTTTTGTTATTTTGTTTAAGTATATTCATTAAAAGTAAATATGAGCACTCTACACGCTGCGCCTTGGTCCCCTTTATACGACCTTTGTTACAGAACTACCCACCATGATTGGATCAAGCGGTGTGCCCGGGCAGAAATGGACACCTGGTCACATCAGGAGTGGATTGAGAGGAGAGACTGGACTTGGGGCCAGGTAATCGAGCGATATCGGAGCCTACCTGGGAAGAACGAGAGGCAGCCCCAAAAACTTTTTGGGGGGGGCACACTGGTAGTTTGGCTCGGCCAGGACTGGGACCTGAGCCAATTCCCCGTGCTTTTTGTGGTGAGCATGTGCCTGCCTCTCGCACTCTCTCTCCAGTGCGCCTCCATAGCACAGTACGTCCTGTGCCTCCTCCTCGCGCTCTCCCTCCAGCGCGCCTCCAGAATCCAGTATGTCCTCTGCCTGTTCTTCGCACTCTCCCTCCAGTGCGCATCCATAACCCAGTACGGCCGGTACCTGCTTTGAGCACTCGGTCCTCAGTGCATCTCCCAGGTCCGGTGAGACCGGTTCCTGCTCCTCGTACAAAGCCTCCAGTGATAATCGATGGTCCGACGCCTGTAGGATGTTCCATGGCGCTAAGCCTCTAGTGATGATCCATGGCCCGGAGCCTGTAGGGATATTCCATGGCACGAAGCCTGAAGAGGTAATCCATGGCCCGGAACCTGAAGAAGTAATCCTTGGCAAAAAGCCTTGAGGGATTATAAATGGTCCGGAGCGTGTAGGGATAAACCATGGCACGAAGCCTGTAAGAATAATCCATGGCCCGGCATCTGTAGAGATAATCCATGGTAAGAAGCCTCCAGTGATGATCCCTGGTGCGGAACCTGTAGAGATGATCCATGGCATGGAGCCAGCAGCAACGGTCACTAGTCCGGAACCTATTATGACGCCTCCCAGTCCGGAGCCTCCTGCGACGCTTTTTCCGTCCGGAGCCTCCAGCGACACTCCTCAGTTCGGAGCCTCCAGCAACGCTCTTCAGTCCGGAGCCTCCAGCGACGCTCTTCAGTCAGGAGCCTCCAGCGACGCTCTTCAGTCCGGAGCCTCCAGCGACGCTCTTCAGTCCTGAGCCTCCAGCGACGCTCTTCAGTCCGGAGCCTCCAGCGACGCTCTTCAGTCCGGAGCCTCCAGCTACGCTCTTCAGTCCGGAGCCTCCAGCTACGCTCCCCAGTCCGGAGCCTCCAGCTACGCTCCCCAGTCCGGAGCCTCCCGGTCCGCAGCCCGGAGCCTTCACCTCCAGCGGCGGCCTGCAGCCCGGAGCCTCCAGCAATGATCTACAGTCCGGTTCCTTTCACGACGATCCACGGTCAGGTGGTAATAAAGCAGAAGGATCAGCGGGTGAAGCGGAGAGTACGCCCAGAACCAGAGCCGCCTCCTATGCTGGAAGTTAAGGTTATGTGGACTGCATTTGAGCCGCCATAGACTTTTGTCACCCCCCTACCCTCCCTTTGTGTTTTGTTGGGTTTTGATTATGTTGCATTTGGAGTCTGCACCTTTGGGGGGGGGGGGGGGGGGGGGGGGGTACTGTCACGTCCTGATCCTGGTAAGATGTAATTTTCTATAGTAGAGTAGGTCAGGGCATGACAGGGGGTGTTTTGGGTTGTTCTATGTTTTCTATTTCTATGTTTAAGTTCTAGTTTTTCTATTTCTATGTTGGGATTGTTTGGGTTGATCTCTAATTGGAGGCAGCTGATCCTCGTTGCCTCTGATTAGAGATCATATTTAAGTAGGGGTTTTTCTTCCTGGGTTTTGTGGGTAGTTGTTTTCTGTTTAGTGTATGTCACCTGACGGAACTGTTGTCGGTCGTTTTGTTATTTTGTTTAAGAATATTCATTAAAAGTAAATATGAGCACTCTACACGCTGCGCCTTGGTCCCCTTTATACGACCCTTGTAACACCTACACATACTGAGACAGAGCGACGCTGTTTCGCTGGTGCGGATGTTTCTCCAGTGAGATACATTCAGCCTCTTGTGAATTGAAGGAAAATTATGATTCGAAGAGAGATGATAGATCTATTTGATATATTTTCATTTTTCTCTTGGTCCATGAATATATTAATACAGAATTACAATCTCATGATGCAGTAATGACCCAATGTTGCCACAATTTAGGGATTTACAGCCTGTACAGGTCCGGAACGATGCACCCATTTGATTGTATTTTAACCAAAGCTCAAGATCGCAGTCTTGGCATCGTAAAGGACCATAACTGTATTACCATTATTGCTCTTTGTTTTTGTTGTCAATTGTCTGTCAGTGTTTTATCTGTTGTTGTTTATGGATGCTGTGTGGGTTGTCTGCCACCAAGTGGCATGTTTTATGTCCTACAGATATATTTTTTAAACTCCAATTAAATATATGAAAGAGACAAACTTAGTAAGCAGTAATGATCCAATGTGGCCAAAATGTAGGGATTGTCAGTTGTGATCATGCATTGCCTTTAATATAAGACCACCTCAATATTTGTAGGACCTGCATTTCATTACACTTCTTCAGGCACCACAAGCAGCAGATGCAGGCTTTCAGCATACAGCGAGCACAGGCATTTTCCTACAAACAGTAAAGACATTGCGCATTTTCTCCTTTCACCCATTGTCTGGCTTGACTTGATAAACTGGTAGTTGGTATAAGTCAAAGTGAGTATGTTTAAAGGCACAATCTGTGAAATTTCTTGCTTCTTAATGAATGGTAAAATCTAACAAGACTGCCACTACTTTTTCATTCCAATGTTGAATTAGAATTCTGTTGTTGATGTCTGAAAACCTTCAATACACATGCAATAGGTCCTTGTTTCACATTTCTGATTCGCACTTATTCTTCCTAAATCTGTGAAACAATTATAACACTCCTGTTGAAACTGCTAACCAGGTTTGTATTGAGAAGCTAAAACAATGCATCAAGAATGAAGAGAGAGCAGCCATGTGAAGGGTTAATTCTGTTCCAGAGCACAGAGCAACACTGGGTGGGGAGGAGCAGGTTGATGTCACTTTGCTAAAGTGAAACATATGTTACTAAACATGCTGTATGTCACACACATGAATAAACTCTTAAACTCTTCAGAAATCTCTCTTAAACCGCTACACAGCTTCCTATGTTTTTTAAACTACAGAAAATACTAGAGAAAAATCTGAGAACACGCTTACACTCTTTTACACAGGCACAGGTGAGTAGAGATCTACAAGGATTGGTGAAGAAATACTACTGTGTACATTTATTTTAATCTCCTGTTTTGTTTATCTACGGTACCTATGTTAAACTATATTTATTACATTTTAAAAATGATACTGTATGTAGTACGGATAAATAACTTTAATCAAGATTGGTTAATGTCTCTTAGTGCCGTGTTGACAATGGCACTGAAACTATTGACAGCTGACCTATTCCAGGAAATGGAATAGTCTCAGTTAAAAACATAAATATTGTATTAATGACTGATTGATTATAATCTGGATCTGGAGTCAATTATTAATTTGATCTGAAGGTTTGCTGCAATTTGCTAAATGAAAACGTTGAACTTTAACTATGCTTTACAGTTTCGACTTTGTTCTCTCTCTCTCTAGATATGGCTTCATCCAGCATTCTACTTTCTGAAGACCAGTTCCTGTGCTCCATCTGTCTGGATGTGTTCACTGAGCCAGTCACCACTTCATGTGGACACAACTTCTGCATGGTCTGTATCACAAAGTACAGGGATAGCAAGGACCTGTACCAATGTCCACTGTGTAAGGAGAAGTTCTACAGACAACCTGTGTTTCGTGTTAACACAACGTTCAGAGAGGTTGTAGAGAATTATAGAAAGATGAGAGACAGAAGTAAACATGAGTCCCCTGCCATACCTGGAAAAGTGCCCTGTGACGTCTGCACTGGGACGAAGCGCAAGGCCCTGAAGTCTTGCCTGGTGTGTCAGACCTCTTACTGTGAGACTCACCTGGAGCCTCATCAGATAGCCCCACCCTTAAAGAGACACAAACTGATCGACCCTGTGGAGAACCTAGAAGACCGGATGTGTAAGAAGCATGACAGACTCCTGGAGCTGTTCTGCAGGACTGACCAGACATGTGTGTGTCAGTTCTGCACTGAGGGAGACCACAAGACTCATGACACTGTCCCTATAGAGGAAGAGTGTGGAGAGAGGAAGGCTCAGCTGGGGAAATCTGAAGCAGAACTGCAGCAAATTATCCAGGAGCGACTGAAGAAGGTTAAAGACATCAAACTCTCAGTAGATCTCAGCCAGAGAGATGCAGAGAGGGAAATAGCAGAGAGCTTGCAGGTCTTCACTGCTCTGGTGCGCTCCATTGAGAAAAGTCAGGTTGAGCTTCTTAAAGTGATTGAGGAGAAGCAGAAAGCAGTAGAGAGGAAGGCTGAAGGGCTCATTAAAGAGTTGGAGCAGGAAATCACTGAGCTAAAGAGGAGAAGCACTGATCTGAAGCAGCTCTCACAGACTGAGGACCACCTCCAACTTCTCCAGAGCTTCCTATCTCTAGTGTGCACCCCTCAACCCACCAAGGACTGGTCTGAGATCAGTGTTCACAGTGATCTGTGTGTGGGGACTGTGAGGAGAGCTGTGTCCCAGATGGAAGAAGCACTGAGTAAAGAGATGGAGAAGCTGCCTGAAGTCAAACTGCAGAGGATTCAGCAGTATGCAGTGGATGTGACTCTGGACCCTGATACAGCAAATCTCTACCTCATCCTGTCTGAGGATGGGAAACAAGTAAGACGTGGAAACACACCACAGAATCTTCCTCCCAATTCAAAAAGGTTTGATGGTCATCGGTTTGTCCTTGGAAAGGATGGCTTCTCCTCAGGAAGATTTTACTATGAGGTGACGGTTAAGGGTAAGACTAGATGGAATTTAGGAGTGGCCAGAGAGTCCACTGACAGGAAGGGGAAAATGAAAATGAGAACTGAAGATGGACTCTGGACTGTGTCCCGGATCTATGAGAATGTGTACAAAGCTGGTACCTCCCCCTCCGTCGTCCTCTCCCTGAGAGAGAAGCCCCAGAAGGTGGGGTTATTTGTGGACTATGAGGAGGGTCTGGTCTCCTTTTATGATGTGGAGGCCAGGTCTCATATCTACTCTTTCACTGGCTGCACCTTTACTGAGAAACTCTTTCCATTCTTCGGCCCCTCTGATAATGATGATGGTAAAAACTCAGCCCCTCTCATCATCTCTCCTGTCAATCACACACACTGATTGAACGATGGGGAGGGAACAGATAATTAACTAATTACATTCACAAATCATTGAATATATCAGTTTAGAAATGATCATATTTATCCAGTTTACATGACACATGATTAGAATTTCCATGGATGTCCTCTGTAATCTCATCATCAAATGAAAATTGAAACTTCTTTACTCTGTTAGGGACAGATTGAGTATTACTTGTTAAGGGGTCATCCAAAATATGGGAGGTTTGTCAAACATTTTTTATTGCTTTGGAGAGGGTTGTGTGGGCTTTGGGGGTTACAGGGGAGGGTAGTGTATTTTTTTCCCGGGTTTACATTCACCATTCTGCTCGTATTTTCCCTACAAACAGTGGCTTGACTTACTTTTGATATTACTCTAATAAAGTTTAGAAATATTTGGGGAAGGTTTGGTATGGTGTAGCTCTTATTAAGCCTTAGCTACTGCAGGCCTGTGATATGAAGGCAGTGCCCCCCGGTGCTCCAGCTGACTCCGACAGTTGAACTTGAGGTGAGGGAGACAGTTTCAGGCCTACCAGAGTTACTCCATTAATCTACCAATATAATGCTCATCATTATACAAAATATTCAGATTGAAAGCCTATACATTTGCCCCCCTTCTGTGTGTCTATATCCGTGTAGCAGATGCAGTAGCCATCTGCCATAAAAAAATGCATGTCAGTGTCGTAGCATGCCACCAGCATATCTCTCTCTGGGGTTAGGCCTAAGCTTATTTTCCTATATATATGCTGCGTGTATATATATATATATTTATTTAAATGTTAATATCATACAGTGGACACCTAAGCCTTTGCAATGCCCTGATACATTTAGTAATCAAATCTCTGACAGCTGAACCGTAAGGTGGACAACAATTTTTTTAGGAAAGTACCTCCCAAAAATAAAAAATGAATTGGCTATAAAGTTTTGCACATGCTACACATCGAAACACAACAAATAGTGTTCTGTAAATTGTTATAGTCTGGTTTTAATTACACGTAAATATGGTTTAATTAGCCAACTTTCCTCATTTATTGAAGGCGCTGGCTGTCCAGGTTGGATTTGAATGCATATAGATGTTACATTTCTCAAATGTCTGGTAAATTAAACATTTTCCTGTCATGTTGTCCAGCGCCAGAAATGGCACATTGAAAAAGGTTTTAGAATAAATTCAAACAAACCTTTGTTTCATCACAAAACCGGAGAGAAACCTTTGTCCAGTGAAGTCCCCAAAGCATATTGCATGGAACAAACAGCTACATGACCTACAGCAAGTTAGCATTTCTGACATTTTCGGACCACTAATGATTTAGAACCACGGAGAGTTACAGCAAGACGCAAAGACAACAGGAGCTGCCTCCACTATTCCAGCACCATTTCAACTTCAACATTTCAACATCATCTTATGTTTAGTCTAATACAGTGACAACTAAAAGATACCAAAAACAATTTAGTCCAATCAACATAAGCTAAATATGATGTGGCTGTCCATGGTTCTAATTTCTGTATGTGTTTATGTGTGTATGTACAGAAACTCCAATGCTATCCTTTCTTTCATGGAGGTGAAACGGTCTATCACTCTGTCATACGGTACACACATTGTTTTTTGTTGTCCTAGGCTACTTGGCTACAATGCTTGCTCGCTAGTTTAACTTCATTTCATGGGCAACGTTAGCTAGTTACAGTAACATTAGCCTTCTACATCAAGCTACATATTGAACTTCCATCCTCTCAGGCCAGGGGCACTATGTATGTATTTATGGTTGGATCAGAATCGCCATTAAAATCAGTGTCCAGTATGGAGAATTAAGTAAAACCACAAGTCCAAATCCCTATCTCCATCCATGGTTAATTTAGGAAAGAGACAATTTTATCTAGTGAGCTAGCCACCGGAGTACAACAACACAAAGAGATGCAAGAATTCAAGTTGTTTCTGTCAATGACGTATGCTCTCGATGCGATTGGAGAGAAGCCAAATCCAAATCAGCTTCTATTGACACTTTTTTTTGGTGCGCCAGGACCATTCACAGTTGAGCTCACTCAGTTTAGCACTGATTGGCTATTATTTCATACTTTTTTATCAAGGGAGGCCAAATGCTCGCTGGCTTCCCTTGCATTCAATGCTATGGGCGGCAACAATGTTATACTCTTTTGGACCAGACAGCATCAGATAGATGTCCTACACATACTGAGACAGAGCGACGCTGTTTCGCTCGTGCTGATGTTTCTCCGGTGAGATACATTCAGCCTCTTGCGAATTGAAGGAAAATGATGAAACTAAGAGAGACGATAGATCAATTATTTTATATGTTTTCATTTTTCTCTTGGTCCATGAATATATTAATACAGAATTACAATCTCATGATGCAGTAATGACCCAATGTTGCCACGATTTAGGGATTTACGGCCTGTACAGGTCTGGAACGATGCACCCATTTGATTTTATTTTAACCAAAGCTCAAGATCACAGTCTTGGCATCGTAAAGGACCATAACTGTATTACCATTATTGCTCTTTGTTTTTGTTGTCAATTGTCTGTCAGTGTTTTATCTGTTGTTGCTTATGGATGCTGTGTGGGTTGTCTGCCACCAAGTGGCATGTTTTGTTATGTCCTGCAGATTTGTTTTATAAACTCCAATAAAATATATGAAAGAGACAAACTTAGTAAGCAGTAATGACCCAATGTTGCCACAATTTAGGGATTGTCAGTGATGATCATGCATTGCCTTTAACATAAAACAACCTCAATATTTGTAGGACCTGCATTTCATTAGACACTTCTTCAGGCACCACAAGCAGCAGATGCAGGCTTTCAGCATACAGCGAGCACAGGCATTTTCCTACAAACAGTAAAGACATTCTGCATTTTCTCCTTTCACCCATTGTCTGGCTTGACTTGATAAACTGATAGTTGGTATAAGTCAAAGTGAGTATGTTTAAAGGCACAATCTGTGACATTTCTTGCTTCATAATGAATGGTAAAATCTGCCAAGACAGCCATTACCTCTTCATTCCAATGTGGAATTAGAATTCTGTTGTTGATGTCTGAAAACCTTCCATACACCTGCAATAGGTCCTTGTTTCACATTTCTGATTCACACTTATTCTACCTAGATCAGTAAAACAATTATAACACTCCTGTTTAAACTGTTAACCATGTTTGTATTGAGAAGGTAAAACAATGTATCAAGAATGAAGAGAGAGTAACCATGTGAAGGGTTAATTCTGTTCCAGAGCACAGAGCAACACTGGGTGGGGAGGAGCAGGTTGATGTCACTTTGCTAAAGTGAAACTGAAGTTGCTAGATATGCTGTATGTTGCACACATTAATAACCTCTCTCAAACTCTTCAGAAATCTCTCTTAAACGGCTACACAGCCTCCTATGTTTTTTAAACTACAGTAAATACTAGAGCAAAATCAGAGAACAGGTTCACACTATTTTAGACAGACAGGTGAGTAGAGATTTACAACGATCAGGAAGAAATATTACCTTGTATAATTATTCTATGGTAATCTCCTGTTTTCTTCATCTACAGTAACGTTACATATGTTTAACTATATTTAGTACATTGTCAAATTTATACTATATGTAGTACGGCTAAACAACTTTAATCAAGATTGGTTAATGTCTCTTAATGCCGTGTTGACAATGACACTGAAACTATCGAGAGCTGACCTTTTCCAGGAAATGGAATAGGCTCTGTTAAAAATATAAATATTGTATTAATGAATGATTGATTATAATCTGGAGCTGGAGTCTATTATTATTTTGATCCGAAGGTTTGCAGCAATTTGCTAAATAAAAATGTTAAACTTTAACTATGCTTTACAGTTTCGACTTTGCTCTGTCTCTCTCTAGATATGGCTTCCTCCAGCATTCTACTTTCTGAAGAGCAGTTTGTGTGCTCCATCTGTCTGGATGTGTTCACTGAGCCAGTCACCACTTCATGTGGACACAACTTCTGCATTGACTGTGTCACAAAGTACTGGAATAGCAAGGACCTGTGCCAATGTCCTCTGTGTAAGGAGAAATTCTACAGACAACCTGAGCTTCGTGTCAACACAACGTTAAGACAGGTTGTAGAGAATTTTAAAAAGATGAGAGACAGAGGTAAAGATGAGTCCCCTCCCAAACCCGGAAAAGTAGCTTGTGACGTCTGCACTGGGAAGAAGCTCAGTGCCATGAAGTCCTGCCTGCTCTGTCTAACCTCTTACTGTGAGACTCACCTGGAGCCTCATCATATAGCCCCAGCCTTAAAGAGACACAAACTTGTTGACCCTGTGGAGAACCTGGAAGACAGGATCTGTAAGAAACATGACAGACTCCTGGAGCTGTTCTGTAGGACTGACCAGACGTGTGTGTGTCAAACATGTGTGTGTCAGGCAGACCACAAGACTCATGACACTGTCCCTATAGAGGAAGAGTGTGGAGAGAGGAAGGCTCAGCTGGGGAAAACTGAGGCAGAAGTGCAGCAGATTATCCAGGAGCGACTGAAGAAGGTTGAAGAGATCAGACTCTCAGTAGATCGCAGCAAGAGAGATGTAGGTAGAGAGATAGCAGACAGCGTGCACGTCTTCACTGCTCTGGTTCGTTCCATTGAGAAAAGCCAGGCTGAGCTCATTGAGGTGATTGAGGAGAAGCAGAAAGCAGTAGAGAGGCAGGCTGAAGGGTTCATTAAAGAGCTGGAGTAGGAAATCACTGAGGTAAAGAGGAGAAGCACTGATCTGTAGCAGCTCTCACAGACTGAAGACCACCTCCAACTTCTCCAGAACTTCCCATCCATAGTGTGCACCCCTCCACCCACCAAGGACTGGTCTGAGATCAGTGTTCACAGTGATCTGTGTGTGGGGACTGTGAGGAGAGCAGTGTCTCAGCTGGAAGATACACTGAATAAAGAGATGGAGAATCTGCCTGAAGTCAAACTGAAGAGGATTCAGCAGTATGCAGTGGATGTGACTCTGGACCCTGATACATCACATCCCAAACTCATCCTGTCTGAAGATGGGAAACAAGTAAGATTTGGAGAAACAACACAGAATCTTCCTGACAATCCAAAAAGGTTTAATCAGTATTGGATTGTCCTTGGAAAGGATGGCTTCTCCTCAGGAAGATTTTACTATGAGGTGATGGTTAAGGGGAAGACTAGTTGGAGTTTAGGACTGGCCAGAGAGTCCACTGACAGGAAGGGGACTATCACATTGAGCCCTGAACATGGACTCTGGACTGTGATACTAAGTGATGGGAATGAGTACCAAGGCTGCACCTCCCTCCCTGTCCTCCTCTCCCTGAGAGAGAAGCCCCAGAAGGTTGGGGTGTTTGTGGACTATGAGGAGGGTCAGGTCTCCTTTTATGATGTGGAGGCCAAGTCTCATATCTACACTTTCACTGGCTGCACCTTTACAGAGAAGCTCTTTCCATACTTCGGCCCCTCTGATGATGATGATGGTAAAAACTCCGCCCCTCTCATCATCTCTCCTGTCAATCACACATGCTGATTCAACGATGGAAAGGAAACTGTTTTTTCCAGACATTTTAAAATGCACATTTACAAATTGTAAACATACTGACAGGTCACATGATTTGAATATCCACGTTGTCCTCTGAAATTGTATCCTCAAATGAGAATGTAATGTTTCTCTCAACCTCTTATTCTCTCTCTAAGTGAATGTGGTGATTAAGGACGTACTCAGCCTTTAAACTTGTTTTGGATGTAGGTGAATGTGACAAAGGACTTTAAAGCGCAAATCCACCGTTGAAACAGTAACAAAGTGCTTTGGTAAAAAGCTGAGGGATGTGCCTGGATATAATTAACCACTCTCAGATTAATAGACAGAGCTATGGATGCAAGGACTGACCATCCATTATATCAAAATTATAGTTTTAACCATGTTTTGAGGCAATACAGTTTATTTTTACATTTAAAATGTTCACAAAATTTGGAGAGAAACAAGCTTACATTTTGGGATCAAATGGGGTGTGACAGTTGAACTAAGCTGATGAGGCATTTATAAGTCATATTTTTCAAGAATCAATAGGTGTATATCATTCATTTAGAAGTCCAAAAATGGATTTTGAAACTACAGATTACCCGTTCTAGCTTGTTGTTGCTACTGTATAAGTGAATGTGGTAAAATACTTACTCAGCCTTCGAGCTGGTTACACAGTTCTGCACTTCGATAAAGGACATACTTTTCCATTGAGCTGGCTGTGGATCCAAGACCGTGAATATAATATAACCTGTCTTCAGTAGGTTGTTGGTTTAGGATAGTGATTTTGATAAAACACATACTTTTCCTTTGAGCTGGTGGTGGATGTAGGTTGGGTTGAGACCAGGGATCTTAAACAGGGTTATGATGAAGGAGCCTTTGGCCACGTTGCCCAGGTTGTAGTGGGCCAGACGCAGCATAGACGACAGGATGAGGGTCAGTGGCAGGTGGGATTTATTCCTGATGTCCACCACAGGGTACATGAAAATCAGAGTTAGAAATAGACAAACTCATACAGGACAGACCTGGGTTCACAATATATTTGTTTTCTTTCAGATACTTTGAGCGTTTGATTGAGTAGGTATGGCGTGCCAGATGAGCAGAGTCTGTACTTTTGGGACTATTTCATTTCTTCTGTTGCATCAGGAGAGCTCAATCAAGTGCAGCTAACGAATTTCACAGAAAAACAAATACTTTGAACCCTGGGCTGATACGGGGATTTTTCCTATTTAACACAAATATTTAATGGTATTAATTAAATATACTGTTTTGTTGGGTGTGTATATATATATATATATATATATATATATATATATATATATATATATATATATTGTTTTTAGGACATCCTGACACAAACCCATGTCCCCCATAGAACGGATCCTCTCCTGCCCCACAGCTCTCACAAACAGATGGACATTGCTTGTTTTCCTTTCTTTTATTACCCTGCACAAAAATGTTATCAAAAATACGATTGATTAAAACGTATGAAGGGAATAGAGATAGTCATATACGATCCCTTTGTTCATCGATGCAGTATTACAAACTCAATAAGCAGTAATGACCCAATGTTTCCACAATTTAAGTATTGTCTGTTATGATCATTCATTGCCTCTGGCATAAGACAACCTCAATATTTGTAGGACCTGCATTTCATATATTAAACTAAAATAAAACATCCTCATAAGAGTAAATGGCTCTTTCATATTTGATCCACCATATTAAAATGATCCTGTTAACAGGTGAGGCCGAACAACTTTTCACAAATCAAAAATCACAAACTTTAAAAAATGTCCATGTAAGAACGTTTCTGTTATGCTAGTCAGTTATATTTGTCAAAATTGTATTAGATTTACCAATTCAAGACAAGATGCGAACATGATCATCATTACCACAATCCAAGAATTCATTTGAGATACAAAACACTTGTAGTGTACCGTGGTAGTGGTGACAAAATAACAGTGATGACATGGAATGCATTTTCAAAATCAATCACAATACTTTGACTCAAGAGGCTTAACTTAAAAACATCAACTCTCAGCCTGTAAAATAGCATCAAACTACACTAACAATATTCTTGATGGATGTACTTCTGTTACCTAAAACATTTGTCACAAAAACACATTGTGCTTTTTAAAAAATCCAAAGCTTTCATGTAAAGTGTTCCATAACTTAAAAAACAGGTTACCAAAAATATTGTAGTCCCTGGAAGTGGCGTAATATCATGGAAACATTTGGAATGCCTTTTGGTTTGCGTCTTCTGGTTTGGTCAAGAAAAAGTCCCACCTCCATGAGTCTACAACAATAAACAAATGGAGTGTTAAACTTTACTACCGTCTTCATCAGCGTCATCGTTTTGGGTATATCCTCACCTACATCCGAGGCGGCAGGTAGCCTAGTGGTTAGAGTGTTGGGCCAGTAACCGACAGGTTGGTGGCTCCAATCTCTGAGCTGACAAGGTAAAAATCTGTTGTTCTGTCCCTGAACAAGGCAGTTAACCCACTGTTCACAGGCTGCCATTGTACATAAGAATTTGTTCTTAACACACTTGCCTAGTTAAAAATATTAAATCTGACTCTAGATAATGGAGGTAAATGAATGTATTCTCTGTTGGAAAAGTTTTTTTAACTCACCATGGGCTTCATCTCACGAACGTCTCCATCTGCCTCCGGCCGATCCCTTCCCGCCATATTCTTACTGTTCTGTACAAACTCCTAAAGAGGGAGAGAGAAAGAATGAGATAACAGGGCAAGTTTGGTGTAAAATGTGCACAAACGCTAATCGCCATTTGGAAATGGAGTAAAAGTGGTACTCGGTAAAAACAAAGTCTATGTTCCATTATCCACACTAACAAACCACAAAAAATGTACAGTGTGATACATTGGAATGCTAGTGTGGATAATGGAACAGAGACATATATACAGTGGTGTAAAGTACTTAAGCAAAAATACTTTAATGTACTACTTAAGTTGTTTTTTTAGGTGTCTGTACTTTACTATATATACTTTTGCCAACTTTTACTTTTACTTCACTACATTCTTAAAGAAAATAAGGTACTTTTTACTCCATACATTTTCCCTGACACCCAAAAGTACTCATTACATTTTGACAGGAAAATGGTCTAATTCACACACTATTCAAGAGAACATCCCCGGTCATCCCTATTGCCTCTGATCTGGCGGACTCACGAAACACAAATTCTTTGTTTGTAAATTATGTCTGAGTGTTGGAGTGTGCCCCTGGCTATCCATCAATAAAAAAATTAAGAAAATTGTGCCGTCTTGTTTGCTTAATATAAGGATTTTTTAAAATTATTTATACTTTTGATACTTAAATCCATTTTAGCAATTCCATTTACTTTTGATACTTAAGTATATTTAAAACCAAGTACTTTTATCTTTTACTCAAGTAGTATTTTACTGGGTAACTTTCACTTTTACTTTAGTCATTTTCTATTAAGGTATCTTTACTTTTACTCAAGTATGACGATTGGGTACTTTTTCCACCTCTGCATTTATAAGGCAGCGTCCCGATTCTCCATCCTTCTTCCAAAGTGAGCATGGCCGGGGCTGCCGTCGTTGTTCTTGGTGTCCACGGCGAAGCAGAGGAAGAGCACATCTACCACGATCTCAAAGACAGACAGGAAGCAGTGGGACACCAGCCAGGAGAACAGGCAGATGATGAGCAGGGGCAGGACCCACACCGTGTAGTCCCGCTGGAAGTTGAACTCCAGCACGCCAGCGAACGCCGTGCACGAGATGATCAGTACCTGGACTTACAACACACAGACACACTCATGGATGAAAGGAAAGATGGAGAGAAAGGGGGGTGGGAAAGGGAGAAAAGAGGAAAGAGAAAGAAAGATAGACATAGAGAAAAGAGAGACAACGATTAGTATTATTATACTAGAAAAATAAACACAAATAAGGAACTGACAATAAACAATCCAAAATTGGCATCGCTGTGCGGCCGTTACCTTTCCCAGGAAGAGGACAAAGTCCCTCACGGTGTTGATGGTTGCCAATCTGAGGGCATTCTCTACCAGGAGGATGAAGGTGTCACATGTCGACATACAGAAACTGCTGATGTTGAAACCTGTCGCCGTGTACGCGTTCTGTGGTGAAAACAGACAAAGAGACAGAAGTATCATCAATAGCAATTTGTGATTGCTGTCATCTTGGAATGAGTCTCGCTTATCAAATAGATTGTTGTCAATGATATTACGTGTAATAGTAAGAATAATCAACATCTCAGATGACAATCAATCTGATTCTGATCGAACACTTACTTGATTCAGGTTTTCAGCATACAGCGAGTACAGTCATTTAACTACAAACAGTAAAGACATTGAGCTTTAGTTCTCCACCCATTGTCTGGCTTGACTTGACAAACTGGTAGTTGTCATACGTGAAAATGTGTATATTTAAAGGCACAATCTGGGATATTTCATTCTGCTAATGTAGCCCTTCCTGCAGTCAAATTACCTAATGGCTTCATGGGTGGAATGTTATAAATATTTCTCAGAATTTCAGAATGAATAAACATTATTTTTTTAAATAAGCCGAAATTCTGGTTTTTCTATGTCAAACAGTTTTGTTATATTTCAGTCTTCTGTGATGTATATAAAGTGTAATATTGGAATGTAAACTCAAAATGTATTACATTTCAACTCTATATTTGACATGGTATAAGTGTATTATTTTTGTTTTTCCCATAACCATGTGTGTGAGGTGTATACTTTTGTTTCAAAGAAGATTTGTTAAGACTACCAAGAATAACTCTGTGACCCTGATATAGCCCACTGCAGTAAAAGGTTCATTAATGATCAATTGTACCTCACACTAAGTATGAATTTGTCCTGCTGGGTGACCTAAACTGGGACATGCTTAAACCACCTGACCAAGTCCTACAGCAATGGGACTCCCTAAATCTTTCTCAGATTATTACCATTCCCACAACGTATGACTCCAAACACCCAGAAAAGGCTACTCTCCTCGATGTTATCCTCACAAATAATCCTGATAGGTATCAGTCTGGTTTTTTCTGTAGTGACCTTAGTGATCACTGTTTTACAGCCTGTGTTCGTAATGGCTGCTCAGTGAAACCACCTGTCCTGATTTGTCATAGACGCTTGCTCTAAAACTTTAATGAGCAACCCTTCCTCCATGAACTGGCCTCTGTAAAATGGTTTAGAATCAGCTCTGTTGAAGACGCTTGGACCTTCTTTTTTAAATATTTTCAGTGGTATTGTTAACAGACACGCCCCCGTAAAGAAAATTATAATTAAAAACAGGTTCAGCCATTGGTTCGACCGTGATCTTCCAGAGTTACTCCACCTCAAGAATTGCATTTGGCAAAAGGCTCAGCACCCGCACAATCAAGCTGACTGGCTCTCGTATAGTGTTCTCTCGGGTATGCAATCTGGTTTCCGCTCAGTTTATGGATGTGTCACTGCAACCTTAAAGGTCCTCAATGATGTCACCATTGCTCTTGATTCTAAGCAATATTGTGCTGCTATTTTTATTGACATGGCCAAAGCTTTTGATACGGTAGACCATTCCATTCTTGTGGGCCGGCTAAGGAGTATTGGTGTATCTGAGGGGTCTTTGGCCTAGTTTGCTAACTTCCTCTATGTATGTATAAAGTCAGAAAATCTGCTGTTTAACCTGTTGGGGCTAGGGGGCAGTATTTTCACGGCCGGATAAAAAAACGTACCCTATTTAAACTGGTTACTACTCTTGCCCAGAAATGAGAATATGCATGTAATTAGTAGATTTGGATAGGACACACTCTAAAGTTTCTAAAACTGTTTGAATGGTGTCTGTGACTATAACAGAACTCATATGGCAGGCCAAAACCTGAGAAGATTCCATACAGGAAGTGCCCTGTCTGACAATTTGTTGTCCTTCTGTTGCATCTCTATCAAAAATAAAGCATCTGTGCTGTAACATGACACTTTCTAAGGCTTCCATTGGCTCTCTAAAGCCGCCAGAAAGTGGAATGGGGTGTCTGCTGTCTCTGGGCAAAGTACAGCAGCAGAGTTTGTAAGTGGTCAGCCTGGGGACAGTGAGACTCAGATGCGCATTCACGAGACTTCTCCATTTTTTTCTTTCAGTCTTTGAATGAATACTACGTTGCCCGGTTGGAATATTAGCGCTATTTTACGAGAAAAGTAGCATAAAAATTGTTTTTAAACAGCGTTTGACATGCTTCTAAGTACGGTAATGGAATATTTTGACATTTTTTGTCACGAAATGCGCTCGCACGTTACCATTTGGATAGTGACCCGAACGCACGAACAAAACGGAGGTATTTTGATATAACTATGGATTATTTGGAACCAAAACAACATTTGTTGTTGAAGTAGAAGTCCTGGGAGTGCATTTTGACGAAGAACAGCAAAGGTAATCCAAATTTTCTAATAGTAATTCTGAGTTTATTGAGCCCCGACGTTGGCAGGTGTCTGAATAGCTAGCCTGTGATGGACGAGCAATGTACTCAGAATATTACAAAATGTGCTTTCGCCGAAAAGCTATTTTAAAATCTGGCACCGCGATTGCATAAAGGAGTTCTGTATCTATAATTCTTAAAATAATTGTTATGTTTTTTGTCAACGTTTATCGTGAGTAATTTAGTAAATTCACCGGAAGTTTTCGGTGGGTATGCTAGTTCTGAACATCAAATGCTAATGTAAAAAGCTGTTTTTTTATATAAATATGAACTTGATTGAACAAAACATGCATGTATTGTATAACATAATGTCCTAGGAGTGTCATCTGATGAAGATCATCAAAGGTTAGTGCTGCATTTAGCTGTGGTTTTGGTTTTTGTGACATTATATGGTAGCTTGAAAAATGGGTGTGTGATTATTTCTGGCTCGGTACTCTCCTGACATAATCTAATGTTTTGCTTTTGTTGTAAAGCCTTTTTGAAATCGGACAATGTGGTTAGATAAAGGAGAGTCTTGTCTTTAAAATGGTGTAAAATAGAAAATATTTTTTTTTTGCATTTTTGGGGTATTTATAATTCGCGCCACTCTATACCATTGGATATTGGTGAGGCGTTCCGCTAGCGGAACATCTGTCCCTAACAGGATAACATAATGTCCTAGGAGTGTCATCTGATGAAGATCATCAAAGGTTAGTGCTGCATTTAGCTGTGTTTTGGGTATTTGTGATGCATGCTAGTTGCTTGGAAATGGCTGTGTGGATTTTTGTGTTTATGTACTCTCCTAACATAATCTAATGTTTTGCTTTCGCTGTAAAGCCTTTTGGAAATCGGACAACGTGGTTCGATTCAGGAGAAGTGTATCTATAAAATGGTGTAAAATAGTCCTATGTTTGAGAACTTTGAATTATGACATTATGTGGTTTTAAATTTGGCGCTCTGATTTTTCACTGGCTGTTGAATAGTGTGGGACGATTTCGTCCCACCTCCCCTGGAGAGGTTAAGCCACTGCCTGTCACCAAGGGAGTACCCCAAGGCTCGATCCTAGGCCCCACACTCTTCTCAATTTACATCAACAACATAGCTCAGGCAGTAGGAAGCATCCATTTATATGCAGATGATAGTCTTATACTCAGCTGGCCCCTCCCCGGATTTTGTGTTAAATGCTCTACAACAAAGCTTTCTTAGTGTCTAACAAGCTTTCTCAGGCTAAAGTTAAATCTAGACTTTACCTCTATCATAATCGCTCCTCTTTCACCCCAGCTGCCAAACTAACCCTGATTCTGATGACCATCCTACCCATGCTAGATTACAGAGATGTAATTTATAGATCGGCAGGTAAGGGTGCTCTCGAGCGGTTCTTTACCATTCGGCCGTCAGATTTGCCACCAATGCTCCTTATAGGACACATCACTGCACTCTATACTCCTCTGTAAACTGGTCATCTCTGTAAACTGGTCATCGCAAGAACCACTGGTTGATGCTTATTCATAAAACCCTCTTAGGCCTCACTCCCCCCTATCTGAAATATCTACCGCAGCCCTCATCCTCCACATACAACACCCGTTGTACCAGTCACATTCTGTTAAAGGTCCCCAAAGCACACACATCCCTGGGTCGCTCCTCTTTTCAGTTCGCTGCAGCTAGCGACTGGAACGAGCTGCAACAAACACTCAAACTGGACAGTTTTATCTCATTCTCTTCATTCAAAGACTCAATCATGGACACTCTTACTGACAGTTGTGGCTGCTTTGAGTGATGTATTGTTTGTTGTCTCAACATTCATGCCCTTTGTGCTGTTGTCTGTGCCCAATAATGTTTGTACCATGTTTTGTGCTGCTACCATGTTGTGTTTCTACCATGTTGTTGTTATGTTGTGTTGCTACCATGCTGTGTTGCCATGTGTTGCTGCCTTGCTATGGTATTGTCTTAGGTCTCTCTTTATGTAGTGTTGTGTTGTCTCTCTTGTCGTGATGTACGTTTTGTCCTATATTTACATTTAATTTATTTACACATTTTAATCCCAGCCCCTGTCTCCGCAGGAGGCCTTTTGTCTTTTGGTAGGCCGTCATTGTAAGTAAGAATTTGTTCTTAACTGACTTGTTTAGTTAAATAAAGGTTAAATATAAGTACCTAGACTGACAGTATTTGTTTATCCCCTGTGAATTCTATTGTAGTTGATGTCTTTAAAGAAAAACTTCAATACATCTGCAGTAATCCCTTGTTTAGCATTTCTGATTCACACTTTTGTATCAAGAATGTATCAAGCATGAAGAGAGGTCAGATTTGTGAAGGGTTAATTCTGTTCCAGAGCACAGATTAGCACTGGGTGGGGAGCAGCATGTCAACGTCACTTTACTGAAGTGAAACTGAAGTGTGTAGACGTACTGTCTGTTGTGCACACAAGCAAACGTTCTAACTCTTCTGAAACAAATGCTAAGGCAGCTCTTTTTTTTATACTACACTATATAGTACTAAAAAATCTGAGAAAGCGCCCACACTCTTTCACACACACAGATACAGGTGAGTAGAGATTAACAAGGGCAGGTGAAGATACATTCTACTGTGTGAATTCTTGTATTCTCTTGTTTGCTTTATCGACTACAGTACCTATGTTTAACTTAATTTTGTACCATGACTAATTTAAACTGTATGTTGTATGGTGAAACAACTTTAATCAACATTGGTTAGTGTCTCTAAATGCCATGTTGACAGTGGCACTGAAACTATCGAGAGCTGAATCATTCCAGGAAATAATTTATAGTTCCACCTTTGTCTAGATATGGCTTCCTCCAGTATTCTCCTGTCTGAAGAGCAGTTCCTGTGCTCTATCTGTCTGGATGTGTTCACTGAGCCAGTCACCACTTCTTGTGGACACAACTTCTGCATTGACTGTATCACAAAGTACTGGAATAGCAAGGACCTGTGTCACTGTCCGCTGTGTAAGGAGAAATTCTCCAAACGACCTAAACTTCGTGTCAACACAATGTTAAGAGAAGTTGTAGGGAATTTTAAAAGCTTGAGAGACAGAGGTAAAGATGAGTCCCCTGCCAAACTTGGAAAAGTGCCCTGTGACGTCTGCACTGGGACGAAGCGCAAGGCCCTGAAGTCCTGCCTGGTGTGTCTGGCTTCTTACTGTGAGACTCACCTGGATCCTCATCATATAGCCCCAGCCTTCAAGAGGCACAAACTGGTCGACCCTGTGGAGAACCTGGAAGACAGGATGTGCAAGAAGCATGACAGACTCCTGGAGCTGTTCTGTAGGACTGACCAGACATGTGTGTGTCAAACATGTGTGTGTCAAGCAGACCACAAGACTCATGACACTGTCCCTATAGAGGAAGAGTGTGGAGAGAGGAAGGCTCAGCTGGGGAAAACTGAGGCAGAAGTGCAGCAGATAATCCAGGAGAGACTGAAGAAGGTTAAAGAGATCAAACTCTCAGTAGATCTCAGCAAGAGAGATGCAGAGAGGGAGAGAGCAGACAGCATACAGGTCTTCACTGCTTTGGTTCACTCCATTGAGAAAAGCCAGGCGGAACTGATTGAGGTGATTGAGGAGAAGCAGAAAGCAGTAGAGAGGCAGGCTGAAGGGCTCATTAAAGAACTGGATCAGGAAATCACTGAGCTAAAGAGGAGAAGCACTGATCTGAAGCAGCTCTCACAGACTGAGGACCACCTCCAACTTCTCCAGAGCTTCCCATCCATAGTGTGCACACCTCAACCCACCAAGGACTGGTCTGAGATCAGTGTTCACAGTGATCTGTGTGTGGGGACTGTTAGGAAAGCAGTGTCTCAGCTGGAGGAGACACTGAATAAAGAGATGGAGAAGCTGCCTGAAGTCAAACTGAAGAGGATTCAGCAGTATGCAGTGGATGTGACTCTGGACCCTGATACAGCAAATCTCTATCTCATCCTGTCTGAGGATGGGAAACAAGTAAGACTTCAAAATACACCACAGAAACTTCCTGACAATCCAAAAAGGTTTAATCAGTATTTAATTGTCCTTGGAAAGGATGGCTTCTCCTCAGGAAGATTTTATTATGAGGTGACAGTTAAGGGGAAGACTGACTGGGATTTAGGAGTGGCCAGAGAGTCCACTGACAGGAAGGGGATTATATCACCTAGTTCTGAGGATGGAGTCTGGACTGTGGTCCTGAGGGATTGGAATCAGTACACAGCCTGTGCCTCCCCCCAAGTTTATCTCTCCCTGATAGAGAAACCCCAGAAGGTGGGCGTGTTTGTGGACTATGAGGTGGGTCAGGTCTCCTTTTATGATGTGGAGGCCAAGTCTCATATCTACTCTTTCACTGGCTGCACTTTCACTGAGAAGCTCTACCCATACTTCAGCCCCTGTGATAATGATGATGGTAAAAACTCAGCTCCTCTCATCATATCTCCTGTCAATCACACACACTGATTAAACAATGGAACTAACTTATAACTTACAAATCATGAAATATATCAATATATTTACAAAATAGTATATTTATTCATGTGACATGGCACACGATTAGAATATCCACAGATGTCCTCTGAAATAGTATCAACAAATGAAAATGGAAACTGTTTTGTACATCTAAACCACGGATAATAAATGCTTGTATTTGCTGAAAACGAAGACTATCAACTGGAATGAATTTAAATAAAAGTTATACAAGGTATGTTGCTTTGATTATTTATATAATTTACCCACAATTATTTTAGGGAAAATTTTCCTTTAAAGCAGGGTTCACCAAGTGTTGGACATATAAGAGTGTAAAAACACCAGGAAATAATCTCCAATTTATTTACATTTTGGAAACCTGTTCCAAAGTATTCCAACGCATAATAGAGACACGTGATCGTATACAAATGTAAGCAAGGATTGAAATTATTACGTTTCTATCAAATGTTATATCTGTTTGTGCTTTGTGCAGTCATTTTTTCATTTAATTTATTAGGATCCCCATTAGCCGACGTCAATGTTACTGGGGTCCAACACATAACAAAAAATGCATTACAGACAAAATACTTGAAAATGTACATACATTTAAAATATTAACATCTAATGCTCATCTATCAGTTACATATACATGTCACTACATACACACAAAAAGTAGGTCACATGGGGGAGAGGCGTTGTGTCATGAGGTGTTGCTTTATTTGTTATTTGAAACCAGGTTTGCTCTTCAATACTTGGGCTAATGAGATGGAATGGAGTTCCATACATTCATGTCTCTGTATAATACTGTTCGATTCCTTGAATTTGTTCTGGAACTAGGGACTGTGAAAAGACCCCTGGTGGCACGTCTGGTGGGGTAAGTGTATGTGTCAGAGCTGTGTATAAGTTGACTATGCTAACCATTTGGAATTTCCAACATATGTTTCTTATACAAACAAGAAGTGATGCAGTCAGTTTGTCCTCAACTCTTAGCCAAGAGAGACTGGCATGCCTAGTATTAATATTAACCCTCTGATTACAATGAAGAGCAACACGTGCCACACTATTCTGGGCCAGCTACAACTAAACTAGGTCCGTCCTTGCAGCACTTGACCATATGACTAGACACTAATCAAGATAAGATAAAACTAGAGCCTGCAGAACTTGCTATGTGGAGTGTGGTGTCTTAAACGCAAAGCATCTATTTATTACGGACAGACCTTTCCCCCTCTTTACAACCATTGAATCTATATGTTTTTACCATGAGGTAACATCAAGTCATTTCATGTCCTCAATTTGCTCAACAGCCACACCATTCATTACCAGATTCAACTGAAGTCTAGAATTTAGGGAATGATTTGAACCCAATATAGTGCTCTTAGTTTTAGAGATGATCAGGACCAGATTATTACTGGCCACCCATTCTAAAAATGTACAATCTAGAAATTATGTGTAATTATGTTCTGGCCCTCAACCATCCACTCAAAACAAAATGGCCCGCTGCTGAATGTAGTTGATGATAAAGGATGTACTCAGCTATTGAACTGTTTGTTGATGTAGGTGAATGTAACAAAGGACTTAGTCTGCCTTAAAGCTGGTTATTGATACGCTAAGTGAACGTGATAAGGGACATACTCAGCCTTTGCGCTGGCTCTGGATCTGAGACACTGAATATGACAAGGGACGTAGTGTGCCTTTAAAGGCCCAATGTAGCCGTTTTCATCTCAATATCAAATGATTGCTGGATAACATTACTTTAATAGTTTCCATTAAAATGGTAAAACAAATATATATTTTTTTATTTATATTTGCAAAAACGATTGCTCAAGCAAGAATTTTGCTAGGAATCTCTGGGAGTGGTCTGAGTGAGGGACCTAATTGGAAGGGCCTAATGGGAGGGAGATGTAACCTGCAAACTAGCTGTTACTGGCAGAGAGGTTTGTAACTCTCTGTTATTGGTCTATTAACTTATATCGGCTGGTGATATCACCAGGCAGGCTATAAGTCCACCCATGCAACACCTGCTGATTAGAAGGTCCTGTGTAGATTGTATTTATAACCAGAAACTATCAGGAAATAACATAGATCAAATTCTTTCACACTTTTACTATGTTAGCAAAGACAGTAAAGTATGAAGATAGGCAGAAACTGCTTCTCCAATAGAAATCCCCATCACACTTGTAGGCGATGTCATGGTGACATTGGCTAGCTAATCTCATGCACAGCGTCAAAGCACGTCATCAGGTCTAACGGTCGTTTCGCACCGGAACGCGCCTTTGGAGTCTGTCAAATCAAAGGCAGTCCTTCGATATGAAGTTGTTTTTGACAAATGAAAACGTGTCAATTTGTCACTTTCACGAGGTTGGAGTAATAACATGTTCAAAGACTGAAGACATTGGTTTGAATTGAGGTTGTGTCTTTAGAGTTAGAGGAAATGGACAGGTAGGGAAGAATTGTTCACTTCTCTCATTGACTTTTCAAACCCAAAACCCTGGCCTGGTCTACTTGGTCTGTTTCGCAAGCCTTTTGGAAGTCTCTCGAAGTTGCTCCTCTGGATTTAAAATATTGACTGCACAGGGCCTTTAAGCTGGGTGTTGATACTGGGCAAGTACATACGATACATACTTTTCTTTGAGCTAGTTGTGGATGTGGGTGAATATGATCAAATCCATACTTTTCCTTTGAGCTGGTTGTGGATGTGGGTGTGGACAGGGTTCCTGGATTCACATATTTGTTTAAAAAAAACAAAAAAAATTGTGTTTGATTGAGCCTAATGTGCATCGATTATATTTTACACACATTTTTGGACAATATCACTTAACACTGTCTGCATTATATATGATTGATTGATCCAAAGGGCCGTATTTACACGTCATTGATGTTCCCTGTCACCCCTCCTTCAACATCAATCCACACTGGCAGGCCATCTTCTTAGAGACGATCAAAGATCCTTTTCACCAGGGCATGGTCGTGCCACTGGTATGACAGCTTCACAAGAGATGGAATCTTCTCCCTACCAGATAGAATGCAGTTGATACAAGCAAAGTTAGGACATTCTGGAAATGTTGGTTGTAGCCCCTGATGGTTGTCTTTTAAGAGGTAGGTAGTATGAGAATGTGGCTTAGACAATGCATACGCTGTGTGTGGCTTGGTTTCCCAGGTAGCACAGTAGGCCTACTTAGACCAATGGATGAGGGACACATGCTTACTCTAGAGATGCACAGTGTGTGAAATATGTATCTTTCACCTAAAGCACTTTACATTTTAGCATTCTCTCTGATGCCTCAAAAGCATGTTGACTCAGGATGGTAAGTTGGTGGTTGAAGGTATCCCTCTAGTGGTGTGGGGGCTGTGCTTTGGCAAAGTGGGTGGGGTTATATCCTGCCTGTTTGGCCCTGTCCGGGGGTATCATCGGATGGGGCCACAGTGTCTGCTGACCCCTCCTGTCTCAGTCTCCAGTATTTATGCTGCAGTAGTTTATGTGTCGGGAGGCTAGGGTCAGTCTGTTATATCTGCAGTATTTCTCCAGTGTCCTGTGTGAATTTAAGTATGCTCTCTCTAATTTCCTCTTTCTCTCTCTCGGGGGACCTGAGCCCTAGGACCATGCCTCAGGATTACCTGGCATGATGACTCCTTGCTGTCCCCAGTCCACCTGGCCGTGCTGCTGCTCCAGTTTCAACTGTTCTGCCTGCGGCTATGGAACCCTGACCTGTTCACCGGACGTGCTACCTGTCCCAGACCTGCTGTTTTCAACTCTCTAGAGACAGCAGGAGCGGTAGAGATACTCTCAATGATCGGCTATGAAAAGCCAACTGAGATTTACTCCTGAGGTGCTGACCTGTTGCACCCTCGACAACTACTGTGATTATTATTATTTGACCATGCTGGTAATTTATGAACAATTGAACATCTTGGCCATGTTCTGTTATAATCTCCACCCGGCACAGCCAGAAGAGGACTGGCCACCCCTCATAGTCTGGTTCCTCTCTAGGTTTCTTCCTGGGTTTTGGCCTTTTTAGGGAGTTTTTCCTAGCCACTGTGCTTCTACACCTGCATTGCTTGCTGTTTGGGGTTTTAGGCTGGGTTTCTGTATAGCACTTTGAGATATCAGCTGATGTAAGAAGGGCTCTATAAATACATTTGATTTGATTTGACTGATGATGGTAATGTGCACAGCAAAGGGGGAATTTGTGGCTTAGACGTCCCTTGTTCTATGAATACAGAATTACAAACTCAATAAGCAGTAATGACCCAATGTTGCCACAAATAAGGAATTTACGCCCTATTCAGGTCCGGAACGATGCACCCATTTGATTGTATTTTAACCAAAGCTCAAGATCGCAGTCTTGGCATCGTAAAGGACCATAACTGTATTACCATTATTGCTCTTTGTTTTTGTTGTCAATTGTCTGTCAGTGTTTTATCTGTTGTTGTTTATGGATGCTGTGTGGGTTGTCTGCCACCAAGTGGCATGTTTTGTTATGTCCTGCATTTATGTTTTATAAACTCCAATAAAATATATGAAAGAGACAAACTTAGTAAGCAGTAATGACCCAATGTTGCCACAATTTAGGGATTGTCAGTGATGATCATGCATTGCCTTTAACATAAAACAACCTCAATATTTGTAGGACCTGCATTTCATTAGACACTTCTTCAGGCACCACAAGCAGCAGATGCAGGCTTTCAGCATACAGCGAGCACAGGCATTTTCCTACAAACAGTAAAGCATTTATTATCCATGTTAAGATATACAGAATACTTTACATTCTCATTTGAGGATACAATTTCAGAGGACAACGTGGATATTCAAATCATGTGACCTGTCAGTATGTTTACAATTTGTAAATGTGCATTTTAAAATATCTGGAAAAAACCATTTCCTTTCCATCGTTGAATCAGCATGTGTGATTGACTGGAGAGATGATGAGAGGGGCTGAGTTTTGACCATCATCATCATCAAAGGGGCTGAAGTATGGAAAGAGTTTCTCTGTAAAGGTGCAGCCAGTGAAAGAGTAGATATGAGACTATTAACTGGAATTAAAGTTATGTTGCTTTGATTATTCATATAATTTACCCATAATTATTACAGACTGAAAACTATCCTATTTAACACAAATATTTAATAGTATTAATTAAATATACTGTTTTGTTGGGTGGGTATATATATATATATATATATATATTATATATATATATATATATATATATATATATATATTGTTTTTAGGACATCCTGACACAAACCCATGTCCCCCATAGAACGGATCCTCTCCTGCCTCTCAACTCTCACAAACACAGATGGACATAGCTTGTTTTCCTTTCTTTTATTACCCTGCACAAAAATGTTATCAAAAATACGATTGATTAAAACGTATGAAGGGAATAGAGATAGTCATATACGATCCCTTTGTTCATCGATGCAGTATTACACCTCAATAAGCAGTAATGACCCAATGTTTCCACAATTTAAGTATTGTCAGTTATGATCATTCATTGCCTCTGGCATAAGACAACCTCAATATTTGTAGGACCTGCATTTCATATATTAAACTAATATAAAACATCCTCATCAGAGTAAATGGCTCTTTCATATTTGATCCACCATATTAAAATGATCCTGTTAACAGGTGAGGACGAACAACTTTTCACAAATCAAAAATCACAAACTTAAAAAAATGTCCATGTAAGAACGTTTCTGTTATGCTAGTCAGTTATATTTGTCAAAATTGTATTAGATTTACCAATTCAAGACAAGATGCGAACATGATCATCATTACCACAATCCAAGAATTCATTTGAGATACAAAACACTTGTAGTGTACCGTGGTAGTGGTGACAAAATAACAGTGATGACATGGAATGCATTTTCAAAATCAATCACAATTCTTTGACTCAAAAGGCTTAACTTACAAACATCACCTCTCAGCCTGTAAAATAGCATGAAACTACACAAACAATATTCTTGATGGATGTACTTCTGTTAGCTAAAACATTTGTCACAAAAACACATTGTGCTTTTTAAAAAATCCAAAGCTTTCATGTAACGTGTTCCATAACTTAAAAAACAGGTTACCAAAAATATTGTAGTCCCTGGAAGTGGTGTAATATCATGGAAACATTTGGAATGCCTTTTGGTTTGCGTCTTCTGGTTTGGTCAAGAAAAAGTCCCACCTCCATGAGTCTACAACAATAAACAAATGGAGTGTTAAACTTTACTACCGTCTTCATCAGCGTCATCGTTTTGGGTATATCCTCACCTACATCCGAGGCGGCAGGTAGCCTAGTGGTTAGAGTGTTGGGCCAGTAATCGACAGGTTGGTGGCTCCAATCTCTGAGCTGACAAGGTAAAAATCTGTTGTTCTGTCCCTGAACAAGGCAGTTAACCCACTGTTCACAGGCTGCCATTGTACATAAGAATTTGTTCTTAACACACTTGCCTAGTTAAAAATATGAAATCTGACTCTAGATAATGGAGGTAAATGAATGTATTCTCTGTTGGAAAAGTTTTTTTAACTCACCATGGGCTTCATCTCACGACCGTCTCCATCTGCCTCCGGCCGATCCCTTCCCGCCATATTCTTACTGTTCTGTACAAACTCCTAAAGAGGGAGAGAGAAAGAGTGAGATAACAGGGTAAGTTTGGTGTAAAATGTGCACAAACGCTAATCGCCATTTGGAAATGGAGTAAAAGTGGTACTCGGTAAAAACAAAGGCTATGTTCCATTATCCACACTAACAAACCACTAAGAATGTACAGTGTGATACATTGGAATGCTAGTGTGGATAATGGAACAGAGACATATATACAGTGTTGAAAAGTACTTAAGCAAAGATACTTTAATGTACTACTTAAGTTGTTTTTTTAGGTGTCTGTACTTTACTATATATACTTTTGCCAACTTTTACTTTTACTTCACTACATTCTTAAAGAAAATAAGGTACTTTTTACTCCATACATTTTCCCTGACACCCAAAAGTACTCGTTACATTTTGACAGGAAAATGGTCTAATTCACACACTATTCAAGAGAACATCCCCGGTCATCCCTATTGCCTCTGATCTGGCAGACTCACGAAATACAAATGCTTTGTTTGTAAATTATGTCTGAGTGTTGGAGTGTGCCCCTGGCTATCCATCAATAAAAAAATAAAGAAAATTGTGCCGTCTTGTTTGCTTAATATAAGGATTTTTTTTAAATTATTTATACTTTTGATACTTAAATCCATTTTAGCAATTCCATTTACTTTTGATACTTAAGTATATTTAAAACCAAGTACTTTTATCTTTTACTCAAGTAGTATTTTACTGGGTAACTTTCACTTTTACTTTAGTCATTTTCTATTAAGGTATCTTTACTTTTACTCAAGTATGACGATTGGGTACTTTTTCCACCTCTGCATTTATAAGGCAGCGTCCCGATTCTCCATCCTTCTTCCAAAGTGAGCACGGCCGGGGCTGCCGTCGTTGTTCTTGGTGTCCACGGCGAAGCAGAGGAAGAGCACATCTACCACGATCTCAAAGACAGACAGGAAGCAGTGGGCCACCAGCCAGGAGAACAGGCAGATGATGAGCAGGGGCAGGACCCACACCGTGTAGTCCCGCTGGAAGTTGAACTCCAGCACGCCAGCGAACGCCGTGCACGAGATGATCAGTACCTGGACTTACAACACACAGACACACTCATGGATGAAAGGAAAGATGGAGAGAAAGGGGGGTGGGAAAGGGAGAAAAGAGGAAAGAGAAAGAAAGATAGACATAGAGAAAAGAGAGACAACGATTAGTATTATTATACTAGAAAAATAAACACAAATAAGGAACTGACAATAAACAATCCAAAATTGGCATCGCTGTGCGGCCGTTACCTTTCCCAGGAAGAGGACAAAGTCCCTCACGGTGTTGATGGTGGCCAATCTGAGGGCATTCTCTACCAGGAGGATGAAGGTGTCACATGTCGACATACAGAAACTGCTGATGTTGAAACCTGTCGCCGTGTACGCGTTCTGTGGTGAAAACAGACAAAGAGACAGAAGTATCATCAATAGCAATTTGTGATTGCTGTCATCTTGGAATGAGTCTCGCTTATCAAATAGATTGTTGTCAATGATATTACGTGTAATAGTAAGAATAATCAACATCTCAGATGACAATCAATCTGATTCTGATCGAACACTTACTTGATTCAGGTACATTAGACACTTCTTCAGGCACCACAAGCAGCAGATGCAGGTTTTCAGCATACAGCGAGTACAGTCATTTAACTACAAACAGTAAAGACATTGAGCTTTAGTTCTCCACCCATTGTCTGGCTTGACTTGACAAACTGGTAGTTGTCATATGTGAAAATGTGTATATTTAAAGGCACAATCTGGGATATGTCATGCTGCTAATGTAGCCCTTCCTGCAGTCAAATTACCTAATGGCTTCATGGGTGGAATGTTATAAATATTTCTCAGAATTTCAGAATGAATAAACATTATTTTTTTTAAATAAGCCGAAATTATGGTTTTTCTATGTCAAACAGTTTTGTTGTATTTCAGTCTTCTGTGATGTATATAAAGTGTAATATTGGAATGTAAACTCAAAATGTATTACATTTCAACTCTATATTTGACATTGTATAAGTGTATTATTTTTGTTAAGCCCATAACCATGTGTGTGAGGTGTATACTTTTGTTTCAAAGAAGATTTGTTAAGACTACCAAGAATAACTCTGTGACCCTGATATAGCCCACTGCAGTAAAAGGTTCATTAATGATCAATTGTACCTCACACTAAGTATGAATTTGTCCTGCTGGGTGACCTAAACTGGGACATGCTTAAACCACCTGACCAAGTCCTACAGCAATGGGACTCCCTAAATCTTTCTCAGATTATTACCATTCCCACAACGTATGACTCCAAACACCCAGAAAAGGCTACTCTCCTCGATGTTATCCTCACAAATAATCCTGATAGGTATCAGTCTGTTTTTTTCTGTAGTGACCTTAGTGATCACTGTTTTACAGCCTGTGTTCGTAATGGCTGCTCAGTGAAACCACCTGTCCTGATTTGTCATAGACGCTTGCTCTAAAACTTTAATGAGCAAGCCTTCCTCCATGAACTGGCCTCTGTAAAATGGTTTAGAATCAGCTTGATTCCCTCTGTCGAAGACGCTTGGACCTTCTTTTTTAAATATTTTCAGTGGTATTGTTAACAGACACGCCCCCGTAAAGAAAATTATAATTAAAAACAGGTTCAGCCCCTGGTTAGACCGGGATCTTCCAGAGTTACTCCACCTCAAGAATTGCATTTGGCAAAAGGCTCAGCACCCGCACAATCAAGCTGACTGGCTCTCGTATAGTGTTCTCTCGGGTATGCAATCTGGTTTCCGCTCAGTTTATGGATGTGTCACTGCAACCTTAAAGGTCCTCAATGATGTCACCATTGCTCTTGATTCTAAGCAATATTGTGCTGCTATTTTTATTGACATGGCCAAAGCTTTTGATACGGTAGACCATTCCATTCTTGTGGGCCGGCTAAGGAGTATTGGTGTATCTGAGGGGTCTTTGGCCTAGTTTGCTAACTTCCTCTATGTATGTATAAAGTCAGAAAATCTGCTGTTTAACCTGTTGGGGCTAGGGGGCAGTATTTTCACGGCCGGATAAAAAAACGTACCCTATTTAAACTGGTTACTACTCTTGCCCAGAAATGAGAATATGCATGTAATTAGTAGATTTGGATAGGACACACTCTAAAGTTTCTAAAACTGTTTGAATGGTGTCTGTGACTATAACAGAACTCATATGGCAGGCCAAAACCTGAGAAGATTCCATACAGGAAGTGCCCTGTCTGACAATTTGTTGTCCTTCTGTTGCATCTCTATCAAAAATAAAGCATCTGTGCTGTAACATGACACTTTCTAAGGCTTCCATTGGCTCTCTAAAGCCGCCAGAAAGTGGAATGGGGTGTCTGCTGTCTCTGGGCAAAGTACAGCAGCAGAGTTTGTAAGTGGTCAGCCTGGGGACAGTGAGACTCAGATGCGCATTCACGAGACTTCTCCATTTTTTTCTTTCAGTCTTTGAATGAATACTACGTTGCCCGGTTGGAATATTAGCGCTATTTTACGAGAAAAGTAGCATAAAAATTGTTTTTAAACAGCGTTTGACATGCTTCTAAGTACGGTAATGGAATATTTTGACATTTTTTGTCACGAAATGCGCTCGCACGTTACCATTTGGATAGTGACCCGAACGCACGAACAAAACGGAGGTATTTTGATATAACTATGGATTATTTGGAACCAAAACAACATTTGTTGTTGAAGTAGAAGTCCTGGGAGTGCATTTTGACGAAGAACAGCAAAGGTAATCCAAATTTTCTAATAGTAATTCTGAGTTTATTGAGCCCCGACGTTGGCAGGTGTCTGAATAGCTAGCCTGTGATGGACGAGCAATGTACTCAGAATATTACAAAATGTGCTTTCGCCGAAAAGCTATTTTAAAATCTGGCACCGCGATTGCATAAAGGAGTTCTGTATCTATAATTCTTAAAATAATTGTTATGTATTTTGTCAACGTTTATCATGAGTAATTTAGTAAATTCACCGGAAGTTTTCGGTGGGTATGCTAGTTCTGAACATCACATGCTAATGTAAAAAGCTGGTTTTTGATATAAATATGAACTTGATTGAACAAAACATGCATGTATTGTATAACCTGTTTGGGATAGGGGGCAGTATTTTCACGGCCGGATAAAAAACGTACCCGATATAATCTGGTTATTACTCCTGCCCAGAAACTAGAAAATGCATATAATTAGTAGATTTGGATAGAAAACACCCTAAAGTTTCTAAAACTGTTTGAATGGTGTCTGTGAGTATAACAGAACTCATATGGCAGGCCAAAACCTGAGAATATTCTATATGGGAAGTGCCCTGTCTGACCATTTCTTGGCCTTCTGTAGCCTCTTTATCGAAAATACAGGATCTCTGCTGTAACGTGACATTTTCTAAGGCTTTCATTGGCTCTCAGAAGGCACCAGAATGTGGAATGATAACTCTGCAGTCTCTGGGCGAAAAACAGTATGGGTTTAGGAGAGTGGTACTCCTGAGAACAATGGCAATGGCGCACGCGTGCATGTGATGACTCCATTTTCTTCTTTCAGTGTTTGAACGGATATGTCTCCCGGTTGGAATATTATCGCTATTTTACGAGAAAAATCACATAAAAATTGATTTTAAACAGCGTTTGACATGCTTCGAAGTACGGTAATGGAATATTTTGAATTTTTTTGTCACGAAACGCGCCGGCGCGTCACCCTTCGGATAGTGATTTGAACGCACAAACAAAACGGAGCTATTTGGATATAACTATGGATTATTTGGAACCAAAACAACATTGGGTGTTGAAGTAGAAGTCCTGGGAGTGCATTCTGACGAAGAACAGCAAAGGTAATCCAATTTTTCTTATAGTAAATCTGAGTTTGGTTAGTGCCAAACTTGGTGGGTGTCAAAATAGCTAGCCATGATAGCCGGGCTATCTACTCAGAATATTGCAAAATGTGCTTTCACCGAAAAGCTATTTTAAAATCGGACACAGCGATTGCATAAAGGAGTTCTGTATCTATAATTCTTAAAATAATTGTTATGTTTTTTGTCAACGTTTATCGTGAGTAATTTAGTAAATTCACCGGAAGTTTTCGGTGGGTATGCTAGTTCTGAACATCAAATGCTAATGTAAAAAGCTGTTTTTTTATATAAATATGAACTTGATTGAACAAAACATGCATGTATTGTATAACATAATGTCCTAGGAGTGTCATCTGATGAAGATCATCAAAGGTTAGTGCTGCATTTAGCTGTGGTTTTGGTTTTTGTGACATTATATGCTAGCTTGAAAAATGGGTGTGTGATTATTTCTGGCTCGGTACTCTCCTGACATAATCTAATGTTTTGCTTTTGTTGTAAAGCCTTTTTGAAATCGGACAATGTGGTTAGATAAAGGAGAGTCTTGTCTTTAAAATGGTGTAAAATAGAAAATATTTTCTCTGATGAAGATCATCAAAGGTTAGTGCTGCATTTAGCTGTGTTTTGGGTATTTGTGATGCATGCTAGTTGCTTGGAAATGGCTGTGTGGATTTTTGTGTCTATGTACTCTCCTAACATAATCTAATGTTTTGCTTTCGCTGTAAAGCCTTTTGGAAATCGGACAACGTGGTTCGATTCAGGAGAAGTGTATCTATAAAATGGTGTAAAATAGTCCTATGTTTGAGAACTTTGAATTATGACATTATGTGGTTTTAAATTTGGCGCTCTGATTTTTCACTGGCTGTTGAATAGTGTGGGACGATTTCGTCCCACCTCCCCTGGAGAGGTTAAGCCACTGCCTGTCACCAAGGGAGTACCCCAAGGCTCGATCCTAGGCCCCACACTCTTCTCAATTTACATCAACAACATAGCTCAGGCAGTAGGAAGCATCCATTTATATGCAGATGATAGTCTTATACTCAGCTGGCCCCTCCCCGGATTTTGTGTTAAATGCTCTACAACAAAGCTTTCTTAGTGTCTAACAAGCTTTCTCAGGCTAAAGTTAAATCTAGACTTTACCTCTATCATAATCGCTCCTCTTTCACCCCAGCTGCCAAACTAACCCTGATTCTGATGACCATCCTACCCATGCTAGATTACAGAGATGTAATTTATAGATCGGCAGGTAAGGGTGCTCTCGAGCGGTTCTTTACCATTCGGCCGTCAGATTTGCCACCAATGCTCCTTATAGGACACATCACTGCACTCTATACTCCTCTGTAAACTGGTCATCTCTGTAAACTGGTCATCGCAAGAACCACTGGTTGATGCTTATTCATAAAACCCTCTTAGGCCTCACTCCCCCCTATCTGAAATATCTACCGCAGCCCTCATCCTCCACATACAACACCCGTTGTACCAGTCACATTCTGTTAAAGGTCCCCAAAGCACACACATCCCTGGGTCGCTCCTCTTTTCAGTTCGCTGCAGCTAGCGACTGGAACGAGCTGCAACAAACACTCAAACTGGATAGTTTTATCTCATTCTCTTCATTCAAAGACTCAATCATGGACACTCTTACTGACAGTTGTGGCTGCTTTGAGTGATGTATTGTTTGTTGTCTCAACATTCATGCCCTTTGTGCTGTTGTCTGTGCCCAATAATGTTTGTACCATGTTTTGTGCTGCTACCATGTTGTGTTTCTACCATGTTGTTGCTATGTTGTGTTGCTACCATGCTGTGTTGCCATGTGTTGCTGCCTTGCTATGGTGTTGTCTTAGGTCTCTCTTTATGTAGTGTTGTGTTGTCTCTCTTGTCGTGATGTACGTTTTGTCCTATATTTACATTTAATTTATTTACACATTTTAATCCCAGCCCCTGTCTCCGCAGGAGGCCTTTTGTCTTTTGGTAGGCCGTCATTGTAAGTAAGAATTTGTTCTTAACTGACTTGTTTAGTTAAATAAAGGTTAAATATAAGTACCTAGACTGACAGTATTTGTTTATCCCCTGTGAATTCTATTGTAGTTGATGTCTTTAAAGAAAAACTTCAATACATCTGCAGTAATCCCTTGTTTAGCATTTCTGATTCACACTTTTGTATCAAGAATGTATCAAGCATGAAGAGAGGTCAGATTTGTGAAGGGTTAATTCTGTTCCAGAGCACAGATTAGCACTGGGTGGGGAGCAGCATGTCAACGTCACTTTACTGAAGTGAAACTGAAGTGTGTAGACGTACTGTCTGTTGTGCACACAAGCAAACGTTCTAACTCTTCTGAAACAAATGCTAAGGCAGCTCTTTTTTTTATACTACACTATATAGTACTAAAAAATCTGAGAAAGCGCCCACACTCTTTCACACACACAGATACAGGTGAGTAGAGATTAACAAGGGCAGGTGAAGATACATTCTACTGTGTGAATTCTTGTATTCTCTTGTTTGCTTTATCGACTACAGTACCTATGTTTAACTTAATTTTGTACCATGACTAATTTAAACTGTATGTTGTATGGTGAAACAACTTTAATCAACATTGGTTAGTGTCTCTAAATGCCATGTTGACAGTGGCACTGAAACTATCAAGAGCTGAATCATTCCAGGAAATAATTTATAGTTCCACCTTTGTCTAGATATGGCTTCCTCCAGTATTCTCCTGTCTGAAGAGCAGTTCCTGTGCTCTATCTGTCTGGATGTGTTCACTGAGCCAGTCACCACTTCTTGTGGACACAACTTCTGCATTGACTGTATCACAAAGTACTGGAATAGCAAGGACCTGTGTCACTGTCCGCTGTGTAAGGAGAAATTCTCCAAACGACCTAAACTTCGTGTCAACACAATGTTAAGAGAAGTTGTAGGGAATTTTAAAAGCTTGAGAGACAGAGGTAAAGATGAGTCCCCTGCCAAACTTGGAAAAGTGCCCTGTGACGTCTGCACTGGGACGAAGCGCAAGGCCCTGAAGTCCTGCCTGGTGTGTCTGGCTTCTTACTGTGAGACTCACCTGGATCCTCATCATATAGCCCCAGCCTTCAAGAGGCACAAACTGGTCGACCCTGTGGAGAACCTGGAAGACAGGATGTGCAAGAAGCATGACAGACTCCTGGAGCTGTTCTGTAGGACTGACCAGACATGTGTGTGTCAAACATGTGTGTGTCAAGCAGACCACAAGACTCATGACACTGTCCCTATAGAGGAAGAGTGTGGAGAGAGGAAGGCTCAGCTGGGGAAAACTGAGGCAGAAGTGCAGCAGATAATCCAGGAGAGACTGAAGAAGGTTAAAGAGATCAAACTCTCAGTAGATCTCAGCAAGAGAGATGCAGAGAGGGAGAGAGCAGACAGCATACAGGTCTTCACTGCTTTGGTTCACTCCATTGAGAAAAGCCAGGCGGAACTGATTGAGGTGATTGAGGAGAAGCAGAAAGCAGTAGAGAGGCAGGCTGAAGGGCTCATTAAAGAACTGGATCAGGAAATCACTGAGCTAAAGAGGAGAAGCACTGATCTGAAGCAGCTCTCACAGACTGAGGACCACCTCCAACTTCTCCAGAGCTTCCCATCCATAGTGTGCACACCTCAACCCACCAAGGACTGGTCTGAGATCAGTGTTCACAGTGATCTGTGTGTGGGGACTGTTAGGAAAGCAGTGTCTCAGCTGGAGGAGACACTGAATAAAGAGATGGAGAAGCTGCCTGAAGTCAAACTGAAGAGGATTCAGCAGTATGCAGTGGATGTGACTCTGGACCCTGATACAGCAAATCTCTATCTCATCCTGTCTGAGGATGGGAAACAAGTAAGACTTCAAAATACACCACAGAAACTTCCTGACAATCCAAAAAGGTTTAATCAGTATTTAATTGTCCTTGGAAAGGATGGCTTCTCCTCAGGAAGATTTTATTATGAGGTGACAGTTAAGGGGAAGACTGACTGGGATTTAGGAGTGGCCAGAGAGTCCACTGACAGGAAGGGGATTATATCACCTAGTTCTGAGGATGGAGTCTGGACTGTGGTCCTGAGGGATTGGAATCAGTACACAGCCTGTGCCTCCCCCCAAGTTTATCTCTCCCTGATAGAGAAACCCCAGAAGGTGGGCGTGTTTGTGGACTATGAGGTGGGTCAGGTCTCCTTTTATGATGTGGAGGCCAAGTCTCATATCTACTCTTTCACTGGCTGCACTTTCACTGAGAAGCTCTACCCATACTTCAGCCCCTGTGATAATGATGATGGTAAAAACTCAGCTCCTCTCATCATATCTCCTGTCAATCACACACACTGATTAAACAATGGAACTAACTTATAACTTACAAATCATGAAATATATCAATATATTTACAAAATAGTATATTTATTCATGTGACATGGCACACGATTAGAATATCCACAGATGTCCTCTGAAATAGTATCAACAAATGAAAATGGAAACTGTTTTGTACATCTAAACCACGGATAATAAATGCTTGTATTTGCTGAAAACGAAGACTATCAACTGGAATGAATTTAAATAAAAGTTATACAAGGTATGTTGCTTTGATTATTTATATAATTTACCCACAATTATTTTAGGGAAAATTTTCCTTTAAAGCAGGGTTCACCAAGTGTTGGACATATAAGAGTGTAAAAACACCAGGAAATAATCTCCAATTTATTTACATTTTGGAAACCTGTTCCAAAGTATTCCAACGCATAATAGAGACACGTGATCGTATACAAATGTAAGCAAGGATTGAAATTATTACGTTTCTATCAAATGTTATATCTGTTTGTGCTTTGTGCAGTCATTTTTTCATTTAATTTATTAGGATCCCCATTAGCCGACGTCAATGTTACTGGGGTCCAACACATAACAAAAAATGCATTACAGACAAAATACTTGAAAATGTACATACATTTAAAATATTAACATCTAATGCTCATCTATCAGTTACATATACATGTCACTACATACACACAAAAAGTAGGTCACATGGGGGAGAGGCGTTGTGTCATGAGGTGTTGCTTTATTTGTTATTTGAAACCAGGTTTGCTCTTCAATACTTGGGCTAATGAGATGGAATGGAGTTCCATACATTCATGTCTCTGTATAATACTGTTCGATTCCTTGAATTTGTTCTGGAACTAGGGACTGTGAAAAGACCCCTGGTGGCATGTCTGGTGGGGTAAGTGTATGTGTCAGAGCTGTGTATAAGTTGACTATGCTAACAATTTGGAATTTCCAACATATGTTTCTTATACAAACAAGAAGTGATGCAGTCAGTTTGTCCTCAACTCTTAGCCAAGAGAGACTGGCATGCCTAGTATTAATATTAACCCTCTGATTACAATGAAGAGCAACACGTGCCACACTATTCTGGGCCAGCTACAACTAAACTAGGTCCGTCCTTGCAGCACTTGACCATATGACTAGACACTAATCAAGATAAGATAAAACTAGAGCCTGCAGAACTTGCTATGTGGAGTGTGGTGTCTTAAACGCAAAGCATCTATTTATTACGGACAGACCTTTCCCCCTCTTTACAACCATTGAATCTATATGTTTTTACCATGAGGTAACATCAAGTCATTTCATGTCCTCAATTTGCTCAACAGCCACACCATTCATTACCAGATTCAACTGAAGTCTAGAATTTAGGGAATGATTTGAACCCAATATAGTGCTCTTAGTTTTAGAGATGATCAGGACCAGATTATTACTGGCCACCCATTCTAAAAATGTACAATCTAGAAATTATGTGTAATTATGTTCTGGCCCTCAACCATCCACTCAAAACAAAATGGCCCGCTGCTGAATGTAGTTGATGATAAAGGATGTACTCAGCTATTGAACTGTTTGTTGATGTAGGTGAATGTAACAAAGGACTTAGTCTGCCTTAAAGCTGGTTATTGATACGCTAAGTGAACGTGATAAGGGACATACTCAGCCTTTGCGCTGGCTCTGGATCTGAGACACTGAATATGACAAGGGACGTAGTGTGCCTTTAAAGGCCCAATGTAGCCGTTTTCATCTCAATATCAAATGATTGCTGGATAACATTACTTTAATAGTTTCCATTAAAATGGTAAAACAAATATATATTTTTTTATTTATATTTGCAAAAACGATTGCTCAAGCAAGAATTTTGCTAGGAATCTCTGGGAGTGGTCTGAGTGAGGGACCTAATTGGAAGGGCCTAATGGGAGGGAGATGTAACCTGCAAACTAGCTGTTACTGGCAGAGAGGTTTGTAACTCTCTGTTATTGGTCTATTAACTTATATCGGCTGGTGATATCACCAGGCAGGCTATAAGTCCACCCATGCAACACCTGCTGATTAGAAGGTCCTGTGTAGATTGTATTTATAACCAGAAACTATCAGGAAATAACATAGATCAAATTCTTTCACACTTTTACTATGTTAGCAAAGACAGTAAAGTATGAAGATAGGCAGAAACTGCTTCTCCAATAGAAATCCCCATCACACTTGTAGGCGATGTCATGGTGACATTGGCTAGCTAATCTCATGCACAGCGTCAAAGCACGTCATCAGGTCTAACGGTCGTTTCGCACCGGAACGCGCCTTTGGAGTCTGTCAAATCAAAGGCAGTCCTTCGATATGAAGTTGTTTTTGACAAATGAAAACGTGTCAATTTGTCACTTTCACGAGGTTGGAGTAATAACATGTTCAAAGACTGAAGACATTGGTTTGAATTGAGGTTGTGTCTTTAGAGTTAGAGGAAATGGACAGGTAGGGAAGAATTGTTCACTTCTCTCATTGACTTTTCAAACCCAAAACCCTGGCCTGGTCTACTTGGTCTGTTTCGCAAGCCTTTTGGAAGTCTCTCGAAGTTGCTCCTCTGGATTTAAAATATTGACTGCACAGGGCCTTTAAGCTGGGTGTTGATACTGGGCAAGTACATACGATACATACTTTTCTTTGAGCTAGTTGTGGATGTGGGTGAATATGATCAAATCCATACTTTTCCTTTGAGCTGGTTGTGGATGTGGGTGTGGACAGGGTTCCTGGATTCACATATTTGTTTAAAAAAAACAAAAAAAATTGTGTTTGATTGAGCCTAATGTGCATCGATTATATTTTACACACATTTTTGGACAATATCACTTAACACTGTCTGCATTATATATGATTGATTGATCCAAAGGGCCGTATTTACACGTCATTGATGTTCCCTGTCACCCCTCCTTCAACATCAATCCACACTGGCAGGCCATCTTCTTAGAGACGATCAAAGATCCTTTTCACCAGGGCATGGTCGTGCCACTGGTATGACAGCTTCACAAGAGATGGAATCTTCTCCCTACCAGATAGAATGCAGTTGATACAAGCAAAGTTAGGACATTCTGGAAATGTTGGTTGTAGCCCCTGATGGTTGTCTTTTAAGAGGTAGGTAGTATGAGAATGTGGCTTAGACAATGCATACGCTGTGTGTGGCTTGGTTTCCCAGGTAGCACAGTAGGCCTACTTAGACCAATGGATGAGGGACACATGCTTACTCTAGAGATGCACAGTGTGTGAAATATGTATCTTTCACCTAAAGCACTTTACATTTTAGCATTCTCTCTGATGCCTCAAAAGCATGTTGACTCAGGATGGTAAGTTGGTGGTTGAAGGTATCCCTCTAGTGGTGTGGGGGCTGTGCTTTGGCAAAGTGGGTGGGGTTATATCCTGCCTGTTTGGTCCTGTCCGGGGGTATCATCGGATGGGGCCACAGTGTCTGCTGACCCCTCCTGTCTCAGTCTCCAGTATTTATGCTGCAGTAGTTTATGTGTCGGGAGGCTAGGGTCAGTCTGTTATATCTGCAGTATTTCTCCAGTGTCCTGTGTGAATTTAAGTATGCTCTCTCTAATTTCCTCTTTCTCTCTCTCGGGGGACCTGAGCCCTAGGACCATGCCTCAGGATTACCTGGCATGATGACTCCTTGCTGTCCCCAGTCCACCTGGCCGTGCTGCTGCTCCAGTTTCAACTGTTCTGCCTGCGGCTATGGAACCCTGACCTGTTCACCGGACGTGCTACCTGTCCCAGACCTGCTGTTTTCAACTCTCTAGAGACAGCAGGAGCGGTAGAGATACTCTCAATGATCGGCTATGAAAAGCCAACTGAGATTTACTCCTGAGGTGCTGACCTGTTGCACCCTCGACAACTACTGTGATTATTATTATTTGACCATGCTGGTAATTTATGAACAATTGAACATCTTGGCCATGTTCTGTTATAATCTCCACCCGGCACAGCCAGAAGAGGACTGGCCACCCCTCATAGTCTGGTTCCTCTCTAGGTTTCTTCCTGGGTTTTGGCCTTTTTAGGGAGTTTTTCCTAGCCACTGTGCTTCTACACCTGCATTGCTTGCTGTTTGGGGTTTTAGGCTGGGTTTCTGTATAGCACTTTGAGATATCAGCTGATGTAAGAAGGGCTCTATAAATACATTTGATTTGATTTGACTGATGATGGTAATGTGCACAGCAAAGGGGGAATTTGTGGCTTAGACGTCCCTTGTTCTATGAATACAGAATTACAAACTCAATAAGCAGTAATGACCCAATGTTGCCACAAATAAGGAATTTACGCCCTATTCAGGTCCGGAACGATGCACCCATTTGATTGTATTTTAACCAAAGCTCAAGATCGCAGTCTTGGCATCGTAAAGGACCATAACTGTATTACCATTATTGCTCTTTGTTTTTGTTGTCAATTGTCTGTCAGTGTTTTATCTGTTGTTGTTTATGGATGCTGTGTGGGTTGTCTGCCACCAAGTGGCATGTTTTGTTATGTCCTGCATTTATGTTTTATAAACTCCAATAAAATATATGAAAGAGACAAACTTAGTAAGCAGTAATGACCCAATGTTGCCACAATTTAGGGATTGTCAGTGATGATCATGCATTGCCTTTAACATAAAACAACCTCAATATTTGTAGGACCTGCATTTCATTAGACACTTCTTCAGGCACCACAAGCAGCAGATGCAGGCTTTCAGCATACAGCGAGCACAGGCATTTTCCTACAAACAGTAAAGCATTTATTATCCATGTTAAGATATACAGAATACTTTACATTCTCATTTGAGGATACAATTTCAGAGGACAACGTGGATATTCAAATCATGTGACCTGTCAGTATGTTTACAATTTGTAAATGTGCATTTTAAAATATCTGGAAAAAACCATTTCCTTTCCATCGTTGAATCAGCATGTGTGATTGACTGGAGAGATGATGAGAGGGGCTGAGTTTTGACCATCATCATCATCAAAGGGGCTGAAGTATGGAAAGAGTTTCTCTGTAAAGGTGCAGCCAGTGAAAGAGTAGATATGAGACTATTAACTGGAATTAAAGTTATGTTGCTTTGATTATTCATATAATTTACCCATAATTATTACAGACTGAAAACTATCCTATTTAACACAAATATTTAATAGTATTAATTAAATATACTGTTTTGTTGGGTGGGTATATATATATATATATATATATATATATATATATATATATATTATATATATATTGTTTTTAGGACATCCTGACACAAACCCATGTCCCCCATTGAACGGATCCTCTCCTGCCTCACAACTCTCACAAACACAGATGGACATAGCTTGTTTTCCTTTCTTTTATTACCCTGCACAAAAATGTTATCAAAAATACGATTGATTAAAACGTATGAAGGGAATAGAGATAGTCATATACGATCCCTTTGTTCATCGATGCAGTATTACACCTCAATAAGCAGTAATGACCCAATGTTTCCACAATTTAAGTATTGTCAGTTATGATCATTCATTGCCTCTGGCATAAGACAACCTCAATATTTGTAGGACCTGCATTTCATATATTAAACTAATATAAAACATCCTCATCAGAGTAAATGGCTCTTTCATATTTGATCCACCATATTAAAATGATCCTGTTAACAGGTGAGGACGAACAACTTTTCACAAATCAAAAATCACAAACTTAAAAAAATGTCCATGTAAGAACGTTTCTGTTATGCTAGTCAGTTATATTTGTCAAAATTGTATTAGATTTACCAATTCAAGACAAGATGCGAACATGATCATCATTACCACAATCCAAGAATTCATTTGAGATACAAAACACTTGTAGTGTACCGTGGTAGTGGTGACAAAATAACAGTGATGACATGGAATGCATTTTCAAAATCAATCACAATTCTTTGACTCAAAAGGCTTAACTTACAAACATCACCTCTCAGCCTGTAAAATAGCATGAAACTACACAAACAATATTCTTGATGGATGTACTTCTGTTAGCTAAAACATTTGTCACAAAAACACATTGTGCTTTTAAAAAAATCCAAAGCTTTCATGTAACGTGTTCCATAACTTAAAAAACAGGTTACCAAAAATATTGTAGTCCCTGGAAGTGGTGTAATATCATGGAAACATTTGGAATGCCTTTTGGTTTGCGTCTTCTGGTTTGGTCAAGAAAAAGTCCCACCTCCATGAGTCTACAACAATAAACAAATGGAGTGTTAAACTTTACTACCGTCTTCATCAGCGTCATCGTTTTGGGTATATCCTCACCTACATCCGAGGCGGCAGGTAGCCTAGTGGTTAGAGTGTTGGGCCAGTAATCGACAGGTTGGTGGCTCCAATCTCTGAGCTGACAAGGTAAAAATCTGTTGTTCTGTCCCTGAACAAGGCAGTTAACCCACTGTTCACAGGCTGCCATTGTACATAAGAATTTGTTCTTAACACACTTGCCTAGTTAAAAATATGAAATCTGACTCTAGATAATGGAGGTAAATGAATGTATTCTCTGTTGGAAAAGTTTTTTTAACTCACCATGGGCTTCATCTCACGACCGTCTCCATCTGCCTCCGGCCGATCCCTTCCCGCCATATTCTTACTGTTCTGTACAAACTCCTAAAGAGGGAGAGAGAAAGAGTGAGATAACAGGGTAAGTTTGGTGTAAAATGTGCACAAACGCTAATCGCCATTTGGAAATGGAGTAAAAGTGGTACTCGGTAAAAACAAAGGCTATGTTCCATTATCCACATTAACAAACCACTAAGAATGTACAGTGTGATACATTGGAATGCTAGTGTGGATAATGGAACAGAGACATATATACAGTGTTGTAAAGTACTTAAGCAAAGATACTTTAATGTACTACTTAAGTTGTTTTTTTAGGTGTCTGTACTTTACTATATATACTTTTGCCAACTTTTACTTTTACTTCACTACATTCTTAAAGAAAATAAGGTACTTTTTACTCCATACATTTTCCCTGACACCCAAAAGTACTCGTTACATTTTGACAGGAAAATGGTCTAATTCACACACTATTCAAGAGAACATCCCCGGTCATCCCTATTGCCTCTGATCTGGCAGACTCACGAAATACAAATTCTTTGTTTGTAAATTATGTCTGAGTGTTGGAGTGTGCCCCTGGCTATCCATCAATAAAAAAATAAAGAAAATTGTGCCGTCTTGTTTGCTTAATATAAGGATTTTTTTTAAATTATTTATACTTTTGATACTTAAATCCATTTTAGCAATTCCATTTACTTTTGATACTTAAGTATATTTAAAACCAAGTACTTTTATCTTTTACTCAAGTAGTATTTTACTGGGTAACTTTCACTTTTACTTTAGTCATTTTCTATTAAGGTATCTTTACTTTTACTCAAGTATGACGATTGGGTACTTTTTCCACCTCTGCATTTATAAGGCAGCGTCCCGATTCTCCATCCTTCTTCCAAAGTGAGCACGGCCGGGGCTGCCGTCGTTGTTCTTGGTGTCCACGGCGAAGCAGAGGAAGAGCACATCTACCACGATCTCAAAGACAGACAGGAAGCAGTGGGACACCAGCCAGGAGAACAGGCAGATGATGAGCAGGGGCAGGACCCACACCGTGTAGTCCCGCTGGAAGTTGAACTCCAGCACGCCAGCGAACGCCGTGCACGAGATGATCAGTACCTGGACTTACAACACACAGACACACTCATGGATGAAAGGAAAGATGGAGAGAAAGGGGGGTGGGAAAGGGAGAAAAGAGGAAAGAGAAAGAAAGATAGACATAGAGAAAAGAGAGACAACGATTAGTATTATTATACTAGAAAAATAAACACAAATAAGGAACTGACAATAAACAATCCAAAATTGGCATCGCTGTGCGGCCGTTACCTTTCCCAGGAAGAGGACAAAGTCCCTCACGGTGTTGATGGTGGCCAATCTGAGGGCATTCTCTACCAGGAGGATGAAGGTGTCACATGTCGACATACAGAAACTGCTGATGTTGAAACCTGTCGCCGTGTACGCGTTCTGTGGTGAAAACAGACAAAGAGACAGAAGTATCATCAATAGCCATTTGTGATTGCTGTCATCTTGGAATGAGTCTCGCTTATCAAATAGATTGTTGTCAATGATATTACGTGTAATAGTAAGAATAATCAACATCTCAGATGACAATCAATCTGATTCTGATCGAACACTTACTTGATTCAGGTACATTAGAAACTTCTTCAGGCACCACAAGCAGCAGATGCAGGTTTTCAGCATACAGCGAGTACAGTCATTTAACTACAAACAGTAAAGACATTGAGCTTTAGTTCTCCACCCATTGTCTGGCTTGACTTGACAAACTGGTAGTTGTCATACGTGAAAATGTGTATATTTAAAGGCACAATCTGGGATATTTCATGCTGCTAATGTAGCCCTTCCTGCAGTCAAATTACCTAATGGCTTCATGGGTGGAATGTTATAAATATCTCTCAGAATTTCAGAATGAATAAACATTATTTTTTTAAATAAGCCGAAATTCTGGTTTTTCTATGTCAAACAGTTTTGTTATATTTCAGTCTTCTGTGATGTATATAAAGTGTAATATTGGAATGTAAACTCAAAATGTATTACATTTCAACTCTATATTTGACATGGTATAAGTGTATTATTTTTGTTAAGCCCATAACCATGTGTGTGAGGTGTATACTTTTGTTTCAAAGAAGATTTGTTAAGTCTACCAAGAATAACTCTGTGACCCTGATATAGCCCACTGCAGTAAAAGGTTCATTAATGATCAATTGTACCTCACACTAAGTATGAATTTGTCCTGCTGGGTGACCTAAACTGGGACATGCTTAAACCACCTGACCAAGTCCTACAGCAATGGGACTCCCTAAATCTTTCTCAGATTATTACCAATCCCACCACGTATGACTCCAAACACCCAGAAAAGGCTACTCTCCTCGATGTTATCCTCACAAATAATCCTAATAGGTATCAGTCTGTTTTTTTCTGTAGTGACCTTAGTGATCACTGTTTTACAGCCTGTGTTCGTAATGGCTGCTCAGTGAAACCACCTGTCCTGATTTGTCATAGACGCTTGCTCTAAAACTTTAATGAGCAAGCCTTCCTCCATGAACTGGCCTCTGTAAAATGGTTTAGAATCAGCTCTGTTGAAGACGCTTGGACCTTCTTTTTTAAATATTTTCAGTGGTATTGTTAACAGACACGCCCCCGTAAAGAAAATTATAATTAAAAACAGGTTCAGCCCCTGGTTCGACCGTGATCTTCCAGAGTTACTCCACCTCAAGAATTGCATTTGGCAAAAGGCTCAGCACACGCATAATCAAGCTGACTGGCTCTCGTATAGTGTTCTCTCGGGTATGCAATCTGGTTTCCGCTCAGTTTATGGATGTGTCACTGCAACCTTAAAGGTCCTCAATGATGTCACCATTGCCCTTGATTCTAAGCAATATTGTGCTGCTATTTTTATTGACATGGCCAAAGCTTTTGATACGGTAGACCATTCCATTCTTGTGGGCCGGCTAAGGAGTATTGGTGTATCTGAGGGGTCTTTGGCCTAGTTTGCTAACTTCCTCTATGTATGTATAAAGTCAGAAAATCTGCTGTTTAACCTGTTTGGGCTAGGGGGCAGTATTTTCACGGCCGGATAAAAAAACGTACCCTATTTAAACTGGTTACTACTCTTGCCCAGAAATGAGAATATGCATATAATTAGTAGATTTGGATAGAACACACTCTAAAGTTTCTAAAACTGTTTTAATGGTGTCTGTGACTATAACAGAACTCATATGGCAGGCCAAAACCTGAGAAGATTCCATACAAGAAGTGCCCTGTCTGACAATTTGTTGTCCTTCTGTTGCATCTCTATCAAAAATACAGCATCTGTGCTGTAACATGACACTTTCTAAGGCTTCCATTGGCTCTCTAAACCCGCCAGAAAGTGGAATGGGGTGTCTGCTGTCTCTGGGCAAAGTACAGCAGCAGAGTTTGTAAGTGGTCAGCCTGGGGACAGTGAGACTCAGATGCGCATTCACGAGACTTCTCTATTTTTTTCTTTCAGTCTTTGAATGAATACTACGTTGCCCGGTTGGAATATTATCGCTATTTTACGAGAAAAGTAGCATAAAAATTGCTTTTAAACAGCGTTTGACATGCTTCTAAGTACGGTAATGGAATATTTTGACATTTTTTTGTCACGAAATGCGCTCGCACGTTACCATTTGGATAGTGACCCGAACGCACGAACAAAACTGAGGTATTTTGATATAACTATGGATTATTTGGAACCAAAACAACATTTGTTGTTGAAGTAGAAGTCCTGGGAGTGCATTTTGACGAAGAACAGCAAAGGTAATCCAAATTTTCTAATAGTAATTCTGAGTTTATTGAGCCCCGACGTTGGCAGGTGTCTGAATAGCTAGCCTGTGATGGACGAGCAATGTACTCAGAATATTACAAAATGTGCTTTCGCCGAAAAGCTATTTTAAAATCTGGCACCGCGATTGCATAAAGGAGTTCTGTATCTATAATTCTTAAAATAATTGTTATGTATTTTGTCAACGTTTATCATGAGTAATTTATTAAATTCACCGGAAGTTTTCGGTGGGTATGCTAGTTCTGAACATCACATGCTAATGTAAAAAGCTGTTTTTTGATATAAATATGAACTTGATTGAACAAAACATGCATGTATTGTTTAAGCCACTGCCTCTCACCAAGGGAGTACCACAAGGCTCGATCCTAGGCCCCACACTCTTCTCAATTTACATCAACAACATAGCTCAGGCAGTAGGAAGCATCCATTTATATGCAGATGATAGTCTTATACTCAGCTGGCCCCTCCCCGGATTTTGTGTTAAATGCTCTACAACAAAGCTTTCTTAGTGTCCAACAAGCTTTCTCAGGCTAAAGTTAAATCTAGATTTTTCCTCTATCATAATCGCTCCTCTTTCACCCCAGCTGCCAAACTAACCCTGATTCTGATGACCATCCTACCCATGCTAGATTACAGAGATGTAATTTATAGATCGGCAGGTAAGGGTGCTCTCGAGCGGTTCTTTACCATTCGGCCGTCAGATTTGCCACCAATGCTCCTTATAGGACACATCACTGCACTCTATACTCCTCTGTAAACTGGTCATCTCTGTAAACTGGTCATCGCAAGAACCACTGGTTGATGCTAATTCATAAAACCCTCTTAGGCCTCACTCCCCCCTATCTGAAATATCTACCGCAGCCCTCATCCTCCACATACAACACCCGTTGTACCAGTCACATTCTGTTAAAGGTCCCCAAAGCACACACATCCCTGGGTCGCTCCTCTTTTCAGTTCGCTGCAGCTAGCGACTGGAACGAGCTGCAACAAACACTCAAACTGGACAGTTTTATCTCATTCTCTTCATTCAAAGACTCAATCATGGACACTCTTACTGACAGTTGTGGCTGCTTTGAGTGATGTATTGTTTGTTGTCTCAACATTCATGCCCTTTGTGCTGTTGTCTGTGCCCAATAATGTTTGTACCATGTTTTGTGCTGCTACCATGTTGTGTTTCTACCATGTTGTTGCTATGTTGTGTTGCTACCATGCTGTGTTGCCATGTGTTGCTGCTTTGCTATGGTATTGTCTTAGGTCTCTCTTTATGTAGTGTTGTGTTGTCTCTCTTGTCGTGATGTACGTTTTGTCCTATATTTACATTTAATTTATTTACACATTTTAATCCCAGCCCCTGTCTCCGCAGGTGGCCTTTTGTCTTTTGGTAGGCCGTCATTGTAAGTAAGAATTTGTTCTTAACTGACTTGTTTAGTTAAATAAAGGTTAAATATAAGTACCTAGACTGACAGTATTTGTTTATCCCCTGTGAATTCTATTGTAGTTGATGTCTTTAAAGAAAAACTTCAATACATCTGCAGTAATTCCTTGTTTAGCATTTCTGATTCACACTTTTGTATCAAGAATGTATCAAGAATGAAGAGAGATCAGACATGTGAAGGGTTAATTCTGTTCCAGAGCACAGATTCGCACTGGGTGGGGAGCAGCATGTCAACATCACTTTACTGAAGTGAAACTGAAGTGTGTAGACGTACTGTATGTTGCGCACACAAGCAAACGTTCTAACTCTTCTGAAACAAATGCTAAGGCAGCTCTTTTTTTTATACTACACTATATAGTACTAAAAAATCAGAGAAAGCGCCCACACTCTTTCACACACACAGATACAGGTGAGTAGAGATTAACAAGGGCAGGTGAAGATACATTCTACTGTGTGAATTCTTGTATTCTCTTGTTTGCTTTATCGACTACAGTACCTATGTTTAACTTAATTTTGTACCATGACTAATTTAAACTGTATGTTGTATGGTGAAACAACTTTAATCAACATTGGTTAGTGTCTCTAAATGCCATGTTGACAGTGGCACTGAAACTATCAAGAGCTGAATCATTCCAGGAAATAATTTATAGTTCCACCTTTGTCTAGATATGGCTTCCTCCAGTATTCTCCTGTCTGAAGAGCAGTTCCTGTGCTCTATCTGTCTGGATGTGTTCACTGAGCCAGTCACCACTTCTTGTGGACACAACTTCTGCATTGACTGTATCACAAAGTACTGGAATAGCAAGGACCTGTGTCACTGTCCGCTGTGTAAGGAGAAATTCTCCAAACGACCTAAACTTCGTGTCAACACAATGTTAAGAGAAGTTGTAGGGAATTTTAAAAGCTTGAGAGACAGAGGCAAAGATGAGTCCCCTGCCAAACTTGGAAAAGTGCCCTGTGACGTCTGCACTGGGACGAAGCGCAAGGCCCTGAAGTCCTGCCTGGTGTGTCTGGCTTCTTACTGTGAGACTCACCTGGATCCTCATCATATAGCCCCAGCCTTCAAGAGGCACAAACTGGTCGACCCTGTGGAGAACCTGGAAGACAGGATCTGCAAGAAGCATGACAGACTCCTGGAGCTGTTCTGTAGGACTGACCAGACATGTGTGTGTCAAACATGTGTGTCAAGCAGACCACAAGACTCATGACACTGTCCCTATAGAGGAAGAGTGTGGAGAGAGGAAGGCTCAGCTGGGGAAAACTGAGGCAGAAGTGCAGCAGATAATCCAGGAGAGACTGAAGAAGGTTAAAGAGATCAAACTCTCAGTAGATCTCAGCAAGAGAGATGCAGAGAGGGAGAGAGCAGACAGCATACAGGTCTTCACTGCTTTGGTTCACTCCATTGAGAAAAGCCAGGCGGAACTGATTGAGGTGATTGAGGAGAAGCAGAAAGCAGTAGAGAGGCAGGCTGAAGGGCTCATTAAAGAACTGGATCAGGAAATCACTGAGCTAAAGAGGAGAAGCACTGATCTGAAGCAGCTCTCACAGACTGAGGACCACCTCCAACTTCTCCAGAGCTTCCCATCCATAGTGTGCTACCCTCAACCCACCAAGGACTGGTCTGAGATCAGTGTTCACAGTGATCTGTGTGTGGGGACTGTTAGGAAAGCAGTGTCTCAGCTGGAGGAGACACTGAATAAAGAGATGGAGAAGCTGCCTGAAGTCAAACTGAAGAGGATTCAGCAGTATGCAGTGGATGTGACTCTGGACCCTGATACAGCAAATCTCTATCTCATCCTGTCTGAGGATGGGAAACAAGTAAGACTTCAAAATACACCACAGAATCTTCCTGACAATCCAAAAAGGTTTAATCAGTATTTAATTGTCCTTGGAAAGGATGGCTTCTCCTCAGGAAGATTTTATTATGAGGTGACAGTTAAGGGGAAGACTGACTGGGATTTAGGAGTGGCCAGAGAGTCCACTGACAGGAAGGGGATTATATCACCTAGTTCTGAGGATGGAGTCTGGACTGTGGTCCTGAGGGATTGGAATCAGTACACAGCCTGTGCCTCCCCCCAAGTTTATCTCTCCCTGATAGAGAAACCCCAGAAGGTGGGCGTGTTTGTGGACTATGAGGTGGGTCAGGTCTCCTTTTATGATGTGGAGGCCAAGTCTCATATCTACTCTTTCACTGGCTGCACTTTCACTGAGAAGCTCTACCCATACTTCAGCCCCTGTGATAATGATGATGGTAAAAACTCAGCTCCTCTCATCATATCTCCTGTCAATCACACACACTGATTAAACAATGGAACTAACTTATAACTTACAAATCATGAAATATATCAATATATTTACAAAATAGTATATTTATTCATGTGACATGGCACACGATTAGAATATCCACAGATGTCCTCTGAAATAGTATCAACAAATGAAAATGGAAACTGTTTTGTACATCTAAACCACGGATAATAAATGCTTGTATTTGCTGAAAACGAAGACTATCAACTGGAATGAATTTAAATAAAAGTTATACAAGGTATGTTGCTTTGATTATTTATATAATTTACCCACAATTATTTTAGGGAAAATTTTCCTTTAAAGCAGGGTTCACCAAGTGTTGGACATATAAGAGTGTAAAAACACCAGGAAATAATCTCCAATTTATTTACATTTTGGAAACCTGTTCCAAAGTATTCCAACGCATAATAGAGACACGTGATCGTATACAAATGTAAGCAAGGATTGAAATTATTACGTTTCCATCAAATGTTATATCTGTTTGTGCTTTGTGCAGTCATTTTTTATTTAATTTATTAGGATCCCCATTAGCCGACGTCAATGGCAACAGCTAGTTTTACTAGGGTCCAACACATAACAAAAAATACATTACAGACAAAATACTTGAAAATGTACATACATTTAAAATATTAACATCTAATGCTCATCTATCAGTTACATATACATGTCACTACATACACACAAAAAGTAGGTCACATGGGGGAGAGGCGTTGTGTCATGAGGTGTTGCTTTATTTGTTTTTTGAAACCAGGTTTGCTCTTCAATACTTGGGCTAATGAGATGGAATGGAGTTCCATACATTCATGTCTCTGTATAATACTGTTCGATTCCTTGAATTTGTTCTGGAACTAGGGACTGTGAAAAGACCCCTGGTGGCACGTCTGGTGGGGTAAGTGTATGTGTCAGAGCTGTGTATAAGTTGACTATGCTAACCATTTGGAATTTCCAACATATGTTTCTTATACAAACAAGAAGTGATGCAGTCAGTTTGTCCTCAACTCTTAGCCAAGAGAGACTGGCATGCCTAGTATTAATATTAACCCTCTGATTACAATGAAGAGCAACACGTGCCACACTATTCTGGGCCAGCTACAACTAAACTAGGTCCGTCCTTGCAGCACTTGACCATATGACTAGACACTAATCAAGATAAGATAAAACTAGAGCCTGCAGAACTTGCTATGTGGAGTGTGGTGTCTTAAACGCAAAGCATCTATTTATTACGGACAGACCTTTCCCCCTCTTTACAACCATTGAATCTATATGTTTTTACCATGAGGTAACATCAAGTCATTTCATGTCCTCAATTTGCTCAACAGCCACACCATTCATTACCAGATTCAACTGAAGTCTAGAATTTAGGGAATGATTTGAACCCAATATAGTGCTCTTAGTTTTAGAGATGATCAGGACCAGATTATTACTGGCCACCCATTCTAAAAATGTACAATCTAGAAATTATGTGTAATTATGTTCTGGCCCTCAACCATCCACTGAAAACAAAATGTCCCGCTGCTGAATCTAGTTGATGATAAAGGACGTACTAAGCTTTTGAACTGTTTGTGGATGAATGTGACAAGGGACTTAGTCTGCCTTAAAGCTGGTTATTGATAATCTAAGTGAATGTGATAAGGGACATACTCAGCCTTTGCGCTGGCTCTGGATCTAAGACACTGAATATGACAAGGGACATACTGTGCCTTTAAAGGCCCAATGTAGCCGTTTTCATCTCAATATCAAATCATTGCTGGATAACATTACTGTAATAGTTTCCAATAAAATGGTAAAACAAATATTTATTTATTTATATTTAGCAAAAAAACGATTGCTCAATCAAGAATTTTGCTAGGACTGTCTGGGAGTGGTCTGAGTGAGGGACCTAATTGGAAGGGCCTAATGGGAGGGAGATGTAACCTGAAATCTAGCTGTTACTGGCAGAGAGGTTTGTAACTCTCTGTTATTGGTCTATTAATTTATATCGGCTGGTGATGTCACCAGGCAGGCTATAAGTCCACCCATGCAACACCTGCTGATTAGAAGGTCCTGTGTAGATTGTATTTATAACCAGAAACTATCAGGAAATAACACTGATCAAATTCTTTCACACTTTTACTATGTTAGCAAAGACAGTAGAGTATGAAGATAGGCAGAAACTGCTTCTCCAATGAAATCCCCGTCACACTTGTAGGCGACATCATGGTGATGTTGGCTAGCTAATCAGATCCACAGTGTAGAAGCACGTCATCAGGTCTACCGGTCGTTTCGTGCCGAATTGCGCCTTTGGAGGCCGTAAAATCAAAGGCAGTCCTTCGATATGAAGTTGTATTTGACAAATGAAAACGTGTCAATTTGTCACTTTCACGAGGTTGGAGCAATAACATGTTCAAAGACTGAAGACATTGGTGTGAATCGAGGTTGTGACTTTAGAGTTAGAGAAAATGGACAGGTAGGGAAGCATTGTTCACTTCCCTCATTGACTTTCAAACCCAAAACCCCGGCCTGGTCTACTTGGTCTGTTTCGCAAGCCTTTTGGAAATCTCTCGAAGTTGCTCCTCTGGATTTAAAATGTTGACTGCACAGGGCCTTTAAGCTGGGTGTTGATACTGTGCAAGTACATACAATACATACTTTTCTTTGAGCTAGTTGTGGATGTGGGTCAATTTGATAAAATCCATACTTTTCCTTTGAGCTGGTTGTGGATGTGGGTGAGGACAGGGTTCCTGGATTCACATATTTGTTTTCTAATAAAACTATTTGTGTTTGATTGAGCCTAATGTGCACCGATTGTATTTTACACACATGTTTGGACAATATCACTTTACACTGTCTGCATTATATATGATTGATTGATCCACAGGGCCATATTTTCACATCATTGATGTTCCCTGTCACCCCTCTTTCAACATCCATCCACACTGGCAGGCCGTCTTCTTAGGGACGATCAAAGATCCTTTCCACCAGGGCCTGGTCGTGCCACTGGTATGACAGCATCACATGAGATGGCATCTTCTCCTCTCCAGATAGAATGCAGTTGACACAGGCAAAGTTAGGACATTCTGGCAATGTTGGCTGTATCCCCTGATGGTTGTCTTTTAAGAGGTAGGTAGTATGAGAATGTGGCTTAGACAATGCATACGCTGTGTGTGGCTTGGTTTCCCAGGGAGCACAGTAGGCCTACTTAGACCAATGGATGAGGGACACATGCTTACTCTAGAGATGCACAGTGTGTGAAATATGTATCTTTCACCTAAAGCACTTTACATTTTAGCATTCTCTCTGATGCCTCAAAAGCATGTTGACTCAGGATGGTAAGTTGGTGGTTGAAGGTATCCCTCTAGTTGTGTGGGGGCTGTGCTTTGGCAAAGTGGGTGGGGTTATATCCTGCCTGTTTGGCCCTGTCCGGTATCATCGGATGGGGCCACAGTGTCTCCTGACCCCTCCTGTCTCAGTCTCCAGTATTTATGCTGCAGTAGTTTATGTGTCGGGGGGCTAGGGTCAGTCTGTTATATCTGGAGTATTTCTCCAGTGTCCTGTGTGAATTTAAGTATGCTCTCTCTAATTTCCTCTTTCTCTCTTTCTCTCTCTCGGGGGACCTGAGCCCTAGGACCATGCCTCAGGATTACCTGGCATGATGACTCCTTGCTGTCCCCAGTCCACCTGGCCGTGCTGCTGCTCCAGTTTCAACTGTTCTGCCTGAAGGGATCATTGAAGATCTGGAGCAGGAAATCACTGAGCTAAAGAGGAGAAGCACTGATCTGAAGCAGCTCTCACACACTGAGGACCACCTCCAACTTCTCCAGAACTACCCATCACTAGTGTTTACCCCTCCACCCACCAAGAACTGGTCTGAGATCAGTGTTCACAGTGATCTGTGTGTTGGGACTGTGAGGAGAGCAGTGTCTCAGCTGGAGGAGACACTGAATAAAGAGATGGAGAATCTGCCTGATGTCAAACTGAAGAGGATTCAGCAGTATGCGGTGGATGTGACTCTGTACCCTGATACAGCACATCCCAAACTCATCCTATCTAAGGATGGGAAACAAGTAAGATGTGGAGACACAGAACAGAATCTTCCTGACATTCCAAAAAGGTTGAATCACTATTTAATTGTCCTTGGAAAGGATGGCTTCTCCTCAGGGAGATTTTACTATGAGGTGACGGTTAAGGGTAAGGCTAGATAGACTTTAGGAGTGGTCAGAGAGTCCACTGACAGGAAGGGGTATGTATCACCTAGCCCTGAATATGGAGTCTGGACACTGGTCTTAATGGATGGGAATCAATACACAGCCTGTGCCTCCCCCCAAGTCATCCTGTTCCTGAGAAAGAAGCCCCAGAAGGTGGGGGTGTTTGTGGATTATGAGGAGGGTCTGGTCTCCTTTTATGATGTGGAGGCCAGGTCTCATATCTACTATTTCACTGTCTGCACCTTTAAAGATAAACTCTTTCCCTTCTTCGTCCCCTGTAATAATGATGATGGAAAAAACTCGGCTCCTCTCATCATCTCTCCTGTCAATCACACAGGCTGATTAAACGATGGAGAGAGAATAATTTTTTGGTTATTGTCCTAAATTGTCATTTGTGTTGAAACATGTTTTGAGCTTGTAATGTACCATAATGCATCTTTGAAAATTTGCTAAGATACACCTAATGAATACAACACAGCTTTGATGTCACCCACTGTCTCAAAAACAAATGATTTTGACCACTTGGAACTATTGGAAATAAAGCTTTTCCTCCTGACCGTGGATGTAGTTGAATGTGAGAAAATACTTGCCTTTGAGATGGTTATTGGTCTATGACAGGGAATGTAATAAAGGACATACTTTTCCTTTGAGCTGGTTGTGGATATAGGTGAGGATGAGGCCAGGGATCTTCACAAAGGTGATGATGAAGGCGCCTTTGGCCACGTTGCCCAGGTTGTAGTGGGCCAGATGCATCATAGAGGAAATATGGGGTCAGGGCCAGCTGAGGTTTATTCCTGATGTTCAACACAGGGTACAGGAAAAGAGGGGTTGGAATAGTATAAGTGGTACATTACAAACCTGGGTTCAAATAGTATTTGTTTTCTTTCAAATACTTTTGCCGTTTGATTGAGCCGGTATGGAGTGCCAGATGGGCGGGGTCTGTACTTTAGGGACTATTCCATTGGTTCAACCGCATCAGGCGAGATCAATGAAGTCCTCTGCATTAAAATGTTATAAAACATATTCTGGGTTGAACTCTGCTTTCATTTATGAATAAATATACACTTCTAGGCAATTCCTTTTTCTACAGAGTATTACAAACTCAAGCCATCATTTTGGGATTGTCAGTTATGATCATTCATTGCCTTTGACATAAGGCAAACTAAGCACTTGTAGGACGTGCATTTAATATGTTCAACTAATAAATAACTTCCTCATCAGAGTTAATGGCTCTTTCATATTTCATCCACTGTAGTAAAATTATCCTGTTAACAGGCGAGGACAAACACCTTTTCACAAATCAAAAAATCACAAATCACAAACTTTCAAAAATGTCCATGAAAGAACTTTTCTGTTATGCTAGTCAGTTGTATTTCTCAAAATTGTATTAGATGTACAAATACAAGACAAGAAGTGACCATGATCATCATTACCACAATCCCAAAAGTCATTTGAGATACAAAACACTTGTAGTGTACCGTAGTAGTATTTACAAAATAACAGTGGTGACATGGAATGCATTTGAATATTCTCTCACAGTACTTTGACCCAGAAAAAGCTTAACTAAAAAACATCAACTCTACAGCCTATAAAATAGCACCAAACTATACTACAATATTCTTGACGGATGTACTTATGTTACATAAAATATTTGTTACAAAAACAAATCGTGCTTTTTTTTTTAAACTAAGTGTGCCATAAATTAATAAACAGGTTATCAAAAATATTGTAGTCTCTGGGACTGGAGTGATTGCACATGGATTCAAGAAAACCTCTGGAATGGCTTTTGGTTTCTGTCTTCAGGTTTGGTTTTTCAAGCAAAAGTCCCTCCTCCATGAGTCTACAACAATAAACAAATGGAGTGTTAATCTTTACTATTGTTTTCATCAGCATCATCATTTTGTGTACATGACTCTAGATTATGGAGGTAAATGAATGAATTCTCTGTTGTAAAAGTTCGGTTAACTCACTGTGGACTTCATCTCTCTCTCAACTGTTCTCTACAAACTCCTAGAGAGAGAGAGAGAGAGAGAGAGAGAGAGAGAGAGAAAAGATAATGTGAAAAGCGTGTTGGTTGACGAGATAACAAGGTGAGCTCTGTTTAAAATGTGCAAAAAACGCTATTCGCCATATATAAATGGATTGGTACTCTGCAAAACACCAGTCTCAACGTCAACAGTGAAGAGGCGACTCCGCGATGCTTGCCTTCTAGGCAGAGTTGCAAAGAAAAAGCCGTATCTCAGACTGGCCAATAAAAATAAAAGATTAAGATGGTTAAAATAACACAAACACTGGACAGAGGAACTCTGCGTAGAAGGCCAGCATCCCGGAGTCGCCTCTGCCAGTTGAGGACTTGTGAGGCGTCTGTTTCTCAAACTAGACACTCTAATGTACTTGTCCTCTTGCTCAGTTGTGCAGCGGGGCCTTCCACTCCTCTTTCTATTCTGGTTAGGACCAGTTTGCTCTGTTCTGTGAAGGGAGTAGTACACAGTGTTACACGAGATCTTCAGTTTCTTGGCAATTTCTCACATGGGATATCCTTCATTTCTCAGAACAAGAAGAGACTGACGAGTTTCAGAAGAAAGGTCTTTATTTCTGGCCATTTTGAGCCTGTAATCGAACCCACAAATGCTGATGCTCCAGATACTGAACTAGTCTAAAGAAGGCCAGTTTTATTGCTTCTTTAATCAGAACAACAGTTTTCAGCTGTGCTAACATAATTGCAAAAGGATTTTCTAATGATCAATTAGCCTTTTAAAATGATAAACTTGGATTAGCTAACACAACATGCCATTGGAACACAATAGTGATGGTTGCTGATAATGGGCCTCTGTACGCCTATGTAGATATTCCATTAACAAAATCAGGCGTTTCCAGCTACAATAGTCATTTACAACATTAACAATGTCTACACTGTATTTGTGATGAAGTTTATGTTATTTAATGGACAAAAAATGAGCTTTTCTTTCAAAAACAAGGACATTTCTAAGTGACCTCAAACTTTTGAACGGTAGTGTATATAAGGCTGCGTCACGATTCTCCACCCTTCCCCAAAGTGAGCACAACATTAATTTAACAATGGCGGAAACTCCCTCTAGAAAATGATTACCCCAATCCATTGCTTTTAAGTCCATGACAGGTGGAGAATCGGGACGCACCTATAGCCTCCCATGCAGCCTTGCCTCCCTTTCCCTCACCATGAGGGACTTGTCCATGTATAACTCTCGGCCGGGGCTGCCGTCATTGTGCTTGGTGTCCACCGCGAAGCAGAGGAAGAACACGTCAACCACAATCTCAAAGATAGACAGGAGGCCACCAGCCAGGAGAACCGGCAGACGATGAGCAGGGACAGGACCTACACCATGTAGTCCCGCTGGTAGTTGAGCGCCAACACACCGGCGAACGCCGTGCAGGAGACGGTCAGTACCTGGACACACACATATGAAGGAAAAGATGGAGAGAAAGGAAGGTGGGAAATGGAAAAAAGAGGAAAGAGAAAGAGACAAAGATAGAGAGAGTGATAGATTGAATTGCAATATTATGCTTGTAAAATACACACAAATGACGAACTGACAATAAACAATTACAAAATGGCGCAGTGTCGTGGAAATTACCACCAGGGACTCAAATTCAAACTTCTGATGTGCGGGACAGTCTCTTCGCCTGGGCACACACAGCATCTGTGTCGGGGCACCCGGGTATAGCCCGTACTATCGTCTGTCTCTCCACCAAGTACAGGTGGCCCACCTTGGCCCAGGATGTCCGGGTTTATGTGAGCAGCACCTAGTACCTCCCTTATGGCAAACTCCACCCACTGCCGGTTCCACAACGACCCTGGTCCCATCTCTCCTTGGACTTTGTCACAGACCTTCGTAGAGGTACACCACCATCCTGGTCGTTGTGGACCGGTTTTCCAAAGCCTGTCGTTTTATTCCTCTGCCTGGTCTCCCTATGGTCATGCACCACAGAGGCTCTCTTCTCTCACGTCTTCCTGCACTATGGGATCCCAGAGTACATCATGACTGACCGTGGTCCTCAGTTCACCTCCCGTGTCTTGAAGGCCTTCATGGAACGACTGGGGGTCACGGTCAGCCTCACCTCCGGGAACCGTCCCCAATCAAATGGGCAGGTGTAAAGGGTAAATCAGGAACTGGGTAGGTACCTTCGTTGTTACTGTCAGGACCGGCCGGTGGAGTGGGCTGCGTTTCTGCCTTGGGCAGAATATGCACAAAACTCCCTCCGTCACTCTTCCTCTAACCTCACACCCTTTCAGTGTGTTCTAGGCTATCAACCAGCCCTGGCACCCTGGCACCGGAGTCAGATCGAGGGTCCTGCAGAGGATGATTGGTTCCGGCGCTGAGGAGTTATGGAACACAGCGCACACACGTCTCCAGCGCGTCGTCTTCCGGCAGAAGGTCTTTCACCCCGGTGACAGGATCTGGCTTTCTACGAAGGACCTGCCCCTCTGCTTGCCCTGCCGGCAGCTGAGCCCACGTTTTGTCAAGCCGTTCAAAGTCCTGAGGAGAGTCAATGAGGTGACGTACAGATTACATCTCCCCATCAATTACCGTATCTCACCCTCATTTCATGTATCTCTCCTCAGGTCGGTGGCATCTGGTCCCTGGGCTAGTGCTGGACCCCACAATGCACCTCCCCCTCCCTTGGATGTCAAGGAGGCCGCGGTGTACTCCGTCCGCAGGCTGTTGGACTCATGGCATCATGGGGGGTCTCTCCAGTACCTGGTTTACTGGGAGGGGTACGGTCCCAAAGAGCGGTGATGGGTTCCGGCGCAGGACGTACCTGGACCGTTCTCTCATTCGGGACTTCCACAGGCGTCGTCCCGCCGACCCGCACTGTGTCTTTGGGGTGGGTGGGGGTGGAGGGTACTGTCACACCAGCCTTCATTTTGGCTCCCCCTCCTGTTCAGCTCAGGCGTTCTGCGTTTCCGACATTCTAGCTGCTGCCAAACCTGTTGCTGGCAAACGCCCTTCACTCATCAACCCTGGACTTGTCTCATCATCATTACACACACCTGGTTCCAATCCCTACTCTATCACTGTATATATACTCCCTCTGTCATTTGTCTTTGTCAGTCATTGTAAATGTTGCTTGTTTTTCCTGAGAGGAATCTCTCCTACTATTATTTCCTGAGTACTTTATTATTTTGCACTTTGGGTTTTGTCCCGCTTTTATAGATTGTGCATGGATATATTTCAGTAGTTCTAAACCTGCAACTGCCTCCTGCCTACTCCTCTCTACACTTGTGACAATCGCCCTGCGGGCAGAGGAGAGAGAGTAAAGAGAGTAAAGGAATACTAAGGGGCGACATAACTCAGATGGTGTCCTTATAAGCAGACAATCATCTTTTATATATCTCTAACCCTGTGGAGTCTATACCCTATCTCTTGGACATGCTACAAGGTTTTGGGACATTCTCTGATTCTATGTTAAACCTAACAAAAAGCATGCTCCTCACGATTAATCAGTTAGCAGAAGGAATTGGGTATGCCAACTTCCCATTTTTGGTGGAGCATCAGGTCTTTACTAATTTGTGGATAAAGGTCACGCGCTCTTTTAAGGCTCTGTTTAAACATAACTTCAGTACACTCCTGGAGCGCACTAAGCAGGATTTCATAAGGTGGTCGTCTGTTCCCATTTCATTAGCAGGTCACATTAATTCTGTTAAGATGACTGTACTACCTAGGTTTTTGTACTTTTATTCCAAATGATACCCATTTTTCTGCCAAAGTCGATGTTCAAACAACTGGACAGCTACATTTCCAACTTCATTTGGAATAAGTCAAATCCACGAATGATAAAGGTATATCTAGAGAGACCTTGGCCCGCAGGCGGGCTGGGCCTTCCCAATTTTTACACTACTACTTGTCAGCAAATATATCTAAATGTGTTTATTGGGTTTCTACATTTGAAAACAAGGATGGTCCAACTTGGGCCATCATGGAGTTACAGCCAAGCCTTCCAACTTCTCCTGTCTCGCTCCTGTGCTCCCCACTGTCCATGAACCTTGGCAGCCATGTTTTGAATCCCATTGTCAAGAACTCTCTTAATAAAATCTGGTCCCAATTCCGAAATCACTTTAGACAAGCAAGCGGCTTCTCTCCATTAACATCTAATCATCTCTTCCCAGCATCACAGATTGACACAGCTTTCCAGTTCTGGCATAGGAACGGTCTGGTGTTTTTCTGTGATCTATTTGTTAATAACACATTTGTCTCATACGATACCCTGAGGGGTTGACCATAATATTCCAATACCCACTTTTTTAGATATCTGCAAACTCGCAGCTTTACTTAAAAAGATTTTCCTTCATTTCCACTAGAGCACACTCAGTGTCTAGTTGAGACGTACTTAGGTCTTAACCTGTATCTAAAGGGCACAATCTCCAAATTATACAACATAATACAGAACATTAATCCGCCTTCCTTGGCAAATACAAAATCTGCATGGGAGCAAGTCATGGGTGGTGAGCTACGCGATAATATATGGCAACAAAGTATTGAACGTATCCACACCTCATCATTTTGCATAAGGCATGGGCTCATTCAGTTTAAAGTTTTGCACCATCTCCATTACTCAAATGACAGACTGGCAAAAATAAACCCAAATGTGGACCCCAAGTGTTTGAGATGCCACCTGAGTCCAGCGACTGTTGGACACATGTTAGGGTCATGCACTATCTTTGAGTGGCTTCTGGGACCACATTTTAGAGGAATTCTCACATAAACTCGGCAAGAAAAGAAACGTCCCTTTTTCAGGACCCTGTCTTTCAAAGATAATTCGCAAAAATCCAAATAACTTCACAGATCTTCATTGTAAAGGGTTTAAAGACTGTTTCCCATGCTTGTTCAATGAACCATAAACAATTAATGAACATGCACCTGTGGAACGGTTGTTAAGACACTAACAGCTTACAGACGGTAGGCAATTAAGGTCACAGTTATGAAAACTTAGGACACTAAAGAGACCTTTCTACTGACTCTGAAAAACACCAAAAGAAAGATGCCCAGGGTCCCTGCTCATCTGCGTGAACGTGCCTTAGGCATGATGCAAGGAGGCATGAGGACTGCCGATGTGGTCAGGGCAATAAATTGCAATATCCGTACTGTGAGATGCCTAAGATAAGCGCTACAGGGAGACAGGATGGACAGCTGATCGTCCTCGCAGTGGCAGAATACGTGTAACAACACCTGCACAGGATTGGTACATCCAAACATCACACCTGCGGGACAGGTACAGGATGGCAACAACAATTCCCGAGTTACACCAGAAACTCACAATCCCTCCATCAGTGCTCAGACTGTCCGCAATAGGCTGAGAGAGGCTGGACTGAGGGCTTGTAGGCCTGCTGTAAAGCAGGTCCTCACCAAACATCACCGGCAACTACGTTGCCTATGGGCACAAACCCACCGTCGCTGGACCAGACAGGACTGGCAAAAGGTGTTCACTGACGAGTCCCGGTTTTGTCTTACCAGGGGTATGGTCGGATTTGCGTTTATCGTTGAAGGAATGAGCGTTACTCTGGAGCGGGATCGATTTGGAGGTGGAAGGTCCGTCATGGTCTGGGGCGGTGTGTCACAGCATCATCGGACTGAGCTTGTTGTCATTGCAGGCAATCTCAACGCTGTGCGTTACAGGGAAGACATCCTCCTCCATCATGTGGTACCCTTCCTGCAGGCTCATCCTGACATGACCCTCCAGCATGACAATGCCACTAGCCACACTGCTCGTTCTGTGCGTGATTTCCTGCAAGACAGGAATGTCAGTGTTCTGCCATGGCCAGCGAAGAGCCCGGATCTCAATCCCATTGAGCACGTCTGGGACCTGTTGGATCGGAGGGTGAGGGCTAGGGCCATTCCCCCCAAAAATGTCTGGGAACTTGCAGGTGCCTTGCTGGAAGAGTGGAGTAACATCTCACAGCAAGAACTGGCAAATCTGGTGCAGTCCATGAGGAGGAGATGCACTGCAGTACTTAATGCAGCTGGTGGCCACACCAGATACTGACTGTTACTGTTATTTTTGATTTTGACCCCCGTTTGTTCAGGGACACATTATTCAATTTCTGTTAGTCACGTGTCTGTGGAACTTGTTCAGTTTATGTCTCAGTTGTTGAATCTTATGTTCATACAAATATATACACATGTTACATTTGATGAAAATAAACTCAGTTGACAGTGAGAGGATCTTTGATCGTTTCTTTTTTTGCTGAGTTTAGTTCCTCCTTCTCTTTCTAGATATGGCTTCCTTCAGCAGTCTCCCATTCCTGTGCTCTATCTGTCTGGATGTGTTCAATGAGCCAGTCTCCACTTCATGTGGACATAACTTCTGCATGACCTGTATAAAAGAGTACTGGGATAGCCAGGGCCTGTGTCAATGTTCAATGTGTAAGGAGAAGTTCTCCAGACCAACTAAGCTTTGTGTTAACACAACCTTTAGAGAGGTTGTAGAGAATTATAAAAGGTTGAGTGACAGAGGTAAAGATGAGTCCCCTGCCATACCTGTAAAAGTGCACTGTGATGTCTGCACTGGGACGAAGCTCAGTGCCATGAAGTCCTTGCTGCTCTGCAACCTCTTACTGTGAGACTCACCTGGAGCCTCATCATACCCTTAAAGAGACACAAACTGATCAACCCTGTGGAGAACCTGGAAGACAGGATCTGTAAGAAACATGACAGACTCCTTGAGCTGTTCTGTAGGACTGACCAGACATGTGTGTGTCAGTTCTGCACTGAGGGAGACCACAAGACTCATGACACTGTCCCTATAGAGGAAGAGTGTGGAGAGAGGAAGGCTCAGCTGGGGAAAACTGAGGCAGAAGTGCAGCAGATTATCCAGGAGAGACTGAAGAAGGTTAAAAAGATCAGACTCTCAGTAGATCTTAGCATGAGAGAAACAGAGGGAGAAAGTGGACAGCGTAAAGGTCTTCACTGCTCTGGTGCGCTCCATTGCGAAAAGCCAGGTTGAGCTCATTGGGGAGGTTGAAAACAGAAAGCAGTAGAGAGGCAGGCTGAAGGGCTCATTATAGAGCTGGAGCAGGAAATCACTGAGCTGAAGAGGAGAAGCACTGAGCTGAAGCAGCTCCCATACACTGAGGACCACCAACTTCCCCAGAGCTTCCCGTCCGTAGTGTGCACTCCTCCACCCACCAAGGACTGGTCTGAGATCAGTGTTCACAGGACTGTGAGGAGAGCTGTGTCTCATCTGGACGAGACACTGAATAAAGAGATGGAGAAGCTGCTTGAAGTCAAACTGAAGAGGATTCAGCAGTATGCAGTGGATGTGACTCTGGACCCTGATACAGCACATCTCTATCTCATCCTGTCTGAGGATGGAAAACAAGTGAGAACTGGAGACACGGAACTGAATCTTCCTGACAATCCAAAAAGTTTTGATCATTTTACCATTCTCCTTTTAAAGGATGGTTTCTCCTCAGGGAGATTTTAGTATGAAGTGACGGTTAAGGGTAAGGCTAGGTGGGATTTAGGAGTGGCCAGAGAGTCCACTGACAAGAAGGGGAATATCACACTGAGTCCTGAACATGGAGTCTGGACTGTGATGCTAAGGGATTGAAAGGAGTACACAGCCTGTGCCTCACCGCAAGTCTGTCTCTCCCTGAGAAAGAAGCCCCAGAAGGTGGGGGTGTTTGTGGACTATGAGGAGGGTCAGGTCTCCTTTTATGAAGTGGAGGCCAAGTCTCATATCTACTCTTTCACTTGCTGCACCTTTACAGAGAAAATCTTCTTCAGTCCCTGTAGTGATGATAGTGGTAAAATGTTTGCCCCCCTCATAATCTCTCCTGTCAATCACAAACATTGATTAAACAAAGGACTTACTCGTCCTTTAAAGCTGCAATACGTAACTTTTTGGGCTGCCTGACCAAATTCACATAGAAATGTACATTATAGATCTGTCATTGTCATTCAAAGCAAGTCTAAGAAGCGGTAGATCTGTTGTATGTGCATTATTTCTATGCTTCCCGTTCTTAAGTTTTGTATGGTGTCTTTTACTTTTGATCAACAGTTTCAAACCGCTGAAAATACTATATTTTAGGTTATGGAAAATATATTTCACAGCGGTTTAGATGGTACAATGATTCTCTACACTATACTTGTTTTTTTTCTGTCACAAACTGAATTTAGGCGAACTATTAGAATTTTAGCAACCAGGAAACGGGAGTGATTTCTTTATCATGCATCCATAAGCTGTTTGTTGGTACTGTATAAGCGAATGTCATAAAGGACTTACTTTTCCTTTGATCTGGTAGTGGATGTAGGTCATTGTGAAAAAGGACTTTAAGCTGGTTGTTGATACTGCATAAGTGAATGTGGTAAAGGGCCTACTCAGCCTTTGAGCTGGTTCCACAGTTCTGTACTTCGATAAAGGACATACTTTTCCTTTGAGCTGGCTGTGGATCCAAGACCGTTTGTGATAAGGGAAGTAATGTGCCTATAAGCTGGTTGTTGGTTTAGGATAGTGACTGAATATGATGAAATACATGCTTGAGCTGCTTGTACAGTGCCTTCAGAAAGTACTCACACCCCTTGACTTATTCCACATTTTGTTGTATTACAGCCCGAATTCAAAATATATCTTTTTTTCACCCATCTACACACAATACCAGATAATAACAAAGTAATTATTTGCAAATGTAAGTACACTAATCAGATTTACATAAGTATTCACACCCTGTAGTCAATACATGCTAGAATTGCTTTTGGCAGAAATTACAATGGAGTCTTTCTGGGTAAGTCTCTAAGAGCTTTGCTTGCCTGGATTGTACATTATTCTTTATAAAATTCTTCAAGCTTTGTTAAGTTGGTTGTTGATCATTGCTAGACAGCCATTTTCAAGTCTTGCCATAGATTTTCAAGCTGTATATATATATATATTTTTTTTTTTATTATTGGGTATTTTGTTTGAATGTTTCTCCCCAAGTGGATATCTTAATGGCATCCAGACACAAACCCATGTCCCTATTAGAACTGATCCTCTCTTGCCCATAGCTCTAACAATCACAGGTGGACATTTTTTTATTTTTGTTGTTTTATTTCTCTGCATAAAAATGTTATCCAAAACATTCTGGGTTAAAACTCTGTTCCCATTCATGAATAGAGATGCAGTTATAGGGAATCACTTTTTCTATGGATACAGTATTACAAACTCAATCAGGAGTAATGACTCAATATTACCACAACATAGGGATTTTCAGTTATGGTAAACATTGGAAGCTGGCTTTTCATTTCTCCAAAATGCTAACATTTTTATTTCTGCTATTTCATAAAGGAAATCTTTCAACAGGGTCAAAATACATTGAGGGGTGGAGTTTTCCCATAGAGAAAAGTGCCTGTTGATCATCTGTTATGCAAGTTAGTCGTCACAATTGTATTAGATGTACCAATGCAGCGTTAGTAGAGACCACGATCCTCATTACCACAACCTAAAAAGACATTGATATACAAAACACTTGTGGTGTACAATATTAGTAGTTTAAAACAAAATAACTGATGACATGATGCATTTCAATCTCTCACAACACTTCCACACACAAGAAGCTAAACTACAAAACACCAACTCTACAGCCTGTACAATAGCACAAAACTACATTAACAATTTTCTTGATGGATGTGTTACAAAAAGATATTGCGCTTAAAAAAAAACGCGAAGCTTTCATGTAAAATGTGCCATAAATTAACAAACAGGTTATCAGAAATATTGTAGTCGTGGGACTGGAGTGATATCATGGAAACGTTAGGAACGCCTTTTGGTTTCCGTCTTCTGGTTTGGTCAAGCAAAAGTCCCTCCTCCATGAGTCTACAACAATAAACAAATGGAGTGTTAAACTTTACTATTGTCTTCATCAGCATCAGCATTTTGGGTACATGACTCTAGATTATGGAGGTAAATGAATGTATTCTCTGTTGGAAAAGTTTAGTTAACTCACCATAGGCTTCATCTCACGACCGTCTCCATCTGCCTCGGGCTGATCCCTTCCCGCCATGTTCTTACTGTCCTCTACAAACTCCTAAAGAGGGAGGTAGAGGGAGAAAGAAGAGAGAGTGACTGTGTTGGGTGTCAAGATAACAAGGCGAGTTTGGTGTAATACGTGCACAATCACTATTCACCATATAGAAAAGTAGTAAAAGTAGCACTGGGTAAAAACAAAGGCTATGTTCCATTAGCCACATTAGCATACCAGTTAGAATGTATGGCCTGATACATTGGAATGTTAGTGTGGATAATGGAACAGAGACATATACTATGTCCCGATTCTCCACCTTCTACCAAAGGCGGCACAGTATGAATTTAACAAATGGTGGAAACTCCCTCTAGCCATCGATTACAGCAGAGAGGAAAAGGTGACGTGAGATGGATAACTGGGCCCAACATTTGTCTTCTCCAGCAGATGGTGTTTTTAGTTTTTTTGTCGCTCATCAAGCCAAGAGTTTTACGAGGTCAATGAGTGTAGAATTAAAAAAAAATGAACGACTTATTTACTACGCGAGGATTATTTGATCAAATGGAAGTTTCGTAACGCTTAGGTTGTTACGATTGTACTGATTTAAGTAGGACACGTGACATCCTGGCAACTTCAAGAAAAAACACTTTATATCGGAGTTGTGCCTGCTGTTCACTCGCGTATCTGCTATCTCATTGGCTAGAATGGTCCCGACTGCTTTTAACACATTTATTTTCATTGTTAGAACGGCCACTTGAGTATTTAATCAATATAATGGATTATCTGTGATTACACCAATCCATTCCTTTTAAATCCATGACAGGTGGAGAATCAGGATGCAGCCATAGCCTCCCACCCACCCCCCACCCACCCGCCTCCCTTCCCCTCACCATGAGGGCCTTGTCCATGTAGAACTCTCGGCCGGGGCTGCCGTCGTTGTGCTTGGTGTCCACGGCGAAGCAGAGGAAGAGCACGTCCACCACGATCTCAAAGACAGACAGGAAGCAGTGGGCCACCAGCCAGGAGAACAGGCAGACGATGAGCAGGGGCAGGACCCACACCGTGTAGTCCCGCTGATAGTTGAGCGACAATACGCCAACGAACGCAGTGCAGGAGACGATCAGTACCTGGACACACACACACACACACACACACACACACACACACACACACACATATGGATGAAGAGAAAGGAGGGAGGGAAAGGGAGAAAAGAGAAAGATAGAGAAAAAAAGAGAGATTGAATAGTATTAGTGTGCTTGTAAAATACACAAAAAAAATGAACTGACAATAAACAATCCTAAAATGGCGTCGCTGTGCGGCCGTTACCTTTCCCAGGAAGAGGACAAAGTCCCCCACGGTGTTGATGGTGGCCAATCTGAGGGCATTCTCTACCAGGATGACGAAGGCGTCACGCGCCGACGTACAGAAACTAGTGCTGTTGATCGCTGTCGCCGTGTACGCGTTCTGTGGTGAAAACAGACAAACAAGAGACAGAAGTATCATCAATAACAATGTGTGACTGCTGTCCTCTCGGAACGAGTCTCCCTTGTCAAATAGATTGCCGTCAATGATATGACCTCATCAACATCTCAGATGACAGTCAATCTGATTCTGATCGAACACTTACTTGATTCAGGTACATTAGACACTTCTTCAGGCACCACAAGCAGCAGATACAGGATTTCAACATACAGCGAGCACAGGCATTTTCCTACAAACAGAAAATACATTGAGCTTTAGTTCTCCACCCATTGTCTGGCTTGACAAACTGGTGGTTGGTATAAGTGAAAGCGAGAATGTTTAAAATGGCACATCAGCCACGTGAAGAGTTCATTCTGTTCCAGAGCAGGACTGGGTGGGATATACCTTCTACTGTATGTAACGCACACGAGCAAATGCCCTCAAACTCTTCAGAAAAGTCTCCTAAAAGACGCTGACTCTCCGGTCTTTTTTTGATACTACAGTACAGGTGGGAAAAAATCTGAGAAGACGCCCACACTCTTTTACACAGACACAGGTGAGTAGAGATTGGTGGGATGGGTGAAGAAATGTTACCTGTGTACAGTTTATGGTAATCTCCTGTTTTCTTTATCTATAGTACTTATGTTTAACTATATTTAGTCAATTTACTCATTTCTACTGTATGTTGTAGGGTTAAACAACTTGAATCAAGCTTGGTTAGTATTCCTTAATGCCCTGTTGACAATGGCACTAAAACTACTGAGAGCAGAGTCATTACAGAAAAAGCTCTGTTAATATATATATTTAAATGAAAAAATAACAAGTTTTTTTTTTTTTTCTTTTTTTTAAATGTAACCTTTATTTAAGTAGGCAAGTCAGTTAAGAACAAATTATTTTTTACAATGACGGCCTGCACGGCCAAACCCGGACGACGCTGGGCCAATTGTGCGCCGCCCTATGGGACTCCCAATCACGGCCTGTTGCGATACAGCTTGGAATCGAATCAGGGTGTCTGTAGTGATGCCTCTAGCACTGATATGCAGTGCCTTAGACCGCTGCACCACTCGGGAGCCTTCATATTTAATGCATTATTGATTGATTGATTGATTGATTGATTGATTATAAATCTGGAGCTGGAGTCTATTAGTATTTTGATCTGTAGTATTTCAGAGAGTGTTTGCAGTAAAAAAACTAAACTATTCTTTACAGTTGACTTTGCGCTCTCTCTAGATATGGCTTCCTCAAGCAGTCTGAAGAGCAGTTCCTGTGCTCTGAGCCAAACACCACTTCATGTGGACACAACTTCTGCATGGTCTGTATCACAAAGTACTGGGATAGCAAGGACCTGTGCCAATGTCCACTGAGTCAGGAGAAGTTCTCCAGATGACCTAAGCTTCATGTCAACACAACATACAGAGAGGTTGTAGAGAATTTTAAAAGGATGAGAGACAAAGGTAAAGATGAGTCCCCTTCCAAACCCGGAAAAAAAGTGCCTTGTGACGTCTGCACTGGGACGAAGCGCAAGGCCCTGAAGTCCTGCCTGGTGTGTCTGGCTTCTTTCTGTGAGATTCACCTGGAGCCTCATCAGATAGCCCCAGTCTTAAAGAGACACAAACTGGTCGACCCTGTGAAAAACCTGGAAGACAGGATCTGTCAGAAGCATGAAAGACTCCTGGAGCATGACCAGACATGTGTGTGTCAGTTCTGCACTGAGGGAGACCACAAGACTCATGACACTGTCCCTATAGAGGAAGAGTGTGGAGAGAGAAAGATAGCAGAGTGTGTGCAGTTCTTCAGTACTCTGGCGCGCTCCATTGACGAAAAACAGGCTGAGCTTGTTGAGGTGATTGAGGAGAAGCAGAAAGCAGTAGAGAGGCAGCCTGAAGGGCTCATTAAAGATCTGGAGCAGGAAATCACTGAGCTCAGTGTTCACAGCGATCTGTGTGTGGGGACTGTGAGCTGGAGGAGATACTGAATAAATAGATGGAGAAGCTGCCTGAAGTCAAACTGAAGAGGATTCAGCAGTATGCAGTGGATGTGACTCTGGACCCTGATACATCACATCCCAAACTCATCCGGTCTGAAGATGGGAAACAAGTAAGACATGGAAACACACTACAGAATCTTCCAGACAATCCAAAAAAGGTTTGATTGTTATGCCATGACCCTTGAAAAGGATGGTTAAGGGGAAGACTGACTGGGATGTAGGAACGGCCAGAGAGTCCTTTGACAGGAAGGGGAAAAGAAAAAAAAAGAAAAATCACACTGAGCCCTGAGAATGGACTCTGGACTGTGTTCCACAGTCCTCCTCTCCCTGAGAGAGAAGCCCCAGAAGGTGGGGGTGTTTGTGGACTATGTGGAAGTCAGGTCTCATATCTACTCTTCCACTCTCTGCACCTTTAAAGAGAAACTCTTTCTATTCTTTGAGTGCTGTAATAATACTGGATGGTAAACACTCAGCCCCTCATCATCTCTCATGTCAAATCACCCAGACTGATTTAAAAAAATGAGGTAACTGCTTTTTTGCAACAGACCATTTACAAATCATCAAATGAGCGTATTTTGTCAGATCAATATGTCACATGATTAGAATATCCACATTGACCTCCGAAATGTTCTGTACATCCTAACATGGATAATACATGCTTGTATTTACTGAAACTCAAGACTCAACTGGAATTAAAATCAATAAGAAATATGAAAAGTTGGTGCTTTGATTATTCATATCTACATACAGTGTGTCTTCAGAAAGTATTCATACCTTTGACTTACTCCACATTTTGTTGTTACAGCCTGAATTCAAATGGATTAAATATATAATTTATTTCACCAATCTACACACAATTCCCCATAATGACAAAGTGAAAACATCGTTTGATTTTTTCCCCGCAAATTTGTTCAAAATGAAACACGAATCTCATTTACATAAGTATTCAAGCCCCTTTGCATTGACACTACAAATTGAGCTCAGGTGCATCCAATTTCCTTTGATCATCCTTGAGATGTCACAACAACTTGATTGGAGTACACCAATTAAAATGTACATGATTTATAAAGAAACACACCTGTCTATATAAAAAAGGTAGTTGACAGTGCATGTCAGAGCAGAAACTACAGTATACCATGAAGTCTAAGGAACTGTCCATAGATCTCCCGAGATAGAATTGTGATGAGGCATATATCTGGAAGGATAAAACTTTCTAGAGTGTTGAAAGTTTCTCCATCATTGGGAAAAAAAAAAAGAAAAAAAAAAAATATATATATATATATATATGGTTACTACCCAGACTCTGCCAAGAGCAGGCCATCCAACCAAACTGAGCAACCGGGCAAGCAGGACCTCAGTCGGGGAAGTGACCAAGAATCAAATGACCACTTTGACAGGAACTACAAAGTTCCTTGGCTGAGATGGGAGAACCTGCCAGAAGGACAACAGTCTCTACAGCACTTCACCAATATGGGCTTGATGGGAGAGCGGCCAGACGAAAGCCACCCCTGAGAAAAAAAAGGCACATGGTAGCACGGCTGGAGTTTGCAAACAGGCACATGAAAGACAGAGCGCATAAAGAAAAAGTTTCTGTGGTTCGATGAGACAAAAACGTAACTCTTTGGCATGACCAAAGCACTATCTCTGGAGAAAACCAGCCCAGCTCATCACCCGTCTAGCACCATCCCCACCGTGAATCATGGTGGTGGCAGCATCATGCTATGGGGATGCTTTTCAGCAGCAGAGACTGGTAAGGCTAGAGGGAACAATGAATGGAGCCAAATACAGGCAAATCCTCGATGAGAACCTGCTTCACAGTGCAAATTACCTTCTACTGGGCTGAAGATTTAAGCTCCAACAAGACAATGACCCCTAGCCTACAGCCAAAGCAACACTGGAATGGCTTCAGAACAAGAATGTGAAAGTCGTTAAGAGGCCCAGCAAAAGCTCAGGCTTAAAACACATTGAAAATCTGTGGAAAGACTTTAAGATTGCTGTTCACCACCACTTAACAGAGCTTGAGAAAATCTGCAAGGAAGAATGGGAGAGAATCCCCAAATCCAGATGTGCAAAGCTGATACAGACATATCCAAGACGACTCAAAGCTGTAATCGCCGCCAAAAGTGTTTCTAAAAAGTATTGACTCAGGGGTATGAATACTTATGTAAATTAGATCTTTCTGTATTTCAATACATTTTCAATAATTTCTAAAGAACATGTTGTTTTCACTTTGTCATTATTATGTATGTGTGTAGATGGGTGAGAAAACAGTCAATTGAATCAATTTTGAGTTCTGGCTGTAACACAGCAAATTGTGTAATGTGAAAATGTGGGACAGACTATGTTTGTTCCCACACTCGGGACTCTGACTCTATTGGTTACACAGACTTTTGGCCTCCCTATTCTAACCACCTCTCACCAGCTTTGTATTCATGTTACCTGATGAAATTGCTGTACAATATGATCTTGTTGCCATCTGATGCACATTCAGATGTCATAAATCAGCACTGCAGATCTCTCCCTGTACTCTGCCGTGCCTTGATTGTATTACTGTTGATGATATCTGGAAATGTGCATGTACACCCTGGCCCATCTACTGTTGCTAGCCTCAATTCTGACATCTGCTTCACTGATTCCTGCTCTCGTAAAAGCCTGGGTTTTCTGCACGTTAACACTAGAAGCTTATTACCTAAAATGTATCAATTGAAAGTGTGGGTTCACAGCTCCTTCAGTGCTCAGTTGTCTCCACCAAGTCTGTCCCCAAACAATTTGATTTGCTGGTTTTAAGCATTAAACTTTCAAATAGCTCTTTGTTGACTGTTGCTGGGTGCTATCGTCCTCCATCAGCACCGGCCTGTACCCTAAGCTCTCTCCTGGCCCCATACACTAAGTCTGAATTTGTCCTGCTAGGTGACCAAAACTGGGACATGCTTAAATCACCTGACCAGGTCTTAAAGCAATGTGACTCCCTAAATCTTTCTCAGATTAAATCACCAATCCCACAAAGGTAGGACTTCAAACACCCAGAAAAGGCTACTCTCCTCGATGTTATCCTCACAAATAATCCTGATAGGTATTAGTCTGGTGTTTTCTGTAGTGACCTTAGTGATCACTGTTTTACAGCCTGTGTTCGTAATGGCTGCTCAGTGAAACCACCTGTCCTGATTTGTCATAGACGCTTGCAAAAAAACTTTAATGAGCAAGCCTTCCTTCATGAACTGGCCTCTGTAAAATGGTATAGAATCAGCTCTGTTGAAGACGCTTGGACCTTCTTTTTTGATCTGTTCAATGGGATTGTTAACAAACACGCCCCCATAAAGAAAATTAGAATTAAAAACAAGTTCAACCGTGATCTTGCGGAGTTACTCCACCTCAAGAATTGCATTTGGCGAAAGGCTCGGCACACGCATATTCAGGCTGACTGGCTCTCGTTCAGGCAAATGAGAAATAAGTGCACTCAGGCTATCCGGAAGGCCAACGTTAGTTACTTTAAGGAGCAGGTCTCTCTCTGTGGGTCTAACCCCAAGAAGTTCTTGAAAACGGTTAAAGACCTGGAGAATAAACCCTCCTCCTCACAGCTGCCCATGTCCCTTAATGTTGATGTGGTTGTTACTGACAAGAAGCACATGGCTGAGCTCTTTAAATCACCACTTCATTAAGTCAGGATTCCTATTTGACTCAGCCATGCCCCCCTGCCCGTCCAACATTTCCTCATCTCTTACCCCTTCTAACGCGACAAGCCCCGGTGCTTCTCCCTCTTTTTCCCCTGCCCCGCTACAAAGTTTCTCCTTGCAGGCAGTCACTGAGTCCGAGGTGCTAAAGGAGCTCCTTAAACTTGACCCCAAAAAACCGTCTGGGTCAGATGGTTTAGACCCTTTCTTCTTTAAGGTTGCTGCCCCTATCATCACCAAGCCGATCTCCTTTCTGGAGAGGTTCCCATTGCTTGGAAGGCAGCCACAGTTAGTCCTTTATTTAAAGGGGGAGATCAAGCTGATCCTAACTGTTATAGGCCCATTTCTATTTTACCCTGTTTATCAAAAGTGTTGGAAAAACTTGTAAATAAATCAACTGACTGGCTTTGTTGCTGTCTATAGTATTCTCTCGGGTATGCAATCTGGTTTCCACTCAGGTTATGGATGTGTCACTGCAACCTTAAAGGTCCTCCATGATGTCACCATTGCCCTTGATTCTAAGCAATATTGTGCTGCTATTTTTATTGACTTGGTCAAAGCTTGTGATACGGTAGACCCTTCCATTCTTGTGGGCCGGCTAAGGAGTATTGGTGTCTCTGAGGTGTCTTTGGCCTGGTGTCTTTGCTAATTACCTCTCTCAAAGAGTGCAGTGTATAAAGTCAGAAAATCTGCTGTCTCAGCCACTGCCTGTCACCAAGGGAGTACCCCAAGGCTCAATCCTAGGCTCCACACTCTTCTCAATTTACATCAACAACATAGCTCAGGCAGGAAACTCTCTCATCCATGTATATGATAGTCTTATACTCAGCTGGCCCCTCCCGGGATTTTGTGTTAAATGCTCTATAACAAAGCTTTCTTAGTGTCCAACAAGCTTTCTCTACCCTTAACCTTGTTCTGAACACCTCCAAAACAAAGGTCATGTGGTTTGGTAAGAAGAATGCCCCTCTTCCCACAGGTGAGCATTTAGAGCTTGAGGTAGTCAGGTCATACAAGTACTTGGGAGTATGGCTAGATGGCGCACTGTCCTACTCTCAGCACATAAAGCTGCAGGCTAAAGTTAAATATATAAGTAAATCTAGACTTGGTTTACTCTATCATAATGGCTTCTCTTTCACCCCAGCTGCCAAATGAACCCTGATTCAGAGGACCATCCTACCCATGCTAGATTACAGAGACATTTTTATAGATCAGCAGGTAAGGGTGCTCTCGAGCAGATAGATGTTCTTTACCATTCGGCCATCAGATTTGCCACCAATGCCCCTTATAGGACACATCACTGCACTCTATACTCTTCTGTAAACTGGTCATCTCTGCATACCCGTCGCAAGACCCACTGGTTAATGCTTATTTATAAAACCCTCTTAGGCCTCAATCCCCTCTATCTGAGATATCTACTGCATCCCTCAATATCCACATACAACATCCGTTCTACCAGTCACATTCGGTCTCCAATGCACACACATCCCTGGGTCGCTCCTCTTTTCAGTTCGCTGCAGCTAGCGACTGGAACGACCGGCAACAAACACTCAAACGGATGAATGATAAAGGACATACAGCGCCTTCAGAAAGTATTCACACGCCTTAACTTCTTCCACATTGTGTTACAAAATGGGATTAAAATGGATTTGTCATTCTTTTTGATAAACAATCTACACAAAATACTCTAATGTCAAAGTGGAAGAAAAATTAACTGTAATACAATAAATGAGATTAAGACATGAAGGTCAGTCAAAGTAATGGACTGTCGTTTCTCTTTGCTTAGTCTTTTACCAAATAGGGCTATCTTCTGTATACCACCCCTACCTTGTCACAACACAACTGCTTGGCTCAAACACATTAAGGAAAGAAATTCCACAAATTAACTTTTAACAAGGCACACCTTTTAATTGAAATGCATTCCAGGTGACTACCTCGTGAAGCTGGTTGAGAGAATGCCAAGAGTGTGCAAAGCTGTCATCAAGGCAAAGGGTGGCTACTTTGAAGAATCTCAAATATATTTAGATTTGTTTAACACTTTTTGGTTACTACATGATTCCATGTGTTATTTCATAGTTTTGATGTCTTCACTATTATTCTACAATGTAGAAAACAGTACAAATAACGAAAAACCCTGAAATGAGTAGGTGTCCAAACTTTTGACTGGTACTCTGTGAACACACAAATGGAAAATAAATCACTAATATATTTTTTATTAGATAAGTGTTCAACCAGCTTTGTCAATGTGTTAGAATTATCTTTGGCAGCGATTACAGCTGTTAGTCTTTATGGGTAAGTCTCTAAGAGTTATGAAAACCTGGATTGTACAACATTTGCCATTATTCTTGATCATTGCTAGACAGCAATTTAAGTCTTGCCATAGATTTTCAAGCCAATTTAAGTCATAACTGTAACTAGGCCACTCAGGAACATTCAATGTCGTCTTGGTAAGTAACTCCAGTGTATATTTGGCCTTGCGTTTTAGGTTATTGTCCTGCTGAAAGGTGGATTTGTCTCCCAGTGGCTGTTGCAAAGCAGACTGAACCAGGTTTTCCTGGTTATTAGGTTTTATGCCGTGTCTATTACATTGTCCAAACGCACGGTCGCTTTACCACAATAACATTTTCACAAATGCCTTACTCTACGTCATTCCCAAACATTCTACGCAAGTATGAAAATAACCATATCTAAGTGGTCGCTTGTCAGAAAATGTAAACAAAAGATATCATATCCTTCCTGGGGGTGTATATGAACAGATATTTATAAAATGTAATGTTGCTAAAACACTGTCACATCCCCTTTAAGTGACTGACATAAGAGGGTGTTAACCCAAAAAATGATTCATTCATTCATTCAAGGTTTATACAAATATGTCCATTCAATAGAGAATTGTCCATATTGTTAAAAAAGTTACAGACCTTGCCAGCAGCGTCCAGCAGACCTTACCTTGAAATGCTTACTTATAAGTCCTTAACCAATAGTGCAGTTCAAGATGAGTTAAGAAAATATTTACCAAATAAACTAAAAGTTAAAAATAATAAAAAGTAACAATAAAATAACAATAATGAGGCTGTATACAGGGGGTAACGTTACCGAGGCAATGTGCGGGGATACAGGTTAGCTGAGGTAATTTGTACATGTAGGTAGGGGTGAAGTGACTATGCATAGATAATAAACAACGAGTAGCAGCAGTGTACAAAACAAATGTAGGGGGGTTGTCAATGTAAATAGTCTGGTGGCCATTTGATTAATTGTTCAGCAGTCTTATTGCTTGGGGGTAGAAGCTGTTAAGGAGCCTTTTGGTCCTAGACTTGGTGATCCGGTACCGCTTGCCGAGCGGGAGCAGAGAAAATAGTCTATAACTTAGGTGACTGGAGTCTCTGACAATTTTATGGCCTTTCCTCTGACAGATTTATTACTAGTCATGATTCTAGAACTCACCATTGTGTTTTGTATCAAAAAGTGGGTTGGGTCTCTTTGTATGTAAGGAGAGAGCAGCATTTTCTTATGTTTATCTACAAAGCACTCATGCAGAAACTTCCTATGTATTGATCATCATGCTTGTATGACACTTTTGAATGTGGGTCAAAAGGGAATTTCCAAATGACCGAACCCGGTCCCAGGCTTGGATAACCCTGGAGGCCCATCGGTCTCCACAAAGATGGGTAAAGCTGATTTTAGTTTTTTGTGCCCTTTATGTGGAACAACTTCCAGAGCTCTCTGAAATGAGATGTTCCGGTCCCCCATTGTTAGTTCAGAGTAATAGAGGTCTCCGACTGTAGTTGATAAATGTTTTTCTTCATATGTTTTGGAATGTTGTATATGTTTGATGTATTTATGCAGGAATCTGTAAAAGAGACCCTAGTCTCAGTATGAAATAAAATAAAAAGTATATTAAGGTTATAATGTAGAGAACAATAGAATGAATCATTCTATGTGATTTATAATGACATAGTGCAAAGAAAACTACGTTTTGACATTGATTTCATTGAACCCTTTTGAGCTGCACCGTTTTTCTCAACATTCTAGAGCAGTACAGGAACACCCTACATACTCTGCCTTTGAACTGATTGTGGACGTAGGTGACATAGCTGAATGAGATAAAGGACGTACTTTTCCTTTCAGCTGGTTGTGGATGTAGGTGAGGATGAGGCGAGGGATCTCCACCAAGGTGATGATGAAGGAGCCTTTGGCCACGGTGCCCAGGTGGTAGCGGGTCAGACACAGCATAGATGACACGATGGGGGTCATGGGCAGTTCAGATTTATTCCTGATGTCCACCGCGGGACAGAGGAAAAGAAGAAGAGTTGGAAATAGTCAAATTAACTGATACAGGACAGACTTGGGTTTAAATAGTATTATCCATACAAATGGACCAATAAAGCAGGCACTGTACTGTAGCTAACATGGGTGTACTTTGCGCTTTTGGGACAATTTCATTGGTTCAAATGCACCAGGCAAGCTCAATTAAGTGCAGCTAATGTATTTGACAGAAAAAAAAACTATATTTTGGACTCAGGTCTGATACGGGATATTTCCAAGTGAACACATCACAAGCATGCCGTTACATGTACTACATTTCATCACAACACTCTCTCCTGACCTTGTGAAGTAGTAGGTGACCACAGCTCCGGCCACGGTCATCTGCTGGCAGGCCAGGATGAACTGACTGATCCAGATGAGGCCCACAGCGTGGTACCACACCATGTACTGGAGTGGGCCTGACATACGATACTCCACCAGCCCTGCCTCTTCACTCTGCACAGGGCTGCCTGTAGGGGCACACAGCTAAGGTTAGGGGTCAATCTTCTCGTTCTTTACAGGGTTCCCTACAGCCAGGTTTAGGGGTAGGCTGATCTCTGATCTGCAAGGCATTCAAGGATCATGATTTTGTGCCTGGAAAGCTCCTGGTAGATTTTTGATGGAAAATATTTTAACTCATAAATTGATTGGAGTCAAATATAAGACAGCAAGATGGCACCATTTTGCAACAAACACTGCAGCACAGATGAGTTTGATGGGCCCTCTTTTTTAATGTCATCTAGTTTGTCAAACTCTAATCTGAATAACATCCAGGAACAGCTAAAGGCAGGCAGAGGGAAATAGTAGGCAGACAAAGTCGACAAAAACACGATGCTTTGTTGTAATTGAGGTTTCTCTGGTGGTGGTCTTGTTGATGAGGGAGATCGTGAATGTCGTGGGTAGATTTCAGAGACTTTGTCTTTGTGTGCCCGAGCTGCCACCCACAGCACCAGACTGACCCAAGAATCTAAATAAGAGTTGGCGTTGAGTCATGCCACTCCAGCCATGCGCTTTCAGTTCCAAAATGTCCCATGAGTGTGTTAATCACATAGAATTAGGATGGACATAAACCTTATGTTGGTCAACCATGGTTTGCCAGCGCTGTGATAAGATAGTGTGTAAAACAATGCATGTGAAGAATTTATCTGCACTGTATGTGTGTTAGTAGAGGAATGTTTCCATAAATGTTTCTAATTAACTGACAATATGCCAACATTCCATTCAAACAATGTGGTCAATCCACAGTCCTACACTGGCTCAAATCAGTTGATGATGGGCCTTAGACAAGTTGTAAATGCAACAAGTACTGATATTGAGCATGGTTACATGCACACAATAAAATGATTATGGTGGATAGTCAGATTAATACAGTGAACAAAAATATAAGTGCAACAATTTCAATGATTTTACTGAGTTACAGTTCAATTAAGGAAATCAGGCAATTTAAATAAATTCATTAGGCCCTAATCTATGGATTTCACATTACTGGACAGGCTGGCGTGGTTCCACGTGGTCTGCGATTGTGAAGCCGGTTGGAAGTACTGCCAAATTCTCTAAAACGACGTCGGAGGTGGGTTATGGTAGAGAAATGAACATTCAATTCTCTGACAACAGCTCTGGTGGACATTCCTGCAGTCAGCATGTCAATTGCACGCTCCATCAAAACTTGAGACATCTGTGGCATTGTGTTGTGTGACAAAACTGCACATTTTAGAGTGGCCTTTTATTGTCCCCAGCACAAGGTGGACCTGTGTAATGATCATGCTGTTTAGTCAGCTTCTTGATATGCCACACCTGTCATGTGGATGGATTATCTTGGCAAAGTAGAAATGCTCACTAACAGGGATGTAAATACATTTGTGCACAACATTTTTGAGAAATAAGCTTTTTGTGCGTATGGAGAATTAAGATCGTCATGTAAACACCTTACTCTGCTTATGTCCATACTCTGCCTACTGCCATAATCCGTTTAATATTGAATTATTAGTGTGCATGTAAATGTACTCATAATAGCACTCATAGCTTTCTAATAAAACCAAATCTGATACATTTATGGTCCGTTTACATATATTTGAGAGGCTATTTGTACAGACAATGTGTATAAAACACTTAGAAATTGTATTTATATGACAATATTGGAGGTTGACTATAATTCCATTACACAATTTCTGATGCAATTACATACCTTACTTTTATTTTCCTGCATAAGTAAAAGTCAGGAAGTGCATCAAGTGCCTCTACTGCCATTTATTCTAATTAAACTGGTTTTGGATTTCTCCCTGAACAAGTTGGCTGCCATTTTCACCCCATTATGGAACTTTGAGGGTTCATGACATAGCCCATTAAGTAATTTAATAGGATCTACATGGTTAATCATCACATCACTAGCAGGATGAAGTGAACCAAACACTCCATACGTACAGTATCCAAACTTTCAATAGTGACGCAAGTCCACTACCTTAATCTTTACGGGGCATAAAATAATTGGAACAAATCTGCAACAAAAAAAAAATTGTATCCTCGCCAAAACGGTCTATTTAGATGTAAATCTCTTGTTGAAAGGCGAAAATAAAGACATGAACAAAACTGTCTTTCACAATGTGACAAAGTTGTATTCTATTCTGACCTGCGGTTCCGAGGAAGAGGAGCACACCGAGCCAGGACACCCAGAAGAGCATGAGGCTGAGGAAGGTCCAGAAGGGCTGCAGGGCCAGCAGAGGCAGGTGAGTGAACACCTTACCCGCCACGTGGAACAGGGTGATGGTTAGTGCCACGCGCTTCCTCATAAAGAACAGCAGCAGCAGCAGGATCACCTGAAAATGGTATATACACGATGTGATGTAGTCGGAAAGTATTCAGGCCCCTTCACTCTTTCCACATTTTGTTACGTTACAGCCCTATTCTAAAAGGGATTAAATTTAAAAAAAATCCTCATCTACACTCAATCCCCCATGGTGACAAAGCAAAAACAGGTTTTTAGAAATGTTTATAATAAATAAAACAGAAATACCTTATTTACAGAAGTATTCAGACCCTTTGCTATGAGATTCAAAATTTAGCTCAGCTGCATCCTGTTTCCATTAGTCAGCCTTGAGATGTTTCTACAACTTGATTGGAGATGATTTGGAAAGGCACACACACCTGTCTACATAAGGTCCCACACTTGCAAAAACCAAGCCATGATGTGGAAGAAATTGTCTGTAGAGCTCCGAGACAGGATTATGTTGAGGCACAGAACTGGGGAAGGGTACCAAAACATTTCTGCAACATTGAAAGTCCCCAAGAACACAGTCACTTCCATCATTCTTAAATGGAAGAAGTTTGGAACCACCAAGACTCTTCCTAGAGCTGGCCGCCCAACCATCTCTGCAGCACTCCACCAATCAGGCCATTATGGTAGTGGCCAGACGGAAGCCACTCCTCAGTAAAAGGCACATGACAGCCCGCTTCGAGTTTGCCAAAAGGCACCTAAAGACTCTCAGAAACAAGATTTTCTGGTCTGATGAAACCAAGATTGAACTCTTTGGACTGAATGCCAAGCGTCACATCTGGTGGAAACCTGGCACCATCCCTATGGTGAAGCATGGTGGTGGCAGCATCATGCTGTGGGGATGTTTTTCAGCGGCAGGGACTGGGAGACTAGTGAGAATCAAAGGAAAGATGAACGAAGCAAAGTACAGAGAGATCCTTGATGAAAACCTGCTCCAGAGCAGACAACGACCCTAAGCACACAGTCAAGAATACCCAGGAGTGGCATCGGGACACTTTCCCTGAGTGGCCCAGCCAGAGCCCGGACTTGAACCCAACCAAACATCTCTGGAGAGACCTGAAAATAGCTGTGCAGCGATGCTCCCCATCCAACCTGACAGAGCTTGAGAGGATCTGCAGAGAAGAATGGGAGTAACTCCCCAAATACAGGTGTGCCAAGCTTGAAGCCTCATACCCAAAAAGACTCAAGGCAGTAATCCCTGCCAAAAGTGCTTCAACAAGGTACTGAGTAAAGGGTCTGAATACTTATGTAAATGCAGTGCTTAATTTGATCCAGATCTGGCACCTCTCCGTTTTGGACTATTTTGTTCCCGGAACCTATTTGGCTGGATCCGGTACATCTCGAGGCATAATTTTTTTCTCTCCACTTTTTGCAATGTAAAGATCATAACAAAAAGCAATCTAAGTTAATTCAAGTTAAATATTTGTTAATTCTCCTGCCCCCACAACAAAAAACAAATGTTAAAAATGTCAATTTTCAGCCCGGGCTTAATATTCTAAGAGTTGATTCAGGTTGGGCCGATCCGGGTTTATGGTGTGTGCAACACTGTAACCTGTTTGAGACCAACGCGTGGCTGTGTGAGAAGCGCGCCAGTATCCCTCACATAACTACAATGAAATTAACATTTTATGATCTCTCTCCCTCTAGCTGTTCTGATAGACACGAGCCTGCAACTCATCTCGCCATTGTTGCACTTCATCATTTCAGCACCCTTGATAAATTGAAATAAATAAGCCAAAAGTTATAGAATTACTGCGGTCTGTCAGAAATAAAGGAAATCATTCAGAACAGCCTACTACACCATGAAAATGCCTAGAATTTAGCCACAGAGGATCAATAACGTATTTGTTTATTGTCTAGCTGTGGATTGTAGCCCAATAACAAGGAATAGCCTACAGTCAGGAACGCAGCAAATCTGTCAGTGAAAAAACAGCATGCCAGACAAAACAGGCCTTTCACAGTATTTCAAATACAATCGAGGGAAAACAAAAGGTTGGAAAGCAAATGGCTCCTGCTGAAAAGAGAAGACTATCCTGTAGGCTACCAAAATATTGGGTAACTTCCAAATATTGTTTTACAAAAGAGAGAGAGAGAGAGAGAGATGCGCTTGTGCCAAAAGCCTATCTGCCATCTCTAAGCTGTGCATCATTGGGCAAGTGAGTGAAACTGGAAAGCATTTTTAGGACTATAATTTCTTCCTCACATTGTAGCCTACAATGTCTCCACACACCTAGGTCTAGGCTAATGATGGATTCAATACAATATTCTACCAAAGTCTCCAGTCATGTAAAATGACGTAGAATTGCATGAAATGCGTTTATAAAAAGGCAGATCTTTAGTAGCCTAGGGTTTGGGAAAAATGTTCCCAATGTGTGCACCTTCTGCAAGTACCTCTACTCTACTGCTCTATGCCACTACGCAAATGCGATAAGCATGCAATGCTTTATTAAAAAGCAAAATAGTACCTCAGAGCTCCCCAGGTCACCCCCCTCTTGTGCTCACTTTTTGTTCCGGCACCTCCCGATTTACAAATTAAGACCTGTGTAAATGTGATATTTCATTTTATTTATTTTTTATGTGAAAAAATGTCTAAAAACCTGTTTTTGCTTTGTCATTATGGGGTATTGTGTGCAGATTGATGAGGGACCATTTAAAAAAAAAACTTTTTAGAATAAAGGCTGTAACGTAACAAAATGTGGAAAAAGTCAAACGGTCTGAATACCTTCAGAATGCACTGTATGCTGGTTATCACTTATAGGATAGGGATGTGAATACATTTACTCAGTGCTAGTTATCAAATGAAGATAGGAGTAGGTAGGAATGGCGGGAATGCAGTGTTTTCCACTAGTGCCGACTGTCTGCTAAACAGCAGATTACAGACTCATTTTCAGCCGGCTACTTTTTCCACTTAAATTCACAAGGCTACTTTTCAATTTGCTAGTCAGAATAAAAGTCAGCCAAGCCCTCTCCCACTAGAATGAACAATATGCATCTTCTAGTTTTCTATTGATGGGACAGGCACAAAGTAAACAGTGACAGGGAAACACTGATGGCAGGTAGTCTGACACGGAAGATACGTTGTGACAGTCTGCTGTCAGTCCCGCCTCCCCGTACCTGTGGTAAGTATGATTTGTGTGCTATTACATGATCTCATATATATATATATATATATATATATATAATATAAAAACACACACAGACAGAGTCTGCAACACCACTAAGCAAGGGGCACCATGAAGACCAAGGAGCTCTCCAAACAGGTCAGGGATAAAGTTGTGGAGAAGTACAGATCAGGGTTCTAAAAAAGTATCCGAAACTTTGAACATCCCACAGAGCACCATTAAATCCATTATTTAAAAAAAAATGGAAAGAATATGGCACCACAACAAACCTGCCAAGAGAGGGCCGCCCACCAAAACTCACAGACTAGACAAGGAGGGCATTAATCAGAGGCAACAAAGAGACCAAAGACAACCCTGAAGGAGCTGCAAAGCTCCACAGCAGAGATTGGAGTATCTGTCCACAGGACCACTTCAAGCCATACACTCCACAGAGCTGGGCTTTATGGAAGAGTGGCCAGAAAAAGGCCATTGCTTAAAGAAAAAAATAAGCAAACACATTTGGTGTTCGCCGAAAGGCATGTGGGAGACTCCCCAAACATATGGAAGAAGGTACTCTGGTCAGATGAGACTACAATTTAGCTTTTTGGCCATCTAGGAAAACGCTGTCTGGCGCAAACACAACACCTCTCATCATGCCGAGAACCCCATCCACAGTGAAGCATGGTGGTGGCAGCGTCATGCTGTGGGGAAGTTTTTCCATCGGCAGGGACTGGGAAACTGGTCAGAACTGAAGGATGGCGCTAAATACAGGGAAGTTCTTGAGGAAAACCTGTTACAGTCTTCCAGAGACTTGACACTGGGACGGAGGTTCGCCTTCCAGCAGGATAATGACCCTAAGCATACTGTTAAAGCAACACTCGAGTGGTTTAAGGGAAACTTTTAAATGTCTTGGAATGGCCTAGTCAAAGACCAGACCTCAATCCAATTGAGAATCTGTGGTATGACTTAAAGATTGCTGTACACCAGCGGAACCCATCCAACTTGAAGGAGCTGGAGCAGTTTTGCCTTGAAGAATGGCAAAAATCCCAGTGGCTAGATGTGCCAAGCTTATAGAGACATACCCCAAGAGACTAACAGCTGTAATTGCTGCAAATGGTGGCTCTACAAAAGTATTGACTTTGGGGGGGGTGAACAGTTATGCACCGTCAAGTTCTGTTTGGTCTTAATTCTTGTTTGTTTCACAATAAAAAAAAAATTGTATCTTCAGGTTGTGTAAATCAAATTATACAAACCGCCCAAAATAATTAAATTTAATTCCAAGTTGTAAGGCAACAAAATAAGAAAAATGCCAAGGGGGTGAATACTTTCACAAGCCACTGTAGAATCCTATATATCCCACCTCGCGCTCAGCAACAGTGCCTGGACCACATCAACAGTGCCTGACTGTTGTGCACACTGAGTGCTGTTCTGAAATATACATTTTTAGAAGTTCACAGGCATAGAAGTTGGTCGAATTTAACCAAAAGTGTACTAGTGTGACTTTGTCCTTGTGTTTTTGAGCTATTTACATCGGTTTGTTCACACACACTAGGTTGTTCAACTGCTACCAGCAAAAGGATGTCGGGGAATCTTATCTCAAGTGGCAGCTGAAAATGTTTGTCTCAGATGTGAGTCATATATTAGAGGGTACATTGATTGTACTTTATTGAGCATGGAACACCCCAAAAACCTTTTATTCATAAACTTTAGAGTAATTTTTTATCATAAAACACTCTTCTTCAAATAATATAATTGTGTGCTCCTTGTAAAACATGTCAGCGTAGAGCCGTGAATTTGCACGTCCCAGGTAATTTAGCCTAAGTGTTAACGAGGAGTCAAAATCAACTTACACTGTATATGAACAATAAGGCTAACAGCCACCTTTCATTTATTTTTCAAGATAACGTGGGCATTGGGCTATTTACATTTTTCTGTTTGAATAAAATATATAATTTGACAAACAAACATTGTGGCATTTCATAGCTTGCAGTAAAACTGTAAATAAGACTTCAATCTCAAGAGAAAACAGGTTAAATGTAAAAATAATAATAATGGTATTTTATTTAGAAAATAGTCCTGATCATATAAGCCTAGGCCTGGACAATATCCAAAACTACTAATAATACACTGAATTCATACATTTGTCGTTTAAATTATAAAATCACGTACGTTAACACAGTACTACAACAAATTTTCCAAATTTGGAAGTTAAATTTAATAAATTATTCAATCATTTTGCTGTGTATTTCAAGGCATTAGAATGTACCACAGGCCAGCAAAATATAGGTTGTTCTACAACAACAACATAAAATAGCAAACCTAGTCACCCCAGACCCCCCGGGGGGGCCTGTATGGGTACATTTTCTCTTTGTCTGGCTACTCCAGGTACTTGTGGAAAACACTGATTCGGAATGGTGGGGCGGCAGGTAGCTGCGAGGTTAAGAGCATTGGGCCAGTAACTGAAAGGTCGCTGGTTCAATATCCCCGAGCCCACTATGTGAAAAATCTGTAAGAGTGTCTGCTAAATGTCTAAAATGTAAATGTGGGTCAGGTCATTTCTGTCTGTGTTACAGAAGAAACTATGGCTTTTATAGTTGCAGAATCAAGACACATTTTTGTAAAAGCGTTGGTCAGGTTTTCCAGTTTTCCAGACTTAAAGCTTGCCTGTCTCTGTCAACATCAGGCCTTTTCTTGTTACTGAAAGAGCAAATACTTGATAACACAGTACAATATAAACCCTCCATGCACTCTCACAACACACCTTACCCATATAAAACAGGAATCACAACACATGGCAACAAGCACACACACGTACCGTGAAGACAGTGGCAAAGATGGCGTAGACCAGCAGAGCTTGGACGTTGTCTGTGGCCACCTGCTGTTGGGGTGTTGGGGAGGTACCAGTCTGGTCGGTCAGATTCGTCCTGTGGTCCACGTAGAGCCACCACAGAACCCCGGTCCCACCTGAAACACAAAGTCCATTTGGCTCCCTGATTTTCATACTGCTACTACTTCTTATTGAGCTCCCTACAAAGATTATCCGGAGAGCAGTTGGAAAAACATTATCCGGAGAGCAGTTGGAAAAACATTATCCGGAGAGCAGTTGGAAAAACATTATCCGGAGAGCAGTTGGAAAAACATTATCCGGAGAGCAGTTGGAAAAACATTATCCGGAGAGCAGTTGGAAAAACATTATCCGGAGAGCAGTTGGAAAAACATTATCCGGAGAGCAGTTGGAAAAACATTATCCGGAGATGGTAATTCCTCACTGCAGGGACAATGGATTCTGAGGAGAGGCGCTCATTCTGGTCCATGCTCAATTTTTGCAGTGCGTTTTTACAAGCAATCTAATTTTGTGAGGTAAAATTTATTTGAACTCACATTTCACAATCTGACATAATGGTAGGCGACCTTTCAGGCTTTAGAAAAGAAATGTGCTATAATACATGTTTCTTCATACATTTTTAAGCACTACAGAATGAAGGAAGAGACGTTTGAGAGCCAAATGAACGGGAAGCTTACCTATAGAGCCCAGAACCACGAGGGCGGTTAGTATCCAGACCAGCACGACAGAGATGTAGCGAATCACCACCATCAGGATTATGGAGAGGACTACAGACAGAGGAGGATATAAATAAAAGGGATGAAACGATGCTATTGTCATGACAAAAAAATGCCTTATTATTGTATAACGGCTATATTTATTGAACCATAAGGCATAATTGTGTGATGTTTCATGTACATTTTTATGTACTTCTTTTGGATGCCAGCGCTCTACAGTGCAACCTTCTTACTCGTATTTGCGCTTAAATATTTTGCTGTGTGACCTGGAATTTTTATTTAGGAGAACCAGTGCACCTAGAATGAAAATCACCCAGATGATATTTGTTGGAATAATTAGGCTACTTCACTGCACTGCAGCCCGAGTACCATGGAGAATACACTGAGAACAGATTCATGACTGTCATGCTTGCACTATTACTACAAAGAAAACAGCTTGTTACGTCAAATATTCTCCATTGTCCTCCTACATTTCTACGTGTGCTCCTAAATCTTTCTCCTAAATTTCTGTGTGTGCTCCTAAATGTTTCTACTTAAAAAATTTTTTAAAAGGGCAGCGTAGAGCCCTGGATGCCGTCAGCTCTCCTGGAGACATTTCCTATTATCATTTCCTGACACTGTCTCAGGAAACACAACTTTCTAGGTGGAGAGCAGAGGCCTCTTTGGCACAATTAAATCAAGCAGTATACAAAGAGAGAAGTCATTTAGGATATACACTATAATGCTTTACGAGGCTATACAGACAGCTAGAACATAAAATGCCACTTTAGGATGTACAGTACCTAGAGCCAGCACGCACAAGCCCATGATGATCTCCTTGCTGGCCATCACCCCGGCGATGACCCTGTGCAGCATGCTGTTGTCACTGACGAAGGTGACGAAGGCCTCAGCGAACTGAGCATAGCAGGAGATGTCCACAGGAGTGCAGCGGTGGAACACAGGGAGAGAATTACTGCACAAGGGGAGAGGATGGGGAAATGGTATCATCAGCATAGTCTCGCTAGTGTCATTATATTTACTCGCTGTTGACTTGACACTGGTAAAAAAAGGACTGTACCTTGGTGGCACGGGGAGTTTGGGGCACTTTTTGGATCTCTCTCCGTGGCTTGGATACTTGGAGACTGGGATGTCGTACGAGCAGAGCTCCGACCCTAAGTAAAGAGGAGAAATAGGAAATAAACATTGTGTAATTCATTTCCACACTGTGGAAATGACCAATGAATACATGCATACAGTACGGATTAGAGCAGGAGGAACGCTCACCATTTTGCAGCGCAAATTTTTTGACGTCGGTGTACGTCTTGAGCTCTATGTCTGGACACCTGGACACACAGAGGGCCATGGACTTAATCTTCCTGTTCAGAATGTCAATGTTGCAGGGGTCCAGGAAGAAGACATACCTGGAAAAGGTCAAAGAACAGGACTTCAATAAGGATGGAGGGAAGTAGAAAAACGTCCTGAAAAGAGTGAGATGGAGTGTATTTGTCAATGGCACATGCTCCTTGAAGGAAGCCAAGGGCCCAAGTCAATCTGCACATTTGAGTAACATTCTTGAATTTTCTCTTCCATCTTGCAATACAATAAATTGCAAATTTTCCTAAGTATATTTTCAAAGTAGACTTTGTGATGTAGGCTGTGTAAAATGTGATGTGGGATACAACTTATCAGTCAGTCAAATCTCTGTAGCCAAAACGCCCCTGCTGCCCCTCACTCAAAACGTCAATGGGCAACCAGCCCAGCTTATGAAACAAAGCCCATTGTCTCATTGAAACTGTTCCTAGAGACTGCTAGAATGGAAACTTACTGGACGAGGAGCTCAAAAAAAGTTTAATCACATTTGAATAATTTATTTGAATATCTTCCAACAAAAAAAAACATGGGCGTGAATTAATGCAGAACATTGCTGCATTCAGGCTGCATGTGAAATGGCACCCTATTCCCTAGTGCACTATTATTGACCCCAGCTCTGGTAAAAAAGAGTGCACTTTATAGAGAATAGGGTGCCATTTCAGACCCACATCAGTCTTTTCTGACCACAGGTAACAAGAAGTGAGTATAGGAAGATTTAGAGTAAAGTGTCTTACAGTAACACCCAGTGCTGGCAAGCTAATTAAGCAATAATGCACGAGGGGGTGTGGTATATGGCCAATATACCACGGCTAAGGGCTGTTCTATCGCACGACAACGCGGAGTGCCTGGATACAACCCTTAGCAATGGTATATTGGCCATATACCACAAATCCCCGAGGTGCCTTACTGCTATTATAAACTGATTACCAACGTAATTAGAGCAGTAAAAATACATGTTTTGTCATACCCGTGGTAATCAGCATTCAGAGCTTGAACCCCCCAATTTATAATCCTCTGTAACCCACTGATCTCACTGGTTAACCCATCAACAAAACAAATGAGCATCCAGGCTTTAACAGGCCTTGCATCAGATGAGCAAGAGAGTATAAGTGGCAAACTGGATTACCAAATTATGAAATCCGTGTTTGTGCACCGGTAATGTTAAATGGCGCGTGTTAAACTACCACAACAAAGGGTTGTCGATTGTGGGGAGGAAGAGGGAGAGAGTTAGCCTGGTTAAATCACACTGAACAAATGGTGAAGGCCACGTTCTGTCTGGTTTAACCAGGCTAGGAGAGAGGAGTCATAACCTGCTGAGCCTACATTGTCATGGGAGTGGACAGCTCAACCAAAACATTGTTATTACTTTGCTATTACATGATAGGCTAATAACTGGTAAGCATCCATCTCAAGATGTTCCACATTTCCAACGCAACCTACTTGTTGTTGGTCTGATCCCGGCCACTGAGCTCGACACCCTCGATCTTAACATTCTTCTGACCACAGGTGTTACCGTAGCTGTCGTAGCCAGAGATGAGCCTGGATGCAGCTCCCGTGGAAATGGAGAAACCAGCGATACAGGCCTACAGGGGAAGCAGCTTCCATTAAAAACAATATCATCACCTTTATCATCACCATCATGACAAAGCACAAATAAAATATCAGGGTAGCACTGAACTATGCTGATAAATACAATAATCAGTATGAAGTGCCTCTTGCTTAAAAAAACTAACAGAAGGTTGTCTCCCACAATGCTTTGGTTCCGAATTCAAGTTGCAGTTGGTGAGGACAGAGAGGAAGAGGCAAAGCAAGAGGAATAAATGGGCCCAAAGTCTGTCTTCTCCAGCATGTAACTTGTGTCAAATGTCATTAACAAAAAAATGTTATGACTTATTTGCTCGAATATACGTTTTGTAATAATTAGGTTGTTATGAGTGTATTTATATAATTAGGCCACGTTACATCCCGGCAACTATTAAGAGTTGTGCCTGGTAGTCACTAATTAACACAGCCACAAAGTCATAAACCCTGCCTATTTCTACAATGTATCTTCTGCAAATGTGATTTTAAACCTCATCCTTAACCACACTGCTAACCTTATGCCCAATCCTAAACCTTAAATTAAGACCAAAATACAAAATGTTTGTTTTCATGAATTTGTACGATACACCTTGCGGCTGTGGTAACTTGTGCCCCTTCACACGCGTATCTGCCCCCTCATTGGCTAGAATGGTCCCACCTGATCTTGCCTCCTCCTGACTGCTTAACATTTTTGAAGACATGTATTTTCATTAGAGCCGCCACAAGAGTATCTGGTCAATAGAATGGACAATCTGTGGTGAGGAGCAACTGAAAAAATGTCCAGTCGAAAGTTCATGACCTTTGATGACAGGGTTGTTGTAAAAGTCATGCAGTCCCAAGTCGGACACTTTTTATAATAACATGACCAGGGTTAGTTATCGTCTTGACAAAAGCAATCCGCTCGAACGCGCCCATGGTCATCTACAAAGAAATCTCAACAAACTCACCATTCCGATACAGAACAATGTGAATATGATGAGCCATGGAATATCCGTGCAGCTTCGATCCTCCAATGGTTTCCACTCGCGCTGCTTTTGCTAACAAATAAAAATGAGAAAATCAAATTCGTAATCTGTGAACACCTGGTGCATGCGCGAAACTGGTTTAACCGGGCGTGCTTTTTGTTGTTGTTGCTCAAGTCAGTTTTTCCACACACAGCAACTACTGTACTGTAATTGTCTAAATAAACTTAGTTTCACCCAAATTAACATGCACGCGTCTTTTTACACACGGAAGTAGCCCGTTGTTTAAAACGTAAGCAACTAATGGCTAACTACATATAATACAGACAACGCCTCGAAATATCTACAGTCGACAACAACGTGTACGTGTTCGTAGCTAAATGGATATCCCAAACAGATAATGTTAGCAACTCATTTGGCAAATCCAAAAATGTCTAGCTAGTTAGTTTTGGCTTAAATATCCGGAACCCCGATTACCTCTGAACTGCCACAGCATCCCATTGTTATTAGGCGATTTAGGGAGTGACTGGAACTTCCAAAACACAACAATCGTTTAAGTTTCAAGTGCCCGCCTCACTTCCTTGCCTGTATTTTACACTGCGCTTCTAAACAGATTAGTTGTTGACCAAACTCTTCCCCTCAGCTGCATTCATGGCCTCTATTGATAATACGGAACACTTCGCAAGGATATGTATGCATATCCTACTTTTTACTGCAGGTAAAAAGCAGGAAGAGTTCAACTTTCCTTATGACCGAGGCGGAAGTGTCGCTGCAATCACACGTTTTTTATAATATAATTTTGTGGCACTGGGAACGCTTTCACTGTAGGCTATACGTTGGACGCAATGGTACCCCCACTGAAAACCCATAGACATTAAAACCGTGAAAACCCCAAAGAGCTTATTGCAGACATTCACCTTATGGAAATAAAGGTTTCTATTCAAATTCATGTTCTTTTGACATGAATACAAGTTGCAGAATTTGCTAACGGCTTTATTAAATAAAAAACATATTTTTTTTGTATTTTCAAATGTTAGGGTGTTGGTGGACACAGACTTTTGTTATCCAATAAACAAAATGTGCCTTTGTTTATTTTGGCAAATAAAATCGTTCAGCTACTACAGGGCATAACAAAAGCACCATAAACTTCCACCAGAACCTCAGTGAATGGCACTGACCAGCCAGAGCCATTTGTAATGAGCATATCAAAGTCAACTGACAATTCAGTGTGAAAGGGAATTCTAATCCCACTGCCCTGAGTGATGACATCATCTCATGATTTCATTCTGAAGCATAACACTCTAATCGCTGATGATTCACACAGAAACCTCGTCTGGTTGCTGTCTCCGTTCTGCTATTAGATAGAATGTTCATATTTGAAGATTTCCGAAAGGCCAGTCTCTTTGGCAAATGACAGGAATGTCAAGGAGTGGAATGTTAGCTAAAAAGACTGGTATCCAGACTAACACAGACATGGTGACTTTTTTTCACCTTTATTTAACCAGGTAGGCCAGTTGAGAACAAGTTCTCATTTACAACTGCGATCTGGCCAAGATAAAGCAAAGCAGTGTAACACAAACAACAACACATGGAATAAACAAACGTACAGTCAATAACACAATAGAAAAAATTATATACAGCGTGTGCAAATGAGGTAAGATTAGGGAGGTAAGGCAATAAATAGGCCGTAGTTGCGAAGTAATTCCAATTTAGTAATTAAACACTGGAGTGATAGATGTGCAGAAGATGAATGTGCAAGTAGAGATACTGGGGTGCAAAGGAGAAAGAAAAAAATAACAATATGGGAATGAGGTAGTTGGATGGGCTATTTACCGATGGGCTATATACAGATGCAATGATCTGTGAGCTGCTCTGACAGTTGATGCTTAAATTTAGTGAGATATGAGTCTCTAGCTTTAGTGATTTTTGCAATTCATTCCAGTCATTGGCTGCAGAGAACTGGAAGGAAAGGGTGCCAAAGGAGGAATTGGCTTTGAAGGGTGACCAGTGAAATATACCTGCTGGGGTGGGTGCTGCTAAGGTGACCAGTGAGCTGAGATAAGGCGGGGCTTTAACCTAGCAAAGACTTATAGATGACCTGGAGCCAGTGGGTTTGGCGATGAATATGAAGCAAGGGCCAGCCAACGAAAGCATACAGGTCACAGTGGTGGGTAGTATATGCGGCTTTGGTGACAAAACGGATGGCACTGTGATAGACTGCATCCAATTTGCTGAGTAGAGTGTTGGAGGCTATTTTGTAAATGACATCGCCGAAGTCAAGGATTGGTAGGATGGTCCGTTTTACGAGGGTATGTGAAGCAGCATGAGTGAAGGATGCTTTGTCACCAACTAGAATACAAACTAACACTCCATCTACTAGCTCAATTTATCAATCTCTTATTCACAGATCTAGAACAGCATATCATATTTTGCAATGACCTGTAGGCTAGTGGCAAGGCCCACAAAATGTTTACATTCCCAAAAACAAGTCACAACCACGTTTTTCACATCTATAATGTCTCTCATTTATGAAATGGATGGTTGTATAAAAATATTGTACTGCAAGTTGTTAAATTGATAGACACTGTGAGATAGCCCCTGAACTCAAAAAGTGCAGAAAATGCCTTCCTGGGGGGGAATGGGCCACATAAACTCATGTAACCCAATATTGCAACAAAAATGTGGAATACAAGTAGTCAGTTGTCTGCCCTACATACACAAACAAATAGCATTAGGATATCTTAATGCATCTTGGAGACTTGTAAAAACAGGGATACTATAGGTGTGAATAAATATTATGCATATTTATGATAAATGTAAATACTAGCCATAATAATGCTTTTGAGCACAGAAAAAAAAAATGTATGAAATGAAATGTATGCATTCACTACTGTAAGTCGCTCTGGATAAGAGCATCTGCTGAATGACTAAAATGTAAATGTAAAATGTAATTTGAGTAATACCTTCCCCTAGTGGTGAATTTGGAGAACACCAGATAAGAGTCAACTACATTTATGAGATTGTGGGTCTGTTTCCTGCCCAGATTAAGCCCACACAGTAGTTTGTGTCCGGGAAACCAGCAAGTAAGACTTACTCTTGATGTAAAGTCGCAGTTTAGCTGACGTTTTAGTGAACTTTAATACGCATTTCGCAACTGTCATCTGAATACTAAAAAATGTAATAAAAAAAGTACTTTCTATTCTATATGATAGTGTTGTGTAGTTGTTCCTTTCTGTTGTGTAGTTGTTCCTGCTTGGAGAGTTGTTCCTGTTGTATGGTTATATACAGTAGTGCTGTGTAGCTGTACCTGTTGGTTCTGTAGCTTTCTCTGTTGTTGTTGTGGCAGCTGTTTAGCTCCTGTTATCATCCCACATCCCCCCCAGCGTTGGGCCCTCCCATGACTCTGAGCATGGACACCAGGTCCTGGGCATAGCCACACAAGGGGCCAGGCTGCTGCCTCGAGGCTGGGGGAACTGTCCCTTATTGGAAACTACACCTATAGAGAGAGGACAGGGTCGGTATAACACACACACACAGGTATGCAAGAACACATACACAGTTCTGACCTTCACAAAACCTCACCATTCCAGTGTACAATGAGCCCGTCCTCCTATAGCTCCAGCCGCCATCCTCCTATGATGTACACACACGCACATACACATACGACTTTAATCAAGACATGATCAATCCAAAAATAAAATAATTTTGGATGAATTTAGGATTCTTATTGGTATGTTTATTCTCATAAACTGTACACTGTAAAGTTATTCTGAGAGAGAATAACTGACCGGTTGTATTGTGCTTTTCCAGATGCTCAAATCACTTTACATAGTAAAATGGCAAAAGTAGTGCACTATATAGGGAATAGGGTGCCTTTTGGGAGCCTACTCTAACTACAGTGACTTTTATACAGGTAGGCCTAAAGAGGTAGGCCTAAACACTATTGTGCGTCCCAAATGGCCCTATTCCCATAGCGCTCTGGTCAAAAGTAGTGCACTATATAGGGAATAGGGTGCCATTTGGGATGCAGACACTGAGTGTACAAATGTACAAAATATTATGAACACCTGCTCTTTCCATGACATACACTGACCAGGTGAATCCAGGTGAAAGCTATGATCCTGTCACTTGTTAAATACACTTCAATTAGTGTAGATGAAGGGGAGGAGACAAGTTAAATAATTATTTTTAAGCCTGGAGACAATTGAGACATGGATTGTGTATGTGTGCCATTCAGAGGGTGAATAGGCAAGACAAAAGATTTAAGTGCCTTTGAACGGTGTATGGTAGTAGGTGCCTGGGGCACTGTAGGTGCCTGGGGCACTGGTTTGAGTGTATCAAGAACTGCAATGCTGCTGGGTTTTTCATTCTCAACAGTTTCCCGTGTGTATCAATGGTCCACTCCCCAAAGGACATCCAGCTAACTTGACACGACTGTGGGAAACATTTGAGTCAACATGCGCCTGCATAACTGTTGAATGCTTTCGACACCTGGGGGGGTGTATCCAGTCAGTGTGACAGGCTGTACTTGAAAACACACTAATGTATTTTATATGAAATACTAATTCAATAGCCTAATGTATTCAAACGGGTCGAGGCCCAGAGTGGGACATTTGCACTAGGAAGCGGCATAGCTCTGTGAAACATCGGAAGCAATTCACTTTCAATGGAAGGAAAGTGAGAGAAGTGGAATGGGCCACAGACCCATGCGAGCATGGGCAAGGGAGCTGAACAGGGCGGGACTAAAGTTGGGGAAAGCTGAACTCTGCGATTTTGCGACACGAGTGACAAATCGAAAGCTCACCATAGCAGAAGACAGAGGCCACAAACATAGCACTGAAAAATACTGTCGGCTGCAACTGTGTTAAAACACGGTTTCAAAAAGTGTACAGTAAGTGTATATTTTGCATTTGTGAAATGATTTTGATGTGATATGAAAGTAGAGGGCTTTATGTTTCTACACCGTACTGCATTTGGCTTTTTTGGCTTCCAGAGCCAATTCACCTCTAAACAGAACATGCAAGGTCCTTGGACTATAAGGACTAACGTTAGGCTCCCTTAGTCCATTATTGGGCTAACATACTCCTAACATACTCATAAAATGTACCTCTGCCCCTGATGGTTGTTATGTCAGCCATTGTTTGTAGTGAATAATCCGAAAAGCTGTCTATGAACTGTTTATAATCATCTCTAAGGATAATGACAACATCAATCAAATAAAATCATGAACATAGGTTACTTTATGAAGGCTATCCAGAATTCCCTTTGGCGTCCCCATACAGTCAAGTATCTTTCAATAAAGCTGAGACAACATTAACTTGATTAGTTCCCTGAAACTGCACAGTGATACAATTACATAACAGTGCTATTACATTGTAACAGAAAGTCTTCTGTAGCTATCATGGCACGATTCTGTTTTTTACCACAAGATTGCAGCCAAACATCTCTGAAACGGGAATCCAACGCTCTAGCAGGCACATGCACTGACACCTTGATCCAAACCACGGGTCTGTATTTCTTCAAAAGTGGAAAAGATAACCATAAATTGTAACGTTTTTACATGCATGTCTTCTTTATGCATATTGTTTATCTTGTAATATAAAGTTATGTATTGGAGCAATTGGTGAACACACATTATATTTTTACTTTGTATGCCCTACTCGTGTGTGTCTGTGTGTGAGTGTATTCATTAGTGTACTAACACACACGTTTATCGCTTTCCGTCGCCGGCACGTGGAAGCATTGCTTTGGCATGTTCATCCTGGAGATCCATTTTGTTATCGGTTTCTCCCCTCTTTTATATTTTCTCTCTGTGCCAACTACCAAAGAGTTTACGGTACACACACTCTCTCTCTCTCTACCCCTCTGCTCTCTCACACACACACACACTCCCTCTCTCCTTGTCTCACACTAATGCACACCATTAGAAATCACTTGTCACCCCCATGTCAGCCACCTATCCTAGTGTTTCCCCTATATTCAATTAGCAGTATTTTTTCTACATATATAATTTTGGGGATAGTAAAAAGTGTGTCAACTTAAATTACTAATATCAGAAATAAATGACGTAGAAAAGATAAGGGAGCTACATACAGTTGAAGTTGGAAGTTTACATACACCTTAGCCAAATACATTTAAACTCGGTTTTTCACAATTTCTGACATTTAATCCTAGTAAGAATTCCCTGTCTTAAGTCAGTTAGGATCACCACTTTATTTTAAGAATGTGAAATGTCAGAATAATAGTAGAGAGAATGATTTATTTCAGCTTTTGTTTCTTTCATCACATTCCCAATGGGTCAGAAGTTTACATACACTCAATTATTTGGTAGCATTGCCTTTAAATTGTTTAACTTGGGTCAAATGTTTCAGGTAGCCTTCCACAAGCTTCCCACAATAAGTTGGGTGAATTTTGGCCCATTCCTCCTGACAGAGCTGGTGTAACTGAGTCAGTTTTGTAGGCCTCCTTGCTCGCACATGCTTTTTCAGTTCTGCCCACAAATGTTCTATAGGATTGAGGTCAGGGCTTTGTGATGGTCACTCCAATACCTTGACTTTGTTGTTCTTAGGCCATTTTGCCACAACTTTGGAAGTATGCTTGGGGTCATTGTCCATTTGGAAGACCCATTTGTTACCAAGCTTTAACTTCCTGACTGATGTCTTGAGATGTTGCTTCAATATATCCACATCATTTTCCTACCTCATGATGCCATCTATTTTGTGAAGTGCACCAGTCCCTCCTGCAGCAAAGCACCCCCACAACATGATGCTGCCACCCCCGTGCTTCATGGTTAGGATGGTGTTCTTTGGGTTGCAAGCCTCCCCTTTTTCCTCCAAACATAAGGTTGGTCATTATGGTCAAACAGTTCTATTTTTGTTTCATCAGACCAGAGAACATTTCTCCAAAAAGTATGATCTTTGGCCCCATGTGCAGTTGCAAACCGTAGTCTGGCTTTTTTATGGCGGTTTTGGAGCAGTGGCTTCTTCCTTGCTGAGCGGCCTTTCAGGTTATGTCGATATAGGACTTGTTTTATTGTGGATATAGATAATTTTCTACCTGTTTCCTCCAGCATCTTCACAAGGTCCTTTGCTGCTGTTCTGGGATTGATTTGCACTTTTCGCACCAAAGTACGTTAATCTCTAGGAGACAGAACGCGTCTCCTTCCTGAGCGGTATGACGGCTGTGTGGTCCCATGGTGTTTATACTTGCGTACTATTGTTTGTACAGATGAACGTGGTACCTTCAGGTGTTTGGAAATTGCTCCCAAGGATGAACCAGACTTGTGGAGGTCTGCAAATCTTTTTCTGAGGTCTTGGCTTATTTCTTTTGATTTTCCCATGATGTCAATATGATGATGTCATACCATGGTGATTGCCTACGGAGCTGTGAAGGGAACGGCACCTCCATACCTTCAGGCTCTGATCAGGCCCTACACCCAAACAAGGGCACTGCGTTCATCCACCTCTGGCCTGCTGGCCCCCCTACCTCTGAGGAAGCACAGTTCCCGCTCAGCCCAGTCAAAACTGTTCGCTGCTCTGGCACCCCAATGGTGGAACAAGCTCCCTCACGACGCCAGGACAGCGGAGTCAATCACCACCTTCCGGAGACACCTGAAACCCCACCTCTTTAAGGAATACCTAGGATAGGATAAAGTAATCCTTCTAACCCCCCCCCCCCCCCCTAAAAGATTTAGATGCACTATTGTAAAGTGGTTGTTCCACTGGATATCATAAGGTGAATGCACCAATTTGTAAGTCGCTCTGGATAAGAGCGTCTGCTAAATGACTTAAATGTAAATGATAGGGTCCACATTGATTTTGCTAAAGTGTGAGTCACTCAGATAGCATAAGAACATCACATAAGCCATTGCAAAATGTATAGAATTGCAGGAAATCAGCATTAAAACTGCAATTCTTTTCTCTCAGCCCCATGACAAAATGTATAGAATTGCAGGAAATTAGGTTTGAATGTAACTGTAAAGTTAAAATCGCACTTTTAAAAGTTATATATATTCTGTTAACTCATACCGCAATAATGTTGTTGACTAGTCCTATTGTCACATCCTGCCCAGTATAGGGGTTATTTGTTATTGTAGTTTGGTCAGGACTTAGCAGGGGGTATTTGGTTTATGTGGTTCGGGGTGTGTGTGTCTATGTAGAGGGGTGTTTGATTAATGTATTCCGGGGTTTTTTGGGCACTGTTCTATGTTAGTGTATTTCTATGTTCTGTCTAGTCTATTTCTATGTTTAGTTTATTGGGGTTGGACCTTCAATTGGAAGCAGCTGGTTATCGTTGCTTCTGATTGAAGGTCCTATAATTAGGAGTTTGTTTTCATGGGTTTTTTTGTGGGAGATTGTGCAGTGTATAGCTTTGTGCCTTACCGGCCTGTTATTAGTCGTTGTGGTTTTTTTGTGTACGTTTTGGTTCACCTTCTTATTCCATTTAATAAAAAGATGAGTGCACATTTCCCCGCTGCGTCTTGGTCCACTTTACCCTACGACAACCGTGACATATACTTGTTTTTGTGGCCAAAGCATACATTTGAGAAAAATGACTTAAAAAAACTCACATCAAACTTTAAAAAAAAGTTTTCTATTTCTTCATAGAGTATGATGTAATACCCCTTGACATTAAAACTAGTAGATAGTGACAGTGCTGACATCATCCACATATTCCTCTGGAAAACTCCCGATGGCTCATGAAGCTGGAAGTATTTTAATTTGAAGCGTGCCATATTGCTGAATGGCACCAAAAAAATCACTAAGGATCATGGTGAAAGTGTCCGTAACTAGCAAAGGATCATAGCTGATGTAGTCGTTTTCATCCTGCCTGAGACAGTCAACCCAATGCTGCTAGATGACACCGGCGTCAATACCGGATACCACGTGGATACCACGTGAATACCAAGTGCAATGAGGGTGCGAGCCTCCTCATAGCCTGCCCATCCGTGATTGGTCTGTGTCAGCTTGTGGTCCTGTTTGACGACAAATGTAGTAGTCAGAATGGATCACTATTTAACTAATTATCTTGGTTTGTAGCAAACTTTTAAATGAACTCATCATGGTGATCGAATAAACACATATTAGAGCCCAAAACAGCTGTCTAAAACAAATGTTGGGCCGTTCTGACGATCATTATTACATAGGCTTCCTAGGGAAAACCAGGGCTGTGGCACCGCTAGGTTGTACGCAGTTGCTGACCAGCGGAGCTCGTGACTTCAAGCTCCAGACCGGACACTGGGGGCCTGGTAATCCTCCTCAGGAGGATGAGCTTGCCAGTCAGTGTTATAGAGGAGGATGAGCTAGCCAATCAGCAGTCTACTTGATTTAATATTTTTTATGACCGGTATAGTCCACACCATTCTGTTGTTGGGGTATGCCCACACCATTCCAACACAGAGAATATGCTTTTTAACTTACTTCCCATTTTTTGGAATGAAAACTATTCCACTCTTATTGTAAGTAATTATAGGTCATATTTCATATAAATCTGGAAACGCTGGGCAGTTACTTTAAAACAGCAATATTTTGTCTCTAAGGCAAAGAGGGACCCCCCCACACTAACCTTGCCACCGCTGCATACGAAATCCTAGGGGAAACACTATGGCATTGTGTGTGATTTCATTAGTGCGATTCAGATTTGTATCATGTCTGGTGGTGCTGCAGCAGATGTTGGTCAGCTATGTATGTATGTATGTATGTATGTATGTATGTATGTATGTATGTATGTATGTATGTATGTATGTATGTATGTGTGAGCTTTGTGAGGATATGTGTGTGGAGAGGAGGGGTATGGTGGGCTTATCAAAAACTCCTGCTGTCGCTTTAATCCCCCTGGCGTGTGTGTGTTTACGGGACCACACACACACAGTATTTAGTATGTCAGTGTGTCAGAGGGTTTTTAAACACCCCCCTTTCAGTCAAGGCCTACCTGTCAATCATGGAGTAGGAATAGCCAGGCTGAAACCACTTACCCAATAAACACCCGATTGTATTCGTGTGTTGGGAGTCAAAATACGGTTATTAATTTTGGGAGGATATCTTGTATGGACATTGATTGACCATCATGATCAACAAAGTAAAAGCACATGACATGATGTATTGAGCTTGATCTCTACTGATGAGTGGGCAAGTTCGTTTTGCATGGCCCGGTGTCCCGGGTGTGGAGATTTCATTTAAGGATCAATGAAATGGTCTAATTAAGCAATCATTTTAGGAGGTGTGGTATTTGGCCAATATGTCACTAGTGCCTGGATACAGCCCTTAGACGTGGTACATTGGCAATATACCGCAAACACTTGAGGTGCCTTACTGCTATTATAAACTAGTTACCAACGTAATTAGAGCAGTAAAAATACATGTTTTGTCATACCCACGGTATAGGGTCTAGCAATAAGGCACCTCGGAGGTTTGTGGTATATGGCCAATAAACCACAGCTAAGGGCTGTGTCCAGGCACTCTGCGATGCGTCGTGCTTAAGGACAGCCCTTAGCTGTGGTATATTGGCCTTATACCACCAGTGTCTGGATACAGCCCTTAACCGTGGCCAATATGCCACAAGTGCCTGGACACAGCCCTTAGCCGTGGTACATTGGCAATATACCACAAACACCTGAGGTACCTTATTGCTGTTATAAACTGGTTACCAACGTAATTAGAGCAGTAAAAATACATGTTTTGTCATGCCCATAGTATACGGTCAGTTATAAACTGGGTGGTTCGAGCCCTCAATGCTGATTGGCACATAGCCGTGGTATATCAGACCGTATACCACGGGCATGACAAAACATTTATTTTTACTGCTCTAATTACATTGGTAACCAGTTTAAAATAGCAATAAGGCACCTCGGGGGTTTTATGGTATGGCCAATAAACCACGGCTAAGGGCTGCGTCCAGGCACTCTGCGATGCGTCGTGCATAAGAACAGCCCTAGCTGTAGTATATCGGTCACATACCACATAATGTACACTAGGAACTCCACTTCTTGGTTGACAGATAAACTTTCCAATAGCAAGGAAGGAGGCGGGACTTCAATATCTTCACGGAGAGAGGTTCGTGGACATCTGCGCTTGGTTGGTCCTGAAAATATGTATCGGCTTCGGGCACCTCCGTACAATCTACCTGGTGCAATCGTTCGTGTCTTCGATTAAAAAAACGTCTAGCCGTTATCTAAACACATGCACCGAAGCCATCGACCAGTGATAACGAGCAGCTTTAGATACTTATCTTTTAGGCGTATACTGTACCGTAATGGAGAAGGAAAATGTAGCTATCTAGCCAAATTGCTAACACAGAGGACCCAACACCAAACCTTCGTATGGAGATTAAAACAGATTAGATTGATGATAACCATCAACGGAGGACATTCAACCGTTTTGGGATTTATTCACTCAAGGAGCCGGTGTGAATCCACATAGCTACAGGTAAATGGTTAGCCAGGTTTGTCAAAATGCTGTTGTGAAAATGGAACCGAGCAGCTAACTTAGTATTACTGTAACTAGCTGGCTAAAGGTGGTATCCAACGTTAGCTGGCTATGTAGCTCAAACGCTCAGGTGTTACCACAAAGCTAGCACAGTTTCCAAGCTAACTAGCTAGAAGTTAGCCACCAGAAATGGCTAACCTGCTTGCAAAATATCTACTCCATTCCGTACCACTGAAGCTAGCTACATTTTACGGGGGGGGCTTTAGTTAGTCATAGACTAGTAACGTTAGTCAATTCATAGTTCGTTAATGTTCTCATAACTGACACTCACCTAGCCAGTACTGACAGTAACGTTAATGTCTGTATTATTTTCCGTGCAAAGTTGTTGAATCGGAGTCAACGTCCATACAGCCAACCATGCCTCGCTCGATATGAGTCTAACTAATATTTATTACGCTAACCTCAAACGAGTGTGGTTTAGTGTGTCATCTCGATTCGAGCAAGGCCGGACCGTCAGAACACATCGGGCTGTGCCGCTGCGTCGACCCCAGCTTTGAAGGTATCTTTTCTCAACCTAGACAAGACAGTGAGTTCGGGGATCCGTTTTGAGGCCTATACAGAAGAGTGACAGAGTGGAACCGCAGCGATACACACCCAAAAAATATTACAGGCGGAATGGGGTTTGTCAAAGAGAATGAGAAAGGGTTCAAATCAAATCGCTTTTTTTTCCACTGAACGTGACCGCAAACGAACCTTTTCGATCGGTTGACGATGCTTCGGTATTACAGATTTAGTATAAAGGTAGAATTGTATATAGCCTACCTGCCCATTTTTAGATTATCCAACCATTTGTCAGACTACATGAATGATGTCCACCCCATAATGTTAAATCACATGCTGCACTAAGGCCTATCCCTTGGCAGACCAGACACTAACCTGTAGTTTTGGGTGGGGGTGTTGACTAGCCCTAGCAGTACATGCCTGCATAGCTTGTGTGGTAACACTTGACAGGTGATCCTGTTGAGGACTGAACACATGATTGTCATCTCTGCTTCAGCTATTTAGATGGTGTGTTTCTGCAGGCAGGGTCCACCATGAAACTTGTGAAGTTTGCAGGATAAAGAGTGGATGGTGAATAAAATGCAAATGAGCTGTGAGGTCACAGTAAGATCCTCCCTGTAAGGGAAGGAAAGATCATTCAGAGAGTGAGTATAGAAGGTACATGAATCAAACAAAAGGAGATGATGAGAGGAAGTTATTCAAGAGTATTTGGTTTCCACTAGCAGTCAGATTCCCCATCCACAACATCAAAATTGGCTACACACATGTGTCTTGATTTAAAGTCGGGGTTAGGCATAATGTTAGCAGTGGGGTTAGGTTTAAAATATAATTTGAAGAAGATAAATTGTAGGAATGGGTGGGGTTTATGACTATGGATATAGAAGCTAGTGACTTCCCTACAGCTCTGCTCATGTATCGAACAAAAGGAAATTGGGACACATCTGATGAATATCCATTCTGATGAATGGGGACTGAATGATACACTCTCAGGGAGAGACCTCTCTGCCACCTCATCGATCATGATACGCATGCAGAGTCCATCTGAATGCAAATGTATGCACTACTCCTCAGCTGCCCCCTGGTCCAGGAGAAGTTGTTAGTAGTGGTGATTTTAATGTATTACGGTAACCAGGTTTTCATCCAACCTTTTAATGCGAGTGATGTACATGTTGGATAAAACATGTCACTACAGGCCTGATGGGAACAGGAAATTTGTCGGTAAACTTTCCAAATGCTGACAAAACAAAATCTATTTTTGTGTAGGTAAAATTAGTTATGTACGAAATGGCAGTGGAAATGCCTTTTATGCAGAAATATTCATATATCCATCATATGGAAGTAAATTTGGAGTCACGTGGTGATATTTTGTTTGATCCTCCTGCTAGGACTCGGGAAAGAATGCAGTTTATTAGGTTACAGATGAAATAAGTTATGAATTGCACAGGGTGTTGCACGTGATGAGCTTGATGCTCCTTTCCAAACAAATGTTTTTTGCTTTCTTATTCTGCTGACATGATTGATGCTTCACTGCCGTTGGAAAAATATAAATAATCTCTCTATTTTGTCCATAATAACCTCATCGTGTAGACCAGTGGTTCCCAAACTTTTTGTAGTCCCGTACACCTTCAAACATTCAACCTCCAGCTCTAGCACCAGGGTCAGCGCACTCTCAAATGTTTTTTTTTTGTTGCCATCATTGTAAGCCTGCCACACACACTATACGATACATTTATTAAACATAAGAATGAGTGTGAGGTTTTGTCACAACCCGGCTCGTGGGAAGTGACAAAGAGCTCTTATAGGATCAGGGCACAAATAATAATCAATAATGTTGCTCTTTATTTAACCATCTTACATATAGAACCGTATTTGTTCCTCAAAAATTGTGAATAACTCACCACAGGTTAATGAGAAGGGTGCGCTTGAAAGGATGTACATAACTCTGCAATGTTGGGTTGTACTGGAGAAAGTCTCAGTCTTAAATCATTTTCCACACACAATCTGTGCCTGTATTTAGTTTTCATGCTAGTGAGGGCCGAGAATCCACTCTCACATAGGTACGTGGTTGCAAAGGGAATCAGTCTTAACAGCACGATTTGCCAAGGCAGGAAACTGCGCCCAGCCCAATACAGAAATTTGGCAGTGGCTTCTGATTAAATTACATTTTCACAGAACTGCTTGCCTTGTTGCAATTTCGATGAGGCTCTCTTGTTCAGATATCGGTAAGTGGACTGGAGGCAGGGCATGAAAGGGATAACGAATCCAGTTGTTTGTGTTGTCCATTTCAGGAAAGTACCTGTGTAATTGCGCACCCAGCTCACTCAGGTGCTTCGTTATATCACGTTTGACATTGTCCGTAAGCTTGAGTTCATTTGCACACACAAAATCATACAATGATGGAAAGACCTGTGTGTTGTCCTTGTTAATGCAGACAGAGAAGAGCTCCAACTTCTTAATCATAGCCTCAATTTTGTCCCGCACATTGAATATAGTTGTGGAGAGTCCCTGTAATCCTAGATTCAGATCATTCAGGTGAGGAAAAAACATCACCCAGATAGGCCAGTCTTGTGAGAAACTCGTCATCAGGCAAGCAGTCACACGTGAAAATTCTGGTCAGGAAAGAAAACTTTAAGCTCGTCTCTCAATTCAAAAAAATGTGTCAATACTTTGCCCCTTGATAACAGCGCACTTCTGTATGTTGTAAAAGCGTTACATGGTCGCTGCCCATATGATTGCGTAATGCAGAAAATACACAAGAGTTCAGGGGCCTTGCTTTAACCTCTATGGGCTAGGTGGGACGCTTGCGTCCCACCTACTCAACAGCCAGTGTAATCCCGTGGCGCGTTATTCAAATACCTCAAAAATGCAAAAACATCAATTTTTCAAACATATGACTATTTTACACCATTTTAAAGACAAGACTCTCGTTAATCTAACCACACTGTCCGATTTCAAAAAGGCTTTACAACGAAAGCAAAACATTAGATTATGTCAGCAGAGTACCCAGCCAGAAATAATCAGACACCCATTTTTCAAGCTAGCATATAATGTCACATAAACCCAAACCACAGCTAAATGCAGCACTAACCTTTGATGATCTTCATCAGATGACAACCCTAGGACATTATGTTATACAATACATGCATGTTTTGTTCAATCAAGTTCATATTTATATCAAAAACCAGCTTTTTACATTAGCATGTGACTAGCATGTGACTAGCATTCCCACCGAACACTGCCGGTGAATTTACTAAATTACTCACGATAAACGTAATTATTATAAGAATTAAATATACAGAACTCCTCTATGCACTCGATATGTCCGATTTTAAAATAGCTTTTCGGTGAAAGCACATTTTGCAATATTCTCAGTAGATAGCCCGGCATCACAGGGCTAGCTATTTAGACACCCAGCAAGTTTAGCCTTCACCAAACTCCGATTTACTATTAGAAAAGTTTGATTACCTTTGGTGTTCTTCGTCAGAATGCACTCCCAGGACTGCTACTTCAATAACAAATGTTGGTTTGGTCCCAAATAATCCATTGTTATATCCAAACAGCGGCGTTTTGTTCGTGCGTTCAAGACACTATCCGAAAGGGTAGATAAGGGTGGCGAGCATGGCGCATTTCGTGACAAAAAAATTCGAAATATTCCATTACCGTACTTCGAAGCATGTCAACCGCTGTTTAAAATCAATTTTTATGCAATTTTTCTCGTAAAAAAGCGATACTATTCCGACCGGGAAAGCCTGTATACGTACAAAGAGAGAGAAAATAAATACATCTCGTGCCCTCGTGCACGAGCGTGAGTCTCAGAGTACTCTGACCAGCCACTATCCAAACGCGATAATGTGTTTCAGCCAGAGGCTGCCTCGATATCATTCAGCTTTTTCCCAGGTTCTGAGAGCCTATGGGAGCCGTAGGAAATGTTACGTTACGGCAAAGATCCTCAGTCTTCAATAAAAAGAGCCAAGATGAACAACAACTTGTCAGAGAGGGCGCTTCCTGTTTGGAATCTTCTCAGGTTTTTGCCTGCCATATGAGTTCTGTTATACTCACAGACACCATTCAAACAGTTTTAGAAACTTTAGGGTGTTTTCTATCCAAAGCCAATAATTATATGCATATTCTAGTTACTGGGCAGGAGTAGTAACCAGATTAAATCGGGTACGTTTTTTATCCGGCCGTGTCAATACTGCCCCCTAGCCCTAACAGGTTAACAAAGTTAACCATTATCACTGTAGTGTCCAAAACATCTTTCAAGCTGTCAGGCATTCCCTTGGCAGCAAGAGCCTCTCGGTGGATGCTGCAGTGTACCCAAGTGGCGTCGGGAGCAACTGCTTGCACACGTGTTACCACTCCACTATGTCTCCCTGTCATGGCTTTTGCACCATCAGTACAGATACCAACACATCTTCACCAACAAAGTCCATTTGATGTCACAAAGCTGTCCAGCACTTTAAAAATATCCTCATGTTGTCCTGGTTTTCAGAAGAGGATGTCTTCCTTAATTGACCCCCCCCCATAAACGTAACAGACTTATACCAGGAGCTGTGCCAGGCCTGCCACGTCTGTTGACTCATCCAGCTGTAACACATAATTCACTGGCTTGTATGCAAAGCAGTAATTGTTTCAAAACATCTCCTGCCATGTCACTGATGCGTCGTGAAACAGTGTTATTTGATGAAGGCATGGTCTGTATTGTTTTTTTTAACCTTTTCCCCCAGCATTGTCCCAGCCATATCCGTGGCAGCAGGAAGAATTAAGTCCTCCACAATAGTATGGGGCTTTCCTGTCCTAGCCACTCGGTAGCTCACCATATAAGACGCTTCTAGCCCCTTCTTATTAATGGTATCTGTTGCTTTTATACATGTCTTGCTACTCGAAAGTCGTTTTTATTCTCGCACAAAAAAACTCCCGTGGCTTATTTTTCAAATTGTCATGTTGTCACAAGAGAGTAATGGTTAATGTGATTTGGATGTCAATTGTTTGACTAGGCTACCTGTATTTGACGTTGTGTTGTTATTTTGCGGAATACTTGATGGTTTAATTTTATTTTTGGCAGTGAAACGAGGCTATTCAGGCGAGGGGGGGGGGGGGACCTCACCCAAATCTATAGCCCCGTTGGAAAATATAAATGGACTATTTAAAAAAAAAAAAAACATTTTCAAACAATGTGTATCACATTTTTATTTGGCGTACCCCCGACGGCATTGCGCGTACCCCAGTTTGGGAATACATGGGCTAGAGCGTACGTGACAAAACCATGAGTAGAGTTGAAAATGTGATTGGAAACCCATTTCACTTGTCCTTTTTTTTTCAGTACATGAGAATTTGACCGCAAAAGTCATTTTTATGTGCACTACGGCTGGTGGGGGAAATTGCGCATATTGTTTTCATGCAGATTTTTGAATATTCACATCGGTTGCCAATTGGATGGAAACCTAGCTAGTAAAGAGAGTAGTCTGTGCCAATGGTCGTGGCCGGCTGGGCGCTACTGCGGCCGATGAGGAAACACTTATGTTCATGAGTGTACTCAACTGCCTTCTTTATTAGGTCTGTGTGGGATACAATACACATTATACACTCATTCTTTCCACCTAACCTCAGTGTTTTGTTTGTCATCGGTCCACTTTTGTGTTAAGGCCCCCTTTCTACAGCATCCGGGTCAGCTGAGGGCAGGCATCTCCATGGAAACCAATTGAAGCCAAGTTCTTTTGGGCAGGGTGGTGATCTCACTCACACCTAAGAAGTGATAGGGGAAGTAATACCTTTCTGAATGTGTTGTCGTAGATGCAGGCTGGTCTCACCGTTAAAAAAAAAAAAAAAAAAAAAAAAAACGAACAGCTGACTGGAGACGAGACGGGCCGGGTATTCGTGCGACTGTCCTTTTCCTGCGGTCACATGGACTCTTAACAACGTGATGAATCTTTGTTGCTCCTTGCTGAAACAAGCAAGAGGTGTTGTAGCAAATGTGTACATGTAGAAAGGCGCAGCAGCACACAGCAATATAACCTACACCAGCGCATGCAGTCAGGAGGAGAGGGGAAAATGTGTGTCAAAAAGAATAGACATTTTAATTGTATTATATTATTTGCTGTTGGAACGGTTTTATAGAGACTGCGGTCATTTGGCCGGCCAATTACCATCATGCAAAATTCCATCACAGCCCTACTGCCGATCATAAGCCTATTCTGTTGCAGGAAGGAACTGTAAGGACTTTGGTTTGTCAGTTGTGTAGATGGTTTTAAGCGCCAGATGTAGTGTGAGTGTCGGTGGTGTTTTCTGAATGAATTAATGAATGTACTTTATTGACCCCCATGGAGGGGAGGGGAGGGGGGGGTCATGTAAATGGTAAGGAATGACGGCTGAAAATGTACAGAAGGAGGGAGAGGGAGGGAGTTCAATGCCTTTGAGCAATTGGGGCATGTAGCCCAGAGACAGACGCACAGCCGTTGTGCGCACACACATACGCATGTCCCCTTACTGGGTGACCACACACCGCCGTTGCATCCAGTTACGTTGTTCCCCGCTGAGTGTGATGTACGTGAGCCTATGAGGTAGGCATCAGCTTGTTTTACCCAGCAGCCTACTGAAAAGAAGAGGAAGTGGTGATGATCATTAGCTAATCCTCGTGGAATCTGACCGTGTCAGAATAGGCTCGCTCGCTCTCTCTCGCTCCCCCTCAGCTGTCATCTGTGTCTGTCTTCAGCGCATGGGATAGTCCCTCCCAGGCTCTTTCCCCAATTCGTCTTGCGTCCTCTCTCCTCCTCAAAACGCATTGGCGGAGAAGGCCTGAGGGGAGGGACCTTGGATCTTCTCCCCTCCAATGTGATTTGAGAAAGGTGAGGAAAGACGAATTGGAGGAAAGATTCCCAGATCAAGCAGCTAGTTTGTTGGTCCTCCACAGCTAGGTCTATGGTCCAGAAGTCAAGACTTCTCCTGGACAGTGGAAACCAGAGAGAGAGAGACTAGAGACTTGAACACAGGCCCAGTGAGGATGCTACTTGTAAAATGCATCCTTCCTTCCTTCCTTCCTTCCTTGAAGTGTAAGGATGACAGGTTTAACGCGATTACGGTAGAAAGATGGATAGGTGTACGCCAAGGTGTGTATGTATGTATGAGAAGGTGTCCAAATTTTTGTGACTGGTAGTGTATATATGTATATATATACTACCAGTCACAAAAATTTGGACACCTTCTCATTCAAGGGTTTTTCTTTATTTGTACTATTTTCTACATTGTAGAATAATAGTGAAGACATCAAAACTATTAAATTACACATGGAATCATGTACTAACCCCAAAAAGTGTTCAATAAATCAAAACATATTTGAGATTCTTCAAAGTAGCCACCCTTTGCCTTGATGACAGCTTTGCACACTCTTGGCATTCTCTCAACCAGCTTCATGATGAATGCTTTTCCAACAGTCTTGAAGGACTTTCCACATACTGTATGCTGAGTACTTGTTGGCTGCATTTCCTTCACTCTGCGGTCCAACATCCCAAACTATCTCAATTGTGTTGAGGTCGGGTGATTGTGGAGGCCAGGTCATCTGATGCAGCACCCCATCACTCTCCTTCTTGGTCAAATAGCCCTTGAGGTGTGTTTTGGGTCATTGTCCTGTTGAAAAACAAATGATAGTCCCACTAAGCCCAAACCAGATGGGATGGCGTATCGCTGCAGAATGCTGTGGTAGCCATGCTGGTTAAGTGTGCCTTGAATTCTAAATACATCACAGACAGTGTCACCAGCAAAGCACCATCACACCACCTCCATGATCTCAAATTTGGACTCATCAGACCAAAGGACAGATTTCCACCGGTCTAATGTCCATTGCTCGTGTTTCTTGGCCCAAACAAGTCTCTCCTTCTTATTGGTGTTCTTTAGTAGTGGTTTATTTGCATCAATTCAACCACGAAGACCTGATTTACACAGTCTACTCTGTACAGTTGATGTTGAGATGTGTCTGTTACTTGAACTCTGTGAAGCATTTATTTGGGCTGCAATCTGAGGTGCAGTTAACTCTAATGAACTTATCCTCTGCAGCAGAAGTAACTCTGGGTCTTCCTTTCCTGTTGCGGTCCTCAACCAGTTTCATCATAGGTATTTGCGGAAATTTTCCATATTGACTGACCTTCATGTCTTAAAGTAATACTACCCCTACCTTGTCAACACATGATTGGCTCAAATGCATTAAGTAGGAAGAAATTCCACAAATGAACTTTTTTTAACAAGGCACACCTGTTAATTGAAATGCAATTCAGGTGACTACCTCACGAAGCTGGTTGAGAGGATGCCAAGAGTGTGCAAAGGTGTCATCAAGGCAACGGGTGGCTACTTCGAAGAATTTCACATATCAAATATATTTAGATTTGTTTAACACTTTTTTTGGGTTACTACATGATTCCATATGTGTTATTTCATAGTTTAGATTTTCTTTCACTATTCTACAATGTAAAAAATAAAGAAAAAACCTGGAATGAGAAGGTGTGTCCAAATGTTTGACTGGTACTATATAGTAATCTTAAGTCCATCTGTGGTCACCTTTGAGTATCTAATCATCTCTCAGCACCTGGTACCCACTAGTCGTTATCAGATGATCACATACCTTTAGTCTGTAGAGGGGGAGGGGACGGATAAGTACTGTTGGTCATACGTGAATGGTTCTGATTGCATAGCTCCTCGACAACCCCAAAAATGAGGTGGTCGCAGGGAGGGCGTAGCACTGCGGTGAGTCATTGTGTGTCTGTGCTTCTGTTTCCTCCCCACGGCAGCAAGACATACTCCACTGATTAGGCAATCATCCGCACTCATGTTACACACACACACACACACCGAGAGTGAGTGAATGTGTGTGTGTCCGCCCATTTTGCTCAATATGTGTAATCTCTATCTAGATCTCAGTACTATGATAGCCTAGGCAGAGACACCCTTTTCCTGGCAAGATTCTACTGCTGCAGGCCAACCATCTATTTTGTGTCCCAAATGGCTCCCTACGCAGTGCACTACTTTTGACCAGGGCCCATAGGGCTCTGCTTTTGACCAGGACCCATAGGGTAGTGCACTTTCTAGGGAATAGGATGCCATTTGGGACACAAGTCTATAACAGTATCGTGCTGTGTCCCAATACTCTTACATAGCATCTGTTTCACTCAGATAACCATTGGCCTGAGTGATACATGCCAGTCTTCTCTCTTACATGTAAAGCCAGAAGTGTTCCCGACCATGTGAACTGACTAGGAAAAACACTGGGCCTCATTTTATATGGCTATAACTAGCTAGCACCGTGGGTTTTCCTTGGTCTGGTCGGGGAAAAACTCCTGCTCTGCCTACCTACCTCCATTATGATGAAGGAAAGGAGATGATGATACTAGGAGGTTAATGAATCCGATTGGGACGTAACCCAGAGCAGAGGTCTATATATTTCACACATTCGATTGGAACTTAGCCCAAAGCAGAGGAGAAGTTTATATGTAAGACATACAGTGAGGGGAAAAAAGTATTTGATCCCCTGCTGATTTTGCCCGCTGACAAAGAAATGATCAGTCTATAATTTTAATGGTAGGTTTATTTGAACAGTGAGAGACAGAATAACAACCAAAAAAATACAGAAAAACGCATGTCAAAAATGTTATAAATTGATTTGCATTTTAATGAGGGAAATAAGTATTTGACCCCCCCCCTCTCAATCAGAAAGATTTCTGGCTCCCAGGTGTCTTTTATACAGGTAAGGAGCTGAGATTAGGAGCACACTCTTAATAAAGGGAGTGCTCCTAACCGCAGCTTGTCACCTGTATAAAAGACACCTGTCCAAAGAAGCAATCAATCAATCAGATTCCAAACGCTCCACCATGGCCAAGACCAAAGAGCTCTCCAAGGATGTCAGGGACAAGATCGTAGACCTACACAAGGCTGGAATGGGCTACAAGACCATCGCCAAGCAGCTTGATGAGAAGGTAACAACAGTTGGTGCGATTATTCGCAAATGGAAGAAACACAAAAGAACTGTCAATCTCCCTCGGCCTGGGGCTCCATGCAAGATCTCACCTCGTGGAGTTGCAATAATCATGAGAACGGTAAGGAATTAGCCCAGAACTACACGGGAGGATCTTGTCAATGATCTCAAGGCAGCTGGGACCATAGTCACCAAGAAAACAATTGGTAACACACTATGCCGTGAAGGACTGAAATCCTGCAGCGCCTGCAAGGTCCCCCTGCTCAAGAAAGCACATATACATGCCCGTCTGAAGTTTGCCAATGAACATCTGAATGATTCAGAGGACAACTGGGTGAAAGTGTTGTGGTCAGATGAGACCCAAATGGAGCTCTTTGGCATCAACTCAACTCACCGTGTTTGGAGGAGGAGGAATGCTGCCTATGACCCCAAGAACACCATCCCCACCGTCAAACACGGAGGTGGAAACATTATGCTTTGGGGGTGTTTTTCTGCTAAGGGGACAGGACAACTTCACCGCATCAAAGGGACGATGGACGGGGCCATGTACCGTCAAATCTTGGGTGAGAACCTCCTTCCCTCAGCCAGGGCATTGAAAATGGGTCGTGGATGGGTATTCCAGCATGACAATGACCCAAAACACACGGCCAAGGCAGCAAAGGAGTGGCTCAAGAAGAAGCACATTAAGGTCCTGGAGTGGCCTAGCCAGTCTCCAGACCTTAATCCCATAGAAAATCTGTGGAGGGAGCTGAAGGTTTGAGTTGCCAAACGTCAGCCTCGAAACCTTAATGACTTGGAGAAGATCTGCAAAGAGGAGTGGGACAAAATCCCTCCTGAGATGTGTGCAAACCTGGTGGCCAACTACAACAAACGTCTGACCTCTATGATTGCCAACAAGGCTTTTGCCACCAAGTACTAAGTAATGTTATGCAGAGGGGTCAAATACTTATTTCCCTCATTAAAATGCAAATCAATTTATAACATTTTTGACATGCGTTTTTCTGGATTATTTTGTTGTTATTCTGTCTCTCACTGTTCAAATAAACCTACCATTAAAATTATAGACTGATCATTTCTTTGTCAGTGGGCAAATGTACAAAATCAGCAGGGGATCAAATACTCACTGTACCAGCGATTGTTCTATTGTTACTATCCTGTCTTTCCCTCCTTTTCCCCCCTTCCTTATGCTGGAGATGTAGATTCCAGAGGGAGAGAGGGATTAGTCATAGGTGATAGACTCAAAGTCCAAAATGAACATTTTAGGATTAGGCCAAGTTGGTGGATCGGGGTGAGGCCTTGCGACAGACTAGCGTCCTGTCTAGGGGGTGTACTTATACCTCCAAGCTGCCTCTCACTACAGAAACAGGAGACAGGCCTAGGCCCTATCGCTGTTCTGGCTCGGAAGAGGCTTACTTGGCCTGTGTCCCAAATTACACCCTAGTTCCTTTATAGTACACTGCCTTCGACCAGGGCCCGATTGTAAATAGTATGGGCCCAGGTCAAAGGTAGTGCAGTATAAAGCAAACGGGGTCGCCAGTTGGGACGTAGACTTAGAAGAACATGGGAGATCATGTTACAAATCAAATCAAATGTCATTGGTCACATACACGTGTTTAGCAGATGTTAATGCGGGTGTAGCGAAATGCTTGTGTTTCTAGCTCCGACAGTGCAGTAATATCTAACAGGTAATAGCTAACAATTTCACAACATATACCCCAAAATACACAGAAATCTAAGTCAGGAATGGAAGAAGAATATATACATATCTGTCAAAGCGGCATTGGACTAAGATACAGTGGCGTGGTATAGAGTACAGTATGTACATATGAGGTGGGTGATGCAATATTTACAAAAAAATTGAAGGGACTAAGATACCGTAGAATGGTGTGGAGTGCAGTTTATACATGTGAGATGCTAAATCCGGAAATATTACTGAAGTGGCTAGTGATTCCTAATCTCTGTCTATAGGCAGACGCCTCTGATGTGCTACATGTGTATTAGTGTTTGAATGATTCAGGTCACTGGTCTGACTGTCACTGTCACTTCCAGTCTCTGCATAGCTGAGCCTGATACCTACAGGCATGTCCCCTATTAGTCAGCCCGTTTAGAACTACATCGCCCTAATTACAGACCTGGCCGGCGTAAGAGGTGGCACATTGGATAAAAAAGTTTTTAAAAAGCGTTGTGCGTTGGAAATGTTTTTAATGGACTAGTTCAGTTAGTCCCTCCCCTTGTTTGTCTGTTTTTCTTCTGTTTGGTGCCTGATGAATATGACCCTGGGAAGGATGTAACAGAGGGACCGGTGTTGAGTTGACTACTTCAACTGTCGAAGGGGAGATGGGGAGCGCCTAATTGTTTTGAGGAACGGACAATTCAACCCAATACAATTTTAAAGCACTTTTGAGATTGAGGAAAAAGCACTAAGCCACTATAAATGCAAATTCTGTTCACGAATCATAATGATAACTTGCTGACGTTTGCACTCTAAGGACTTAGGAGTGAAATTCACGAGTCTGAATGGAGCTTGATCTCAGGTGCTGCATCTTATCGCTGTCTTCTGGGAAAAGGTAGGCCTTCTGGGAAAAGGTAGGCCTTCTGGGAAAAACTGCAAAATGAGCGTCGTTATTGTGCAAGTTCAGGTTGTACCCTCTGTCCCAAAGAGCGCGCTCTCATTTTGTGCCAACCGTGGTGTCCTTCGCAGGCCCCGACACACGGTCACAGTCACTCACATTCACTCAGTCTCACTTGTACGTTCACGGTTCACGCCCTCTAACATTGGTTTTGTCTGAATGGCACATGTGGCCCTGGTTATAGGGCTCAACTCCCATTTTGAGTTGGCTAATTATGAAAAGCGTCATCTCTCAACACCTTGTCATACACCGTTTGGAGACGAGGGACAGGACACTTTTTTTATTTATCTTTTTTTTGTTCTCACACTCTTTCAGATGAATCCCTGGAGGGCTAACGGGAATATCTGCCAGACCGAATCACACACCTTGTTTTTATGGATTTGTTTTTTAGGAACCAGAATGATTGCTGGACGAGATAACATATATATATTGCCCACAGACACACTCCCGGTTGACGTACTCGTGTGTGTGTGTGTGTGTGTGTGTGTGTGCGCGCGCGCGCACACACACACACACACACACAGTGACAACAGCAGATAACTTCCACAGCAGAAGCAAGGTGAACAACCGATGCGTTCTGCTAGACTAGTTGGTGCTCGACATTGAATGCTGTTTGTTTACGATGAAGTCCCATACATAGAGTTGGCTGTGGTTCAAGATGGAGCTAAAGACGTGTGTCTCTCTCCCATGCTTTTCCTCTCTCTCTCTCTCTCTCTCTCTCTCTCTCTCTCTCTCTCTCTCTCTCTCTTTCCCCCCTCTTATTCCCACCCTCCCCTCTCTCTCCCTCTATCCCATCTGTCTCTCTCCTCCTCCTCTCCCTCCCTATAGGAGCTGTATCCCACCAGACATCCAGAGGCCGTGTGCCAGGCGTATCTGACTAAAGAGAGGAGGATCACCAGTGACACCACAGCGGGGGTGGAGAGAGAGACCGTGCCTGTTGGAAAACCTGTTGGATCTAAACACTTTTATTACAGATTATCACACTGCTCTCCTGACTGCCACCCTCCCCCTTTACACACACAGAATCACACACACTCCACTAGAAGTAGCCCTAGGGAGTCACATAAACGTCTCACAGTCACTCAGACACGCCCTCCGAGACCCAGAGTTGCTTCCCAGGGGTCTTAGTGGGAGGGTGTGCCCCCCCCCCTCTCGGTGCACTCCGCTGGGGGACGGAAGTAGAGGAATGGCCCTGGGGGAATGGGAATGGCTGGCTGGCTGCCTCGCTCAGTGAGACGGCGGCTTATGTAACTGACGGCCCTCCTCTCCTTGGCTAGCTAACACAGCTGGGCCTTGGGTGTCTACAGACACTGGGGAGGAGCTCTTCATCAACCTCCTCTAGGGAGATTCAGCTTCTAATCTTCAGGCCCTTCCTCTCTGGGTTCAACTTCACATAGCTTTTTTTTTTTTCTCCTTTTTTTTTTTAAATCCTTTTTTTTGTTTGTTTTTCCTTTAACCATTTTACAGGAGGGTCTTTCAGGGTGTTTTGGATATGTGCCCCCTCACGGACTCCTCCAGGTTACAAGGACACACACAATTTGACCTGTGTACACGTCTTCTTCCACCCACACCTGTAGCAGGTGGGATCGACCTCTGAGACTTCCCGCTTGTCTCCCGTTGGCTCAGGGATGCCCCGACCAGGAAGAACAAAGTCTGAGCGTCCGTCTACGAGCACATTGGCGTTTTGAAGATGCTGTTTGGACTGAAGGGACAGCCATTTTTTATTTAGTGAGGAAACTAGCTGACTTCGAGAGCAACTACAGGACTGCCTGATATTAGCCTCTGCTGATTTTCCGCTCTTGTTTTGATGTTGTTTTGTATTTCCCATCTCATCTGAGGATTGAGCCAACCAGGGAGCAAAATACACAGAGACAAGAATCCCACTTGGACACAATCAAAGACCATTTTGCTCTCCTTTTCTCTCCTCTCTCTCTCTCTCTCTCTCTCTCTCTCACTCTCCCCCCCTTTGATTACCCGTTTACACATTAGACCACCTACAGTGATACCTTTTTATCGAGGCAGAAAATAAACCGCTAAGTTGCGATCTTTTTACGCCTTGACCCGCGTCAAATCAAAAACCTAGCAATCGATCTCTACCTCTCGATCGCTCCCACCCCCTTTTTCAAAACATCTGTGTCAGAGCCAAATTCACACTCAGTCGGTCTGTATCACAGACAGAGTAGCGTACAGACTGAACAGGCTACAGACTGAACCGTACAATCTACAGAGCGAAGCAATCAGTCACCTTCGTCTGGAAGGGGAGAAGGTTATTGGGTCTGAATGTCATTGAACTGAGCCAGAGGTCGTTGAAATATTAAATTATTGATAGAGGCTTTGGTTGAACAGGGAATGTATAGCAGGTCAACCAAAGCGATCTGCCTCGTCCTCTGAACCTAACTGACATTTTGACCCCTCAAAGTTGAGTTTAAAAAAAAAAAAAACCATTTATGAGTCTAAGGACTAGATGAGAGTAAGATTGTAATGAATAAAGAAATGTACGTTTTTAAAACGGCTACACCAAATCACATACGTTATGCTTTACTGAGACATCCTACTTCTTTTCTTTAGAAAAGGGAGGGTCCGAGATCTTTCTAAACCACACCGGAACAATCAAGCCATATCACAGCTTTCTTTTTTTTTTTATTGCACATTTTTTATTTTTGTATCGTACAATCACTAAGCCTTCAATTAAGTTATTTACCTCTCGCACGCGCACATTTCTTGATATTCCTTTTAAAAATGTCAAGATATTTACCCAAATCCACTGTAAGGAACCATTGTTAAAGACTAAAGAGAAACCAAGCAATTTAAAAGTATCAGCCTTGAGCTTGACCCACAATTGAGCAGAACGTGTTGTCGTCGTCCTCCTATATAATCCAGTAGGTCAAGCATAGAGCGGCAACGCCTCAATCTTATGAGAACACGTCTTTTAAATAGTGGCTCTGTTTATCTTTATGTTCCAGTCTATTTTTATGTTGGCCTGTGTGTTGTCCGGAGGACAGCAAAACAAAAGGCCTTCTAGTGGAGTCTCTTTAAGTCTTTAGCTGTCAGAGTCCATCTCAATCAAATCCCTCCCTCTATCTCTGTCTTATCTTACCCCCTCCTCTCAGACAAGGCCAAAGGTCAAGTTGAATATACGTCCCACAACTTTAAGCAAAGGGACAGAGTTATTTTATGAACACGCGGTTTAGGGAGGGCCGATCTACCCTTTCTTTCTCTTCATCTCCCTCTTTCCGGTGAACATGCAGAGACGTGGGTCTTCTCTCGTCCTGGTCCGATTGAGAAGGGGACTCCTCTACCTCCCTCTCTAACCCCATCAATCTCTCTCTCTCTCGCTGTGCCCTTTCTCTTAATCTCTCCCTCCCTCTTTATAATCCATCCCTCCATCCACACACCCCAGACAAATCCTCCCCTCTCCCCTCCCTGAGTAATCCTCTCCCCCTGTGTGATGCCGGGCAGCAGTAAGAGTGGGGGTGCGGGTGGCCTCCCCTCGCCCCCCCACACCGCCTCCCCGTCCCGGCCACTTCGCCCGTCCCGCTATGTGCCCGTGTCGGCGGCGACGGCCTTCCTGGTGGGATCCACCACGCTCTTCTTCTGCTTCACGTGAGTACGACCAAACCACACACTCATACACACGTCATACACAGACGCTCAAACGCACAGCGTGTACACGTCCTACATGAGTCTCATACACACACACACACACACACACACACACACAAATGATTTCTCAAATGATTGCCTTGCCTGGTTCTCCAACTACTTCTCTGATAGAGTTCAATGTGTCAAATCGGATGGCCTGTTGTCCAGGCCTCTGGCAGTCTCTATGGGGGTGCCACAGGGTTCAATTCTTGGGCCAACTCTTTTCTCTGTATACATCAATGATATCGCTCTTGCTGCTGGTGAGTCTCTGATCCACCTCTACGCAGATGATACCATTCTGTATACTTCTGGCCCTTCTTTGGACACTGTGTTAACAACCCTCCAGACGAGCTTCAATGCCATACAACTCATCTTCCGTGGCCTCCAACTGCTCTTAAATACAAGTAAAACTAAATGCATGCTCTTCAACCGATCGCTGCCTGCACCTGCCCGCCTGTCCAGCATCACTACTCTGGACGGTTCTGACTTTGGTATTTGTAGTTGTCCACATATTCTAAGTGTCTGGTCAGACTGTAAACTCTCCTTCCAGACTCACATCAAACATCTCCAATCCAAAGTTAAATCTAGAATTGGCTTCCTATTTCGCAACAAAGCATCCTTCACTCATGCTGCCAAACATACCCTCGTAAAACTGACCATCCTACCAATCCTCGACTTCGGCGATGTCATTTACAAAATAGCCTCCAATACCCAACTCAATAAACTGGATGCAGTCTATCACAGTGCCATCCATTTTGTCACCAAAGCCCCATATACTACCCACCACTGCGACCTGTACGCTCTCGTTGGCTGGCCCTCGCTTCATACTCGTTGCCAAACCCACTGGCTCCAGGTCATCTACAAGACCCTGCTAGGTAAAGTCCCCCCTTATCTCAGCTCACTGGTCACCATAGCAGCACCCACCTGTAGCACGCACTCCAGCAGGTATATCTCTCTGGTCACCCCCAAAGCCAATTCCTCCTTTGACCGTCTCTCCTTCCAGTTCTCTGCTGCCAGTGACTGGAATGAACTACACAAATCTCTGAAACTGGAAACACTTATCTCCCTCACTAGCTTTAAGCACCAGCTGTCAGAGCAGCTCACAGATCACTGCACCTGTACATAGCCCATCTATAATTTTGCCTAAACAACTACCTCTTCCCCTACTGTATTTATTTATTTTGCTCCTTTGCACCCCATTATTTCTATTTCTACTTTGCACTTTCTTCCACTACAAATCTACCATTCCAGTGTTTTACTTGCTATATTGTATTTACTTTGCCACCGTGGCCTTTTTTGCCTTTACCTCCCTTATCTCACCTCATTTGCTCACATTGTATATAGACTTATTTTTCTACTGTATTATTGACTGTATGTTTGTTTTACTCCACGTGTAACTCTGTGTTGCTGTATGTGTCGAACTGCTCTGCTTTATCTTGGCCAAGTCGCAATTGTAAATGAGAACTTGTTCTCAACTTGCCTACCTGGTTAAATAAAGGTGAAATAAAATAAATAAAAAAACAAGACCATCTCCTCAAACACACCCACACCTTTACATAAACACTGCTACCACCACACACACCCTCACTTGGTTTGTTCTCTGCCATTCTAGAAAGACACTCACATGCACATCAGTCCTCACACACCAGTCCCCTACGGCCTGTAGTGTGACAGTTATTGAGTAGTGCACAGTCAGTCAACCCCTGGCAATGGGACAGAGCAGAGCAACGTCAGACGTAAAGACACACACTCCTCTCTCTCTCTCTACTCAACATGCTCCTCAGCTCTCTCTCTCTCTCTCTCTCTCTCTCTCTCTCTCTCTCTCTCTCTCTCTATTCAATATGCTCCTCAGCGCGCTCTCTCTCTCTACTCAACATGCTCCTCAGCGCGCTCTCTCTCTCTACTCAACATGCTCCTCAGCGCGCTCTCTCTCTCTACTCAACATGCTCCTCAGCGCGCTCTCTCTCTCTATTCAACATGCTCCTCAGCGCGCTCTCTCTATTCAACATGCTCCTCAGCGCGCTCTCTCTCTCTACTCAACATGCTCCTCAGCTCGCTCTCTCTCTACTCAACATGCTCCTCAGCGCGCTCTCTCTCTACTCAACATGCTCCTCAGCGCGCTCTCTCTCTCTCTCTCTACTCAACATGCTCCTCAGCGCGCTCTCTCTCTCTCTCTACTCAACATGCTCCTCAGCGCACTCTCTCTCTCTCTCTCTCTCCTCAACATGCTCCTCAGCGCGCTCTCTCTCTACTCAACATGCTCCTCAGCTCGCTCTCTCTCTCTACTCAACATGCTCCTCAGCTCTCTCTCTCTCTCTCTACTCAACATGCTCCTCAGCTCGCTCTCTCTCTCTATTCAACATGCTCCTCAGCTCGCTCTCTCTCTCTACTCAACATGCTCCTCAGCGTGCTCTCTCTCTCTCTACTCAACATGCTCCTCAGCGCGCTCTCTCTCTCTCTCTCTACTCAACATGCTCCTCAGCGCGCTCTCTCTCTTTCTCTCTACTCAACATGCTCCTCAGCGCGCTCTCTCTCTTTCTCTCTACTCAACATGCTCCTCAGCGCTCTCTCTCTCTACTCAACATGCTCCTCAGCGTGCTTTCTCTCTCTCTCTCTACTCAACATGCTCCTCAGCTCGCTCTCTCTCTCTCTACTCAACATGCTCCTCAGCGCTCTCTCTCTCTACTCAACATGCTCCTCAGTGTGCTTTCTCTCTCTCTCTCTACTCAACATGCTCCTCAGCTCGCTCTCTCTTTCTCTACTCAACATGCTCCTCAGCTCGCTCTCTCTTTCTCTACTCAACATGCTCCTCAGCGCGCTCTCTCTACTCAACATGCTCCTCAGCGCGCTCTCTCTACTCAACATGCTCCTCAGCGCGCTCTCTCTACTCAACATGCTCCTCAGCGCGCTCTCTCTACTCAACATGCTCCTCAGCGCGCTCTCTCTACTCAACATGCTCCTCAGCGCGCTCTCTCTCTCTCTACTCAACATGCTCCTCAGCTCTCTCTCTCTACTCAACATGCTCCTCAGCGCGCTCTCTCTCTCTCTACTCAACATGCTCCTCAGCGCGCTCTCTCTCTCTCTCTACTCAACATGCTCCTCAGCGCGCTCTCTCTCTCTACTCAACATGCTCCTCAGCGCGCTCTCTCTCTCTACTCAACATGCTCCTCAGCGCGCTCGCTCTCTCTACTCAACATGCTCCTCAGCTCGCTCTCTCTCTCTCTCTCTCTACTCAACATGCTCCTCAGCGCGCTCTCTCTCTCTCTACTCAACATGCTCCTCAGCGCGCTCTCTCTCTCTCTACTCAACATGCTCCTCAGCGCACTCTCTCTCTCTCTCTACTCAACATGCTCCTCAGCGCGCTCTCTCTCTCTCTCTCTCTACTCAACATGCTCCTCAGCGCTCTCTCTCTCTACTCAACATGCTCCTCAGCGCGCTCTCTCTCTACTCAACATGCTCCTCAGTGCGCTCTCTCTCTCTCTCTACTCAACATGCTCCTCAGCGCGCTCTCTCTCTCTACTCAACATGCTCCTCAGCTCGCTCTCTCTCTCTCTACTCAACATGCTCCTCAGCGTGCTCTCTCTACTCAACATGCTCCTCAGCGCGCTCTCTCTACTCAACATGCTCCTCAGCGCGCGCTCTCTACTCAACATGCTCCTCAGCGCGCTCTCTCTCTCTCTACTCAACATGCTCCTCAGCGCGCTCTCTACTCAACATGCTCCTCAGTGTGCTTTCTCTCTCTCTCTCTACTCAACATGCTCCTCAGCGCGCTCTCTCTCTCTACTCAACATGCTCCTCAGCGCTCTCTCTCTCTCTACTCAACATGCTCCTCAGCGCGCTCTCTCTCTACTCAACATGCTCCTCAGCTCTCTCTCTCTCTCTACTCAACATGCTCCTCAGCTCTCTCTCTACTCAACATGCTCCTCAGCGTGCTTTCTCTCTCTCTCTCTCTCTCTCTCTCTCTCTCTCTCTCTCTACTCAACATGCTCCTCGGCGTGCTTTCTCTCTCTACTCAACATGCTCCTCAGCGCGCTCTCTCTCTACTCAACATGCTCCTCAGCTCGCTCTCTCTCTCTACTCAACATGCTCCTCAGCTCGCTCTCTCTCTCTACTCAACATGCTCCTCAGCGCACACTCTCTACTCAACATGCTCCTCAGCGCGCTCTCTCTACTCAACATGCTCCTCAGCGCGCTCTCTCTACTCAACATGCTCCTCAGCGCGCTCTCTCTACTCAACATGCTCCTCAGCGCGCTCTCTCTACTCAACATGCTCCTCAGCGCGCTCTCTCTACTCAACATGCTCCTCAGCGCGCTCTCTCTACTCAACATGCTCCTCAGCGCGCTCTCTCTACTCAACATGCTCCTCAGCGCGCTCTCTCTCTCTCTACTCAACATGCTCCTCAGCGCGCTCTCTCTCTACTCAACATGCTCCTCAGCTCTCTACTCAACATGCTCCTCAGCGCGCTCTCTCTCTACTCAACATGCTCCTCAGTTTGCTTTCTCTACTCAACATGCTCCTCAGCTCTCTCTCTCTACTCAACATGCTCCTCAGCTCTCTCTCTCTCTACTCAACATGCTCCTCAGCGCGCTCTCTCTCTCTCTACTCAACATGCTCCTCAGTGCGCTCTCTCTCTACTCAACATGCTCCTCAGCGCGCTCTCTCTCTACTCAACATGCTCCTCAGCTCTCTCTCTACTCAACATGCTCCTCAGCGCGCTCTCTCTCTACTCAACATGCTCCTCAGCGCGCTCTCTCTCTCTCTACTCAACATGCTCCTCAGCGCGCTCTCTCTCTACTCAACATGCTCCTCAGTGTGCTTTCTCTCTCTCTCTCTACTCAACATCCTCCTCAGCTCTCTCTCTCTCTCTACTCAACATGCTCCTCAGCTCTCTCTCTCTACTCAACATGCTCCTCAGCGCGCTCTCTCTCTCTCTACTCAACATGCTCCTCAGCGCGCTCTCTCTCTACTCAACATGCTCCTCAGCTCTCTCTCTCTACTCAACATGCTCCTCAGCGCGCTCTCTCTACTCAACATGCTCCTCAGCGCGCTCTCTCTCTCTACTCAACATGCTCCTCAGCGCGCTCTCTCTCTCTCTACTCAACATGCTCCTCAGCGCGCTCTCTCTCTCTCTACTCAACATGCTCCTCAGTGTGCTTTCTCTCTCTCTCTCTACTCAACATGCTCCTCAGTGTGCTTTCTCTCTCTCTCTACTCAACATGCTCCTCAGCGTGCTTTCTCTCTCTCTCTCTCTCTACTCAACATGCTCCTCAGCGCTCTCTCTCTCTCTACTCAACATGCTCCTCAGCGCTCTCTCTCTCTCTACTCAACATGCTCCTCAGCGCGCTCTCTCTCTCTACTCAACATGCTCCTCAGCGTGCTTTCTCTCTCTCTCTCTCTCTCTCTACTCAACATGCTCCTCAGCGCTCTCTCTCTCTCTACTCAACATGCTCCTCAGCGTGCTTTCTCTCTCTCTCTCTACTCAACATGCTCCTCAGCTCGCTCTCTCTCTCTCTATTCAACATGCTCCTCAGCGCGCTCTCTCTCTCTCTACTCAACATGCTCCTCAGCGCGCTCTCTCTCTCTCTCTACTCAACATGCTCCTCAGCGCGCTCTCTCTCTCTCTCTCTACTCAACATGCTCCTCAGCGCTCTCTCTCTCTACTCAACATGCTCCTCAGCGCGCTCTCTCTCTACTCAACATGCTCCTCAGCGCGCTCTCTCTCTCTCTCTCTACTCAACATGCTCCTCAGCGCGCTCTCTCTCTCTACTCAACATGCTCCTCAGCTCGCTCTCTCACTCTCTACTCAACATGCTCCTCAGCGCGCTCTCTCTACTCAACATGCTCCTCAGCGCGCTCTCTCTACTCAACATGCTCCTCAGCGCGCTCTCTCTACTCAACATGCTCCTCAGCGCGCTCTCTCTACTCAACATGCTCCTCAGCGCGCTCTCTCTACTCAACATGCTCCTCAGCGCGCTCTCTCTACTCAACATGCTCCTCAGCGCGCTCTCTCTACTCAACATGCTCCTCAGCGCGCTCTCTCTACTCAACATGCTCCTCAGCGCGCTCTCTCTACTCAACATGCTCCTCAGCGCGCTCTCTCTACTCAACATGCTCCTCAGCGCTCTCTCTCTACTCAACATGCTCCTCAGCGCTCTCTCTCTACTCAACATGCTCCTCAGCGCGCTCTCTCTCTCTCTACTCAACATGCTCCTCAGCGCGCTCTCTCTCTACTCAACATGCTCCTCAGTGTGCTTTCTCTCTCTCTCTCTACTCAACATGCTCCTCAGCGCGCTCTCTCTCTCTCTCTACTCAACATGCTCCTCAGCGCGCTCTCTCTCTCTCTCTACTCAACATGCTCCTCAGCGCGCTCTCTCTCTACTCAACATGCTCCTCAGTGTGCTTTCTCTCTCTCTCTACTCAACATGCTCCTCAGTGTGCTTTCTCTCTCTCTCTACTCAACATGCTCCTCAGCGCGCTCTCTCTCTCTACTCAACATGCTCCTCAGCTCTCTCTCTCTCTCTACTCAACATGCTCCTCAGCGTGCTTTCTCTCTCTCTCTCTCTCTCTCTACTCAACATGCTCCTCAGCTCTCTCTCTACTCAACATGCTCCTCAGCGCGCTCTCTCTCTACTCAACATGCTCCTCAGCGCGCTCTCTCTCTCTCTACTCAACATGCTCCTCAGCGCGCTCTCTCTCTACTCAACATGCTCCTCAGTGTGCTTTCTCTCTCTCTCTCTACTCAACATCCTCCTCAGCTCTCTCTCTCTCTCTACTCAACATGCTCCTCAGCTCTCTCTCTCTACTCAACATGCTCCTCAGCGCGCTCTCTCTCTCTCTACTCAACATGCTCCTCAGCGCGCTCTCTCTCTACTCAACATGCTCCTCAGCTCTCTCTCTCTACTCAACATGCTCCTCAGCGCGCTCTCTCTACTCAACATGCTCCTCAGCGCGCTCTCTCTACTCAACATGCTCCTCAGCGCGCTCTCTCTCTCTACTCAACATGCTCCTCAGCGCGCTCTCTCTCTCTCTACTCAACATGCTCCTCAGTGTGCTTTCTCTCTCTCTCTCTACTCAACATGCTCCTCAGTGTGCTTTCTCTCTCTCTCTACTCAACATGCTCCTCAGCGTGCTTTCTCTCTCTCTCTCTCTACTCAACATGCTCCTCAGCGCTCTCTCTCTCTCTACTCAACATGCTCCTCAGCGCTCTCTCTCTCTCTACTCAACATGCTCCTCAGCGCGCTCTCTCTCTCTACTCAACATGCTCCTCAGCGTGCTTTCTCTCTCTCTCTCTCTCTCTCTCTACTCAACATGCTCCTCAGCGCTCTCTCTCTCTCTACTTAACATGCTCCTCAGCGTGCTTTCTCTCTCTCTCTCTACTCAACATGCTCCTCAGCTCGCTCTCTCTCTCTCTATTCAACATGCTCCTCAGCGCGCTCTCTCTCTCTCTACTCAACATGCTCCTCAGCGCGCTCTCTCTCTCTCTCTACTCAACATGCTCCTCAGCGCGCTCTCTCTCTCTCTCTCTCTACTCAACATGCTCCTCAGCGCTCTCTCTCTCTACTCAACATGCTCCTCAGCGCGCTCTCTCTCTACTCAACATGCTCCTCAGCGCGCTCTCTCTCTCTCTCTCTACTCAACATGCTCCTCAGCGCGCTCTCTCTCTCTACTCAACATGCTCCTCAGCTCGCTCTCTCACTCTCTACTCAACATGCTCCTCAGCGCGCTCTCTCTACTCAACATGCTCCTCAGCGCGCTCTCTCTACTCAACATGCTCCTCAGCGCGCTCTCTCTACTCAACATGCTCCTCAGCGCGCTCTCTCTACTCAACATGCTCCTCAGCGCGCTCTCTCTACTCAACATACTCCTCAGCGCGCTCTCTCTACTCAACATGCTCCTCAGCGCGCTCTCTCTACTCAACATGCTCCTCAGCGCGCTCTCTCTACTCAACATGCTCCTCAGCGCTCTCTCTCTACTCAACATGCTCCTCAGCGCGCTCTCTCTCTCTCTACTCAACATGCTCCTCAGCGCGCTCTCTCTCTCTCTACTCAACATGCTCCTCAGCGCGCTCTCTCTCTACTCAACATGCTCCTCAGTGTGCTTTCTCTCTCTCTCTACTCAACATGCTCCTCAGCGCGCTCTCTCTCTCTCTCTACTCAACATGCTCCTCAGCGCGCTCTCTCTCTACTCAACATGCTCCTCAGCTCTCTCTCTCTCTCTACTCAACATGCTCCTCAGCGTGCTTTCTCTCTCTCTCTCTCTCTCTCTACTCAACATGCTCCTCAGCGCGCTCTCTACTCAACATGCTGCTCAGCGCGCTCTCTCTACTCAACATGCTCCTCAGTGTGCTTTCTCTCTCTCTCTCTACTCAACATGCTCCTCAGCGCGCTCTCTCTCTCTACTCAACATGCTCCTCAGCGCACTCTCTCTCTACTCAACATGCTCCTCAGCGCACTCTCTCTCTACTCAACATGCTCCTCAGCTCTCTCTCTCTCTCTACTCAACATGCTCCTCAGCTCTCTCTCTCTACTCAACATGCTCCTCAGCGTGCTTTCTCTCTCTCTCTCTCTCGCTCTACTCAACATGCTCCTCAACGTGCTTTCTCTCTCTCTACTCAACATGCTCCTCAGCGTGCTTTCTCTCTCTCTCTACTCAACATGCTCCTCAGCGTGCTTTCTCTCTCTCTCTACTCAACATGCTCCTCAGCTCGCTCTCTCTCTCTCTACTCAACATGCTCCTCAGCTCGCTCTCTCTCTCTCTACTCAACATGCTCCTCAGCGCGCTCTCTCTACTCAACATGCTCCTCAGCGCGCTCTCTCTACTCAACATGCTCCTCAGCGCGCTCTCTCTACTCAACATGCTCCTCAGCGCTCTCTCTACTCAACATGCTCCTCAGCGCGCTCTCTCTACTCAACATGCTCCTCAGCGCGCTCTCTCTACTCAACATGCTCCTCAGCGCGCTCTCTCTCTACTCAACATGCTCCTCAGCTCTCTCTCTCTCTACTCAACATGCTCCTCAGCTCTCTCTCTCTCTACTCAACATGCTCCTCAGCGCGCTCTCTCTCTCTCTACTCAACATGCTCCTCAGCGCGCTCTCTCTCTCTCTCTACTCAACATGCTCCTCAGCGCGCTCTCTCTCTACTCAACATGCTCCTCAGCGCTCTCTCTCTCTACTCAACATGCTCCTCAGCTCTCTCTCTCTCTACTCAACATGCTCCTCAGCGCGCTCTCTCTCTCTCTACTCAACATGCTCCTCAGCGCGCTCTCTCTCTCTACTCAACATGCTCCTCAGCTCTCTCTCTACTCAACATGCTCCTCAGCGCGCTCTCTCTCTCTCTACTCAACATGCTCCTCAGCGCGCTCTCTCTCTACTCAACATGCTCCTCAGCTCTCTCTCTCTCTACTCAACATGCTCCTCAGCTCTCTCTCTCTCTACTCAACATGCTCCTCAGCGCGCTCTCTCTCTCTCTACGCAACATGCTCCTCAGCGCGCTCTCTCTCTCTACTCAACATGCTCCTCAGCTCTCTCTCTACTCAACATGCTCCTCAGCGCGCTCTCTCTCTCTCTACTCAACATGCTCCTCAGCGCGCTCTCTCTCTACTCAACATGCTCCTCAGCGCGCTCTCTCTCTACTCAACATGCTCCTCAGCTCTCTCTCTCTACTCAACATGCTCCTCAGCTCTCTCTCTCTACTCAACATGCTCCTCAGCGCGCTCTCTCTCTCTCTACTCAACATGCTCCTCAGCGCGCTCTCTCTCTCTACTCAACATGCTCCTCAGCGCGCTCTCTCTCTCTACTCAACATGCTCCTCAGCTCTCTCTCTCTACTCAACATGCTCCTCAGCGCGCTCTCTCTACTCAACATGCTCCTCAGCGCGCTCTCTCTCTCTACTCAACATGCTCCTCAGCGCGCTCTCTCTCTCTCTCTACTCAACATGCTCCTCAGCGCTCTCTCTCTCTCTACTCAACATGCTCCTCAGCGTTCTCTCTCTCTCTACTCAACATGCTCCTCAGCGCGCTCTCTCTCTACTCAACATGCTCCTCAGTGTGCTTTCTCTCTCTCTCTCTACTCAACATGCTCCTCAGTGTGCTTTCTCTCTCTCTACTCAACATGCTCCTCAGCGTGCTTTCTCTCTCTCTCTCTCTCTACTCAACATGCTCCTCAGCGTTCTCTCTCTCTCTACTCAACATGCTCCTCAGCGCGCCCTCTCTCTACTCAACATGCTCCTCAGTGTGCTTTCTCTCTCTCTCTCTACTCAACATGCTCCTCAGTGTGCTTTCTCTCTCTCTACTCAACATGCTCCTCAGCGTGCTTTCTCTCTCTACTCAACATGCTCCTCAGCGCTCTCTCTCTCTCTACTCAACATGCTCCTCAGCGCGCTATCTCTCTCTACTCAACATGCTCCTCAGCTCTCTCTCTCTACTCAACATGCTCCTCAGCTCTCTCTCTCTACTCAACATGCTCCTCAGCGTGCTCTCTCTCTCTACTCAACATGCTCCTCAGCGTGCTTTCTCTCTCTCTCTCTACTCAACATGCTCCTCAGCGCGCTCTCACACACACACACACACACACACACACACACACACACACACACACACACACTTGAGTGTGTGACAGTAGTAGTGCAGAGTAGGATAGACAGGACAGATCAACGTCTGGGTGTGTGTGTGTGTGTGGAGGTCGTCTCCTGTCAGTGTGTCTCGAGCGGCCTGTCAGTTCATAGCTCTACTCCAGACAACAACAACCACCACCACCACCACCATGCTGGAATAGAGGGAAAATAGGCCAGCATCTGTCACCCTTAATAAAGAGCTGTCCTTCTCTCGCTCTCTCTCTGTCCCTCTCTCTCTTTTCTCTCTCTGTCCCTGTCCTTCTATATCTATCTCATCCTCTCTCTCTTTCCTCTCACTCTTTTTTTGCTATCCGTCTGCCTCTGAATTTGCTCAACTCGGTTTAATCAGCAAGTGCTTTATTCACTAGACAAATGCAGTCTTTACTAAACCTAGCATGAACTCTCTCTCTCTCTCTCTCTCTGTCTTTCAGGGTGTTGGCCCGTTGTCCGTGCGACATATGGGTCGCCCCATTCCCATGGCAATGAGACAAAGCTGTTCCTAAACAGATACTGTTGACAATTTTGCTCCTGTAGTGCCACTGCCCTCCCTGTCAAAAACACGGTTTTAAAAGCCCACTCCTTTATTAAAACATTTACAAAAAAAACCACAACAAAATGGCAGCCCTGCCACTTGGTTTGCTGTAAAGCTGAAAGATGGGACAGGACAAATGTAATCCCTCTGAAATTCATAGATGGAGCTTACTGTCAACAATGCTACCGTGATATTCCTTCCTTTATTGAGGTGTTCAGAGGCAACGGGGGCATTGCTGTGGTTCTTGTAATGAATAAAGACAATTGATCTAACTTCTCCCCCCCCCCCCCCCCCTCTTCTTCTCCCTCCCTCTCTCTTTCAGGTGCCCATGGCTGTCGGAGCAGTTCTCGGTTGCCGTGCCGATCTACAACGGTGTCATCTTCCTGTTCGTCCTTGCCAACTTCTGCATGGCCACCTTCATGGACCCGGGCATCTTCCCCAGAGGTGTGTTGCACAGATGTAGAACTACACCAGCCTCTTCCAGGTCATGCTCTCTGCAAACTCTCTGTTTGACTGTCTACTGCCAATGCAGTGTAGTATAGTATTGGGGGGTGTGTGTGTGTGTGTGTGTGTTCATGCTGATCTAGTAAGAGGGGATGTTCATGCTGATCTAGTGTGTGTGTGTTCATGCTGATCTAGTAAGAGGGGATGTTCATGCTGATCTAGTAAGGGTTTGTGTGTGTGTGTGTGTTCATGCTGATCTAGTAAGGGGGTGTGTGTGTGTGTGTGTTCATGCTGATCTAGTAAGAGGGGATGTTCATGCTGATCTAGTAAGGGGGTGTGTGTGTGTGTGTGTGTGTGTTCATGCTGATCTAGTAAGGGGGTGTGTGTGTGTGTGTGTGTGTTCATGCTGATCTAGTAAGGATGTGTGTGTGTGTTCATGCTGATCTAGTAAGGGGATATGTGTGTGTGTGTGTTCATGCTAATCTAGTGAGGGGTGTGTGTGTGTGTGTGTGTGTGTGTGTGTGTGTGTGGTCTTGCTGATCTAGTAAGGGTTTGTGTGTGTGTGTATGTGTGTGTGTTCATGCTGATCTAGTAAGGGGATATGTGTGTGTGTGTGTGTGTGTTCATGCTAATCTAGTGAGGTGTGTGTGTGTGTGTGTGTGTTCATGCTGATCTAGTAAGGGTGTGTGTGTGTGTGTTCATGCTGCTCTAGTAAGGGGGGATGTCCATGCTAGTGTACTAACAGTGTGTGTGTGTGGGTTGCTCCAGCGGATGAGGATGAGGACAAGGAGGATGATTTCCGCGCTCCGCTCTATAAGACGGTGGAGATCCGAGGCATCCAGGTCAGGATGAAATGGTGTTCCACCTGCCGCTTCTACAGACCGCCCCGCTGCTCACACTGCTCCGTGTGTGACAACTGTGTGGAGGTACGCACACACACACACACACTGTCTCACATAAACATACAGCTGGACAGGGTCAACTGTCATCACGCACCCTCTAAAGCAGGGCTCTCCAACCCTGTTCCTGTTCCTGGAGAGAGAGCATCCTGTAGGTTTTCTCTCCAACCCTGTTCCTGGAGAGAGAGCATCCTGTAGGTTTTCACTCCAACCCTGTTCCTGTTCCTGGAGAGAGAGCATCCTGTAGGTTTTCACTCCAACCCTGTTCCTGTTCCTGGAGAGAGAGCATCCTGTAGGTTTTCACTCCAACCCTGTTCCTGTTCCTGGAGAGAGAGCATCCTGTAGGTTTTCACTCCAACCCTGTTCCTGTTCCTGGAGAGAGAGCGTCCTGTAGGTTTTCACTCCAACCCTGTTCCTGTTCCTGGAGAGAGAGCGTCCTGTAGGATTTCACTCCAACCCTGTTCCTGTTCCTGGAGAGAGAGCGTCCTGTAGGTTTTCACACCAACCCTGTTCCTGGAGAGAGAGCGTCCTGTAGGTTTTCACTCCAACCCTGTTCCTGGAGAGAGAGCGTCCTGTAGGTGTTCACTCCAACCCTAATGTAGCACACCTGATTCTAATAATTAGCTGGTTAAAAGCTGAATCGTGGTTATTTACAACTGGGGTTGGATTGAAAAACTACAGGAGGGTAAGTCTCCAGGAACAGGGTTGGAGTTAACCTACAGGAAGGTTGTTCTCCAGGAACAGGGTTGGAGTTAACCTACAGGAGGGTTGTTCTCCAGGAACAGGGTTGGAGTTAACCTACAGGAAGGTTGTTCTCCAGGAACAGGGTTGGAGTTAACCTACAGGAGGGTTGTTCTCCAGGAACAGGGTTGGAGTTAACCTACAGGAGGGTTGTTCTCCAGGAACAGGGTTGGAGTTAACCTACACGAAGGTGGTTCTCCAGGAGCAGGGTCGGAGTTAACCTACAGGAAGGTGGTTCTCCAGGAGCAGGGTCGGAGTTAACCTACAGGAAGGTTGTTCTCCAGGAACAGGGTCGGAGTTAACCTACAGGAAGGTGGTTCTCCAGGAGCAGGGTCGGAGTTAACCTACAGGAAGGTGGTTCTCCAGGAACAGGGTCGGAGTTAACCTACAGGAAGGTTGTTCTCCAGGAACAGGGTCGGAGTTAACCTACAGGAAGGTGGTTCTCCAGGAACAGGGTCGGAGTTAACCTACAGGAGGGTGGTTCTCCAGGAACAGGGTTGGAGAGATGCCTTTGAACAAACCTCTGTTGGAATGAGCCCTCAGCCCCCCCCTTGTTATTACAGGCCAATATAATAGCATCCACTATCCTATGGGACCAGAGAGGCGACCACCCTTGCGGGGGGGGGGGGGGGGCGGGGCTCTTGCGTAAAGAGCTCGTCCTATCCAAGTAAAAGTGCCAACACGCGTACTGGACACAAACGGTTAAGACTCACTTCTCCTGTCAGTGTCACACACAAACATACACCAACACAAAATCTCCCACAGTCTCTTTAACTTTGTACAAACGGCTCTAACTCGCCCTTTGCTCCTGTCCCCCCCCCCCCCCCCTCTCTCTCTCCACCCCCTCCAGGACTTTGACCACCACTGCCCGTGGGTGAACAACTGTATCGGCCGGAGGAACTACCGTTACTTCTTCCTGTTCCTGCTGTCCCTGACGGTCCACATCATGGGAGTGTTTGGCTTCGGCCTGCTCTACATCCTCTACCACACACAGCAGCTGGACAGGGTCCACTCTGCCGTCACGTATCCTGTACATAGGTGTTGGAATGTCCTGAAAGCCAGGAGTCTGGTTTTTTTTGGGGGGGGGTTAGTGAGTGTGTGTGTTTTGGGAGGGGTAGGGTGTTTGTGTGTTTTGTTGTGAGGGTGTAGTTGGCTGTATAGGTGTGTGTGTGTGTGTGTGTTTTGGGGTGGTAGATTACTGTGTTTCCATCTGTCGGACGGCGTGCTTCTATGAGTGTTTAATTTTCAACGCATTTGGGAAGTGTTAGCCTAGTGCACTATGTAAGGAATAGGGTGCCATTTGGGACGCAGCCCTAAGAGTGTGTTAGTTGGTGTCTCTGTTCTCTCCTTAACCGCTGGTCTCTCAGTATGGCAGTGATGTGTGTGGCTGGTCTCTTCTTCATCCCGGTGGCTGGTCTCACTGGCTTCCACATGGTACTGGTGGCCCGGGGACGAACCACCAACGAACAGGTACAACACACACACACACACACACACACACACACACACACACACACACACACACACACACACCAGGAATGAACCACCAACTAACAGGTACAACACACACACACACCAGGAATGAACCACCAACTAACAGGTACAACACACACACACACACACACACGCCAGGAATGAACCACCAACTAACAGGTACAACACACACACACCAGGAATGAACCACCAACTAATAGGTTCAACTGTAGTTTTCAAAGTGCTTTTACCTCTGTCAGAAATGTCCTAATGGTCAAGAGGCTGGAACAAAAGCTGGCAGCCAGTGCTTAATTTGAGCCGGATCCTGCCGGAAACAGAATCCAGCTCTCTGTTTTGGACTGTTTCGGTCCGCGACCTATTTCGCCGGATCCGGTACCTCTTGTGGCTCAAAAAAGAAATGTCACTTTTTTGCCATGTAAAAATGTGAATAAAAGCGGTCAAAGTTCATTCGAGTTGCCTCACCAACGCGTGGCCATGGCTGTATGAGTAGCACGCTTGTAACTCTCACAGAACTAGAATGAGATTCACTTTCAAAGATCTCTCTGCTCTGACAGACATGAGCCTGCAACTCTCATCTCTCCAGAGTCGCACTTCATCATTTATTTATAGAACCATAGCACAAAGGGTTCTGGAGGAGCTGCAGCACCCTTCATAAATTGAAATACATTTGCCAAAGTTATAGCGTCGCCGCTGTCTGTCAGAAATAAAGGAAATCATTCAGAATAGCCTACTACACCATGAGAAGGCCTAGAATTTAGCCACAGAGGATCAGTAGCTTCTTTAAAACAATTACCTAGCTGTGGATTGAGTGTAGCCCAATAACAAGCCTACAGTCGGGAACGCGTGGCAAATCGGTCAGCGAACGGCGTGCCAGATCGGTCAGCGAACGGCGTGCCAGACAAAACAGGTTGGAAAGCATATGGTTCCTGCTGAAAAGACAATACTCTGATCTGTCTGCTGTAGGCGAACAAAATGTTTTGATCAACTTCCAAATATTGTTTTACAAAGCAAAACCAGTGAGATGTAGGCTTTTGGCACCAACGCATCGGCCGTCGCCGGCGAGAGAGCTGCGCGTCATCGGGTGAGTCAGTGAAACTGGCATTTTTAGGACTATAATTTCCTCCTACAATATGCGTCTCCACACACCTAGACCTCTAAGCTATTGATGGATTCAAGACCAGGTCGTTTTTATTGATCTTAAGAGTCTGTTTGTGCCATATTTTCCCCCAGACCCTAGGCTACTAAAAAAAAGTTTCCCAATGTGTGTACCTTCTGTAAGTGCCTCTACTCTAAAGCTCTGTGCCACTGCGCAAATCAAATCACATTTTATTGGTCACATACACGTGTTTAGCAGATGTTATTGCGAGTGTAGCGAAAAGCTTGTGTTTCTAGCTCCAACGGTGCAGTAATATATCTAACAATTTCACAAGAATGCGACGATATGCATGCAATGCTTTATTTTCAAGTAGATAAAAAAATGTATTATGCGATCCGGTAGCTCAGAGCTCCCCAGAGCTCCCCAGCCTCCTGGACTAGAATTTGCCCTGCAATTGCAAAGATTAGCTATCATCACATAAATAATGAGAGAGATGCTTACCACAAAGAAATACTGCATACCCCTTGAGAACAGAGACAGAGATCAACATTAAATCAAATCAAAGTTTATTGGTCATGTACGCAGGACACAGCGGGCGTAAACAGTGCAATGACATGCTTACGGAAAAGGCGTCGTTGCCTTATTCATGCCCATTCTTCTCCTTGAAGAGCTATGTCGACCCCTTGTTAGCATCAGATCCAACACTCCGCCCATCCCAAACAATCACACCCTCTTATCTGACGTGTTTTTTTCTGTCACGTACCTCTTTGTTGTTGTTGTCTGAGAACTAAACCGTCGGTGTGCGTTGACGTCGTTCTTAAAGGCCCAAAACATTTCATCTCTACAACGGCCCCATGATAATCCTCGAAAATGTGACCCCCCCCCCCCCCCCACATCGCTATCCCTCCCTCCGTCCCGGTCTCCCTCCGTCCCTGTCTCCCTCCATCCCTCCCCGGAATGAAAACATACAGGTCATAATCTCATCACGGAGAGAGAATAATCCTCTGTCGGCCTCTCCCTCATCCCTCCCTCCATTTATCCCCCTGTTTTATATGACACTCCATGTTTGATGTTTACACTTTAAATACGTTGTATTGATGAATGGAGGATGCCTTGAGGGAAATGAATAACCTACTATTCTTATTTCTTTATCATTCTCTATCATTCTCTATCATTCTCTATCATATCTCTCTCTCTCTCTCTCTCTCTCTCTCTCTCTCCTCTCTCTTCTCTCTTCTCTCTCTCTCTCTCTCTCTTCTCTCACTCTCTCTCTCTCTCTCTCTCTCTCTCTCTCTCCCTCCCAGGTGACGGGGAAGTTTAGGGGAGGAGTGAACCCTTTCACTAATGGCTGTTGGAAGAACGTTTCTCACGTGCTCTGCAGCTCCCAAGCGCCCAGGTCTCTCTCTCATCATTGTCTATGGTTTTACAGTATGCTAATAGTGTAGATCTGGTTGCATTACTATCAGTTCAAACAGTGTTTTGAGCTGCAGTCATCCCTGCATGCTATTAGGGGTTTGATTGATGACCGAGACTAGGTCCTCTTAGAGCTGGATAGAGGACTCCAGATGGGTACAACCCGTGTTTAGCCTGGACATTTCCATTCAGGGCTTCCGCCTTTTTTAAAGTAGTCAACTGGTTGGGATTTGCTATGGGTTGGGAGCAATCAGCCAATGACCAGAGCGTTGTTTTCTTCAAATTGGGTTGCCTTTGGTTGAAAATGGGGTTTAAGATAGAACACTGCCATCTAGTGGCCACAATAACAAGTTGGTTCAGGACCCCAGCACTGCAGGTGGCGATAAATCACCAATATTATCTTTACGCTTTTTTCAAATCATAAAATAAGAAAAGTAACTACTTTTAAATGGAGATGCTGTCACAGGTGCCATAATGGCACAGATACAAAGATGAGTCCCTCCTGTCCCTCCATCAGCTACCCTCTTCTCACTCTCCTCCTCTTCCTCCTTGTCCTTTAATAACACGATTTGATTTGGTCTTCATCAGGTACCTGGGGAGGAAGAGGAAGCCTCACGGTATGGTTGTCCAGCCTCCGTTCCTCCGGCCACAGCTCACTGACACCCAGCTGGCCGCCAAGGTCCTCGACAACGGTATCCACGGAGACCTCCACCGGGTATGACGCGACAAAGACCCATGTACCCACTCGTTTGCGTGCATGACAGACGCATTTACACACATGTGTGCGCGCGCGCACACACACAATCTGTATGTTCATTGCTCCTTCTTGCTTTCAGCATTGTGAGTGGTTAATGCTCTCCAGTTTCCACTCTGCCACTGGGCTGTATAGACTGACATTTATTCTATTAAATGTCATTCATTTTCTCTGTTTGCCTCTCTCCCTCTCTGCCTCCCTCCCTCTCTGCCTCCCTCCCTCTCTGCCTCCCTCCCTCTCTGCCTCCCTCCCTCCCTCCCCCAGTCTAAGAGCAGTCTGGAGATGATGGAGAGTCAGTCGTGCGATGCGGAGCCCCCTCCTCCTCCCAAACCGGAGCTCAGGTACCCCGCCCTGTCCAGAGGCCACCAGGGACAACACACAGAGGGTACGTTCACCAGAGTTGTACTCATTACTACACTCCGTAGGAAAACGTTTTTTTTTGCAATGGAAAACGGTAAGCAAGCGGTTTGCTGTTGGACATGTCCAGGTAGTCCCTCCCTGTTTGTTTGTTTCCTTCCGTTTGGTACCTAATGAACATGACCCAGGTTGCTGCTGTGAATAAGGGTGTTATCAGTCAACTTAGCTGATAAAAGAAAATTAAAGTTTACCTATGATAACAATTATGTACCTGAGTTAATTTATTTGTCCCTCTCCCCTCCCTCTCCCCCCACAGAGAGTAGTCTTCTGAACAAAGCCCCGCCCACACCCACCATGTATAAATACAGGCCGACCTATAGCAGTCCAGGAAAGAACCACACTGCCCTTACCCATGCCTATGCCAACCAGGTAAACAAACACACACTGTCTTTAATGCCAACCAACTAGCTCGCGCATAAAGTGACTGTGTTAGACTGTGTGTCTCTTGTGTGAAAGAGTGTGAAAATGCTGTGCGAGGTATGATGCATATCAAACTACTTCGGTAGCACACACATTGTTCTCTCTGATTTATATTTTACATCTCGTTGGCTGCTTGCCCGTCTGTCTGTAATCGTTTGATTTGTTATGATTTGTTAATGCATCTCTGTTTTTACTTGTGGCTTCTTTTCCTGCCTTTTGATTGGTTATTCAGTGGCTTTCAGTTGAACAGTATCAGTAAGTGAATGTTGGACTATTTTTCTTTATTTTCTTTAGTTTGAGTGTCTGTTCTTATATCTTGTTACCCAACCTTGTGTGTCATCTTTTAGCTGAACACTTTCCCCACAGTGTTGTATAAAAGATTCTCCCCTAGCAATTTCTTGTTGTAGAATGATTTTGTGGAAGTTAATTAACAAATTATGACATTTTTATTTGACCTATTTTACATGTACGGTGTGCTTCCTATATGTCACACAATCTGATCATAATTCACTTAAATCAATTCTGGAATCACACAGTGGACTGTCAATGGCCCAGCTGCTGTTTGACGGTTTTCTCCACAAGAGGGCATCAAGGTGCACAGTCGAACAGGCAGGGCCGCACGATCCATCTTTGGGCTCAATACAACTAAAACCGTGCTTGTGTCCCAAATGGCACCCTAACCCCTATAACAGGAATGGGCAACTGGCAGCCGCAGGCCTTTTGAAGGGATCAATAAAATAAATATTTGTATATATTTTTTGGGGGAACGCAGTCTGGGTCTCAACTTACTGTTGAGAGTTAGAATAGTAAACTCAGCAAAAAAAGAAACGTCCTCTCACTGTCAACTGAGTTTATTTTCAGCAAACTTAACATGTGTAAATATTTCTATGAACATAATATTCAACAACTGAGACATAAACTGAACAAGTTACACAGACATGTGACTAACAGAAATTGAATAATGTGTCCCTGAACAAAGGGGGGGTCAAAAGCAACAGTCAGTATCTGGTGTGGCCACCAGCTGCATTAAGTACTAGAGTGCGTCTCCTCTTCATGGACTGCATCAGATTTGCCAGTTCTTGCTGTGAGATGTTACACCACTCTTCCACCAAGGCACCTGCAAGTTCCCGGACATTTCTGTGGGGAATGGCCCTAGCCCTCACCCTCCGATCTAACAGGTTCCAGACGTGCTCAATGGGATTGAGATCCGGGCTCTTCGCTGGCCATGGCAGAACACTGACATTCCTGTCTTGCAGGAAATCACGCACAAAACGAGCAGTATGGCTGGTGGCATTGTAATGCTGGAGGGTCATGTCAAGATGAGCCTGCAGGAAGGGTACCACATGAGGGAGGAGGATGTCTTCCCTGTAACGCCCAGCGTTGAGATTGCCTGCAATGACAACAAGCTGAGTCTGATGATGCTGTGACACACCGCCCCAGACCATGATGGACCCTCCACCTCCAAATCGATCCCGCTCCAGAGTACAGGCCCCGGTGTAACGCTCATTCCTTCGACGATAAACGCAAATCCGACCATCACCTCTGGTGAGACAAAACCGCGACTCGTCAGTGAAGAGCACTTTTTGCCAGTCCTGTCTGGTCCAGCGACGTTGGGTTTGTGCCCATAGGCGATGTTGTTGCCAGGGATGTCTGGTGAGGACCTGCCTTACAGCAGGCCTACAAGCCCTCAGTACAGCCTCTCTCAGCCTATTGCGGACAGTCTGAGCACTGATGGAGGGATTGTGCGTTCCTGGTGTAACTCGGGCAGTTGTTGCCATCCTGTACCAATCCTGTGCAGGTGTTGTTACACGTGGTCTGCCACTGCGAGGACGATCTGCTGTCCGTTTTGTCTCCCTGTAGCGCTGTCTTAGGCATCTCACAGTACGGACATTGCAATTTATTGCCCTGGCCATATCTGCAGTCCTCATGCCTCCTTGCAGCATGCCTAAGGCATGTTCACGCAGATGAGCAGGGACCCTGGCTATCTTTCTTTTTGGTGTTTTTCCAGAGTCAGTAGAACGGCCTCATTAGTCTCCTAAGTTTTCATAACTGTGACCTTAATTGCCTACCGTCTGTAAGCTGTTAGTGTCTTAACGACCGTTCCACAGGTGAATGTTCATTAATTGTTTATGGTTCATTGAACAATCATGGGGAAACAGTGTTTAAACCCTTTACAATGAAGATCTGTGAAGTTATTTGGATTTTTACGACAGGGTCCTGAAAAAGGTCAGTTTTGTTTTTTTTGCTGAGTTTAGAATGCACAAGGTGCAGTTTCTAAATGCGGTTGTGCATCAGCAGTTTCTCTTGTTAAGCCAGTCACTGAGAGGCAGTCAATTAGCCCAACACATTTTTTTTTTTTTTTTACATTGCTAAGTTAGTAATGCGGCCAGGTATCTAAACTTGTTATCATAGTCGAATTACCGACCGGAGGGGCTCCATTGACTTTTTTGTTACTCAGATATCATATTAAAAATGACTAAAACTTTTCTCTGCCCCCATGGCAAAATAAGTAGAATTCAGTGGAGGCTGCTGAGGGGAGGAAGGCTTCTAATAATGGCTGGAACGGAGCAAATGGAATGGCATCGAACACATGGAAGCCATGTATTTTATACTGTTCCACTGATTCTGCTCAGGTCATTACCATGAGCCCGTCCTCACCAGTTAAGGTGCCACCAGCCTCCTTTACAACTCAAGAGGGGTGGGGGCTACTAAAATGTTTTGCTCGCAATGGGGATACGCAGGCCCGCGAGCCCTCCGTGATGAGTTCAGATTTTCTTGGGGCCCCCTCCCCCATCAAAGTTGCCTATCCCTGCCTTAATATAGTGCACTACTTTTGACCAGGTCCCCATATGGCTCTGGTCAAAAGCAGTGCACTATATAGGGAATAGGGTGCCATTTGGGACACGGACCCATGTGTTAGAAGAGCTCTGTCAGGAGCAGATAGTTGTTTTGCTCTATAAAACTAACTGTTATCTGTTAGCCTCAACCACATCCATTTCATTAACTCTTACGCTGAGTCCCAAATGGCACCCTATTCCCTATAGAGTCCCGTGGGCCCAAAAGTAGTCCACTAAATGCGGACTAGGGTGCCATTTGACACACAAGCTTATTGTTTCACTGGGCACACTTGTTCCCTCCATCCCACAGCCATCTGGCTATATATACTGTGTGTGTGTGTTTAAAATGTTTTATTAAAGGTGCGGGACTCTTCTGTCCTATGTGTTGTAAAGATAACATACTGTTACAGAAGCCATGTGGGCATTGTAAAAGTTGTAGGCCTGTATATTCTTCCCCCTGCAGCAGACCCCTTGTGTATAGTGAAGCCCATGCATCTGGTCTGAAAGAGTTGTTCCCTTCCCCTATGTCTCGCCTTGTTCTTCCCACTGTGGTTTTATTGGTAGTGGTCTAGTGCTGTGTCTGTACATTTGGACATCGAATTCTCATTCCAGGATAGAGTTAACATGACTTTATCTTCTCTCCCTCTTTCTTTCTCTACCTCTGGCTCTTCTTTTTCTCTTCCTCTCTCTCTCTCTCTCTCTCTCTCTCTCTCTCTCTCTCTCTCTCTCTCTCCCTCCCTCTCTCCCCCACCCTCTCTCTCCCCCCACCAGATGAGTCGAGGGGACAGTCTGAAGGAGTCGTCTTCTCTGCTCCAGTCCAGCCAGCAGCCTGGCTTCCGCTCTGAACCCAGCCTGGATGGGAGAGAGGCCCCAGGGGAGAGAGGGGGAGGAGGATTGGGAGGAGGTGGAGACAGACCTGGAGGAGGGGGGGCACCAGGGTCAGGGGGTGGCGGTATCCCCGGTTACTCCCTAGGGGGACGTTCCTACCCCTCCTTTTCAGACCCAACGGTTTTATCTTCCGGTGGAGGTGCTTCCCATTCTTCCAGCGTGCGTTCTGGCTCCGCCCACAACGCGGCCCATGTCTCCGAGGCGACGACCTCCACGAGCTACAAGAGCCTGGCCAATCAGACGCCTCCTCCGCGCAACGGCAGCCTATCGTACAACAGCCTGCTCACGCCCTCCGAGAGCCCCGACTTTGAGTCGGCCACACCCGACATGTCGCCCGGGCACCACCCTAACCCGGCCCCACCCTCCGTCCTGGGGTACTCCTCCCCCTACCTGTCGGCCCAGCTCAGCCAGCAGAGAGACGCAGAGCTCCACCAGCCCTCCGCCTCCTCCGTAGCCCTCCTCTCCTCCCCACACCGCGCCCACTATCTCCAGGAATCGCATCCCCACTCCCACCACTCTCAGCCCCCTCCCTCCTCCGCGGCCCCCCAGCCCCCCCACCCACACCACCACCATCATCACCACCACCACCACCACAGCAGCCACAGCTCCAGACCCCCCCGCTTCTCCCGGCCCCCGCTCCTGTCCGACTCGGCCGCCCCCCACCATTACCCGTACCGCACCCGGTCCACGGACACCCCCCTGGCCCCCTCCACGCACCCCCCGCGCTCCCCCCACCCCCCGCCGCTGGGGAAGTCTCTGTCGTACTCTTCGGCGGCGGCGGCGGAGATGCAGTACCGGATGGTGCGCAAGGCGTCGGCCTCGGCCGGAGGGGGAGGGGCGGGAGGGGGGATCCAGGCACCTAAGTGAGTAACGGCTCTGCTCTTTACCGACTGACTGCAGCCCGCTGCCTCCTCCTTCTCCTCCTTCTCTTCCTCCTCTTCTTCTTCCTCCTCCTCCCAGGCTCCTGTGAGTTCCTTTACCTCTCTTTTTCCCCCCCCGTTGTCTGTTTTCCACTCGTCTGTAGAGTCGGTGCTTCTTCTCATCACTGCTTCTGTTGGTTCAGCCCCGAATGGCTCCCTATAGAGTGCCCTACTGTTGACCACGGCTCTGGTGAAAAGTAGCGCACTCTATAGGGAATAGGTTGCCATTTGGCACGTACCCGTTGTCTGTTTTCAGCTGCTGTAGTTGTTCCATTCAGTCTTTCTCTGTCCCTGTCCTGGTTCCCTTCACTATGTGATGGTGTTGTTACTGTACGTGTAGGTCTTTGTTATGAGACATCACAATACATTATGTAATGGCCATTCCCTATATAGTGGACTACTGTTGACCAGTTTCTGGTCCAAATGTGTACAGTATTTAGGGACTAGAGGGCCATTTAGGATGCAGCCATTCCTTTATTTTATCTCATAATCATGTATTATGGTCATGACAAAGCAATTGAGGACTTTAATCTCCCTATAAAGTAAAGTGTTTTATTTCATCTCAAAATGCATTTTGTCCACCATGGATCATGGTTGTGTTAGCGATGTAGTTGTGGATGTGTTTTATCCTGTTGCCCTCTGCGTGTGTTACCATTATCCAGCATGACGTCCCTCTGTTTGACTATAGGATTACAGTAGAAGATATCTGTATGTACCAGCCCTTGGTCACCCCTGCATGATATATCCTATTGACTGATTATGAATGCTTCCACAAAGGCACACTATTCCCTAAAGTGAATAGGAGCTCTTTTGGGCCCTGGTTAAAAGTAGTACACTATATAGGGGGTAGGGTGCCATTTAGTATATAAACTGAGTGTGCGCTCTTCCTCTCCAATTTCTTAACTAATCCTTCTTTCGTTCTCTCTATCCAGGGACGAGATTCAGATGAAGTTGTTCAGCCGGACAAACGGGCAGCCCAGGTCCTCCATTTCCTCCTCAGGCTCTACCCCTTCCTCCCCCTCTCACCCAATCAGCATGTCCACTCGCCCCGGACAGGCCTATCCCAGCCCTGGAAACACCCAGAGCCCCGCCCACAAGCCGGGGGGCGGGGTGAAGAAAGTGACGGGCGTCGGCGGGACCACCTATGAGATTTCAGTCTGAGTTTGATGGGCGGCCACCCCGACTAATGGCGTCAGGGGTTGGAGGTGAAGGAGGGGTCAGAGATTGACTGATGATATTTCTGCCTCTCGGACCCTTCAGGGGAGGAAAGCTTTTAATTAACAGACGTTTTAAAAGTTGGGTGATGAGGAAGAGTGAAACGACAGACTTTTCTTGCTCTTCTTCCAAATGCGATGGACTCCGGACTTCCTCTCTCATTCAGAGACCTCCAGTCAAGGAACTACAGAACTAATCGGGAGGAAGTTGTTTAACCAATCACATTCAAGAACACAATGCACCATTATGACATGGTGGGCTTATGGGCCCCAGGGAGCCAATCATAAGAGGCGGGACTCTTTGACAATCCACCAATTTCTGGGCAGATTGAACTCTGTGGGAATGATTGACAGTTACGACTGGGTTTGCCTTTATTGGATAAAACAAGAAAGATCAATATGGCTGCGTATACACAGGCAGCTCAATTCTGATCTTTTTTTGACCAATCAGCTCTGAGAAAGTAAAAGGATCTGATCTGAATGGGCAAAATACATCTGGATTGGGCTGCCTGTAAAAACAGCCCATATTTAAAAGAGAGGGGGGGAAAAAAGAAATGTACTTTCATTCATTCATAAATGTCTAATGATTCATTCTCTGTACAGAATTATATGGTTTGGAATTTATGGTGATTTCCTCCAATCAGTGGCATTTAATGGTGACTGCGGCATGCACCGGCCACTATGGACCACTGTGATTGGCTAGTGACCACGCTGCCATTCTCTTTCGACCAATCAGAAATGGAGATGCTAAACTGTAGTAGACGGCAGGATCATTGGTGGAGTTCGTTTTTTGCCTGGCCTGGTTCCCCGGGTGGGTGGAGATTTCACTTAAGGACCAATGGAATGATGAAACTCGACCAGTGACACAATCATCGGGTCTGTACTTTAAAGATGGAGCAGCCTTTTCTAAACTAACTTTGGAGTAATGGCCTTGATAATCAAGGTGTTTTTTTTATTTTACTTATTTAATTTCAGAATGTTATTTTATATGAATTTATATATAGCTGTTGATAAAAAAAAAAAAATCTTAACGGGCTGATAGGGTTTTTCTGGTTTGAGTTAATTTCAGAATTATAACCAAACAGAAAAAAAACTGTTGCCGCGTTCAAGTGCTAGTCGGAACTTGGACATTTCTGACTTATTAACTGGTTTTAGTTAAACACGTTCAACCAGTTAGCAGGTCGAAAATGTAGTTTCCTAGTTCCGACTAGCACTGGAATGCGGCTCATTTGGATTGATGGCTGCACCAGCCGATCTGAGGCTGAGTTTTGAGTCTTCAGCCAAAGAGAGGAGCTGGACAATTATATGGTTCAGCCAATGGGAACCAATGTATTTGATAAAAGGCGGCGATGTAGCATTTTTAAAGTCCTTTGATACACAGTAACCACTCGACTTCTCTTGGGGCATATTTCAGAAATACCCTGCTGTACTTTCTGATTGTTTACTTCTGAGCTTTGTAATGGGTGTGTCTGAAATGGTACCCTTGTCACTATATAGTGCACTACTTTTGACCAGGGCCTAAAAGACTCTGGTCAAAAGCAGGGAATAGGATGCCATAACATAAATGTTTTTTGTTTTATTGGTCCGGATACTGACATCTCTGGTTGCCTTCCTCTAGCTGACCTATTGAGAAACTAGCGAGGATCACATGCTTTGGCACGACCAATCCAGAGAGCGCAAGAGATTCATATCAGCCTACTCTTTTATTCGTTAATGGTTTAAACCAATGATGAGCAGTTGAAAGTCAGTAACATACATCCTTTTTATATTTAATTTGTACTTTTCTTTTTTTGCAAGATTTTAAGACAATTTACAGGGCATTGCTTTAGACTGACAGTTTGTTTGACGAGTCAGGAGCGTAGAACGAAACGAAATGGGATAGGACAACAACAAAAAAAGCACGTCGCCCAATATGTTTGACTGCCATCAGGAACAGCCAATGCCCTTACAGATGATGTTTAGACAAGTACGAGCCCGGGGTGTTTTGAAAAAAAATAAAATAAAGATGTACTGTATAGCTCTGTGTGTGTGGGCGTGTGCATGTGTGTATGTGCGTGTGTGTTTGAGCATTGGTAATAAAGTATTTAAAACCAAAGGCAGTTTGCTGTTTTGCTTGGAGTTGAGGTCTGCCAATGCAACACATGAGAAAGGGCAGAACACAGGCTACTTACTACACATTCAGAGTAGAACTTTAAATTGGACCAAAGGATTCAACATTGGCTATTAAAAGGTAAGTTAAGATGATCCAGTTACAGTAGATTTTCATGCAACTTAACAATTTCTTCCACAGAGGGGCCAGAGAATGATTGTGGGGTTTACGTCAGTCAGTGGTGCCTGTAAGTAGTTCATATGTAGGGAGCAAACTCCTACTGATGGGGGGGCTCAAAGTCTCGCCTCCATAACTCTTAAATGCCGTCACTACCAGAAGGCGGTGCCAAAATGTAGGTTCAACATCCGGCACCGACAGATGGCCGCCTCGTTTCGCGTTCTTAGGAAACTATGCAGTATTTTATTTTGAACGTTATGCCACAAATGCTTAAATCCCCATTTATATGCGATTGTAAACTGGGTGGGACAAGCCCTGAATGCTGATTTGCTGACAGTAGTGGTATATCAAAACATTCATTTTTACTGCTCTAATGACATTGGTAACCAGTTTATAATAGCAATAAGGCATCTCGGGTTTATGGCCAATATACCATGGCTTAGGGCTGTGTCCGGGCACTCTGATTTGTGGTGTATTGGCCATATACCACACCCCCTCATTTAATAATAGTATAGCGCAACTTGAAATGTAAAGGCAATGTTCCTGCGTTCGGGAACATTGCCAGACTCAATGTATTCATGTACACATTTTTATTCATAAAAAACAAAAAAAACATGTTAGACACCAACTATTCACGCATAGGCAGGAACAAATATACACGGAATCAATCTACATATTCTGAACAGAACTCTACAGTAACCAAGGGAATGTCAAACGGGTAGTAAAATGTTCTGTTGCATCGCCTAGAGGCGCTGGTGTAGAAATGTGTTAATTTTGTTTAAATTAATAAGTCAGTGTTCAGACAGAAGCCAGTCCTGAAATGGGAGCTTTTGAAAGTAAAAATGTAACTCCACCTATTCTGTCAGAGGGGAGTGAGGGATAGTGCCTACCTCAATCTTCCACAACTCCATTTCTATGACTATTTTGCAGATGACAAAATAACAGGTCTAGTTCTCACATGGAATTAGTGTTAATAGCAAAACGCTCTGTTCACTCTCCATCTTTCCCTTCAGCATCATCTTGAACTGAAAACTATTAGGTGATAACAGAATTCAGACAACCACTTATGGAAGAAAGTTTCCTCTCAAAGACAACCTTGTGGGACAGAGGCCGTGGCTCATATATACACACACCCTACCATCATGGACCCAGTTGGAGGTAGGTAGATGGTCAAATATTTTACGCCATGTCTGAACCAATAAGCCATTTCAGACGAAGCCAATGTCACTTCAGTTCAATTGGTGCATGCAATTTGTCTCACCAAGCATGGACTGGACGGAGTGTAAATTCACACTACCGTAATTTCCGGACTATTAAGCGCACCTGAATATAAGCCGCACCCACTGAATTAAAAAAATATATATTATTTTGAACATAAATAAGCCGCAGGTGCCTACCGGTACATTGAAACAAATGAGCTTTCCACAGGCTTTAACGAAACACGGCTTGTAATAAAAATAAATAGGCTTGTAACAAATAAAAAAATTAGCAGTAAGCTTTAGTTGTCTTTTTGCACTGAGTCAATTCCTCACGCTGCTGTTTCCAACGTCTTATCGACTCATTAAGACCAAGCTCCCGTGCAGCAGCTCTATTTCCTTTTCCAACAGCCAGATCAATCGCCTTCAACTTGAAAGCTGCATCATATGCATTTCTCCGTGTCTTTGCCATGATGAGGGTGACAAAATGACTACCGTAATCAGAATGATGGGAAGTTTGAGAGCGCTTGATTTAATCTAAACAGTAAACAAAAAAGTTGTTTGCCGAACGGGTTAAGGTCAATTTCATTGGTCTAATGAAAGCTTCATGCCGCCAAAAAACTGAGCACGTCACAGAATGTGTTGTTTTGAGGAAAAAAATTGAAAGCGGGAAAAATCCATATATTAGCCGCGTCATTGTTTAAGCCGCGAGGTTCAAAGCGTGGGAAAAAAGTTGCGGCTTATAGTCCGGAATTTACGGTATATCCCAAATGGGACAAGTTTTAAATCAAGTGAAACACTATGAACGGAGTGTATAATTGTAGTGTGCCAATATTAAAGCCTAAATACAATGCATTCAATTGTTAAGTCATAAGTTACACCCTTTTCCCTAGTGCACTATATTAGGTGATAAAATGCCATTTGGGACACAACCAATGATGAGCATAGAGGTTCTCCAGGGAGCTGGAGGAAAGATCGATGAAACTCATAAGTACGACGGAGACGAACAAATCTAACTGTACAGTTTAGATTTGAGTTAATCACATTTTGCAACTCAAATCGTGTTGTACATAGCAAAATAAAAAAGGATTCGTAACAATCATGGTTGTTCCCTCGATAGAACATAACACCAGCTAGTCCCATTGTGATGTCACAGCGTTCTGAGGCCCCTACCCACGACAATTCTATTTGTCCTTCTTGGTCTCCTCCTCCTTGGCGTCGACCTCAGGCTCCTCCTCTTCGGGCAACGGCGGGAACTGTGATTCGTTGATCTTGTCGCTCTGGTCTCCCTTGGACTTATTGAGTTTCTTGGACTTCTGGTAGAGCTCGTTCAGGTTGAACTCCCGGATGATGTTCTCCTGTTGAGAGTGAGATTGAGTGTGTGTGTGCCAGGGTTTCCGGACATTTGACCGGCAGCATTTCAATTTACCGGACATTATACAGCTCTCTAGTGCAGTCAGTACACAACACCATACTCATCAAGCATTTCAATTTACCGGACATTTGTCAAATTAACTGGAAGTATATGCATTGGGTGCAGAACCGGATTAGGGCGTCCACACACGGTGCTCAGAATGACAAATCACATTTAGATGATGGTGATTCATATTAACAGAAGTCAAGGATGCAACAATGTGAGGTCCTTCTTACCAAATTCTGATGTGCACTTTGAGGGTGTTAGAATGACTGTCCACATTTACTTTTCCTCAGCCAAGACAAGTAACGAACAGCAAAATCACTTAGCATATGTCAATCTAATCTAGTGTAGCAGAAAGGTTCACCTATTCTATTAAATCAGCTTGTCGAGAAAGAAATAGCCTATTCCAAACAGACTCTGGGACAGTTGTGGGACGGTAGATCCCAAATTCATACAACCAGTACTAGGCTTTATAAAAAATAAAGTTAAAGCAATGAGTCTGATGCAACAGATCAGAACGTTTAACATAAAATGTTGCTAAACTATTTCTTCACATTTTAAGTGCAGCAATGCACACAAGGCAGTAGGCTACGCACAAACGTTCATTCCATAACGCAATTAGCGGGGAAAATACCATTGTCGAAAGGGCACCGCACATGCGAGCCGTTTCATGTGACGGAGATGAAAATATCAGTTAGAAATTTAGAAAGAGGGGAAATCTAATATGCAACAACAAGCATCGGGTTGCTAATATGACTAGGATTTCGCCTTTGGCTACCAGACAATGAAAGAAAGTCGATATAAAATAATTGCCTCCACAGATCTGAGTTTGGTCTGATTTTTGGCTAGGCTACTTTGAAGCAAGGTAAGACATGCCTCAATATGTATTAAAGCGTTCAGGTTTCAAACAATGAAGTATATATTTTCAAAATGCATACTGCCTCCAGTTCATTGCAAAGTGGTGTGTGACGTGCTGAAGAGCATGCCTTCCGTTGCCTCTGTATGCCTTTTCTGTTTGAGATGCTGTAGCAGCAGCTCTCACGGTGTCCGACAGATTTTCCGCTCAAAGGCTCTGTATCCTATACGAGTGTGATAAAATACAGAGAATATACTGTACACTAAATTATGCTAATTAACTTAGTACGATTTTTCCCTCTCCCAGTCAATGGGCTGGTGCCAATTCTCTCTCTCACACACACGCTAAAAGTCAGCTATTATCAGCTAACGGAAACCCTGGTGTGTGCACATTTCTATGTTCTGCTTTGAAACCACTCCTCTCACCTCAGTGAAGCTCCAGGATACGGCCCTACACTTCTTGTCCACCTGGGGGCGTCTCATCACCTCCTTGCCCCCCTGGAACAGCAGCAGTGAGGGCAGCTGCTTGGAGAGGGGAGAGGTACTCACCTTGTACCTGGAGAAGAGCGATGGAGGAAGGGAAGCAATTACAATGATTCAAAATCAGACGTCCAATCAGAAATCTACTTCACTTATATATAATCCAATCTGCAGAGAAAGGAGGAAAGAGAGAATGAGAAAAGGGACCTACTTCTTAGACACGTCTCCATACCGGCCGATGTCCACCTTCCCAAACTTGAGCCCAGCACAGTTATACCTGTAACCATGAGAGAGAAAACATCAATTTCCCAACAAACTCACAGCAATAGCATTACCGCTTTAGTCGCACCACAAACTGACAGGTGATACTAATAGGGAACACAATACAGGAGGATGTTGATTGAAGCTATGGGTTTAGTCGCCGTCTTACTTGAGGGAGAGGTCTGCGTAGACGGCGGCAAAGGACTGACACTCTGTAGACCAGTTAGCGAAGAACTCTACGATCCACGTCACCCTGTTGTCCCTCTCCAACTCGTCCTGCAACCGGGTCACAAGTCAGCCATCAGTTTCACTAAAGGCTCCCTAAATTTTATCAGCATATTGAATGCGCAACCCGGGCTGGCAAAACCTTGGATCATTGTTATTCTAACTTCCGTGACGTGTACAAAGCCCTCCCCTGCCCTCCTTTCGGAAAATCTGATCACGACTCCATTTTGTTGCTCCCAGCCTATAGACTAAAACAGGAAACGCCCGTGCTCAGGTCTGTTCAACGCTGGGCTGACCAATCGGATTCCACGCTTCAAGATTGCTTCGATCACGTGGACTGAGATATGTTCCGCATAGTGTCGGACAATAACACTGACGAAATACGCTGATTCGGTGAGTGAGTTTATTAGCAAGTACATCGGTGATGTTGTACCCACAGCGACTATTAAAACCTTCCCCAACCAGAAAACGTGGATTTATGGCAGCATTCGCGCAAAACTGAAAGCGCAAACCACTGCTTTTAAATCAGGGCAAAGCGACCGGAAACATGACCGAATACAAACAGTGTAGCTATTCCCTCCGCAAGGCAATCAAACAAGCTAAGCGTCAGTATAGAGACAAAGTAGAGTCGCAATTCAACGGCTCAGACACGAGAGGCATACGGCAGGGTCTACAGTCAATCACGGACTACTTAAATAAAATCAACCCCATCGCGGACCACGATGTCTTACTCCCAGACAAACTAAACAACTTTTTTGCTCGCTTTGAGGACAATACAGTGCCACCGACACAGCCCGCTACCAAAACCTGCGGGCTCTCCTTCACTGCAGCCAACGTGAGTAAAACCCTCACAAGGCTGTCGGCCCAGACGGCATCCCTAGCCGCGTCCTCAGAGCATGCGCAGACCAGCTGGCTGGTGTGGTTATGGACATATCAATCAATCCTTATCCCAGTCTGCTGTTTCCACATGCTTCAAGAGGGCCACCATTCTTCCTGTTCCCAAGAAAGCTAAGGTAACTGAGCTAAATGACTATCGCCCCATAGCACTCACTTCCGTCATCATGAAGTGCTTTGAGAGACGAGTCAAGGACCATATCACCTCCACCCTACCTGACACCCTAGACCCACTCCAATTTGCTTACCGCCCCAATAGGTCCACAGACGACGCAATCGCACTGCCCTAACCCATCTGGACAAGAGGAATACCTATGTGAGAATGCTGTTCATCGACTACAGCTCAGCATTTAAAACCATAATACCCTCCAAACTCGTCATTAAGCTCGAGACCTTGGGTCTTGACCCCGCCCTGTGCAACTGGGTCCTGGACTTCCTGACGGGCCGCCCCCAGGTGGTGAGGGTAGGAAACACCTCCAACCTGCTGATCCTCAACACTGGGGCCCCACAAGGGTGCGTTTTCAGCCCTCTCCTGTACTCCCTGTTCACCCATGCCTGTGTGGTCATGCACGCCTCCAACTCAATCATCAAGTTTGCAGACGACACTAGGCTTGATTACCAACAACGACGAGACGGCCTACAGGGAGGAGGTGAGGGCCCTCGGAGTGTGGTGTCAGGAAAACAACCTCACACTCAACGTCAACAAAACAAAGGAGATGATTGTGGACTTCAGGAAACAGTAGAGGGAGCAGCCCCCTATCCACATCGACGGGACAGTAGTGGAGAAGGTGGAAAGATTTAACTTCCTCGGCATACACATCACGGACAAACTGAAATGGTCCACCCACACAGACAGCGTAGTGAAGAAGGCACAGCAGCGCCTCTTCAACCTCAGGAGGCTGAAGAAATTTGACTTGTCACCAAAAACTCAAACTTTTACAGATGCACAATTGAGAGCATCCTGTATCACCGCCTAGTACGGCAACTGCTCCGCCCATAACCGTAAAGCTCTCCAGAGGGTAGTGAGGTCTGCACAACACATCACCAGGGGCAAACTACCTGCCCTCCTGGACACCTACACCACCCGATGTCACAGGAAGGCCAAAAAGATCATCAAGGACAACAACCACCCGAGCCACTGCCTGTTCACCCTGCTATCATCCAGAAGGCGAGGTCAGTACAGATGCATCAAAGCGGGGACCGAGAGACTGAAAAACAGCTTCTATCTCAAGGCCATCAGACTGTTAAACAGCCATCACTAACATTGAGTGGCTGCTGCCAACATACTGACTCATCTCTAGCCACTTTAAACAATACCACTTTATTTAATGTTTACATTCCCTACATTACTCATCTCATATGTATATACTGTACTCTGTACCATCTACTGCATCTTGCCTATGCCATTCGGCCATCGCTCATCCATATATTTTTATGTACATATTCTTAGTCATTCTTTTACACGTATGTGTAAAAGGTAGTTGTTAGGAAATTGTTAGATTACTTGTTAGATATTACTGCATGGTCGGAACTAGAAGCACAAGAATTTCGCTACACTCGCATTAACATCTGCTAACCATGTGTATGTGACAAATAAAATTTGATTTCATTTTGATTTAAAATTATCCTCTGCGTGGATCAGTTTTCAAATCACCTGATAAAAATACTTTCAACTGAAATGTCAAAAACAATCTAACTGGTGTCACCTTCTGCGATCCTGTGAAAGTATAATTTTTGATACACACATCTGTGTTGTTTTCGAACTAACATGGCAATATTGTCAGTCACTGTAGAGCCTTAGAGGTAATCTATGGTACTCACGTCTATGGTCTTGTCACTGAAGTACTTGATGTACTCTGGGCCCATGTAGAGAGGAGGCTTACAGGTCATCAGGAACACTGGAACACACAATCAGCCAATCAGAGCGCCGAATGAGGGGCCATCTGGTTATAGGTCATGTCATCTAACTAGGCATTTACCGGTATAATTAATTACCACAACAGTAGAGGAGTGCGTGTCTGTGTGCATCCATGCATGTATGAACAAAGTGTGTATGTATGCACACATTGTGTGGTGCAAGTGTGTGTACTGACCAATGCAGAGGGTGAGGTAGAGCAGACCCATGCGGATGTCCAGTCTGAAGAAGAGGATAACGTTGGCCACCTTACTGAACAGAATGATGTTCCCCACATGCTGTTCCACCGTTACTGAGACAACGAGAAATGGAGAGAAAGGGTTAAATCAATTAAACAACCTTTTTTTAGCTTTAAAAAAAAGAAACTATTGCATAGAATAAGGACAATTTTGCAGGTTGAAGACAATAGTGAACTTGGGGAGGAAACACAAAGAACAATAACATTTAGAGTGACAGAGAAAGAACAGATGTGAATAGAAGACAGGAACAAACTGTTTTGTAACACGACGGGTAAAGGAGTGACAAAAAGAACTACGGAAAAAAAGTGAAAAGTGTAAAAACGGTTTGAGCCTGAGAAAGAGGGACAGTTTATAGTTGAGGCCTAACAAGTGAGGGGTTCACTTTAAGGAGGAGGGAGAGACAGGCAGATGAAAGACGAAGGGAGTGCCAACGACCAACAACAGAGCTACAATAATGTAAACACCACAATGACACCACAAGGTCAACAGACAACACAGCCTTATCATTTCTTCCTATGAACGATCTATTAAAACAGTCTGTTTACAACACTAAAGTATTCATTTAAATAGGGCTGTGTGGACAAGACATTTGCCATAGCAGATTGGATGAATACTTAGAACAACAACACTAATATACAGCAGTAACCAAGAACAAAAAAAAAAGTTTGGCTTTACACCAAACGATTTGGCTCAGACAAAGTTTAAGTGTCTGAAATGTTAGCCTTGTGGATGCAAAAGTGAAACTTCGCTAGCAATGTGTGTGGGTACCAATTGTTTAACTGAAATGGTAACCATATGTTGAATGTCATGTGAAACAAACATGTCTGCCTGCTGAAGGAGACCCCTAGCTCAAACTGCGGTGGTTTCCCCTAGATACAACAGACTCAAAATTGGCTATATCATAAACATTCATCAAAACAAAAATATGCCTTTTTTTGTCTTCATTTAAGGTTAGGGATAGGCATATGGTTGGCAGTATGGTTAAAATCAGATTTTTATGTATTTATTTTATTTAACTAGGCAAGTCAGTTTAATAACAATTTCTTATCTACAATGACGGCCTACCCCGGCAAAACCCTAACGACGCTGGGCCAATTGTGCGCCGCCCTCCCAATCACGGCCGGTTGTGATACAGCCTGGAATCGAACCAGGGTCTGTAGTGACACCTCTAGCACTGAGATGCAGTGCATTAGACCGCTGGGAAGATCAATTGTAGAAATAGGCAAGGGTTCATGACCTCAGCCACCCAAGCCACAGCCTGTTCTCCCCGCTTCCAACATGTAGGCAGTACAGGAGCGTCATGGCAAAAACTGAAGACTGGCCAATAGCATTTACCCACAGACCACCAGGCTGCTGAATAGCCACCACTAGTCAGCTGTACCCTGCAATTACATGTGTGACCCTGTGCATGTGACTAATAAACTCTAAAATGCTGTGTGGCAACTAGTGATGACCAACTGATGGGGGGGTGGTCAGTTTTATAATGTCAAAAACGACAGGCGGTTACAACTCTGGTAATGATTAACCTTTGACTTTAGCTCTGTATGAAATATTTACATGAGTGAATTAGTGATGTGGTAGTGAGCTGCTGTATTGGTCAAGGATTTTTGTATAACAAACTGTACGTATATGTGTGCGCCTCTGTGTCAGTCTGTTTTTAAGTAAGTAAACAGATGAGAATGGGTCATAAAAGTAGGTGTACGCTTGGTAGATCTCTGATGACAACAGGGCTCTAGTTCAGGGCTGATACTTACTAGCTCTTCTGTTTTTCATCATGACGATGGCACTGAGGAACATAAGAATCTCCACTTCTCTCTGTGGAACATGAGAATAGAATAAACATACAGGGCAGGGCATTTCAGTCTATAGACATTTCATCTATCTGCTTTACATTACATGGTCGGGGCAGGCGTGCAACTAACTCCAGTATTGCCCGTGCCACCGTTTACTTTTTGGGGTGGTTTTGGTGCATGCACTCATGGTGGTCGCGGCACTTTCAGCCCTAGATAAAACAAGGTCCTGGTAGCCTAGTATCAGAGGGGGCACGCACCTGCAAACTCCCCAATACACCCACCCTTTGCACGGTTCTGTCTCACATCACCTGCCTGTTACTTTCCGATTTAGTTTCGGGTCACAGTCTATAGCATCTTTCAGTGTCGAACCCAGGCTGGCTCCCACCGAATTTCAGAATGGCCATTCATGTAGCTAACTAAACCCCCACTCTGTCATCACATTTAGCATAGGACAGCTAACGTTAGCTCGTTGGCAATCTAACCAAATAATTCATCCCGGCCTAATCACGTGTATCATTCCTACCATTTTTCTCTCTATTTTTCAATCCCCATGTGTTACACCATCCAATACTGACCCAGTCAAAGTCGCAGGGGTTGCCATCCTCTCGTTGTGTCGAAAGATGTTCGCAGATGCCTGGCGTCTTGCGGATCAAAAGAAACGCGACTGACATGAACAGAGACGCGACATAGTATGGCTTTAGCAGCCACTTGTACACCTGCGGCAAGTGGTAGAGGAATGCAAGGAGAGGTGTTAGCAACGCCATTTTCTAATTTAGATATACAAAAAAAAGAAAACTCGCTGGATGGATTTCCAGTCTGCCAATGTGTAAACTGCGAATTAAAGGGCAGGAAGGATGTGGCCGAGGTCAATGCGGACGAATCCTTGGAAATAGTCCCGCCTCTTTTGTGAAATGGTGGTGATTGGCCAGTTGAAAACATATAAGGAACAATGATTGGTTACATTTTCCGAAAAAGGAAGGGCAAAAGAAAACCAGATTCCTCCCTTTCCTTCATTTGGGAAAAAAAGGGGCGTTTTTGGAATACTTTTTACATGCAGGGCTTGTTCGACATTGCAGCCGACAGTGCAGGCGACTGCCGACTGACTGATCTACAAATCACCAGTGGTGGGAAAAATATCAAAAAAGTATCAAAAGTAAATGTAATTGCTCAAATATACTTTAACTTAAGTATTAAAAGTAAAACAATAAATACATGAGCAAAGCAGACAGCACCATTTTCTTGTTTTTAAAATGTATGAATGGCCAGGGTCAAACTCCAACACTCAGACATTATTTACAAAATATGCATTTGTGTTTAGTGAGTCCGCCAGGCCAGATGCAGTAGGGATGACGACATGTTTTCTTGATAAGTGCATGAATTTGACAATTTTCCTGTTCTTCTATGGATTCAAAATATAAGGAGTACTTTTGGTTGTCAGGGAAAATGTATGGAGTAAAAAGTACAATATTTTCTTTAGGAATGTAGTAAAGTAAAAGTAGTCAAAAATATAAATAGTAAAGTACAGATACTCCAAAAAAACTACTTAAGTAGTACTTTAAAGTATTTTTTACTTAAGCAATTTACACCACTGGTGGAAAGCCTTCCCAAAAGAGTGGAGACTGTTATAGCAGCAAAGGGGGAACTCCACATTAATGCCCATGATTTGGAATGAGATGTTTGACAAGCAGGTGTCCATATACTTTTGGAAATATGGCTTTTTTTCCTGGCTTGGCTTCCCCAGTGATTTTACCAACAAACCGCTACATTTAGTGCATAAAGGCTCTCCAAACCTGTTTTTTTTTTTATTATTCATAAATACTTTCCTAATCCTAAATAATATGCGGATCAGAGTATCCTTTAAATCTATCAATTGGTTCTGAAAAGGAGACGAATATGCCTGTATTTACATGGCTTTCTTTCATTGATCCCTAATATTCTGAAGCGTTCTCTCCATATATTCTAATAAGTCTGTCGAGAAAATTCAAATGAAAAGGTACACCAAATGTAAAGGCATGGCTTTAGATAAATGTAGTGAAAACACTATTGAATGAAAACTCCCAGTGCAAGTCTGTCGGCCAGCAAGTGGGAGGGTTTTCAGGGGTTGAATTAAATGTATTCATCGCGCGCAAAGGAACCACAACCGCAAAGACTGTTACTGAGGTATTTGATCAGTTAAATCAAAAACATTACGTAGCTGCGGCACTCCAGGACCAGGGTTGGTTACCCCTGGTGTAGTTTATGCACTAGTTTCAGCATACGCTACCTATAAAATCACTGTTTTCAGTGTACATGTATACCTCTGCTTTGAGATTGTGAAACACTGCAAGCCCAATGCTGCCACCAATTGGTCAACTGTGATAGCTTAAAGATGGGTTCTTCCCTGTTTGTGTAAGGAAATTCCAAAGGCCGTCATTGTAAATAAGATTTTTTTCTTAACTTAATTGCCTAGTTAACTAAAGGTTAAATAAAAATAAATAAACGTCTTATTCTGCTCAGCAGTTTATGTAGAAGAGTAATTATGGAGTAACAGACCTCTGCTGGGAGGTTTTTCAGTGGAGCTTTGGCGAGAAAACCCTAAAATGAAGTGTGAAAATTGGGAAAGGAAGGAAGAATAAAACAAATTGGATAATTCTGATTCTTAAATTCTTAAAACGCATCCATATTTCAATTTCAATAAAATGTGTATTTATGTAACCAGGCAGGTCAGTTAAGAACAAATTGTTATTTACAATGACGGCCAAACCTGGACGATGCTGGGCCAATTGTGCGCTACCCTATGGGACTCCCAATCACTGCTGGATGTGATACAGCCTGGATTCGAACCAGGGACTGCAGGGGACTCTTGCACTGAGATGCAGTGCTTTAGACCGCTGCGCCACTCGTTAGCCCCAACTGTTCCGAAGTAAAAGTGCAAAATGATATTTTACATTTTAATTTAAACTATTTTCCTATTTCTTGTCAATTGAAGTGGATATACCCTGTATATCACCTGTTAAAATAATGGTTTTCCTTTTATTAAAGCATACTCCTCTGAAAAATATGTTGTCAGTGTCAATTGCAATGAATGCATCCATGACAGATTTACACTTTCTTATTAATTGGGCTACACTGATTAAATGCCAGTGAGTTAGTTTATTTGCCCAATTCTACTTTCAGTTCAGTTCTCTTTCCAAACATACAAAGATAAGGGATTTGTACAAATACTTTAAAGGCGCCCACCAGAAGGCATTGCTGCCTGTCCCTATTTCGACATAATTCCGGCCCTAGAGGGGGAGTGCTTGTTTAGGTTCAACGTCCAAAGAAGGATATGTAACAACACCCTGAGTGCATCACACATGAAACACCAATACAAATGTAACAACAGCACAACAAAATAGATCAACAAGTTGCTGTTCATTATAGGATAGACGCTTGTGGTTTTGCTGCACCAATCAAAGTAGTGAAGTGTGTAGTGACGCAAGACTGTAGTGGCCAAAACCATTACTCTTGGGGCAAAGGGAAGAGCAGGGTTACAAAATACTCATATATATTTATTTTTAATACAGATGAGCAATTTTTTTTGTTGTTGAAAATTGACAAATTATTTCTGCAAATATGTAAACACCACAGGAGTCCTCCTACAATTGGGAACTTTACAGTCCTATTCATCAAACAACAATTAAAAGGTAGGCTCTCTGTCCCTCAGTTATGCACATCAACAACAAGAAGATCAACAACTAATGCTAGCCAGCTATCTAGCTAATGTTAGGCTCCGTGTTTTTAGCTTGCTACATAAATAGATATGCTCGCCTATTAGCCACGTTATGAATGACTTGTGATCATTGCCTTTGCTAGTTTGATTGTATTGACATTCCCAGCCTTAGTTACATTCCTCCCATTTTTTTTTGGTCCATAATATTGAATCATTGAAACTGAAACAGTGCTTTCCGAATGGAGGCAGCAAACAATGTACCAGGCCAGCTGTGATTTACAACCTGTTAGCAATATTCTTTGGACTGCCAAGACATGTATTTGTGAATTATATTAATCATGCATTGAACTGCATCCATCTATTCTGACAATGCCTTAGTGTACGGCATGGAACGCTGAGTCAAATATAACCTATTTTTTAAAAACATCTTATAATGTTGGTTTTGTAGCATAAACTGGGAATTGGATATGTTTGACTGATATTATGATTGTTTGTTTCATATCTGCAAAGTAGTTAAAACGCTATCAGTTCCACTTTAAACTTTAGGTCACCGGTTACTATGTGTGCTAAACATGAAATGTTTTTTTGCAATGGGAAGTAATTGTTTAACATTTTGATTGGGAAATGCTTAATGGTTGTGTTTATGTATTGTTATGATTGGGTCCTACTGGCTTATTATGTTAGAGTTTATGGACTGCTTATCCTTTAACATCATGCTGTCTGTGACTGCTGTCTTTCCATCGGCCCTATGCAGTGGTGTAGTGTTGCCTGGAGAAGTGGGTATACTCTAATTTTGGCCAAAAGTTCGCAAGTGGCCAGCCCAGCGAAAGAAAGGACCCTGTGTGAAAAATCCTATGTTTTTTTTAATTATTATTTATATTTAATTTTTTTACTTCGGAGCAACTTTGACTGGGGATGGGGGGTCATGTCTGAAATTGCATTTTTTTTACCCCCTAGTTTTTGTAAAATAATAGTGAAGACATCAAAACTATGAGATAACATATGGAATCATGTAGTAACCAAAAATGAGTTCCCACATATGCTGAGCACTTGTTGGCTGCTTTTCCTTCACTCTACAGTCTAACTTATTCCAAACCATCTCAATTGTGTTTAGGTCATCTGATGCAGCACTCCATCACTGTCCTTCTCGGTCAAATAACCCTTACCAAGCCTGGAGGTGTGTTGGGTCATTGTCCTGTTGAAAAACAAATTATTGTCCCACTAAGTGCAAACCAGATGGGAAGGCGTATCGCTGCATAATGCTATGGTAGCCATGCTGGTTAAGTGTGTCTTGAATTCTAAATAAATCACAGACATTGTCCCCAGCAAAGCACGATCACACCTCCTCCTCCATGCTTCACGGTGGGAACCACATATGCGGAGATCATCTGTTCACCTCTGCGTCTCACAAGACATGGGGGTTGGAACCAAAAATCTCAAATTCAGAACATAGGACAGATTTTCACCGGTCTAATGTCCATTGCTCGTGTTTCTTGGCCAAGCAAGTCTCTTCTTCTTATTGGTGTTTTCTTTGCAGCAATTTGACCATGAAGGCCTGATTCACGTAGTCTCCTCTGAATAGTTGATGATGAGATGTGTCTGTTACTTGAACTCTGTGAAGCATTTATTTGGGCTGCAATTTCTGAGGCGGTTAACTCTAATGAACTTATCCTCTGCAGCAGTAACTCTGGGTCTTCCTTTCCTGTGGTGGTCCTCATGAGAGCCAGTCTCATCATAGCGCTTGATGGTTTTTGCGACTGCACTTAAAAACTTTCAAGGTTCTTGAAACATTCTTAAAGTAATGATGGACTGTCGTTTCTCTTTGCTTATTTGAGCTGTTGTTGCCATAATATGGACTTAGTCTTCTACCAAATATGGCTATCTTCGTTATACCACCCCTAACTTGTCACAACACAACTGATTGGCTCAAACACATTAAGAAGGAAAGAAATTCCACTATTTAACTTTAACATGGCACACCAGTTAATTGAAATGCATTCCAGGTGACTACCTCAGGAATCTGGTTGAGAGAATGCCAAGAGTATCCATATCAGGACTCAGGCTAAGACCCAGATGCAGACACAGGAGGCAGATAGTACGAGTCGCAGAGTTCATTATAGTTCAAGGGGCAGGCATCAGGCAGGTAGAGTCAGGCAGGTACAGAACGGCGGGCAGGATCAGGGTCAGGTCAGGCAGAAAGGTCAGGAAACAGGAGACAAAGGGCTGTGATATAGAGGTTTAATTCTAGATACATGGGGAGTGCGTGGCAGCAGAAGGCAAACAGCAGAGGGGCTAAGAACCTTAGAGATGGGGAAAAGTCTGAAAACTGTGGGAAAAGTTTGCGGGACTCCACCCAGAGGAGCAGATCCCGAGTGGACAGCTATACCCTCTGCCCAAGACGGTAGCGGGAGCAGGGGGTCCGGTGGCGGTCCGCCTGTTGTTTAAACCTAGAAATGGTCTTGAGAAGAGCGGCCTGGGCTCTCTTTCAGGTACGGTGACAGCGACGGACGAACATCTGGGTAGAAGGTATGCTGACCTCTTGCGCTGGGAAGAACAGGGGCTGACATCCCAGGAAACACTTAAAAGGCAAGAGACCCATAGCAGAACTGGGAAGGGTGGTGCGGGCATATTCCACCCACTCAAGTTGCTGGCTCCAGGTGGTGGGATTGGTGTAGACAAGGCAGCGAATAGTCATCTCCAGGTCCTGATTGGCACACCAAGAATGGCTGTTCCGTCCCTTCTAACCAGTGCATCCACTCCTCCAATGCCATTTTGACAACAAGTAATTCTCAATTTCCAACGTCATAGTTCCTCTCAGCGGGGTTAAGATGATGGGAAAGGAAGGTGCAGGGATACAGCTCCTGGTCCTGGGCAGAATGCTGGGACAGGACAACCCCAACTCTGACATCCGAGGCGTCGACCTCCACCACAAACTGACGGGACGGGTCCGGATGGATTAAGATTGGGGCTGTAGGGAATCACTGCTTGAGGTCTGAGAACGCCCAGTCAGCTGCTGGAGACCATATGAACGGAACCTTGGAAGAGGTGAGTTCAGAGAGGGGGGAAGCAAGGGTGCTGTAACCCTGGACAAAAAAATGGTAGAAATTGGTAAACCCCAGGAAACGTTGCAGCTGCACTCTGGATGTGGATTGAGGCCAATCCACCACTGCTCTCACCATGTCAGGGTCCATCTGAATATTCCCTGCAGCAATGACGTGTCCTAGGAAGGAAATGGTGGAGTGATGGAACTCACATTTCTCCACCTTCATGAAAAGCTGGTTCTCCAGGAGACTAATAAATGAGGATGTCATCAAGGTAGACAAACAAGTTGGTTTAACATGTCTCTTACCACATCATTGAACAGGGCCTGGAACACTGCGGGAGCATTGGTCAGTCCGAACGGCATCACCAGGTACTCTTAGTGCCCGCTAGCCATGTTAAAGGCAGACTTCCACTCATCTCCTTCCCATATCCGAATCAGATGGTAGGCATTCCGAAGGTCCAACTTGGAGAAGATGATCGTCCAATTTTTTTGAGCTTGCCTTTTTGGCCTTCCTGTGACATCGGGTGCTGTAGGTGTCCTGAAGGGCAGGTAGTTTGCCCCTGGTGATGCGTTGGGCAGATCGCACCACCGTTTGGAGAGCCATGCGTTTGCGGGCGGTGCAGTTTCCGTGCCAGGCGGTGATACAGGATTTAGGTGCCAAGCTAAATTTCTTCAGTCTTCTGAGGTTTTAGAGGTGCTGTTGCGCCTTCACCACATTGTCTGTGTGGGTGGACCATTTCAGTTTGTCAGTGATGTGTACGCCGAGGAACCTGAAGCTTTCCACCTTCTCCACTGCGGTCCTGTCGATGTGGATAGGGGGGTGCTCCCTCTGCTGGTTCCTGAAGTCCACGATCATCTCCTTTGTTTTGTTGACATTGAGAGAGAGATTATTTTCTTGGCACTACACTCCCAGGGCCCTCACTTCCTCCCTGTAGGCTGTCTCATCATTGTTGGTAATCAGGCCAACTATTGTTGTTTCATCTGCAAACTTCATGATTGAGTTGGAGGTGTGCGTGGCCACGCAGTCATAGGTGAACAGGGAGTACAGGAAGGGGCTGAGCATGCTTGTTGGGCCCCTGTGTTGAGGATCAGCGAAGTGGAGGGGTTGTTTCCTACCTTCACCACCTGGGAGCAGCCCGCCAGGAAGTCCAGGACCCGGTTGCACCGGGCGGGATTCAGACCCAGGACCCTGAGCTTAATGATGAGCTTGGAGGATACTATGTCATTCAATGCGAAGCTATAGTCAATGAACAGCATTCTCAGTGCGATGGCATCATCTGTGGATCTATTGGGGCAGTAAGCAAATTGAAGTGGGTCTAGGGTATCTAGGGTCTAGTCTGTCTGGGTCTAGGGTGACTAGGGTAAAGTAGAGGTGATATGATCCTTGACTAGTTCCTCAAATCACTTCATGATGACAGACTAGAGTGCTACGGTTCAGTTACCTTTGGTTTCTTGGGTACAGGAACAATGGTGGACATCTTGAAGCATGTGTGGACAGCAGACTGGGAGAGATCAAATATGTCCGTAAAACAGTCCAGGCAGCTGGTCTGCGCATACTCTGAGGACGTGGCTAGGGATGCCATCTGGGCCGGCAGCCTTGCGAGGGTTAACACGCTTAAATGTTTAACTCAACCATGGAGATGGAGAGCCCACATTCCTTGGTAGCGGGTCGCGTCGGTGGTACTGTGTTATACTCAAAGCGGGAAAAGAAGGTGTTTAGCTTGTCCGGAAGAAAGGTGTCAATTTCCCCGACGTGGCTGGTTTTCCCTTTGTAGTCCATGATTGTCTGTAGACCCTGGCTGATCATTGTCTGCAGCCGGCTCTATCATGACTCAGGATTTGACCCAGATGCAGAAACAGGAGGCGGATAGTACGAATCTCAGAGTTTACTATAGTACAAGGGGCAGGCAAAAGGTAAGTCAAGGCAGGCAAAGGGTCGTAATCCAAATCGGAGTCAGGCAGGTACAGGACAGCAGGCCTGATCCGGGTCAGGACAGGCAGAAATGTCAGAACTGGGAAGACTAGAAAAACAAAAACTAGAGGGAACACGCTGGTGGGACAAGACGAGCTGGCAACAGAAAACGCAGGTATAAATACATGGGATAATGGGAGACACCTGGTGGGGGGTGGAGACAAGCACAAGACAGGTGAAACAGATCAGGGTGTGACAGGCTCTGATTCTAGTGTAATTAAACGGGCAGGGAGATTGAGCTCGACTGTCATGGCCGGCAAACCCTCAACCTTCTGGCCCATAGCCCTGCGTGGCATCGACTGTGCCACAAAGCATGATGAAGACCATATACATGTTTATAAGCACGGTCGCTACAGTTATTGTTATTTGTGGTCGTAAACATTATTTGAGTTAATTCTATGAGGAGGGAGGGTAGGGGAGGGTCATGTACAAGGGGAGGGTCATGTGAAAATATTTGTAACTTTAGGGTTGAGTTGGACCAGGCACAGTACATTTCAATCTGTCCCTAACCAAATTGTTTTTCTGTTTATTGGCCCACCTCTGGAATCAAACTTACTTTTGGGTTCACAATGTTTGACAAAATTATGTTCATAGTTACAAAATCAGGTCACCCTGCCTTTTTGTTGTCACAGCCTAAATGCCCATCACCAAATGAAGGGATTAATGGAAGTGTGGATTAAATCAACTTTAGTACAGGCTGTCAAAAGGCTGCATTCTGCAATAGGGACAGGAGAGAAAGCAACCTAATTTTGTTGACAACATTGTACATAAAACAACACTACCGTGCTGCTCTTTTTACAGTTTTGTAAACTCAGTGGAGAACGTTCTGTCTCTCTATTCAGATCCACTCTAATCTTGAGTGGCATTTCTTTAAAACATGCATCCGATCGATCCCTTACATAACTAGACCAATCATGTGTTCACTGTGCTGTAGCAAAACAAGACAATGATAGAGGTTCCGCTCATGATGTTAAATTGCAGGCGCAGATGCTCTGATTTCAAAACGATTACAATGGACTAATTAGAAAAATAAATCACTACTTTTTTTAAGCAGGCGATATAAAAATTCTACAGCTGCAGCATCGAGAGCATCCTGACTGGTTGCATCACCGCCTGGTATGGCAACTGCTCGGCCTCTATAAGTAGTGTGTATGGTCCAGGACATCACTCTGGCCAAGCTTCCTGCCATCCAGGACCTCTGTAACAGGTGGTGTCAGAGGAAGGCCCAAAAAATTGCCAAAGACTACAGCCACCCTAGTCATAGACTGTTCTCTCTGCTACCGCACTGCAAGTGGTAGCGGAGTGCCATGTCCAGGTCCAAAAGGATTCTGAACAGCTTCTACCCCCAATCCAGCTAATCAAATGGCTACCCGGACTATTTGCATTGCCCCCCCACCCCCCTTTTTTTACGCTGCTGCTACTCGCTGTTTATTATCTATTATCTATGCATAGTCACTTTACCCCTACCTACATGTACATATTACCTCAATTACCTCGACTGAACTGTACCCCTGCACATTGACTCGGCACCAGTACCCCCTGTATATAGCCCCGTTATTGTTATTTTATTGTTGCTCTTTTATTTTTTACTTGAGTTTATTTCGTATTTATATTTTCTTAAATCTTATTTTCTTAGCTGCATTGTTGGTTAAATTAAAGGCTTGTAAATAAGCATTTCATGGTAAATATACACCTATACACACAAATATACACCTTTTGTATTCGGCGCATGTGACAAATACATTTGATTTGATTTGAGAGGTGTGCCGTGAGAGTGTGAGAAGTGGGTAAAATACATGTGTCTAATGGCCAATGTCAGGTGTGGTCCATCAAGTGATGGGCAGCATCAGTTTACAGATGGGAACAACTGAAGTGTGTGGGTCAGGATGAATGACTGACTCTGACTGAGTGTGACTGTGTGTTGTCTGCACTCTGGCTTCAGCTTGTCAACCTAACATTGACTCTACACCTTCCAGATGAGAGGAGATCTCTGTCTGTTCAGGTTTGTTTCTTATTTCATGTAGGAAATGATTCAATTTTTTTTAAGATTTTGTTGAATCAGATAATGAAAAAAATAATAAAAAATACATTGATGAGTTAATTTGATAACATGTCCTTTTGTGCTGATATGAATACATTTCCTGATTTGAAATGGAATTGAATCCAACCGAGTATGTTCTTTTGATTGATTCATGGTTGTTTGATTCCTGTTTTACCATGCCATTTGTTGTGACTTTGAGTTAATTAATATTCAAGATAATTTACTGATTAATTGGAATGATAAATTGATCTGATTTGTTTGATTAATGAATGAATCGTATCTAAATTAATCTAAGATGGGCACCATTACTTTTTAATTACGTTTATATTTTTAGTTTTTCCCTCGCTCAACTTTTTTTCATTCAACTTTTTCACTCCGGACGCTTTATCTGGACGTGGCAAGTCAGGGCCTCCACCAGCCAAAGCTAAGTAGTAACATTAACATGATGCCTTCTAATTGCAGTCGCTGTACTCATAATATACAGGAGAACGATCGCCTTACGGCGAGGATAGCTGTGCTGCAAGCCCAGCTTCAGATGTAATCATTAGGCAAGGGTAATTTAAGTGTAGGAAAGGATGAAACAGCGTCTGTGCCACCAGTAAGTACAGATAGTAGTATAAGTCTGCTCGCACAGTCCCCGCAGCCGGACAACTTTCTCATGGCTTTTGGAAGGAAATGCTGTAGGAATGCTCAACCGGTGTCGCTCATTCAGCCGACAGAAACTTTCAACCAGTTCTCCCCATTAAGCAGCGAGTCGGAGTCAGAGGCCGAGCCTTCTCGGGTCTCTACTCCTCCCATTACGGGGTCTGAGATGCCGAAGCCTCCCACCATTAGCTCTGACAAATTGAAAACCCTAGTCATTGGTGACTCCATTACCCGCAGTATTAGACTTAAAACGAATCATCCAGCGATCATACACTGTTTACCAGGGGGCAGGGCTACCGACGTTAAGGCTAATCTGAAGATGGTGCTGGCTAAAGCTAAAACTGGCGAGTGTAGCGAGTATAGGGATATCGTTATCCGCGTCGGCACCAACGATGTTAGGATGAAACAGTCAGAGGTCACCAAGCGCAACATAGCTTCAGCGTGTAAATTAGTTTATTTAGTGCTTTATCCAGGTAGCCGGAAAGTAGAGCATTGCAGTAATCTAACCTAGAAGTGACAAAAGCAGGCGATACAGGCGATCGTTCTCCTGTATATTATGAGTACAGCGACTGCAATTAGAAGGCATCATGTTAATGTTACTACTTAGCTTTGGCTGGTGGAGGCCCTGACTTGCCACGTCCAGATAAAGCTTCCGGAGTGAAAAAGTTAAATGAAAAAAAGTTGAGCGAGGGGAAAAACTAAAAATATAAACGTATGGGAACCACAGTCGGCCATATGCTTCAGTCTGGAAGAGAGGTTGTCTGGGAGAGAGGCTACCTGGAAGTTACTCCAACTTCGGCAAGACTCCTGCAGTGTGGCAGACTATGCGGTGGATTTCCGCACGTTGGCAGCTGAGAGTGCCTGGAACATGGAAGTGCTGTTCGACATGTTCCTGCACGGAGTATCGGAGGAAGTAAAGGATGAGCTTGCACCCCGGAACTACCGATGGATCTCGACTCACTCATCACCTTGACCATTCGGATCGATGGACGACTACGGGAACGAAGGAAGGAGAGGAGAGTCAATTCCACCTCGCCTCCGAGGCATCCTGGAAATCACAGACGGCTTCATTGTGGAGAGAACCCGAGGCTACCCGAGTTCCTCCGAAGACTGCTGATTCACCTCTTTCCAAGCCTATGCAACTAAGCAGAGCTAGGCTGTTTCCAGCTAAATGGCTTTACAGGCTTCACACTAAGAGTTGCCTGTATAGTGGGAGTACTGTTCATTTCGTCTACACCTGTCCACTAAAAGACCAGGCTCACCGGTAGGAGCGAGTACTTTGGTGGGCCACACGGAGATCTTTTCCTCTCCCCTTACTCGCACCCCTTATCATGCCATTTTGCTGTGGAGGAACCGGTCGAAATCTCTCCGGGTACTCATCGACTCTGGGGCCAATGAGAGCTTAAGGACGCTACCCTAGCTTCCGTGCTGGACATTCCCACTCAGTCCCTCTCCATTCCCATGGACATTAGGGCGCTGGACGGGCGCTCTATAGGCCGGGTCACCCACAATACCACCCCATCAACCTACATGTCAGGGAACCACAGCGAGACGTTTCAATTCCTGCTCATTAAGTCTCCTCAGGTTCCTGTGTATTGAGATTCTCCTGGCTCCAGCGACACAATCCCCTCATTGACTGGTCTGCTGGTGCCATCATGGGCTGGATCCCGTTCTGCCACGCCCATTGTCTTGAAGTCAGCGCAGCCTGCCCTGGGACATTTTCCTGGGGGCTCGGAAGTTGTCCCGGGCCTCTGCAACATTCCTGTGGAGTACCAGGACCTTCGGGAGGTGTTCAGTTAGGCATGGGCCACTACGCTTCCGCCGCACCGACCATATGACTGCGGGATTGACCTTCTCCCAGGCACCACCCTCTGTCGGGTCCGGAGACCAAGGCTATGGAGAACTACATTGAGGACTCTCTAGATGTGAAGGGTTCTTCTTTGTTGAGAAGAAGGACAAAACCCTGAGCTCGTGCATCGACTACCGGGGTCTCAGCGACATCACAGTGAAGAACCACTACCCGCTACCACTCATCTCCTCGGCCTTCGAGACGCTCCAGGGGGGCACCGTGTTCTCCAAGCTGGACCTACGGAACGCCTACCACCTGGTGCAGATGCGGGAAGAGGACGAGTGGAAGACTGCCTTCAACACGGCCAGCGGTCATTTGGCCTTACCAACGCCCCTGCTGTGTTCCAGGCTCTGGTTAATGATGGTCTCCGTGACATGTTGAACCAGTTTGTCTTCGTCTACCTCGATGACATCCTCGTCTTCTCCCGCTCCGGCCAAGAACACGTGCTCCACGTCTGACAGGTTCTCCAACGCGTCCTGGAGAACCAGCTTTTTGTAAAAGCAGAGAAGTGCTAACTCCATCGCTCCACCATCCCCTTTCTGGGTTACACCATCGCTGCAGGGAGTGTACAGATGGATCCCAGGAAGGTGAGAGCAGTGGTGGATTGGCCCCAGCCTACGTCCAGGGTCAGCTGCAACGTTTCCTGGGAATCGCCAACTTTTATCTCCGCTTTATCCGGGGTTACAGCACCCTGGCTTACCCCTGTATGCATTCACCTCTCCCAAGGTTCCGCTCACGTGGTCTCCATCTGCTGACCGGGTGTTCCGGAATCTCAAACACAGCTTCACTACAGCTCGCTTCTTGGTTCATCCTGACAGCCACTGCCAGCCTGTGGCGCGATTTTCAAAACCTTAAAAATCCTATTACTTCAATTTCTCAAACATATGACTATTTTACAGCCATTTAAAGACACGACTCTCGTTAATCTAACCACACTGTCCGATTTCAAAAAGGCTTTACAACGAAAGCAAAACATTAGATTATGTCAGCAGAGTACCAAGCCAGAAATAATCAGACACCCATTTTTCAAGCCAGCATATAATGTCACCAAAACCCAGAAGACAGCTAAATGCAGCACTCACCTTTGATGATCTTCATCAGATGACAACCCTAGGACATTATGTTATACAATACATGCATGTTTTGTTCAATCAAGTTCATATTTATATCAAAAACCAGCTTTTTACATTAGCATGTGACGTTCAGAACTAGCATACCCCCCGCAAACTTCCGGGGAATTCTCTAACATTTTACTAAATTACTCACGATAAACGTTCACAAAAAGCATAACAATTATTTTAAGAATTATAGATACAGACCTCCTCTATGCACTCGATATGTCCGATTTTAAAATAGCTTTTTGGTGAAAGCACATTTTGCAATATTCTAAGTACATAGCCCAGGCATCACGGGCTCGCTATTTAGACACCCGGCAAGTTTAGCACTCACCATAATCATATTTGCTATTATAAAAGTTTCATTACCTTTTGTTGTCTTCGTCAGAATGCACACCCAGGACTGCTACTTCAATAACAAATGTTGGTTTGGTCCAAAATAATCCATCGTTATATCCGAATAGCGGCGTTTTGTTCGTGCGTTCCAGACACTATCCGAAATAGTAAAGAAGTGTCGCGCGCATGGCGCAATTCGTGACAATAAAATTCTAAATATTCCATTACCGTACTTCGAAGCATGTCAACCGCTGTTTAAAATCAATTTTTACGACATTTTTCTCGTAGAAAAGCGATAATATTCCGACAGGGAATCTCCTTTTCGGCAAACAGAGGAAAAAATCCCAAAGGCGGGGGCGGTCGGGGTCACGAGCATAAGCCCAGTGTCCCTTGATCGGCCACTTGAGAAAGGCGATAATGTGTTTCAGCCTGGGGCTGGAATGACGACATTCTGTTTTTTCCCGGGCTCTGAGCGCCTATGGACGACGTGGGAAGTGTCACGTTAGAGCAGAGATCCTTAGTAAATGATAGAGATGGAAAAGAAGTTCAAGAAATGGTCAGACAGGCCACTTCCTGTAAAGGAATCTCTCAGGTTTTGACCTGCCATTTGAGTTCTGTTATACTCACAGACACCATTAAAACAGTTTTAGAAAATTTAGGGTGTTTTCTATCCATATGTAATAAGTATATGCATATTCTAGTTACTGGGTAGGAGTGGTAACCAGATTAAATCGGGTATGTTTTTTATCCAGCCGTGTCAATACTGCCCCCTAGCCCTAACAGGTTAACCTCTCTAGGGTCGGCGGGACGAAATCGTCCCACCTACTCAACAGCCAGTTGAATCCCGTGGCGCGTTATTCAAATACCTTAGAAATGCTATTACTTCAATTTCTCAAACATATGACTATTTTACACCATTTTAAAGACAAGACTCTCGTTAATCTAACCACACTGTCCGATTTCAAAAAGGCTTTACAACGAAAGCAAAACATTAGATTATGTCAGCAGAGTACCCAGCCAGTAATAATCAGACACCCATTTTTCAAGCTAGCATATAATGTCACAAAAAACCCAAACCACAGCTAAATGCAGCACTAACCTTTGATGATCTTCATCAGATGACAACCCTAGGACATTATGTTATACAATACATGCATGTTTTGTTCAATCAAGTTCATATTTATATCAAAAACCAGCTTTTTACATTAGCATGTGACGTTCAGAACTAGCATACCCCCCGCAAACATCCGGTGAATTTACTAAATTACTCACGATAAACGTTCACAAAAAACATAACAATTATTTTAAGAATTATAGATACAGAACTCCTCTATGCACTCGATATGTCCGATTTTAAAATAGCTTTTCGGTGAAAGCACATTTTGCAATATTCTAAGTAGATAGCCCGGCATCACAGGGCTAGCTATTTAGACACCCAGCAAGTTTAGCACTCACCAAAGTCAGATTTACTATAAGAAAAATGTTATTACCTTTGCTGTTCTTCGTCAGAATGCACTCCCAGGACTTCTACTTCAATAACAAATGTTGGTTTGGTCCCAAATAATCCATTGTTATATCCAAAAAGTGGCGTTTTGTTTGTGCGTTCAAGACACTATCCGAAAGAGTAAATAAGGGTGACGAGCATGGCGCATTTCGTGACAAAAAAATTCTAAATATTCCATTACCGTACTTCGAAGCATGTCAACCGCTGTTTAAAATCAATTTTTATGCCATTTTTCTCGTAAAAAAGCGATAATATTCCGACCGGGAAAGCGTGTATACGTACAAAGAGAGAGAGAGAAAATAAAAACATCTCGTGCACGAGCCTGAGTCTCAGAGTACTCTGACCAGCCACTATCCAAACTCGATAATGTATTTCAGCCTGGGGCTGCCTCGATATCATTCAGCTTTTTCCCGGGCTCTGAGAGCCTATAGGAGCCGTAGGAAGTGTCACGTTACAGCAAAGATCCTCAGTCTTCAATAAAAAGAGCCAAGATGAACAACAACTTGTCAGACAGGCCACTTCCTGTTCAGAATCTTCTCAGGTTTTTGCCTGCCATATGAGTTCTGTTATAATCACAGACACCATTCAAACAGTTTTAGAAACTTTAGGGTGTTTTCTATCCAAAGCCAATAATTATATGCATATTCTAGTTACTGGGCAGGAGTAGTAACCAGATTAAATCGGGTACGTTTTTTATCCGGCCGTGTCAATACTGCCCCCTAGCCCTAACAGGTTAAACATTTATGGCAATTAGGTAGCTAGCTTGCACTTGCTAGCTAATTTGTCCTATTTAGCTAGCTTGCTGTTGCTAGCTAATTTGTCCTGGGATATAAACATTGAGTTGTTATTTTACCTGAAATGTACACGGTCCTCTACTCTGACAATTAATCCACACATAAAATGGTCAACCAAATCGTTTCAAGTCATCTCCTCCTTCCAGGCTTTTTCTTCTTTGAACTTAGATTGTGATTGGCATCTCAACTTTCATAGTATTACCATGACGACCGACAACACAGTTCGTCTTTCAATCACCCACGTGGGTATAACCAGTGAGGAGATCTCCCTCATCATAATTCCTCTCCGTGGAGTTAAGAGAGAAGGCACAGGAATGCAGCTTAAGGTTCAGGGCAGAATGCTGGGACAGGATGGTCCCCACTCTGACCCGACGCATCTACCTCCACCAGGAACTGATGGGACGGGTCCAGATGGATCAATATGGGAGCTGTGGTGAAGTGGTGCTTAAGGTCCAGGAATGCCCGGTCAGCAGCTGGGGACCACATGAACGGGACCTTGGGAGAGGTGAGTGCTGACAAGGGGGAAGCCAAGGTTCTGTAAGCCGAATAAAACTGCAATAGAAATGGGCAAATCTTAAGAATTGTTGCAGCTGCACTCTGGATGGCAGAAGGATGGATACCCCCTGCAGCCAGGGAGTCCTCAATGTACGTCTCCATAGCCTTGGTCTCCAGCCCAACAGTGAATACAGCTGTCCCTGAGGTGGTGTAGTGCCTGGGAGAAGGTCAATCCCGCAGTCATAGTGTTGATGTGAAGTGGCAAAAACCTCCTGGAGGTCTTGGAAATCCGCAGGAATGGCAGAGATGTCCGAGGCTTCTTCCGAGCCCACAGGAAGACGTCCCGGGGCAGGCTGCACCGACTTCAGGCAATGGGTATGTAAGAACGGGCTCCATCCCGTGGATGTAGATGCCGGGGACTTCTGGGGTTCCTCGGAGGCAAGGTGGGATCCTCTTACTCAGTGGTGCACCGGGGCTTCCCACTCCTCTTTCTATTCTGGTTAGAGCCAGTTTGCACTGTTCTGTGAAGGGAGTAGTACAAATTTCCATGGTAGCAAGATCTTATCTATTTTTGCTAACGTTCTATAGAAATGTGTTGGAGTGAGAAAATTTCTCTCTTTCAGGATTTGTATACCGAGCATGTCCACATCCCCGTCAGACCATTATATTGGTAAACTACACGGTAAAGTAAAAGTTTCATTTTTTTTTTAGCCAATACATAATATAATACACATCATCATTTGGTTTTAATCCGGAGAGGTTAGCGAAAGTATCTAGATCCTCTATGAGGCTGTGGAGAGATTCTAATTGTGGTTTTAAAAGAAAACATGAATCATCAGCGTACAATGACACATTTTTTTGTATGCCATGGATTTCTAATCCCTTAATATTATTGTTGATTCTCATTTTAACAGCTAACATTTCGATGGCAATAATAAATAGATATGCAAATAGTGGACAACCTTATTTTACTCCTCTTGACAGTTTAAAACTTTCTGAGATGTAGCCATTGTTTACTATTTTACACCCAGGGTTACTATACATAACTTTAACCCATTTTATAAGAGATTCTCCTAAATTCAAATATTCTAGGCATTTATATATAAATTCCAGTCATACTCTATCAAAAGCCTTTTCAAAATCAGCTATGAAAACCAGGCCTGGTTTCCCCGATATTTCATAGTATTCTATTGTTTCCAGTACTTGTCTTATATTATCTCCAATGTATCGTCCATGTAAAAAAACCTGTCTGATTAGGATGAATAATATCTGACAATACCTTTTCAATTCTATGTGCCAAGCATTTAGCTAGAATTTTCGACTCACAACACTGAAGTGTAAGAGGCCTCCAATTTTTTTAATGGACTGGATATTTATATATACCACTTGGATCCTGTTTCAGTAATAATGAAATCAGACCTTCTTGTTGCGTGTCCGATAATCTACCATTATATAGGAGTGGTTAAAACATGCAAATAATTGTCCTCTGAGTATATCAATAAAAGTTTGGTTTACTTCCACTTGTATGCCATCCTAGCCCTGGAGTTTTCCCAGCCTTAAATGCTTTAATTTCATCAAGAAGTTCCTCTTCTGTAATTTGGCCTTCACATGAGTCTTTCTGTACAGATGTTCATTTTACATTGTTAATACGAAAAAAATCCATAAAATTAGCTTCGGTTATTGGAGATGGAGGAGACTGAAACGAAAACATATTCATAAAGTACTTTACTTCCTCTTTCAAAATATAATTCTGTGAATCATGCGAAACTCCATCATTTGTAAGTTTCAATAAAACATTTTTGGTAGCATTTTTATGTTGAAGATTGAAAAGAATTGTGCATTTCCACCATATTCCATCCAGTTCGCTTTATTTTTTATAATATATTACACTGGAACTTTCTTGAATAAGTTCCTCCATTTCTTTTTGTTTTCCCTCTAACTTATTCTGTGCCTCTATGGTACAGTTTTTATTGCTATCTAACTGTACTGTTAGTCCTTCAATTTCCTTTGGTAATATGGACTCTTTTGATCTAAATTGCTTTTGTTTTATAGATGAGTACTGAATTGCATGGCCTCTAAAGGCACATTAAAAGTGTCCCATACAATAAGGGGATCTACTGTACCTATGTTATGTCGGAAAAAGTCAGTTATAAATTCTTCTGTCCAAGTTATAAACAAGTTATCATCCAGTAGGTGTCACGTCCTGACCAGTAAAAGGGGTCATTTGTCATTGTAGTATGGTCAGGGCGTGGCAGGGGGTGTTGTTTTTGTGTGTTTTGGGATTGGTTGGTTTCATGTGGATTTGTTCTAGTTTTCATTTTCTATGTTCATTTTCTATGTGTGGCCGAGTATGGTTTCCAATCAGAGGCAGGTGTCTTTCATTGTCTCTGATTGGAAGCCATACTTAGGCAGCCTGTTTTTTTTCCTGTGGGTTGTGGGTGGTTGTTTTTCGTATAGTCTATGTTACCTTACAGAACTGTCGTGTGTCGTTTTGGTATTTTTTGTTTAAGTGTTCACGTTACTCTAATAAAAGAAGATGAGCACTCAAAACGCTGCGCTTTGGTCTAATCCTTCCGACAGTTGTGACAGAAGGCTTTGATTAAATTTCCAATATCCTCGCCCATGTGGACATTCTGTAAGAGTAATATATATGCCAATTATGTGATGATTCGACCGCATTCTGTCCCCTATCAACACTTTTTAAACTTTTGGTGCCAGAGAGAATGACATAAGAAAGTAATCAAGACAACTAGCTTGATTAAGCCTCCGCCATGTATATCTCACTAGGTCAGGGTATTTAAGCCTCCATATATCCACTAATTCCAATATATCCATGACATTCATGATTTCCTTAAGTGCCTGAGGGTGATAGTTGGTAGTGTGATTTCCTTTACTGTCCATAGGGGGTATTTAAAACCGTATTAAAATCCCCCACCATAATAATAGAGTCTAGTGTTGCTTGTAGAGATGATCAATTCTTATATATATTTTCAAAGAAGCGTGGATCATCATTATTTGGACAATATAGGTTAATAAGCCATATCTGTTTATTGTCCAATAACATATTTAAAATAATCCATCTACCTTGATGATCTGTTTGGACTATTTGCACATTTATATCAAAATTACTGTTAATTAATATCATCCCCCCTTTTGAATTTCTTTGCCCATGGGAGAAATACATTTCACCCCCCCCCCTAGTCCTTTTTCAATGAAACGTCATCTAAAATTGTTGAATGAGTTTCCTGTAAACAATAGATATTATGTTCCTTCTCTTTTAGCCAGGTAAATACTGATCGTCTTTTCTTATTATCTGCTAAGCCATTACAATTATAACTGGCAATACTTATTTCACCACTGACCATAGTGAGATACAAGTTTAAATTATATTTATTAAAATCTATGTTTGTAAACGTACCTTTAAAAAGTAACATGATGTTTGAGTGTCTATATAGCTGTACCATGATATTTGCATTGCTACTAAGTAAACGTCCAATTCGTCCCCACTATTCCACCCGCTAAACCCCTCCTCATCCTGAGTTGGGTTGTCATCCCAATGCCCCGCAGACCACCCCCGACCCCCTGACACCAATGATCCCATAGCCCCGGAGAGACCGGGACGCATCCTTTGAAAAGAGCACACAGTGCCACCAACAGAACACAAGCAGATCAACCGCCAAATGCATTTCCATCGCCCTCACCTCGAATTTGTATTATATATATATATTTCAAAAATCCTGTTTCTTATTTTCCAAAATTAGCTATTGATATTTGTAGTAGTGTAGACAGTTTATGCAAAGAATTTTTACCTCTCACCAGTCTCGCCATTACCAAAATTACATTATGGCAAGCAATTATTATATTAGCAAACAATTATTGTGAATCATCCTATATTGTCCCTAACATCTTTTACTCCCTCGCAACAGTTGATGGGATACACACACAAACACACACCCACCCACACACTCACACTCAACCCCTTTCCCCCACAACAACCATAGACTCTGATTCTCAACAGTTGCACCATCCCAGAGCCCAACTCAAGAAAGGTCTTGCTTTACGAATGCATATACAAAACTGAACAAAACATTGAGCAGAAATTGGCAGATTTGATTAACCATTGTCACGTTCCTAGATGATGGAGGTCAGATATACCCCCTTCCCCTGAAACACCCACAACATGGTCCCCCGTAGTGACCATATTCCCAAGCATCTCCGTGCAGTCAGACCTTTGATTTTGTGCCACCAGGGCCATAATAATATGGCTCCTCTCTGAATGTCCAAGTGTGACCGCCTCCCCATGGGTTACTGCAGCTAGTGTTGCCAGCACTGCCACTGCCTGGGTGGCGGCACCCCACCGGAATCCCCACTGGCTAGGTACAAGATCATCAAGGTTCTCATTAGCAGCTTTGAGAATTTCCTTGAATATTATGCTCTCCCATCAGGGGGCTTTGGCTTTGCAGGACCAACCCTGCCAAGCAGGCTCAGAATCTTGAGGAGGCGGTGCTGATCTAGTGCTGATCTCTGATCGCATTTTGGCTTTATACAGGCCGCTTACAGCAGGCCAATAAAACAGATAGCTGTGGGAGTCTTGGCGAAGCTGGAGTGTCTTCTCTCCCAGACAACGGAGAATATTTTTTTTTTACCTCAGCCATGAACTCCTCCAAGCTGAAACACACAGCAGATTGTTGTTCCCACACCGCTGTAGCCCAGGCGAGAGCCCTCCCAGACAATAGCGTTATGAGATACGCTATCTTGAAACGGTCCGAGGGGAAGCTTGAAGATGAGAGAACACTGGGAGAGAAACGCCATCAGGTTCCTGTCCCTCCAGCGAAGCGTTCCTGAGGAGGTAAGCAGGGTTCTCGTGAAACCGGGGTGGCCAGGAGAGACGCCTGGTGACAGCGGTGTTATTGAGGGACTGGGAGGTTACTGTCATGGCCGGCTGCATCACAGATAATCCGCAGAATTTCTCCAGCAATGCATTCAAGGCACGGTCATGGCGTTCTGCCAAGGTCTGGAATCCTTCCATGAGACCTCCAAGTAACTCCTCATGACTCCCAATGGTGGCTCCTTGGGAGGAGATGGCATTGCAGAGCTGGTCCGAGTCTGCTGGGTCAGTCATGACCAGTTCTTACTATCAGACCTCAGAATAAGACCAGATGCAGACAGTTCGAAATAACAAACATTTATTTACAAAACAAGTGGCAGGCAAACGACAGGTCAAGGGCAGGCAGAAGTCAGTAATCCAGGGCAGATTCCGTAAAGTACAGAATGGTAGGCAGACTCAGGGTCAGGGCAGGCAGGGGTCAGTAATCCAAGGTAGTGACAAAAGGTACAGAACGGCAGGCAGGGTGAGGGCAGGCAGAATGGTCAAAAACCGGGAGAACTAGAAAACAGGAACTAACAACAAACAGGAGTATGGGGAAAAACCGCTGGTAGGCTTGACGAGACAAACTGGCAACAGACAAACAGAAAACACAGGTATAATGGGGAAAATGGGCGACACCTGGAGGGGGGGGGGGGGGTTGACAAGCACAAGACAGGTGAAGCAGATTAGGGTGTGACACTTTTTTCAAATAATGCATAATTCCTTGCAGAAAACGGTTGAAATTAAAAAACATTTTTGTATCCAGATATGTACGTCTTGGGTATGCATTTGAAAAAAAAAAAAAATATGAATAATTTACTAAGTCTTATCTTATTTCACAAAGCAATCCTAAAATGGCCCAGACAATATTCTGAACATGGAGAAAATAAAGAATTATCTGAGGAATTATCACCAGATTGTAGCCAAGCATGGACAATCTCAAGGCTATGAGTCCATCTCCAGAGACCTTGATGGTCCTATTTCCACCGTACATAATGTTATCAAGAAGTTTAAGGCCCATGCCACTGTTGCCAACATCCATGCACGTGGCCACAAGAGAAAACTTGATGGAAGATTGCAGCGAAGGATTGTCCGAATGGTGTAGAAAGCACCTCGGTCAACTGCCAAACAGATTCAAGTTGACCCTCAGACACAAGGTACGACAGTTTCAACTCGCACTGTCCGTCGCCAACTTAATGAAAGGGGGTTATATGGTAGGAGCCCCAGGAGGACCCCACTGCTGAGAGAAAGACATAAGCAAGCTCGACTGTCATTTGCCAAAACACACCTGAACATGCCAAAAACCTTCTGGGAGACTGTCCTGTGGACAGATGAGACCAAATTAGAGCTTTTTGGTTAAGCACATCATCTCTATGTTTACAGAAAACATAATGAGAGCACCTTCTCTACAGTCAAACATGGAGGAGGATCAGTGATGTTTTGGGGTTGCTTTGCTGACTCTAGCACTAGGTACCTTGAATGTCTGCATGGCATCATGAAATCAGGTGAACACCAAGGCATTTTGGGGCACAATGTCGGACCTAGTCTCAGAAAGCTTGGTCTCAGTCAAAAGTCATGGGTCTTCCAGCAGGACAATGACCACAAACACACTGCAAAAAGCATCAAGGAATGGTTCAAGACAAAATGCTGGACTGTTCTGAAGTGGCCAGAAATGAGTCCAGATATAAATCCCATTAAAAACTTGTGGAGAGATCTGAAAACAACAGTTGGGAGAAGGCACCCTTCAAATCTGGGAGAACGGGAGCAGTTTGCACAGGAGGAGTGGACCAAACTGCCAGTACAGAGGTGCAGGAAGCTCATTGATGGCTATAGGAAGCGCTTGATTGCAGTTAATTTGACCAAAGGCAATATTAAGTCTAGGGTGTCAATAATTATGCCAATGCCATTTCTGTTTATTTTCTGATTTAGATGGATATATTAAGTTCTGAATGAAAAACAAAGGTTCTGCAATATTAACAGTGAAATAAAATAGTGAGTTAAAAAAAAGTGCAGTGGTGCTAATATTTTTTACCACGACTGTAGTTCTTGTAGTATGGGTATATAGAATTTAAAGTTTTTACATTGGAAAAATATTGTCTGATAGATTTGCAGATAAACTTGTAGTATAATTACTTTTTCATTATTAAAACTACCATTCTATCTATTTTTGGTATTGTTTATGGCAAAGCTATTATTTGAAAAATTACTCTGTAGATTTTCCCTCCATTTTCTATTTTCCAATAAAGGCTAAAACTGAGTACACACGTTTGCCTGTCTTGTTAGATAATTTAAATAAGTGACACATTTGGCCTGACCTGGTCAGTAATAACTCATGGCCCTATCCATCGATAACACGTTCCACACAACATGGCATATTCTCTTCAATCATACTAAAGTGTTGTCATAACCAATGGATTAGAATTGCATGTCAGGATGGTCCATCAATTGAGGTGATGGGCATCATCAGTTTACAGACGGGAGCGACTGAGGTGTGTGTGGGTGAGTGATTCTGTGTTGTATTCCTCCAAGATGAAATTATATTGAATCTAATTAATCAGATCCAATGACTTACCGTCCATAGGGTGGGTTGCTGCTAACACTACTATAATATGTGAGGAGGCTACAGCCAACAGCTATGCAGAAGGACGTAACATGAAAAATGTACATAATGTGAGAGAAAACAATACTACTTAGTGACTGCTGTCTACTGAGGGCTAAATAAAGGGGAGTAATCAAGGAGATAATGATGACCAGGTGTGTGTAATACATTTACATTTACATTTACATTTAAGTCATTTAGCAGACGCTCTTATCCAGAGCGACTTACAAATTGGTGCATTCACCTTATGATATCCAGTGGAACAACCACTTTACAATAGTGCATCTAAATCTTTTAAGGGGGGGGGGGGGGGGGGGGGTTAGAAGGATTACTTTATCCTATGCTAGGTATTCCTTAAAGAGGTGGGGTTTCAGGTGTCTCCGGAAGGTGGTGATTGACTCCGCTGTCCTGGCGTCGTGAGGGAGCTTGTTCCACCATTGGGGTTCCAGAGCAGCGAACAGTTTTGACTGGGCTGAGCGGGAACTGTGCTTCCTCAGAGGTAGGGGGGCCAGCAGGCCAGAGGTGGATGAACGCAGTGCCCTTGTTTGGGTGTAGGGCCTGATCAGAGCCTGAAGGTATGGAGGTGCCGTTCCCTTCACAGCTCCGTAGGCAATCACCATGGTCTTGTAGCGGATGCGAGCTTCAACTGGAAGCCAGTGGAGAGAGCGGAGGAGCGGGGTGACGTGAGAGAACTTGGGAAGGTTGAACACCAGACGGGCTGCGGCGTTCTGGATGAGTTGTAGGGGTTTAACCTCTATGGGCTAGGTGGGACGCAAGCGTCCCACCCGTGGTGCACTCCATCAACAGCAGGTGCATTTCAAGAGCGGCAAATTTGAATCCAAATAAATGTCAAAATTCTAATTTTTCAAACATACAACTATTTTACACCCTTTGAAAGATAAACATCTCCTTAATCTAACCACGTTTTACGATTTCAAAAAGGTTTTACGGCGAAAGCATAAATTTAGAGTATGTTAGGACAGTACATTTACAAGAGTTGTGTGTAATGTTTTGTCAATTCAAAGACAGGGTCACCAAAACCATAAAACCAGCTAAAATGATGCACTAACCTTTTACAATCTCCATCAGATGACAGTCCTAGGACATTATGTTAGACAATGCATGCATTTTTAGTTCTATCAAGTTCATATTTATATCCAAAAACAGCGTTTTACTATGGCATTGATGTTGAGGAAATCGTTTCCCTCCAATAACCGGCAGTCAAGTCAGCACCACAAATTAAATAATTAAAATTAGAAAACATTGGTAAAATATTATATTGTCATTTAAAGAATTATAGATTTACATCTCTTGAACGCAATCAACTTGCAAGATTTAAAAATAACCTTACTGGGAAATCACACTTTGCAATAATCTGAGCACTGCGCCCAGAAAAATACGCGCTGCGATACAGAATAGCCGTCATGTTGGGGAGATCTAAAATCGAAAATACTATGTAAATAATCCATTACCTTTGATTCTCTTCATCAGATGTCACTTCCAGGTATCACAGGTCCATAACGAATGTAGTTTTGTTCAAAAAAGCTCATCATTTATGTCCAAAAATCTCCGTCTTGTTAGCACATGATCTAAGCCAGCCGGACTTCTCGTCATGAACGAGGGGAAAAAATATATTTACGTTCGTTCAAACATGTCAAACGTTGTATAGCATAAATCATTAGGGCCTTTTTTAACCAGAACATGAATAATATTCAAGGTGGACGAATGCATTCTCTTTTATAACGTATTGGTACGAGGGTACCCAACATGAACTCGCGCGCCAGGTGTCTAATGGGCCATCATCGTTCCATGGCTCTTGTTCGGTCAGATCTCCCTCCAGAAGACTCAAAACACTTTGTAAAGGCTGGTGACATCTAGTGGAAGCAATAGGAAGTGCCAAAATATTCCTCAGCCCCTGTGTTTTTCAATGGCATAGGTTTAAAGGTAATACAACACATCAGGTATCCACTTCCTGTCAGAAAATGTCTCAGGGTTTTGCCTGCCAAATGAGTTCTGTTATACTCACAGACACCATTCAAACAGTTTTAGAAACTTTAGAGTGTTTTCTATCCATATATAATAAGTATATGCATATTCTAGTTACTGGGTAGGATTAGTAACCAGATTAAATCGGGTACATTTTTTTATCCAGCCGTGCAAATACTGCCCCCTAGCCCTAACAGGTAATGGCACAGGCAGGGAACCCAGCCAACAGCGAGTTGCAGTAATCCAGACGGGAGATGACAAGTGCCTGGATTAGGACCTGCGCCGCTTCCTGTGTGAGGCAGGGTCGTACTCTGCGAATGTTGTAGAGCATGAACCTACAGGATCGGGTCACCGCCTTGATGTTAGTGGAGAACGACAGGGTGTTGTCCAGGATCACGCCAAGGTTCTTAGCACTCTGGGAGGAGGACACAAGGGAGTTGTCAACCTTGATGGCGAGATCATGGAACGGGCAGTCCTTCCCCGGGAGGAAGAGCAGCTCCGTCTTGCCGAGGTTCAGCTTGAGGTGGTGATCCATCATCCACACTGATATGTCTGACAGACATGCAGAGATGCGATTCGCCGCCTGGTTATCAGAAGGGGGAAAGGAGAAGATTAATTGTGTGTCGTCTGCATAGCAATGATAGGAGAGACCATGTGAGGATATGACAGAGCCAAGTGACTTGGTGTATAGCGAGAATAGGAGAGGGGCCTAGAACAGAGCCCTGGGGGACACCAGTGGTGAGAGTGCATGGTGCGGAGACAGATTCTCGCCACGCCACCTGGTAGGAGCGACCTGTCAGGTAGGACGCAATCCAAGCGTGGGCCGCGCCGGAGATGCCCAACTCGGAGAGGGTGGAGAGGAGGATCTGATGGTTCACAGTATCAAAGGCAGCAGATAGGTCTAGAAGGATGAGAGCAGAGGAGAGAGAGTTAGCTTTAGCAGTGCGGAGAGCCTCCGTGACACAGAGAAGAGCAGTCTCAGTTAAATGCCCAGTCTTGAAACCTGACTGATTAGGATCAAGAAGGTCATTCTGAGAGAGATAGCAGGAGAGCTGGCCAAGGACGGCACGTTCAAGAGTTTTGGAGAGAAAAGAAAGAAGGGATACTGGTCTGTAGTTGTTGACATCGGAGGGATCCAGTGTAGGTTTTTTCAGAAGGGGTGCAACTCTCGCTCTCTTGAAGACGGAATGGACGTAGCCAGCGGTCAAGGATGAGTTGATGAGCGAGGTGAGGAAGGGGAGAAGGTCTCCGGAAATGGTCTGGAGAAGAGAGGAGGGGATAGGGTCAAGTGGGCAGGTTGTTGGGCGGCCGGCCGTCACAAGACGCGAGATTTCATCTGGAGAGAGAGGGGAGAAAGAGGTCAAAGCACAGGGTAGGGCAGTGTGAGCAGGACCAGCGGTGTTGTTTGACTTAGCAAACGAGGATCGGATATCGTCAACCTTCTTTTCAAAATGGTTGACGAAGTCATCCGCAGAGAGGGAGGAGGGGGGGGGAGGGGGAGGAGGATTCAGGAGGGAGGAGAAGGTAGCAAAGAGCTTCCTAGGGTTAGAGGCAGATGCTTGGAATTTAGAGTGGTAGAAAGTGGCTTTAGCAGCAGAGACAGAAGAGGAGAATGTAGAGAGGAGGGAGTGAAAGGATGCCAGGTCCGCAGGGAGGCGAGTTTTCCTCCATTTCCGCTCGGCTGCCCGGAGCCCTGTTCTGTGAGCTCGTAGTGAGTCGTCGAGCCATGGAGCAGGAGGGGAGGACCGAGCCGGCCTGGAGGATAGGGGACAGAGAAAATCAAAGGATGCAGAAAGGGAGGAGAGGAGGGTTGAGGAGGCAGAGTCAGGAGATAAGTTGGAGAAGGTTTGAGCAGAGGGAAGAGATGATAGGATGGAAGAGGAGAGAGTAGCGGGAGAGAGAGAGCAAAGGTTGGGACGGCGCAATACCATCCGAGTAGGGGCAGAGTGAGAAGTGTTGGATGAGAGCAAGAGGGAAAAGGATACAAGGTAGTGGTCGGAGATTTGGAGGGGAGTTGCAATGAGATTAGTGGAAGAACAGCATCTAGTAAAGATGAGGTCAAGCGTATTGCCTGCCTTGTGAGTAGGGGGGAAGGTGAGAGGGTGAGGTCAAAAGAGGAGAGGAGTGGAAAGAACGAGGCAGAGAGGAATGAGTCAAAGGTAGACGTGGGGAGGTTAAAGTCACCCAGAACTGTGAGAGGTGAGCCATCCTCAGGAAAGGAACTTATCAAGGCGTCAAGCTCATTGATGAACTCTCCAAGGGAACCTGGAGGGCGATAAATGATAAGGATGTTAAGCTTGAAAGGGCTGGTAACTGTGACAGCATGGAATTCAAATGAGGAGATAGACAGATGGGTCAGGGGAGAAAGAGAGAATGTCTACTTGGGAGAGATGAGGATTCCAGTGCCACCACCCCGCTGGCTCGATGCTCTAGGGGTATGCGAGAACACGTGGGCAGACGAAGAGAGAGCAGTAGGAGTAGCAGTGTTATCTGTGGTAATCCATGTTTCCGTCAGCGCCAGGAAGTCTAGGGACTGGAGGGTAGCATAGGCTGAGATGAACTCAGCCTTGTTGGCTGCAGACCGGCAGTTCCAGAGGCTGCCGGAGACCTGGAACTCCACGTGGGTCGTGCGCGCTGGGACCACCAGGTTAGAGTGGCAGCTGCCACGCGGTGTGAAGCGTTTGTATGGCCTGTGCAGAGAGGAGAGAACAGGGATAGACAGACACATAGTTGACAAGCTACAGAAGTGTTGTTTCTTGTATTATTGTCTCTTGTGTCTTTAGAGAACTGTTTCACTTTGATATCCTTTTTCTTCTGTCCTGTAATGATGAGGAGCAGGTGTACATAATGATTGTTGCCAGGGCCGGTGGTTAATAGACCTGCGACGTCGAGCACTGGAGAGAGGGAGAGGAAGTAGGCGTGGCAGTACCCCCCCCCTTGACGCGTGGCTCCAGCCACAGGACAACGCCAGCAAGGAGGATGGCCCCGAGGGGGAAGAGCCGTCCGGACGGCAGAGATGGAAATCCCAGATGATGTTTAGGTCTGGGATGTCCACCACCAGGACCTTACCCCTCCAAGTCCACCAGGTACTGGAGCCGACCCCAACAGCATTGGTCATCGAGTAGGGACCTAACTGCATAGGCGGGGATCCCCTCGATGTTCAGGGGAGGTAGAGGGGTGTCGCGGCATCCGCCAGGGGACCAGGAACCACTGGCCTGAGGATGGAGACATGAAAGGATGGTGAGATCCGGTAGTTGAAGGGCAGTTGTAGACGATAAGTTACCCCATTGACCCTCCAGAGGACCTTACATTTACATTTTACATTTTAGTCATTTAGCAGACGCTCTTATCCAGAGCGACTTACAAATTGGTGCATTCACCTATAATATCCAGTGGAACAACCACTTTACAATAGTGCATCTAAATCTTTTAAAGGGGGGGTTAGAAGGATTACTTTATCCTATCCCAGGTATTCCTTGAAGAGGTGGGGTTTCAGGTGTCTCCGGAAGGTGGTGACACCTTGAAGTGCCCCACAAACTGGGGACTCAACTTTCTGCAGGGCAGGTGGCACGGAGATTCCTGGTGGAGAGCCAGATGCCATCGCCAGGATGGAACACGGGATGGAACATGGTGGCGGTCAGCCTGATCCTTCTGACGGTGGACGGTACGTTGAAGCATCATATGGGCAGCGTTCCAAACCTCCTCTGCGCCGGAATCAGTCGTCCACTGCTGGGGCTTCGGTCTGGCTCGGGGTCAATGTGGCCAGGGCCAGGGCTGATGTGGCCAATGTGGCCAGGGCTGATATCCCAGAACGCACTGGGGCCACAGTGGGATACGATGTCCTCCATAAGTCCATACTGCTGGAAAACCTGCTGGAACAGTGCCTGGAGAGCGGTAGGGAGACCAGAGAGAGGGATAAAAAGGCAGGGTTTTACCATCAGATGGGGTAAGATCAGTTCCAAAATCTATGGACAGATAGAACCAAGGCCACTGAGGCACGGGAAGGGGAAGGACTTTCCCTGCTAGACCATGCACATATGGAGCAGAAGTTGACGTAGCGGGCAATGTTGCGCACCAAGGAAAGATCGTAATCCCGACACGACGACTCCGTCTGGACCTCTTCGCGCAGTCCTCTCCGGAATAGGGTGCAGAGCGCCGGCTCATTCCATCCTCTGGAGGCTACCACAGTCCGAAAGGTGAGGGCGTACTATGCAGTGGTCTGGGCACCCTGATGGAGTTGGAGAAGTTGCTCACCTCCCTCTCTGCCCTCTGGAGGATGGTCGAAGACCACCCTGAACAGAACCTCTCCTCTCTCCCAGACAGCGGTAGCCCACTCCAACTCCCGCGCGGTCAGCAGGTACATGACCGTTTCAACCTTGGACCTCTCGGTGGTGGGGGCTCCCGTCTGATGGGCGAAATAAAGGGAGTATTGGAGTAGGAAGCCACAGCATTTCGATGCAGTACCATCATACTCCGTAAGGGACAGTCGGGCATTGCTGACCTGGGCGAACTGCTGGGTAAGCTGGGGGACTGGCTCACTGTGATAACTCGTGATAGGAGGCCATCTGATAATGGTACGAATATCTTCTCTGGTCGTGTCGAGGCGGTGGAGAATGCGGAGGACCTCCTCCATGGCCGTACCCAGTTGCGCCAGCTGGGCGTGGTGTTGGTGGAGTAGATGACCCTGTTTGTTGACCATCTGGAAGATGGTTTTATCTTCTGCTACTTCCATATGTATAGTTAGTATTCTGTAGCGTATATATGCCGGGAGTAAGGAAACAGGTGCAGAAGGTGAGTTTAATAATGATAAATGTCGATAAACAAAACATAAGAAGCGTATAGAACGTGAATCAAAAACAATACTACCTAGTGACTAATCAAATCAAATGTATTTTGTCACATCCGCTGAATACAACAGTGAAATGCTTACTAACACACCCTTAACCAACAATGCAGCTTTAAGAAAAATACCTTAAAAAAGTAAGAAATAAAAGTAACAAATAATTAAAGAGCAACAGTAGAATAACAATAGCGAGGCTATATACAGAATGTACCGGTACAGAGTCAATTTCCGGGTGCACCGGTTAGTCGAGATAATTGAGGTAAAATGTTGTATTTTGGCGCATGTGTCAAATTAAATTTGATTTGATTGGCTGTTCAGGAGTCTTACGGCTTGGGGGTAGAAGCTGTTTAGAAGCCTCTTGGACCTAGACTTGGCGCTCCGGTACCGCTTGCCGTTTGGTAGCAGTGAGAACAGTCTATGACTACGGTGGCTGGAGTCTTTGACGATTTTTAGGGTCTTCCTCTGACACCGCCTGGTATAGAGGTCCTGGATGGCAGGAAGCTTGGCCCCGGTGATGTACTGGGCCATACGCGCTACCCTCTGTAGTGCCTTGCGGTCGGAGGCTGAGCAGTTGCCATACCAGGCAGTGATGCAAACAGTCAGGATGCTCTCGATGGTGCAGCTGTAGAACCTTTTGAGGATCTGAGGACCCATGCCAAATCTTTTCAGTCTCCTGAGAGGGAATAGGTTTTGTCCTTTTCACGACTGTCTTGGTGTACTTGGACCATGTTAGTTTGTTGGTGATGTGGATGCCAAGGAACTTGAAGTTCTCAACCTGCTCCAATACAGCCCCGTCGATGAGAATGGCGGCATGCGCGGGCCTCCTTTTCCTGTAGTCCACAATCATCTCCTTTGTCTTGATCACGTTGAGGGAGAGGTTGTTGTCCTTGCACCACACGGTCAGGTCTCTGACCTCCTCCCTATAGGCTGTCTTGTCATTGTCGGGGATCAGGCCTACAACTGTTGTGTCATCGGCAAACTTAATGATTGTGTTGGAGTTGTGCCTGGCCATGCAGTCATGAGTGAACAGGGAGTACAGGAGGGGATGTAGCACGCACACTTGAGGGTGTGCGTGTTGTTACCTACTGTAACGGATCTTCTTAGAGAAGTGGAGGAGTCAAGCGCAGGACACAGGGATGAAGGTAAACCAAAACGTGTTTACTAAAATATTCAATCCATCTTCTCATAAAATACATAGTATGGAGAAAACACCTCCAACTACACTAAACGGACAAACACACCCAACTAATATAGGACTTCCAATCAAAGGCAACACCACACAGCTGCCTTCAATTGGAAGTCCACCCCAATTAACTCTACATAGAAACAGACTACCTAGACTAAACATAGAATTACATAAACATAGATCATAAACCAAAAACCCGGAAATACTAAATCAAACACCCTTTTACCAAAACACCACCCCGAACCACATAAAACAAATACCCTCTGCCACGTCCTGACCAAACTACAATAACAATTAACCCTTATACTGGCCAGGACGTGACACCTACATAAGGGACGCATGTGGCAGCTCCCTTATGATCAATGAGGATTTTCATAGGGCAAATGGACGGTCCCTTACTAGATGTTCGCATGTGCTATTAAAATAGGACAACGGCCTCAGGTCGCCCCCTAAGGCCTGGTCTTCCGGGAAGTCAAAAAAGAAAGTTACCAGGACACTTTCCGAGATATAATTATTATTATTTTTCCTTTTTTGGCTGTACCGGAATATTCCACAAGATGGCGACTGACTCTATATGGCAAATGGACATGGTCTTTTCTTGTAAATGGAATAGACTTCAAAGAAGAAACGCAGTGAGCACAGGGGTGGCCAAATGTACTTTTAGCCCAGAAACAAGATTGCGCTGAGGCCACAACGCTCTTTGAGTTAATGCACATTTTGTGGGATTAAAGGTTGAAAATGGTAATACAGCGCTAATTTGACCGCTTCACGTCAAAGTGCATAAACCTACAGTGTAAGGAAAAATAGAACCAGCCATTTATCTATCGTAGTTTACAAGAAATCGTACAACGTCCATTTAATTATGCTTTCACAAATGTGTTTTTTTTTCTCAAAAAAGTTATAGATCCAGTTGAGGTGTGTTAAGTCAAATCCGTTAAGGTGGGTTTCGGAGCTCTATGTGATTTCTGTGATTTTCTGTACTCACACACACACACACACACACACACACACACACACACACACACAGCCAATATGGAGTGACACAGTGTGGGGCTTACAGACACACAGAGCCTGCAATAGTTGGCGTTCAAACCATCAAAGAACCATCAGACCTAGAGCTCTGATACTAAATAAACCTGTTCTAGAGCTTAAATCAGTAGTGCACTGTGAGTTATGTGGCTCTAGAAGGTTCTCAGGCCGAGAAACAGCCTCGGACATTTGCATTATCTTCAATTAATTTTTAATGGCACGAAAATTACGACATTTAGAAAAGTTCCATAGTCACAAGACATTGGTGCATTGAAACCGCCTCTGCCCATAGACGGACCCTACACGTTTCTGTCCGATAGCTCCTTCAGGGACCCCGTAGTAACGCTGGAAAAAAATATAATTTTCAGCACTAATTAAGGTCTCTGTTCGGGCTCCGAATTACCTATCAAGCCAAATCTCGGGATTCGGGGTCGCCTCAGCTCGGCCTACACATAATGTCAGAACTGGACCCGCAGCTAGAACGTAACTACGTGTTATACATTTTTTTATGGTTTTAACAGAAGGCGCTGTGAATTTGGCCTGCTCTGAAATATGTGATAGTTGCCTTCTAAATGAGTTGGACAAAGTGGGTTTGGTGTCAGTGTGTATCATTTTGGTGTCAGTAGGATATCTTATTGACTGATGGATGGAAGACTTGATGGCTGACATTGTCCATTTCTAATAGGTTTAAACAGTGATAAACCATCACCAAATTGACAGGCTGAAATCAACACCGAAAGTGTTGGCACCCGGCATTTGACATGTTCCACTTGCAATATGTTTTTGACCAACTGCCACCCAATTGAGTGGTATTTGCAATTTTGTATATGGTTCGCCAGATGGCAATAAGTAGCCATTTTGTCCATTTCATGGGGGTCTTCCCTTACCACCTAGGGGTGGCCCGTCAGGAAGTCCAGGATCCAGTTGCAGAGGAAGGTGTTTAGTGCCAGGGTCCTTAGCTTAGTGATGAGCTTTGAGGGCGCTATGGTGTTGAACGCTGAGCTGTAGCATTCTCACATTGGTGTTGCTTTTGTCCAGGTGGGAAAGGGCAGTGTGGAGTGCAATAGAGATTGAATCATCTGTGGATCTGTTGCGGCGGTATGCAAATTGGAGTGGGTCTAAGGTTTCAGGGATTATGGTGTTGATGTGAGCTATGACCAGCCTTTCAAAGCACTTCATGGCTACATACGTGAGTGCTACGGGTCGGTGGTCATTTAGGCAGGTTACCATAGTGTTCTTGGGCACAGGGACTATGGTGGTCTACTTGAAACATGTTGGTATTACAGACAGACAGGGAGAGGTTGAAAATGTCAGTGAAGACGCTTTCCAGTTGGTCAGCGCATGCTGGAGTACACGTCCTGGTAATCCGTCTGGCCCTGCGGCCTTGTGAATGTTGACCTCTTTAAAGGTCTTACTCACATCGGCTGCGGAGAGCGTGATCACACACTCGTCCGGAACAGCTGATGCTCTCATGCATGTTTCAGTGGTACTGGCCTCGAAGCGAGCATAGAAGTAATTTAGCTCGTCTGGTAGGCTCGTGTCAATGGGCAGCTCTCGGCTGTGCTTCCGTTTGGCTACTGAGAGCTAAATAAAGGAAGAGTAATAATGAAAATAATGTAGTGTGTAATGATGCGTAATGATGGTTGCTAGGGCCGTTGGTTAGTAGACTGGCGACGTCGAGCACCAGAGCGGGGGAGATGGAGTAGGTTTGACAATCTTCTTGCATGTGCTTCACATTGCATCTTTGTGTCTAAATTTAATAGAGAGATGGGATGATAAGACCAACATTTTTTCAATGGTTTTAAATTCAGATTTTTTTGGCATGTTTTTCTTTTTCTTTTTTGAATCCTTCATATTCAATAAATGCTTATGTTGAATTACTCATGTCTTTTACTTTTTGCAGAGTGGAAACAATCATTAAGTCAGAAAACGTTTTAAAACTATTAGCGGTCTTTGCATACGTCTCTTAGATGGGTTTGAGTCCAGTCAGAGTAAACAGGCTATTTGCATGTCAGGTCAAGGGAAAAATGATATACTCCACACGAATGCAGGAAGGGGGGCAGACTCTCCTCTTGTTGATGCTCAGGTCTGCATCCAAAATAGTACCCTATAAAGGGCTCTGGTCAAAAGAAGTGCACTATAAAGGGAATAGGGTGTCATTTTGGATGCAGGTTGAAATAAAAAAGGTGACGAAACACACAGGTGGGGCAGGAAAGTTTGGGTAGAGCAGCGATTTGGATAAGGTCCAGCGTCTGTGACAGGCACAACCACATCACATCTCAGAGGACAGGGACGCTGCATCTATACAGGTTAGACAAATGTTTGTTTTTTATTTTTAAATGTAAAAATTTGAATTCAAACCCCAATTAATATCCAATATATATGTTTGTGAATAAAACAATAAGATGTAGAAAGGTATTATTTTAAGGCCAGGCACCACTCCATAATAGGGATTTTATTTCCCCTTAATCATATCACAATCAACTTTTACCGGTTGAATCTAGACACAAATATTATAATTTTTTCAATTAAAATTGTTCATCCATTTTGTTACATTCTCTATGAAATGGGCTTTTAAACCTGCTTACATGTAAATTCCCCTGTTTAGGGAACCTGCATGGTTTGGTACCGGTTCCAATCGACATTTTTGCTTCTAAATCAATTGGTGGACACCGTAGATCGAAATGGCTTAAATTGAGCGATAGCCCTTGCTCCCAGAGACAAAGTAGTATATTTTTGCACCTGTGTGACATAAGATGTGAAATCTGAAACCACTTGAAGCTGGGATGTCCCACCTTCCATTTAATTTGATTTCCGACTGTCCATCAACTCCTGGCTGAACCCTACAGCCACTGGCAAAGCACATGCCTTTCGGGACGAGAGTGGTTTCATCACTATAGCACATTCAGAAATTGATTGAATACTTCATATATTTTAAATAAAAAACACTTTCTGTTTGTCATAGATGGTCATCTCATGATAAATAATTACTTTTGGGTATTACACAGATTACATTTTAGATTATGTGTAGTTTAATTTAGTGAGCTTGAAATTATGGATGTATGTCCATTTTAAAGGAGTTAAAATTCATGACATTTTGATGAAGGTAGTATGATAAACTAAAGAAAATATACATTTTTATCAAGATTTTGACATTTGTATATTTACTTTTTTTAAATACTAATATTAATGGACCAAAATACCAACAAATCTCAAAATTGATAGGAAGATGCAAAATTGTAATTTCAGCCTTAAATCTGAATATTGGAATATTCAGATGTTGACTACAGTATGACATTATATACATGTATTTGTCTGTCGTGTCTTTGATAATATAGTTGGAGTAAAGGAGGTGTTTCAAGTGACAACTTGATGATCATCTTCTCTTGATGCATTTGTGTGTTTCTGATCTGAATGTGTCTCACTTCTCCCACACCAGGGTTGTGTCCCAAATGGCACACCTATTCCCTATATAGCGCACAGGACTCTGGTCAAAAGTAGTGCACTATGTAGGGAAAAGGGTGCCATTTGAGATCCATTCCAGGACTCAACCATTCACTCCTCCATCTGTACCCACACAAGCAGCTTCCAGAGAGGAGATGAACACTTCTGAAGAGGGGGATTCTTATTTCTCCTCTGTGGTCAACAACACCGGCCTTACATCTCAACAAGAGACCTTATTCGTTGTGTCCCATTCAATCAACCTCATCCTGAGTTTCCCCACCAATGTCTACGTCCTGTGGCTGATAGTGACCGGAGCCGGAGGAACGATGGCCTCAGAGTTCTTCGCTCTCAACCTGACCATGTCTGAAATGTTTGTCATCCTGTTTGATGTCCTTTCTTTGATTAATTTTTACTTCCCAAAAGTTTCTCTTTGGTCTGCTGTGCAATTTTTCTCAGGTTTCTTGATAGGTGCTCGGCCCCTGTTCCAGTGCTGTGTCTGTGTGGAGCGCTACCTGGCGGTGGTCCACCCTGTGGTCTACCTGAAGTACAAACCCCTCAGATACAGGGTCGGAATCACTGGTTTAGTCTGGTTGGTTGTGATCTGGTTCTGTTTGGCCACATTTTTCATGAGTTTGTTTGCTCCCTACTTTAGACTGGCCATGAGCGCTTACATCGTGATTTTATTAGTGATGTCATTCTGCTGCCTCTCAGTCCTCTGGGCTCTGAAACGCCCCAGGCCGGGGGAAGGTGAGAAGGAGGTGACAAACAACATGAAGATGAGGGCATTTAAGATCATTTTAATCAATCTAATAGCTTTAGTGATGAACTACCTCCCAATGCTGCTGGTAGCAGCTCTTTATGAGCACTTGGGATCCAGATTACATCAGGCTTTGATTGTGTCTCTCATCGTTGCTGTGGTGACTGGGTTTATGCAGCCCCTCCTCTACCTCCACAGGACTGGGAAACTGCCCTGTATCAGAGGTGTCTGAGGAAGACATTACTTCCTATTACGGGGTAATCATACTACTCACTACTTTCAGTAACTAAGCTACTAGAAATCAGTCATATCCAATGGGAGGACACATTCAGCAATTTAACAGTTGGCGACTAGAGAGATATGACCAAAGTTAAGGAAGTTTCTAACTTCATGCAAGTGATGCAACCGCTTGATAGCCAATTAGAGGAGGGAGGGTCTCGCTAGACACTGTGCTGGATAGGCTAACAACCAACATGTTGTTTTACATGCAGTTCAGAAGATACACCCCTGAGGGGAGGTTTTGTCAACAAGGTAGCTGAAGGTAGTGAATGGTGTGAGTGTCCTGCTAGATGTCACTGCTATGAAGTATGGCATCGATAAGATATTTAGTTTGACTTAATTTGATTTCTGTCATACATCATTTTCAATATCAAAACTTGTGAAAGTGGAAAAGGATATACTTGTGTGATAGATAACATACGAATAATGTAAAAAAAGTAGATAAGTAGTAGATAATGAAAATAATCAAGTTAATCAATAAGTTAGTCCTGTTGACCTTTAAATGCAGTTATTTTGAAATGATTAAGTAACCGATTGTGATGTTATATGACTCTCTTAGGAATGACTAATGTCCATAGACTTTATAACTGATGTCAGAGTTTTCTGTAAGCAGGAGGAGGCTGAGCAACTATGTAAATCTTATAGACCACCATCACTTTTAAATGTAGATGTCAAAATCAATTTAAAACTGATATTATATTTGTTTCACTGTTTGTAAATGCTAACCCAACAGGGTTATCCAACAGTGGAAAGATCAGAAAATACATCTTTATTATTTCACATAATTGAGGCTTCTAAGACAATGTACCCGTTTCTTTGATTGTAGATCTAGTATATCACGGACAAATTTCATTTTTTTGTTTTTACTTTGGAAAACCGACTGTTTGACTGATTTGTAGAAAATCTTGTGGTATAATGACTTTTTCATAATTAATACTACTAATGTTATTCACTGTGTTCTAAACTAGAATGATGTGTGAGGAATTATTACTCTGTATAATTTTCCTCCATTTTCTCTTCTCTAATAAAGGCTCAAGTTAAAGTACACGTGTTTGTCTGTCTTGTTAAATAATAATAGATGTATCATTTAAATTAGTTAAACATTTGACCTGACCTAATCTCTCGTGGACATACTACTTAACATAAAGGGTATTGTATTAATTGTTCCAGCTTGCAGCTCTGACAAAAAACCACATGCCAAATGTATATTTTCAGATGTGAAGTAACTGAGTTCACATGTTAACACCACCTTTTCAATTGTGAGCAGAATAACATGTGTTAACCTCCCATGTGAATTGCAGTTTGACATGTGAAATTTGCAGTTTCAAATATTAACCCCCTGAGTTTGATGTCCGTGCTAACTCAGAAATCTAATTAGCATAATAGAAAAATCCCCATAATCTCTGTTTAAGATAGAGATATCTTTTTTTTCTTTGCATTGGATGTGTCTCAATCCACCCCATCTGCCATTATCACACATCCACATCTGCGGGGAAGTATGACAGAGCTAGAGTGGTTTTTATCTGACCATGAGACATCCCGAAAATCGTTTGCTCTGGCATGCCTTCAGACCTCACAAGACTCGTCTTAATGTCCACCGGTAAAAATAAGGGGTTAAAGATAAATGCCCGCCTGCCTGTCTATGCCCCCCTGCCTGCCTATTTCACTCGAGTGCAGGCAAGCAGGGGGGCATACGCCCCTCTTGTCTTTGCTCTGGTCTACATTTGAAATCTCACCCTATAAAGGACTATGGTCAAAAGAAGTTCACTATGTAGAGAATGGGGTAACATTTTGGATGCACCTTGATGAAATCATCAGTGTGATGTAACACACAGGTGGGGCAGGTGTCATTACTCTCTCCTTACTGAGGATCAAAGGTGTCAGATCAGCTTGGCAATTGCTGACAGATAGACAGACCCCCCTCTCTCCCACAAGACTTAACAGCCGATCCTTAACCTGTTATGGCTAGGGGGCAGTATTTTCACGGCTGGATAAAAAACGTACCCGATTTAATCTGGTTACTACTCCTGCCCAGTAACTAGAATATGCATATAATTATTGGCTTTGGATAGAAAACACCCTAAAGTTTCTAAAACTGTTTGAATGGTGTCTGTGAGTATAACAGAACTCATATGGCAGGCCAAAATCTGAGAAGGTTTCATTCAGGAAGTGGCCTGTCTGACAAGGTGTCGTTCTTCTTGTCTCTGTTTATTGAAGAGTGAGGATCTTAGCTGTCCCGTGACACTTCCTACGGCTGCCATAGGTTCTCAGAAGGCGGCAAAAAGCGGAATCGTGGCTTTGCAGGCTCTGGCTGAAACAAAGTAGCGCGTTTGGGTAGTGGCTGGTTACAGTACTGTGAGACTCAGGCTCGTGCCCACGTCGACCGAAAGGTTTGTTTTCATTCCTCTGTTTAGCTAAATGGACATTCCCGGTTGGAATATTATCGCTTTTTTACGAGAAAAATGGCATAAAAATGGATTTTAAACAGCGGTTGACATGCTTCGAAGTACGGTAATGGAATATTTAGATTTTTTTTATCACGAATTGCGGCATGCGCACGACCCTTCTTTACCATTCGGAGAGTGTCTGGGACGCACGAACAAAACGCCGCTATTCGGATATAACGATGGATTATTTTGGACCAAACCAACATTTGTTATTGAAGTAGCAGTCCTGGGAGTGCATTCTGACGAAGACAACAAAAGGTAATCAAACTTTTATAATAGTAAATCTGATATTGGTGAGTGCTAAACTTGCCGGGTGTCTAAATAGCTAGCCCTGTGATGCCTGGGCTATGTACTTAGAATATTGCAAAATGTGCTTTCATCAAAAAGCTATTTTAAAATTGGACATATCGAGTGAATAGAGGAGTTATGTATATATAATTCTTAAAATAATTGTTATGCTTTTTGTGAACGTTTATCGAGAGGAATTTAGTAAATTGTTAGCAAATTCCCCGGAAGTTTGCGGGGGGTATGCTAGTTCTGAACGACCTCTTACATCTAGACGTTCCGCTAGCGGAACACCTGCTCCAATATCCAATGATAGGCGTGGCGCGAATTACAAATTCCTCAAAAACACAAAAACTTCAATTTTTCAAACATATGACTATTTCACAGCATTTTAAAGACAAGACTCTCCTTTATCTAACCACACTGTCCGATTTCAAAAAGGCTTTACAGCGAAATCAAAACATTAGATTATGTCAGCAGAGTACCAAGCCAGAAATAATCAGACACCCATTTTTCAAGCTAGCATATAATGTCACAAAAACCCAGAAGACAGCTAAATGCAGCACTAACCTTTGATGATCTTCATCAGATGACACACCTAGGACATTATGTTATACAATACATGCATGTTTTGTTCAATCAAGTTCATATTTATATCAAAAAACAGCTTTTTACATTAGCATGTGACGTTCAGAACTAGCATAGGCAGGCAGGGGGAATTTGCTAACAATTTACTAAATTACTCAAGATAAACGTTCACAAAAAGCATAACAATTATTTTAAGAATTATAGATACAGAACTCCTCTATGCACTCGATATGTCCGATTTTAAAATAGCTTTTTGGTGAAAGCACATTTTGCAATATTCTAAGTACATAGCCCGGCATCACAGGGCTAGCTATTTAGACACCCGGCAAGTTTAGCACTCACCAATATCAGATTTACTATTATAAAAGTTTGATTACCTTTTGTTGTCTTCGTCAGAATGCACTCCCAGGACTGCTACTTCAATAACAAATGTTGGTTTGGTCCAAAATAATCCATCGTTATATCCAAATTGCGGCGTTTTGTTCGTGCGTTCCAGACACTATCTGAAAGGCTAAATAAGGGTCGTGCGCATGGCGCAATTCGTGACAAAAAAAATCTAAATATTCCATTACCGTACTTCGAAGCATGTCAACCGCTGTTTAAAATCCATTTTTATGCCATTTTTCTCGTAAAAAAGCGATAATATTCCGACCGGGAATGTCCATTTAGCTAAACAGAGGAAAGTAAACAAAGCTTTCGGTCGACGCGGGCACGAGCCTGAGTCTCACAGTACTGTAACCAGCCACTACCCAAACGCGCTACTTTTTTTCAGCCAGAGCCTGCAAAGCCACGATTCAGCTTTTTACCGCCTTCTGAGAACCTATGGCAGCCGTAGGAAGTGTCACGGGACAGCTAAGATCCTCACTCTTCAATAAACAGAGACAAGAAGAACGACACCTTGTCAGACAGGCCACTTCCTGCATGAAATATTCTCAGGTTTTTGCCTGCCATATGAGTTCTGTTATACTCACAAACACCATTCAAACAGTTTTAGAAACTTTGGAGTGTTTTCTATCCAAAGCCAATAATTATATGCATATTCTAGTTACTGGGCAGGAGTAGTAACCAGATTAAATCGGGTACGTTTTTTATCCAGCCGTGAAAATACTGCCCCCTAGCCATAACAGGTTAATAGTTTGCAGAAACACTCCCTCTGGCTCTCTAGTATGGGAATACTGAAACCTCTTTGTTCCAGAGACTCTTTGCCGCCAAAACTTTTATGTCTATAAAAGGGAAACATTGGAACATTATTCCTGACATCCAAATGTTAAGAATGGTCGGTGGGGATCTAAAGAATAATCCTATTATATTGTTTATTATTTTGTGATGTCATTAATGATAGTCACGTCACGACACAGAGACGGTTCGGTTAGAGCAGAGATTGGATCAGGTCCAGTGTCTGTGACAGGCACAACCACACCACACCAAAGGGGACAGGGATACTGCATCAATACAGGTTATTTTAAAATGTTAAAATTTGAATTGAAACCAAACATGTATATACAGTATGTACAGTAGCTTGTGAAAAAAACACAAGGAACCACACCATAATAGGTATTTTATTTCCCCTTAATCATATCACAATCACCTTTTACCAGTTGTATTTATCATGTATCCCCATTAGCTGTTGCTAAGGCAGCAGCTACTCTTCCTGGGGTCTGGCACTTACAGGCACATTCCAAAATAAACAAGCAAAAACCAAATAAAACAGTACATCACATAACATCAATGCACCACTATATATCGACAAAATGTACAATATCACCATACAAAAACATTAAAATATACATGTGTGTAGAGTTTGAGTATGGGTGAGTGTGTGCCTTTGTGTGTGTGTGTCTCGTCACAGTCCATAGTCTGATAGTGACTGGAGCCGGAGGAACAATGGCCTCAGAGTTCTTTGCTCTCAACCTGACCGTGTCTGAAATGATTGTCTGCCTGTGACATCTTTGGTGAGTTACTACTTCATAGATGTTTCTCTTTGGTCTGCTGTGCAATTTTTCTCAGGTTTCTTGATAGGTGCTCGGCCCCTGTTCCAGTGCTGTGTCTGTGTGGAGCGCTACCTGGCGGTGGTCCACCCTGTGGTCTACCTAAAGTACAGACCCTTCAGATACAGGGTCGGAATCACCGGTTTAGTCTGGTTGGTTGTGATCTGGTTCTGTTTGGACATATTTTTCATGGGTTTTCTTGCTCCCTACTTTAGACTGACCATGAGCGCTTACATCGTGATTTTATTTGTGATGTCATTCTGCTGCCTCTCAGTTCTCTGGGCTCTGAAACGACCCGGGCCGGGGGAAGGGGAGAGGGAGGGGACAAACAACATGAAGATGAAGGCATTTAAGATAATTTTTATCATTCTAATAGCTATAGTGATAAACTACCTCCCAATGTTGCTGGTAGCAGCTCTTTACAGGCTCTTGGGATCCAGATTACACAAGTCTTTAACTGTGTTTCTCATCTTTGCTGGGGTGAGTGGGTTTGTGCAGCCCCTCCTCTACCTCCACAGGGCTGTGAAACTGCCCTGTATCAGAGATCTCTGAGGAAGACGTGACTTCCTTATATGGGGCACTCTTACTGCTCACCACTTCTAGCAACCAAGCTACCAGAAATCTGTCATTTAAAAAAAGGAGACATTCAGCAATTGAACATTTGACCACTAGAGAGTTGGCATCCAAAGTTGAGAAAGTTTCCAACTTTATGCAACTTATCATCAATATGACCATACGATAGCCAATTGGAGGGCCAATAACAAAAAAAAACTGAAAACTTGAGCGTGCATAAGTATTCACCCCCCAAAGTCAATACTTTGTAGAGCCACCTTTTGCAGCAATTACAGCTGCAAGTTTCTTGGGGTATGTCTCTATAAGCTTGGTACATCTAGCCACTGGGATTTTTGCCCATTCTTCAAGGCAAAACTACTCCAGCTCCTTCAAGTTGGATCGGTTCCGCTGGTGTACAGCAATCTTTAAGTCATACCACAGATTCTCAATTTAATTGAGTTCTGGACTTTGACTAAGCCATTCCAAGACATTTAAATGTTTCCCCTTAAACCACTCGAGTGTAGTTTTAGCAGTATGCTTCGGGTCATTGTCCTGCTGGAAGGTGAATCTCCGCCCCAGTCTCAAATCTCTGGAAGAGTGAAATAGGTTTCCCTCAAGAATTTCCCTGTATTTAGCGCCATCCATCATTCCTTAAATTGTGACCAGTTTCCCAGTCCCTGCCGCCGAAAAACATCCCCACATCATGATGCTGCCACCACCATGCTTCACTGGGGGGATGGTGTTCTCGGGGTGATGTGAGATGTTGGATTTGCGCCAGACAGAACGTTTTCCTTGATGGCCAAAAAGCTAAATTTTAGTCTCATCTGACCAGAGTACCTTCTTCCATATGTTTGGGGAGTCTCCCACATGCCTTTCGGCGAACACCAAACGTGTTTGGAAATTGTTTTCTTTCACTTTTTTAGGATAGGGGGCAGTATTTGGAAGTTTGGATGAATGAGGTGCCAAATGTAAACTGCCTACTCAGGCCCAGAAGCTAGGATATGAATATAATTGGTAGAAAACACTCTAAAGTGTCCAATACTGTTAAAATAATGTCTGTGAGTATAACAGAACTGATATGGCAGGCGAAAACCTGAGGAAAATCCATCCAGGAAGTGGGATTTTTTTGATGTGGTCGGTTTTCAATTGAATGCCTATTGAGTATCTAATGGGTTAGGACCCAGATTGCAGTTCTTATGGCTTCCACTAGATATCAACAGTCTTTAGACATTGTTTCAGGCTTGTTTTCTGAAAAATGAAGAAGAATGAGACCTTTCTGTCATGGGACTGGACAATCACGCAGTACTGGTTTGCAAGCCCTTCGTTCTTTTTCCTTTCTATTGAATACGCTATTCTCCGGTAGAAATATTATCGACTATTTAGATAATTGACAACCTGAAGATGAATTATAAACATTGTTTGACATGTTTTGACTAACTTTACTGGTACTATTAGGATGTATTCGTCTGCATGTTTTGACCGCCTTTGAGCCAGTGGATTACTGAACAAAACGCGCCAACAAAACAGAGTTTTTGGGATATAAAGAGGGACTTTATCAAACAAAACAACCATTTATTGTGTAACTGGGACCCTTCTGATTGCAAGCAGAAGAAGATCTTCAAAGGTAAGTGATTAATTCTATCGCTATTTTTGACTTTCATGACTCCTCTACTTGGTTGGAAAATGTTTGTATGCGGGGTGCTGTCCTCAGATAATCGCATGGTATGCTTTCGCTGGAAAGCCTTTTTGAAATCTGACAAAGAGGCTGGATTAACAAGAAGTTGATCTTTTAACCGATGTATAACACTTGTATTTACATGAATGCTTATTATGACTATTTCTGTAATTTGAATTTGGCGCTTTGCATTTTCACTTGATGTTGTTGAGGTGGGTTGCTATCGGCACGCCTGCGCCAAAGAGGTTAATTAAGCAATTACTTTTTCATGGCCACTCTTCCGTAAAGCCAAACTCTGTGGAGTGTACGGCTTAAAGTGGTCCTATGGACAGATACTCCAATCTCCGCTGTGGAGCTTTGCAGCTCCTTCAGGGTTATCTTTGGTCTCTTTGCCGTGGGCAGTGTTTGGTACACTAACACACACACATTCATCATGCCTCCTTGCTCCGTTATCAGCTACGTTAACAATGTGGGTCGACACACATTCTTAGTACATTAATTTCACACTTTATTCTTACCTCCCGTCAGTAACAGTTTATGGTATAAATAATATACAGACAAGCGTTCATGTTTAATTTAAGCAACTTTTATTGTACTATCAATGTTATGGATGTGTGCGTTGTTTGTTCGGTTCTGTTCCTCTCTCTCCATCTCCGTAGCTTCCGGGTATGCTGGGATAAGGACCAGAGCTACGGTAATCGGGCTGGCTTTGTAGTGCCTGTCCCGAATGGCTTGTTCATGTGAATGGGCATATTGGAAGACTCCATGTCAATAGGGATGGGATTTTGTAAATGTGTTATATTGGTATATTGTATCATGAGAAACGTGTTGCAATGTATATAATTCATTATGTTTAGCTGAGTGTAAAATGTAGGCTTGATGAAGGTAATTGCTTAATTAATTAGTGCTGGGTATGTTCTGGGGGGCTTCCCCTACAAAAGGAGCCTCTCTTTCAGTTCAAGGGGGGGACCATTTTGGATTGAGCTGTTGATGGGGCAGAATTGATTTTAAGCTGTCCCCATAATGTATTCTTTGGATCTCAGTACAGTTGTTTTTCTTCATGATTCACTATGTAAATAAGCACCCTTGCACAGAAGTACTTTTGCGGGTCTGCCATCTTTTTATTTGATAGAGGTTAGGCTTTTCAGTTTAGCCTTCTGGCCTACTCTACGTGACAGTCTCTTTGTTGCCTTTCTGATTAATGACCTCCTTGCCTGGTCTGTGAGTTTTGGTGGGCGGCCCTTTCTTGGCAGGTTTGTTGTGGTGCCATATTCTTTCCATTTTTTTAATAATGGATTTAATGTTGCTCTGTGGGATGTTCAAAGTTTCAGATATTTACTTATAACCCAACCCTGATCTGTACTTCTCCACAACTTTGTCCCTGATCTGTTTGAAGAGCTCCTTGATCTTCATGGTGCCGCTTGCTTAGTGGTGTTGCGGACTCTGGGGCCGTTCACAACAAGTGTGTATATACTGAGATCATTTGACACTTAGATTGCACAGAAGTGGACTTTATTTAACTAATTATGTGACTTCTGAAGGTAATTGTTTGCACCAGATCTTATTTAGGGGCTTCATAGCAAAGGGGTGAATACATATGCACGTACCACTTTTCCGGGCGTTTTCTTTTGTTGAATTTTATGAAACAAGGTATTTTTTTCCATTTTACTTAACAAATTTGGCCTATTTTGTATGTTTATTACATGATATCCAAATAAAAATCTATTTAAATTATGCCAAGGGGGATGGATACTTTTGCAAGGCACTGTATTTAAATTACTTTCAATTCAATGAATGTTATTTTCATCGGAAAATGTGGACATTGACTGATATCCTGAATCATGTTTTTCTGATGTTCCTTTCATATGAAGAGTTAACATTGTAGTGGCTATCGTCATCTTGCTCTCGCTCGCTCGCTTGCTCTCTCTCTCTCTCTCTCTCTCTCTCCTCTCTCTCTCCACATGTTCTCTCTCTATCTCTCTCCAGTGATCATTGGAACATTAAAGAAGGTACTTCCAAACTGAAGTTGGTAAAAAAAAAAATCCTCCAATCATTCCTCTGTCCTCTCTGGCTATCTGGAGCTTGATTTCACTGTTGCCTCACACTGCTATGCAGTCAACCTCATCCTGAGTCTATCCACCAATGGCTACGTCCTGTGGCTGATACTGACTGGAGCCGGAGGAACGATGGCCTCAGAATTCTTCGCTCTCAACTTGGCTGCATCTGAGATCCTCTACTGCCTGTGTGCTGTCTTTGTCTTTGTCTACATACACCTCCCTATTCCCCCTCTCCTAGCTCTAGCAGCATTCTTTGATGGTTTTATTCTCCCCGGCCGCTGCCTGGTCCAGTGCTGAATAGGTTTTGAGTGCAACCTCGCAGTGGTGAACCCTGTGGTCTATCTGTACAGGTCCCTGAGATACAAGGAGGGGTGTTCCGGATTGGTTTGGCTGGTCGTGTTGGGTTCTGTTTTACTTTATGCTTAAAAAGCAGCCAAATGTCATAAATTATGTGTCTTTGTTATAAATTCTGGTCATAATTTCATTTGTTATTCTGCCGCCTCTCAGTTCACAGGGCTCTGAAACAGCCTGGGCCAGGGGAAGGGGAGAGAGACGGGACAAATAACATGAAGATGAGGGCATTTAAAATAATTTTGATTATTATGGTGTCTATGAATTGCAAACTACCTCCCATGGGTAGTGGTTATACCTTTTAATGGAATCTTAGATTTGGGGCAGTTTGTTTATGCCAAACATTTTTATCCTCGTCGGTGTGGTCAGTGGGTTTGTGCAGCCACTCCTCTACCTCCACAGAGCAGAGAAACTTCCCTGTATCAAAGGTCTCTGAGGGAGAGTTGATACTCCCAGTTTCATCTGATACAGAGGGCCAATTTTAACCTGTTTGTTTACAACTGTTAGGTGATAGCTTGTAAAGAGGTTGGTAGATGTGCTGGCAAACAGTATGTATGTGCTTTGATTAGGGTTGCAATTTTCCGGTAACTTGACCAAAAATGTCCTTCAGAAATACTGGTCAGAAGATTCCTGTAATCAGGAGGGAATAACCAGGAAATCCAGAATTTTGGCCCTAGGTTTGATTCATTCTCTTTCTCTGAAGTATACCGATCAATCTTTGTGCTAGTCTTTCACATTACATCTTTGCGTCTGTATTTAACAGTGGGATGGGATGATAAGAGCCACATTTATCTTTTCTTTTTTGAATCTTCATATTCAATACATGCTTATGTTGAACCGGTCTTTTTCTTTTTGTAGAGCAGAAACAATCTTAGAATTGACATCAGAGTTGTTTTCTGTAAGCAGGAGGAGGCTGAGCAACTGTGTGGATCTCTTGTAGATCACTTTTAAATGTAGATCTCAAAATCTATTTAAAACTGATATTATATTTGTTTCACTGTTTGTAAATGCGAACCCTACAGGGTTTATCCAACAGTGGAAAGACCAGAGAATAATTGTCAACTATTTCATATAATTGAGGCTTCTAAGAATGAAAACATACCCATTTGTTTGATGTAGTTCTAGTATATCATGGACAAACTGATGTTTTTTTCGGGGGTTTTTGCATTCGGAAAACCGACTGTTTGACTGATTTGCAGAAAATCTTGTGGTATAATGACTTTTTCATAATTAATACTACTAATGTTATTCACTGTGTTCTAAACTGTGATGTGTGAGGAATTATTACTCTGTATAATTTTCCTCCGTTTTCTCTTCTCCAATGTAGGCTCAAGTTAAAGTACACGCGTTTGTCTGTCTTGTTAAATGATAATTGACGCATCATTTAAATAAGTTAAACATTTGACCTGACCTAATCTCTTGTGGACATATACGTAACATAAATGGTGTCATATTAGTTCGCAGCCCTTACAAAAAAACTGCATGTCAAATAACTGTTTTCACATGTTGATCTTAAATTTCACATTTGAAACCGTATGTTCAAATGTATTTAATTTAGAGTTCACATGTTAACACTGCATTTTCACTTGTGAGCAGAATAACATGTGTTTACCTCCCATGTGAATTGCAGTTTCACATGTGAAATTTGCAGTTTCAAATGTTAATTTTGTTAATTTCATTTCATGTTTTTTTTAACGATTTGTTCAATTCGATAATTTCATTAGATATGTTAAACAATACATTGAGTAGGTATGTCCTTTTGTGCTGATATTAATTAATTACCTGATTTGACAGAGTTGAAATGGAATTGAACCTAACCTAGTATGTTCCTTTGATTGATTCATGATTAATTGATTAATGTTTTAATGTGCCATTACAACAGAACAAATCCTAGAATATTGAAGCTCACACATCCGTCCAGAAGGAGAAGAGGTCAACATCTCAGAGACAAACAGCTCTTCAGTAACTGTCCTCTATGCACAACTCACACCTATCTCCACTACTTCTTACACAATCAAACTCATCCTGGATCTCCACACCAATGTCTACATCCTCTGGCTGATAGAGACAGGAGCTGGAGGGACTATGGCCTCAGAGTTCTCTCAACCTGACTGTGTCTGACATTCTCTTCTGTCTGTCTTCTGTCTTATTCTTGTCTATATACACATTCTTACATGTTTTATTGGTTTCTTGAACACAGGCCGGCCCATGTTTGTGTGGAGCGCTACCTGGCAGTGGTCCACCCTGTGGTCTACCTGAAGTCCAAAACCCTGAGATACAGGCTGGGGTGTTGTGTGGTTGATGGTGCTTGGGTCCTGCTTGTTCTGTATGCTTCTGATTCCAAAATCAATATACTACTACGCTTTCTTGGTTCAGGACCTCATCCAGATGTTTGTGATGTCATTCTGCTGCCTCTCAGTTCTCAGGGCTCTGAAACGTCCTGGTCCGGGGGAAGGGGAGAGAGAGGGGACAATAACATGAAGATGAAGGCTTTTAAAATCATTAGGATTATTCTTCTGTCTATTATGGGGAACTACCTCACTATGATTGTAATTAGGTCTTTGTACAATGTCCTCGATCGCGTTGTGTTCTATTTGTCTCTATCCATTTGTTTCTCCATCAGTGTGATCTGTGGGTTTGTGCAGCCCCTCTACCTCCACAGGGCTGGGAAACTGCCCTGTATCAGAGATCTCTGAGGAAGACGTGACTTCCTTATATGGGGCACTCTTACTGCTCACCACTTCTAGCAACCAAGCTACCAGAAATCTGTCATTTAAAAAAAGGAGACATTCAGCAATTGAACATTTGACCACTAGAGAGTTGGCATCCAAAGTTGAGAAAGTTTCCAACTTTATGCAACTTATCATCAATATGACCATACGATAGCCAATTGGAGCAGTGATAGTCTCGTTAACTAGCTTTGACACTACGCTGGATATGCTAACAACCAACATGTTGTTTTACATGCTGTTCAGAAGATAAACCGCTGAGGGGAGGTTTTGGCAACAAGGTAGCTGCAGGTGTGAGTGCTCTGTTAGATGTCACTGCTGTCAAGCATGGCATTGACAAGATATTTTCTTTGACTTCATATGATTTCTGTAAGCAGGAGGAGGTTGACCAACTCTGTGGGTCTTTATAACCACTATCACTGTTAATTCTAGATCTCCAAATCCTTTAAAACTGCTCTTAGATTATAATCTGTTTATAAATGTTGACCAGGAAACTCCCAAAAATAATTGTCTACTATTTCATATAATTGAGGCATCTAAGAAAGGAAATGTGTTCATTTGTTTGGATGTAGTTCTAGTACATCATGGACAAATTGCATTTTCAGTTTTTACTTTGGAAACACTGTTTGCTAGATTTTCAGATAAACTTGTGGTATAATTACTTTTTAATAATTAATACTAACATCTCTTTTTGGTATTTTTTTATGACAAAGCTATTATTTGAATAATTACTTTGTAGATTTTCATCCATTTTCTTATTTCCAATAAAGGCTGAAGCTGAGTACACACGTTTGTCAGTCTTGATAGATAATAATACCTGCATCATTATTATAAGTGACACATTTGCTCTGACCTGGTCAGGAATAACTCAGGGCCATATCCATCCATAACACGTTCCACACAACACACCATATTCTCTTCAATCATACTAAAGTGTTGTCATAAACAATGGATTACATTTGCATGTCAGGTGTGGTCCATCAAGTGAGGGGATGGGCAGCATCAGTTTACAGACGGGAGCACTGAGGTGTGTGGGTGAGGATGAGTGGTTCTGTGTTGTATTCCTCAAAGGTGAAATTGTATTGAATCAAATTGATCATATCTGTAACGGCTGTCGTAGAGAGGGGACCAAAGCGCAGCGTGTTGAGTGCTCATGATGAAATTCATTTTAACACAGAACACTAAAGAAAATAACAAAAGCGAAAACGATCAGCTCACAGTTCTGTCAGGTACATAGACTAAACAGAAGACAACTACCCACAAACACAGGTGGAAAAAAAACCCTACTTAAGTATGATCTCCAATTAGAGACAACGAGGACCAGCTGCCTCTAATTGGAGATCATCCCAAAAAAACAACAACATAGAAATAGAAAACTAGAACTAAACATAGATATAGAAAAACACAAAACACCCCCAGTCACGCCCTGACCTACTCTACCATAGAAAATAACACTACATTAACCTTTGCATACACATTTTGGTCTCTTTAGTAAGCCTTGTATACTATTTGATAAATTACTAATATTTCTTTGAGCATATCAAGAACATACTATATTATTTTTGGCTAGCATGTAGTACCACCAACCAGCTCTGTGTTTAACAAGTAGGCCTACAGTATCAATACCTATAAATCCACATCAATCAGATGGTAGGAGTGGTTTCTGTCACACTGATTAGGATATCTGCATGGTATTTGGTCCTTGGCTGTAGCTACAGAGGTTGTCAGTGTGATATGCAACACAGGTGTGTTGTCAAATATTTGATTTAGCCTGTAGTTGTACCAAGCTCAGTTCTAAGGAGAGACACAATCGAAAAACAACCGGGAAGAGTTGAAACACCAATCACAGAGGTAAGGTGGGATGACACTTTTTAGTCTCTGATATTAGCAGTGTAACTGGGTTAAATGTTTGTATTTCAATTCCTTTCAATTGATTTCCTGTTATTTTCATTGGAAAGTGCAGACATTGACGGATATTTCTGAATTACGTTTTTTTGGTCCCTTTGATAGTGAAGAGTTAACATGGTGGTGATGTTATTGTCACCTCTCTCTCCTCCAGTGATCATTGGAATTTTAAAGCCGGTACTTCCAAAATGAACTCCTCCCACCATTCCGCTGTCTTCTCTGGCTATCTAGAACTTGATTTCGCTGTCACCACTGTCTGCTATGCAGTCAACCTCATCCTGAGTCTACCCACCAACGGCTACATCCTGTGGCTGATACTGACCAGAGCCGGAGGGACGGTGGCCTCAGAGTTCTTCGCTCTCAACTTGGCTGTATCTGAGATCCTCTACTGCCTGTGTGCTGTCTTTGTCTTTGTCTACATACACCTCCCTATTCCCCCTCTCCTAGCTCTAGCAGCATTCTTTAGTGGTTTTATTCTCCCAGGTCGTCCCATGTTCCAGTGCTGTATATGTTTTGAGCGCTACCTGGCAGTGGTCCAACCTGTGTTCTTCTTGAAGTACAGACCCCTGAGACACAAGGTGGGGTGTTCTGGATTGGTTTGGCTGGTTTTGATTGGGTTCTGTTTACGTATGTTTGTAAGGCACCAAAATGTCTTATTTTATTTGTTTTGGGGTGAAATTCTGGTCTTAATTTAATTTATGTTATTCTGCTGCCTCTCAGTTCTCAGGGCTCTGAAACATCCTTGTTGGCATGTGGACTAAAATGTTGTTGAGTTGTGTTCTTACACTGGTACAGTCATGCCCTATGAGAGATGTATGACTGCGCATGTGCGAAAATAAATAATGTGCATTTTCCCCGTTCTGGTTAAAAACACCAATGATGAACATGTGTGTTTATTCCTCCATTAAGTAAACCGGTATTCCTGTCCTGAAGATGTCAGCACCAACAAGCCTGGGCCAGGGGAAGGGGAGGGAGGGAGGGAGACAAATAACATGAAGATGAGGGCGTTTAAGATCATTTTGATTATCATGGTATCTATGACGGTGAACTACCTCCTTTTATTATACAACAGGTTGGTCTCATCCTGAATGCTGATTGGTTAAAAGCGCATTCCAGCTGGTGTCTATCCCACAAGTTACCACCGGCTAAATCTATGACGTTAAAATGCCTATTTACTCTGTTCTATCTGACTGTGCAGTCCATGCGCAGTCCACTGTCTCATCAGCCCAATATATCCAACAAACACCTGCTTCTCTGACGTTATCACTTATTAATTGGAATGTTAGATTTGGGGCAGTTTGTTTATGCCACATATGTTTGTCTCTTCATCAGTGTGGTCAGTGGGTTTGTGCAGCCCCTCCACTACATCCACAGGGCTGGGAAACTGCCCTGTATCAGAGGACTGAGGGAGAGTTAATACCCCAGTTTCACCTGAGGGCCAATTGTAACCTGTTTGTTTACAACTGTTAGGTGATAGCTTGTAAAGATGTTGGTAGTTATAGATGTGCTGTAAAAATATGTGTTTTGATTAGGGTTGCAAAATTCCGGTAACTTTGCCAAAAGGTTATCCAGAAAACTTGGTCAGAAGATTCCCCTAATTCAGGAGGGAATAACCAGGAAATCCTTTTTCAACCCTAGGTTTAATGAATTACCTATCAATCTTGTTGCTAGTGCTTCACATTCTATCTTTGTGTCTGTATTTAATTGTGAGATGGGACAATAAGACCCACAATATTTCAATGGTTATACAAATCTTTTTTGAATCCTTCATATTCAATAAATGCTTGTGTTGAACTACTCATGTCTTTTACTTTTTGTAGAGTATAAATAATCCAGCAATCATGAGTTAACAGTTTGTTTGCATGTCAGGTCAAGGGAAATATGATGTACTCCACACGAGTGAAGGAAGGCAGGCATGGGGGCAGACACTCCTCTTGTTGGTGCTCTGGTCTGCGTCCGAAATGGCACCCTATACCATATAAAGGGCTCTGGTCAAAAGAAGTTCCCTATAAAGGTAATGGGGTGACTATTAGCGGTCTTTGCATACACATCTGTGTCTCTTAGATGGGTTTGAGTCCAGTCAGAGTAAACAGGCTATTTGCATGTCAGGTCAAGGGAAATATGATATACTCCACATGAATGCAGGAAGGGGGGCAGACTCTCCTCTTGTTGATGCTCAGGGCGGCATCCAAAATAGTACCCTATAAAGGGCTCTGGTCAAAAGAAGTGCACTATAAAGGCAATAGGGTGTCATTTTGGACGCATTTTGAAATAAAAAATGTGACGTAACACACAGGTGGGGCATGGAAGGGTCGGGTAGAGCAGAGATTTGGATCAGGTCCAGCATCTGTGACAGGCACAACCACACCACACCCCAGGGGACAGGATGAACCACTTCGGATGAACCACTAGGAAAACTTAGATTTTTGGGGTTCTGAAACAAATGATTTTTTTTACTCATGGATCCTACTTACATATTTAATAGAGTACCAATATATGTGTCATAATACCCATAAAATCTACCCCAATTGAATAAAACATAATACAAAAATATTTTTAAGGAAAGGCACCACACCCTAATAAGGATTTTATCTCCCCTAAATCATATCACTATTAACTTTTACCAGTTGAATGTAGACACAAATATAATGATTTTTGTATTACATTTTTTCTGAAATATGATGTAATTTAATATCTGCATATTTGCATATCCTGCAAAAAAATATTCTGGGCACTAGATTAAGTCACACTAAATATTTAATTTGTCACACTCCAGGACAGAATTTACTCAGAGCAGATTGTGGATGAAAACTTTTTTAATCTTTGTCTTTAAAATACTAAAGAAGGTCTTTATGAAAATTTTTTCTAAAGAAAATGTTATATAGAAATAAAATGTACCACATATCAATAAATCCCTATGGGAAAGTGTTGAGAATTTGTTTTGGACATGTGGGAAAAGTCTGACTTTTGGGAAGTGGCAGTAAAAAACAAGTACACTGAATTTAGATGCTAAACACTTTTTTTAGACCCAATCGCCATCTCGTCAAAGTAAGTTACTACATATAGTCCAGTTTGTTACAATATCTATGAAATTAGTTTTTAAATTGTGTAATTCCATGTAGTGAGCTTTGAAATTATGGATGTATGTCCAATTTAATGTGCTTAATATTCATGAAATGTTAATTACGCTAGTATGATAAACTAATGAAAATGTAAAAAATTATCTAAATTTTGACATTTTTATGTATTTCTTTTTATACTCATATTAATGGCACAGAATACAAACACATCAAAATTGAAAGGTAGATGCAAAAATGTAATTTCAGCGTTAAACCTGAATATTGGAATATTCAGATGTTGACTACAGTATGACATTATATACATGTATTTGTCTGTCATGTCTTTGATAATATAGTTGGAGTATAGGAGGTGTTTCAAGTGACAACTTGATGATCATCTTCTCTTGATGCATGTGTGTTTCGGTTCTGATCATGTCTCTCTTCTCCCACACCAGGATGTGTCCCAAATGGCACCCTATTCCCTATATACCCAAGTACATATACAGTGCCTTTAGAAGGAATTCATACCCCTTGACTTTTTACGCACTTATTGTGTTACAGCCTGAATTTACAATGGATTACATTTATATTTTTTGTCACTGACTTAAACACAATACCCAATAGTGTCAAAGTGGAATTATGGATGGAAGATTCCCGTACTCCCGTAGATTTTATTCAATCCCTCTAATATGGGAAAATTACATATCAATCTTCTTGCTGGTGCTTCACATTGTGTCACGACTTCCGCCGAAGTCGGTCCCTCTCCTTGTTCGGGCGGCGTTCGGCGGTTGACGTCACCAATCTTCTAGCCATCGCCTCTCCACCTTTCATTTTCCATTTGTTTTGTCTTGTTTTCCTGCACACCTGGTTTACATCTCCTCATAATTACTATGTGTATTTAGCCCTCTGTTCCCCCCATGTCTGCGTGGGGTATTGTTTATTGTCAAGGTTGGCACGCTTCCGGCTGGTTTGCGCTGGGTTTTGTATTGTACCCGTGCTTTGTGGCAGCCGGTACTTTGTACTTGGTTGTTGTACTTTGTGCTGCCTCACTTGTTCTTTGGGCATTTGTTTTTGTGACGCGGTTGCGTTCTGTTCTAATAATTGCCTCAGTAAAGTGCTTTGTCCACTCATCTCTGCTCTCCTGCGCCTGACTTCCATGCACCAGCTACACCCATCATTGACACATTGCATCTTTGTGTCTGTATGTAATATTTAGATGGGACGATAAGACCCACATTTTGTAAGGGTTAAATAAATGTGTATATTAAATGTTTTCTGTATGTTTTTTTAAATCCATATCCAGTAAATGCTTGTGTTGAACTACTCATGTCTATTCATTTTGATAGAGCAGAAACAATCTGGCTATCATGCAGTCAGAAAACATTTAAAAACTGTTAGTGGTCTTCACCTACACGTTTGCATCAATCCAGGTTATTTTAAAATGTTGACTTCAAACCCAATTGTTATACAGTATGTAGCGTGTGAATAAAAACTTGAGAAAAATTAAGGCCAGGATCTACACCATAATAGGGATTTTATTTCCCCTTAATCACATGACAATCAACTTTTGCAAGTTGTATTTTAGTTATGAATCTCCATGAGTTATTGCCAAGGCAGCAGCTACTCTTCCTGGGGTCCAGACACTTTAAAACTTCTTTGGGATTGGGGGCACTATTTTCACGTCCGGATTAAAATGTGCCCAGAGTAAACTGCCTGCTACTAAGGCCCAGAAGTTAGGATATGCATATAATTGGTATAGATTTGGATAGAAAACACTCTAAAGTTTCTAAAACTGTTTGAATAATGTCTGTGAGTATAACAGAACTGATTTGGCAGGTGAAACCTCGAGCACAATCCATCCAGGGATTTTTTTTTTTTAGGTCAATCTGTTTTCTATTCGGTTTCTATGGCAAGCACGTTTTAATAGAAATATGCTTGCAGTTCCTACGGCTTCCACTAGATGTCAACAGTCTATAGAAATTGGTTGATGTTTTTCCTTTGAGTAGTGAAGAAGTAGCCCTTTTCTTTCTGAGGCTCGAGCCAGGTGGATTGTTTGGTTTGGTATGCGTGACCTGAAACTCGCTCCACTTTCATTTTATCCTCTATTGAACACGGTATAGTCCATCTTACATTTTATCAATTATTTACGTTTAAAAATACCTAAAGTTGTATTAGGAAAGTTGTTTGAAATGTTTGGATCAAGATTACAAGTAACTTATGAGATATTTTGTAGTCATGTTTGCGTGAGTTGGAACCAGTGTTTTTTTTATCAAACGCGCCAAATAAATGCACATTTTGGAGATAAAACGATGGAATTAATCGAACAAAAGGACCATTTGTGATGTTTATGGGACATATTGGCGTGCCAATAGAAGAATTTCTTCAGAGGTAAGGCATGAATTAAATTGTTATTTCTGACTTTTGTGTCGCGCCTGCGGGTTGAAATCTGATTTTCATGTGTTGTGTCATGACGTTGGCCTGTGGGTAAGGTTTATGACCACCCCCCCATAAATACCTTTCTCCCTTCCCCTCTCTGAATCTACTGAAGGACTTGAATAGCCTGTGTTAAATATAGAGAGTCTGGGAACATCAAACAAATGGGGAAAGGAACCATATTTTGTTAATAAAACCAGTTGGAAATATGCTTGATAACGTAATGAGTATGGATTTCATTTCAGTTGTCATCTGAGACATTATGATTGATGACAGGACGACATAAACTGTACCTGAGAAAGTATACGCCCTCTAGTTATCAGAGTCACATGGAATTGTTATGCAAACTAAATACACTACAAGGAACGTCTTGATTAGTGTTATGTTAGCTAGCTAGCTACAAAGTTGCTTTGTATCATGACAAGGTGTAGTACTGAAACTATCGAGGTTACCTAGCCAGCTACACGTTCAAAGTCAACAACGCAGCCACTGCTAGCTAGCCTACTCCACCAGCCAGCAGTACTGTATCATTTTAGTCAATAACATTTTTGCAACGTAAGCTTAACTTCCTGAACATTCGAGACGTGTAGTCCACTTGTCATTCCAATCTCATTTGCATTAGCGTAGCCTCTTCTGTAGCTTGTCTACTATGTGTCTGTCTATCCCTGTTCTCTCTCCTCTGCACAGGCCATACAAACGCTCCACACCGCGTGGCCGCTGCCACTCTAACCTGGTGGTCCCAGCGCGCACGACCCACGTGGAGTTCCAGGTCTCCGGCAGCCTCTGGAACTGCCGGTCTGCGGCCAACAAGGCTGAGTTCATCTCAGCCTATGCTACCCTCCAGTCCCTAGACTTCCTGGCGCTGACGGAAACATGGATTACCACAGATAACACTGCTACTCCTACTGCTCTCTCCTCGTCTGACTACGTGTTCTCGCATACCCCTAGAGCATCGAGCCAGCGGGGTGGTGGCACTGGAATCCTCATCTCTCCCAAGTGGACATTCTCTCTTTCTCCCCTGACCCATCTGTCTATCTCCTCATTTGAATTCCATGCTGTCACAGTTACCAGCCCTTTCAAGCTTAACATCCTTATCATTTATCGCCCTCCAGGTTCCCTTGGAGAGTTTATCAATGAGCTTGACGCCTTGATAAGTTCCTTTCCTGAGGATGGCTCACCTCTCACAGTTCTGGGTGACTTTAACCTCCCCACGTCTACCTTCGACTCATTCCTCTCTGCCTCCTTCTTTCCACTCCTCTCCTCTTTCGACCTCACCCTCTCACCTTCCCCCCCTACTCACAAGGCAGGCAATACGCTTGACCTCATCTTTACTAGATGCTGTTCTTCCACTAATCTCATTGCAACTCCCCTCCAAGTCTCCGACCACTACCTTGTATCCTTTTCCCTCTCGCTCTCATCCAACACTTCTCACTCTCCCCCTACTCGGATGGTATTGCGCCGTCCCAACCTTCGCTCTCTCTCTCCCGCTACTCTCTCCTCTTCCATCCTATCATCTCTTCCCTCTGCTCAAACCTTCTCCAACCTATCTCCTGATTCTGCCTCCTCAACCCTCCTCTCCTCCCTCTCTGCATCCTTTGATTTCCTCTGTCCCCTATCCTCCAGGCCGGCTCGGTCCTCCCCTCCTGCTCCGTGGCTCGACGACTCACTGCGAGCTCACAGAACAGGGCTCCGGGCAGCCGAGCGGAAATGGAGGAAAACTCGCCTCCCTGCGGACCTGGCATCCTTTCACTCCCTCCTCTCTACATTTTCCTCTTCTGTCTCTGCTGCTAAAGCCACTTTCTACCACTCTAAACTCCAAGCATCTGCCTCTAACCCTAGGAAGCTCTTTGCTACCTTCTCCTCCCTCCTGAATCCTCCTCCCCCTCCCCCCCCCCCCCTCCTCCCTCTCTGCGGATGACTTCGTCAACCATTTTGAAAAGAAGGTTGACGACATCCGATCCTCGTTTGCTAAGTCAAACGACACTGCTGGTCCTGCTCACACTGCCCTACCCTGTGCTTTGACCTCTTTCTCCCCTCTCTCTCCAGATGAACCACGTGCTCTCACCACTGGTGTCCCCCAGGGCTCTGTTCTTGGCCCACTCCTATTCTCGCTATACACCAAGTCACTTGGCTCTGTCATATCCTCACATGGTCTCTCATATCATTGCTATGCAGATGACACACAATTAATCTTCTCCTTTCCCCCTTCTGACAACCAGGTGGCGAATCGCATCTCTGCATGTCTGGCAGACATATCAGTGTGGATGACGGATCACCACCTCAAGCTGAACCTCGGCAAGACGGAGCTGCTCTTCCTCCCGGGGAAGGACTGCCCGTTCCATGATCTCGCCATCACGGTTGACAACTCCCTTGTGTCCTCCTCCCAGAGTGCTAAGAGCCTTGGCGTGACCCTGGACAACACCCTGTCGTTCTCCACCAACATCAAGGTGGTGACCCGATCCTGTAGGTTCATGCTCTACAACATTCGCAGAGTACGACCCTGCCTCACACAGGAAGCGGCGCAGGTCCTAATCCAGGCACTTGTCATCTCCCGTCTGGATTATTGCAACTCGCTGTTGGCTGGGCTCCCTGCCTGTGCCATTAAACCCCTACAACTCATCCAGAACGCCGCAGCCCGTCTGGTGTTCAACCTTCCCAAGTTCTCTCACGTCACCCCGCTCCTCCGCTCTCTCCACTGGCTTCCAGTCGAAGCTCGCATCCGCTACAAGACCATGGTGCTTGCCTACGGAGCTGTGAGGGGAACGGCACCTCCGTACCTTCAGGCTCTGATCAGGCCCTACACCCAAACAAGGGCACTCCGTTCATCCACCTCTGGCCTGCTCGCCTCCCTACCTCTGAGGAAGCACAGTTCCCGCTCAGCCCAGTCAAAACTGTTCGCTGCTCTGGCACCCCAATGGTGGAACAAGCTCCCTCACGACGCCAGGACAGCGGAGTCAATCACCACCTTCCGGAGACACCTGAAACCCCACCTCTTCAAGGAATACCTGGGATAGGATAAAGTAATCCTTCTAACCCCCCCCCCTTAAAAGATTTAGATGCACTATTGTAAAGTGGTTGTTCCACTGGATATTATAAGGTGAATGCACCAATTTGTAAGTCGCTCTGGATAAGAGCGTCTGCTAAATGACTAAAATGTAAATGAAAAATGCAATTGAAATGTTTGATATGGAAATTGTTTGTTAGGAGATTAAATGTAATTTTAGCTTCCAAATGAGAGAATTGGGTTTTCATAAGGAAAGTGCCCTGCTCGATCAGTGGCCCAACCCTGTGAAGAGACAGGGGTTATAAACGATGAAACACCTCCCTCCCCCTCTCCACTATATAAGCCTTTGACGAAAAGATAACCAGGTTGTTCCAGTACGGGAGGTCTGCAGCCTCTACGTTAGAAGGACACACATGTCAAGAACAGAACTAAGCCAACCTCGGCGTGAGCTTTGGTGGCGAATGGTATGAACTTTGAGCTTATTCACTACAGAAGTGCTACTTCCTAGCCGTTGAGTTAGCAGCGGCCGCTGCTTACGTGGGCTCGGAAAGGACGGACGACGGATCCAGTCTAGCAACCAGACGAAGATACCACCACGTATCCAATTGACCACCATTGACATTCTTCCGAAAACAGGGAGATCTGTTGGCCAACCCGGCCAGCATCTACGACCAATCTACCGAAGCGCAGCTCAGAGTAAATATTTATTGCATTTTCCTTTTCCAAATGGGCGGTAATTTAGAATGCATAAGATAATGTATTTACGATAGCATAGCTGCTGTTTCTGTGTTCCTAAATCTTCCCGCTCTTTCATTCAAGCCCAACCCCCTTTCCTTTGTGTAACCAGCTTTCTTACTGTTTCCGTTCACCAGGGGTGAATTCTGTATGACATCATTGTATTCTGTGTATTTGTAATTCTGTGTGATTAGTTAGGTATTTAGTAAATAAATAATTAAACCCAATTTTGTATTGCTGATTCAACTTGTTAGCCAGGGTTTGTGAAGATAGCCAAGAATTTACAACTTTCATTATGAGACTGAAAATAAGACAAGGGTTAATATTGACTGCTATCGAGGTAAAATATTACAAAGTATTTTAAGAGTTTATTCGGAAGATAACGGCTCTATAAACGTTCTTCCGTGGTGCCCCAACTTTCTAGTTAATTACATTTACATGATTAGCTTAATCAGGTAATATTAATTACAGAGAAATCATTTTATAAGTTAGCATGTCATATCACTTAATCCGGCATAGCCAAAGACACGACAGTTGGTATGCTGGGCGCTGTCCTCAGATTATCGCATGGTTTGCTTTCGCCGTAAAAAGCCTTTGAAATCTGACATGGTCGCTAGATTAACAAGAAGTTCAGCTTTAATTTGGTGTATTGCACTTGTGAAAGTAGGAAAGTTTAATATTTTTAATAATGTTTTTTGAAGTTGGCGCTCTGCCATTTCACCGGATATTGTCAAATCAATCCCGTTAACGGGATTTGAGCCTCAAGAAGTTTTAAGGCACATTACAAAATAAACAAACAAAAAACAAATTAAACAGTACATCACATAACATCACCACACCACTATATATCTACAACACAAAATGTACAATACCACCATACAACAATAATAAAATATACGTGTGTGTGTAGTTTTATCTGTTTATTTTGTCTGATTTCTCAGCTCGACTGAGTTACTTGATGTAGAGTTCCATGTAGTCATGGCTCTGTGTAGTACTGTGTGTTTTCCAGAGTCTGTTCTAGACTTGGGGACTGTGAAGGGATCCCTGGTGGCATGTCTTGTAGGGTATGCATGGGTGTTTGAGTGTGCGCTAGTACACGTTAATCCCTCTCACAAAGATTAGTCGTGATGCAGTCAATCTCTCCTCTACTTTGAGAAAGAATCGATTGACGTGCACGTTAGTGATAGCTCTCTCTGTGTGCATTTAATGGTCTGCTGTGCTGCTCTGTTCTGGGCCAAATGTAATTTACCTATATCCCTCTTTTTAGCACTTGGCCATATGACTGGACAGTAGTCCAGTTGAGACAAAACCAGGGCCTGTAGGAAAGCAGAGCAGCACTTTAGTAGGGACAGACCTCTTAGCTACCATTCCATCAGTATGTTTTGACCATAAAAGTTTTGACAACAAATATAATACTTTTTGTATTGTAAAATGTGCAAATTACCTTTAACTTTTAAAGAATATTTTTTTTTAACATTAACCTTCCTTACTCCACCCAATTGCAATCTTACTCCTACAAAACGTATTACTCCCATTACATCTTAAACATCCACCAGCTTAACATTACATTTCATCATTATATCATCATTCATTCATTTCATCATCATCATCACTCATCATAATATTTCACTATCAACCTCCTACTAGGGCCTTGTTCCTCTAAGCTTAACAAATAGTCTGTGCATTGTACCTTAAAGCAAATAACATTATAACGTTATAACAACCCTTTAATATCTTCCACTATATATTTCCCCATCTCCAACCTTTAACATTTAACATATTTAACCTTCAATCATTATTTGAATAAATTCCAGTCCCAATTAATTTATTTCTTCTTTTCTTTAAGCAATGTCAATTCCCTCTCAATGTTCATTAATCTTTGTGCTCCGTGTGTGTGTAAAAGTTAAACTTCTTCATGAATGTGTGTGTGTGTGTGCGTATGCAAGTGTATCTCTAAAATGTCACAGAGAACTCTGCCTTAGCCTACTACTCTTGTAACTGCCCATACCTTTTATAAACTAGTCTAAAATAATAGTCAATCAGCTTTGAGCTGAGATGAGCAGCTCAACTGTGAATGTTCTTTGGTGCAGAAAAAAAAGTAAAGGGAGGCCAGTTTTGATTTGGCTCCAATCACTCCAATCAAATCACACCATAGCAAACATCATTGTTAGCTTCTGGTTTGTGTCCTGCAGTAGCTAGCTATGGATGGAAATGAGGATCTAGAGTTTCTAGTTCATTTGAGCAGCAGCTGAAAATGAAGGAGAACGGGAGGCCCACTCCAAAATTGGATATTGTGCAGGGGAGAGGAGCACGGGGTTGGGTCCTGACCTTTCAATAGTGAGAACTACAATTGGACCGACTGGCTAGCTGGGCTAAAGAAGCTGTTTTTGTGGCCATGCCTTCTATTTGACCAGAGCACATGTTTGCTCAACAACCCTTGGGCCACCACTGGTTTTTCTGATCTTGCAAACCTGGGCAGGTCCCTTAACTGACATGGAAAATCTCAAAAACACATTATGGCGAGCCTGAAACTAAAGTTCCTCGGTCGAGTCCGGATCAACGAGGCTCTCAACCAGGCCGCAGTGATCAGTGTCCAGAGGCATAATGAACAGGTGAAGAAAAAATGTGACATTCTGAAGAAACTGATCATCACAGTACCTAGGACAGCAGGAGCAAGCATTCAGGGGCATGATGAGTCAGCAACGACCTTAACAAAGGTCATTTTGTGGAACTTGCCAATGCATTTCCAGAGTTCGATACTGCCATGGCTGAACACCTTGGGATAAGCACCATATTTTGAGGTATGCCAAACACATACAGAATGACATCGTTTAGAGGATCGTAGATGTGATACAAATTTAAATTGACAGTGAGATCAGTTCAGCACCCTTCATAGCAGTCCAGGTGGATGACACCACAGACATATCCTGCAAATGTCAATTTACAATCAGAGCACGCTATGTCAATGACACGGACGTTATATACAAGAGATTCCTGGGGGTTTTCAATGTGAGCGCAGAGAGAAACACAGGGGTGATCACCCGCTGTTGTAATAGAAACTATCGGCAAATACAACCCAGCAGCCAAACTCATCTGCCATGCTTACAACAGGGCAAGCTGCATGAGGGGGCAGCGAGGTGGGATTCAGGCGCTCATGAAAACCCACTGTCAATATGCCCTGCTTATTCATTGTTATGCCCACAAACTAAACTTAGTTTTAGCACAGGGGACAAGCAGTATTCAAGACGGCAATTTTTTTTGGCATCCATTGACAGTTTTCATAACTTTTTTACCCAATCATGCGAAAAGACAGCCATTCTTACTGAGGTTGACAATAACATTTGGGTACCAGGAGGCTGTGCCAATCGATGGAACTTAAAAAGTAGAGCTGTGCATGCTGTGCATGAAGGTCAGAGATCATTGGACATTGTTTTTGATTGTATCATTACTGAGTCCGGCTGGGATAAAGATTCAACTGCCCAACGCAGTGCTCTGAAACATAAACTGAAGGAGTTCATGTTCGTTTTTTTACTTGGTGTTTTCAAGGCCATTTTTGGACTCACATAACCACTGTTTCAGGCCCTAGAGAGCAAATCTCTTGACGTAAGACATTCATGTGTACGGTTCGATAGTACACTGAACGCATTGAAAGCCATCAGAAGTGACAGAGAACTCACACAGCTGGTCCCGACGTACTCTTTTCTTTGACAACCAGAGGTTGACAAATTGGCTGCAATTAGTCTATGCTGATGCCTCCTTCCACTCACCACCAGGTGAGGTAGTACAAGCACTCGTGAAAAATGACCTGACCACCACTTTACCGAAGTATGCAAGCGCCTGAAACTGATGCTAACCATCCTGTTACAAGTACATCAGCTGAAAGGTCATTTTCCTGTCTGAAAAGGATTTAAACCTACAGTTGAGTCGGAAGTTCACATACACTTAGGTTGGAGTCATTTAAAACTTGTTTTTCAACCACTCCACACATTTCTTGTTAACAAACTATAGTTTTGGTAAGTCGGTTAGGACATCTACTTTGTGCATGACACAAGTCATTTTTCCAACAATTGTCTACAGACACGTGTGTGCTGCATGAACTTAAATCCTGCGGAAAACTGTATGACAACGTCATTGACCTTTGTGCCAGCATGAAAGAGCGGAGGATGGCATTCCTCTACAAGTAGGCTGAGTCAACATGTATTTCTCTTTACACACACACACACACACAGATTGATTGGACTGAATTGCTTTCGGTGTTTTTAAATTGCTATTTTATTAGACTAGGCATATACCTGATGTTGTTGAAATGTTGTTGTTTAAATGGTTTGTGTTTTCATCTTTGCCCGTAAGATGATCAATGTCTATATGCTTACAATTTGTGCGCCATGTTATTCGCTCGGTTTATTTAATGTTTGATTTCTACTTCACCGCAACTTAACTATTTATCTGGTCTGGACTACAGGAACATATTCTGCACAGGTTTATTCTAAATTGCATATATTATTGTGATGTGTCAGTGTGAATATCCTCGTTGAGACGCGGCCTCCGCCAGAGAGGTGCTGTCCAACTGGTGGTGCTGATAGCGGAGCGGCCTCCAGTAACTCTCCGTGGTCCTGAATCAATAGTTAGAGTCTGTTTTAATGCACCTCTTGGGGTTACCACAGGTTAACATCAGTATTCCAGGGGCTTCTCCCTATAGTTAGCCTACAACATGTCAAAGTTGAAGTGCATTACGGTTGTATTTTTAGTCTTGCTGCTTTAGTAAGGTTTTTATTATAATTTGAGCAAAACGATGGCGAAATTAACTTTGACAAATAACTTGCATTTGACCTTGCTGTGTAGGCCATATTTTCTTTGTGGACTTAAACAGGACAGCTGTTGCACTCCGGTTTTAATGAACTGTGATGAAACAGAAACATATGTGGTTGCAGTCATTGTGTGACACTTGTACTTTGGAACAGTCTGTGAAACTCTGTAAGCTATGGCTTATCGACGTTATATCCGCTGTCAGGGCGCCGTATATAAATGCATTTCTAACCAGTTATAGAGAAAACATCACCACATAGGTTGTAAAAAATAAAAAATAAAAAAACGTGTGTTTCCCATTAATTGTACCCGCACACCGCTACTGCGCAGCCCTTACAAAAAAAATCATCTAATTTCCACATGACAAAACACATTTTCGCATGTGAAATAGCTGTTTCACATATTGATCTTCAATTTCATTATTATTTTTCACTAGTGAACTTGCAAATCCACATGTGAAAATCTAATTTGCTCCACATTTACTCCAATGTTTGTAAACAAAGTAAATGTAAACCAACAATTTATAGCCTAAAAACATGGTTATAGCTATGATTTTGATATCATGGATGGTCTGTCCTTGCATCCATATTCCGCCTGATGTTCTGCTTGGGACAAAGCCCAGAGTCACGTTTGGGTCTGCTTCTCTCCATGGCTTCTCTTGCCTGCCTGCTTGTGCAACCGGCCGGCGAAATAACACTAACCGTTTTACATTTCACCTTCAATGCGGTAGGGATGTCCCAAAGATTCCGGATTGCACGTTCTGTGTTTTCAGGCTCTGACCCAACCCATCAGTTTCTAGGACCAATCAGAACGGTTTGAATGTCTTTGTATTCAAGAAATCGTCGAGGAAGAGATCAAATCCAGACTCACCGTGGAGAAATGATGTTTGCGGGTGTGCCGTTTGGTGCGCCAGGACCATTCACAGCTGAGCTCACACGGTTTAGCTCAACGCTGATTGGCTATTAAAATATTTTATTATCAAGGGAAGCCAAATGCTCTCTGTCTTCTCTTGCATTCAATGCTACGGGCAGCGACAATGTAATACTCTTTTTCACCAGACAACATCAGATAGATGGCCTAACATTACAGAGACGCAGTGGGCGCTGTTTCGCTTGCTCAGATGCTTTATCCGGTGAGGTGCATTCAGCATCATGCGAATTTAAGGACAATTATGAAAACACAGAGAGACAAAAGATACATTATTTGAGAGGTGCAACATAAACAAACACAAATAAGCCCAAAATGTGGAGAGAGTCTCCTTGATGTGTGGGGGAAAGGTGTATTTATCCACGGGACACCCCTGAGTGTGTCCCATTTTGCTGATGACCCTCCAAGCTCTGCCCACCTACATCCTATTAAGGAAAACAAGGGACACAAAAACAAGATCAGAGAGAAAGAATTAGACAGACAGACAGACCGGGAGGGTCGTCACAAATGTAATTAGGTCTTTTGCACAATGTCCTCGATCAGGTTGTGTTCTGTTTGTCAATATCCATTTTCTCTCCATCGGTGTGGTCAGTGGGTTTGTGCAGTCCCTCCTCTACCTCCACAGGGCTGGGAAACTGCCCTTTATCAGAGGTCTCTGAGGAAGAGTTGATAACATTCACCTGATACAGAGGGCAAATTGTAACCTGTTTATGGTAACTTTACCAAAAAGATTCTCGGGAAGGAATAACTAGGAAATCCAAGGTTTGATTAATTCCCTCTTATCTGCGAAGATTACCTGTCAATCTTCTTGTTAGTGCTTCACATTGCATCTTTGTGTCTGTATTTAATAGAGAGATTGGACAGTAAGACCCACCTTTTTATCCTGCATATTCAATAAATGCTTGTATTATTGTTTCTGCTCTACAAAAAGTAAAATCTGGCAATCATTAAGTCTGAAAACTTTTAAAATATATTAGTGGACTTTGCATACACATTTGGGTCTCTTAGATGGGTTTGGGTCCAGTCAGATTGAACAGGCTATTTGCATGTCAGTTCAAGGGAAATATGATATACTCCACACGAGTGCAGTCAGGCAAGGGGGCAGACACTCCTCTTGTCTGTGCTCTGGTCTACATCCTAAATATCACCCTCTACCCTACAGGGTAGGGCTCTGGTCAAATGAATTGCACTATATAGGGAATCGTGTGTCATTCTGGACAAACCTTGATAAAATCATCAGTGTGACGTAACTCACAGGTGGGACAGAGATTTTGATTAATGAGTCCATATTCTGCCAATAGAAGTTGGCAATGTCATATGCTACACAGGTGTGTTGGAAGGTATTTGATGTAGCCTACAGATACCTATCCCAGTTCTAAGGAGAGACACAATCGCAAAACGACCGGGAAGAGAGGAAACACTAATCATAGAGTTCAGGTTGGATGGCACTTTTATCAATCTCTGATATTAGCTGAGATCAGTGTAACTCATTGAAATGTTTGTATTTAAATTCCTTTCAATTAAATTAGCTATTTTATTCTGAAAGTGCAGACATTGACTGATACTCTGAAAATTATGTTTTTTTCTGATATGCCTTTGATATGAAGAGTTAACAATGTGGTGTTATTGTCTCGCTCTCGCTTTCGCAGTGATCATTGAAACATTAAAGCCGGTAATTCCAAACTGAGCTTAAAAAACAAAAATGAACTCTTCCAACCAGTCAACTGTCTTCTCTGGCTATCTGGAGCCAGGTTACACTTTAAACCCAGCCTGTTATGCAGTCAACCTCATCCTGAGTCTACCCACCAATGGCTACGTCCTGTGGTTGATACTGACCGGAGCCGGAGGGACGATGGCCTCAGAGTTCTTCGCTTTCAACTTGGCTGTATCTGAGATCCTCTACTGCCTGTGTGCTGTCTTTGTCTTTGTCTACATACACCTCCCTATCCCCCCTGTCCTAGCTCTAGCAGAATTCTTTAGTGGTTTTATCTCAGGCCGCCTCCTGTTCCAGTGCTGTATATGTTTTGAGCGCTACCTGGCAGTTGTCCACCCTGTGGTCTTTCTGACGTACAGACCCCTGAGATACAAGCTGGGGTGTTCTGGATTGGTTTGGCTGGTTGTGTTTGGATTCTGTTTAAATTTTATGCTTGTAAAGAACCAAAATATCTCAAAGTATTTGTCTTTGGGTAAAATTCTGGTCTTAATTGCATTTATGTTATTCTGCTGCCTCTCAGTTCTCAGGGCTCTGAAACAGCCTGGGCCAGGGGAAGGGGAGAGAGGGAGGGAGGGAGGGAAGGGGACAAATAACATGAAGATGAGGGCGTTTAAGATCATTTTGATTATCCTGGTGTCTATGATGGCAAACTACCTCCCATGGCTAGTGGTTATACCTTTAAATGGAATCTTAGATTTGGGGCAGGTCATTTATGCCACATATGTGTGTCTCTCCATCAGTGTGGTCAGTGGGTTTGTGCAGCCCCTCCTCTACCTCCACAGGGCTGGGAAACTGCCCTGTATCAGAGGTCTCTGAGGGAGAGTTGATACCCCCTGTTTCACCTGATACACAGGGACAATTGTAACCTGTTTGTTTACAACTGTTAGGTGATTATTTGTAAAGAGGTTGGTAGTTGTAGATGCTCTGGCAAAAATAGTTACATATGTGTTTTGATTAGGGTTGCAATATTCCAGTAAATTTACCAAAAAGTTTCTCCAAAAATCATGGCTGATTCCCGTAGTCATTAGGGAATAACCAGGAAATTCAACATGCATCAACCCTAGGATTGATGCATTCCCTCTTATCTGGGAAGGTCACCTATCAATCTTCTTGCTTATGCTTCACATTGCATCTTTGTGTCTGTATTTAATAGTGAGATAGGACAATAAGACCCATATTTTTTCAAGGATTAAACAAATGTGTATATTCAAGAAGTTTTCATACTAGATATTCAATACATTCTTGTGTTGAACTAGTCATGCCTTTATCCTTTTTGTAGAGCAATTATTAAGTCAGTAAACAAAACAAAAAAACAATTAACTGGCTTTGCATACTCATTTGGGTATCTTAGATGGGTTTGGGTCTAATCAGAGTGAACAGGCTATTTGCATGTCAGGTCAAGGAAAATGTATACAGTATACTCTTCACGTGTGCAGGCAGGGGCCCAGACACTCTTGTCTGTGCTCTGGTCTGCTTCCGAAGTGACACCCTATACCCTATGTGGGTCATTTGACAAAAGTGGTGCAAATTGGGGGTTAGAAAGAAATACACATTTGTATCCTATTTTTCCCAAACTTTCAGCAGACGTCTTCGAACATATGTCAGGTATACTACATATCAGGTATACTACTCACACTTGTACTCACACTTATACTACTTGTTTGTATTGTGTATTTCAACATATTAACCTGAATTCCTTACCACCCAAATAAATGTATCACTACCAAAACATAGTGAACAAGTTGCAACAAATTACAGATTCATTTTAGACATACCAAGATACCAAATTAATAAATAGTAAAAACATGATTTTCAAAACCTTTACATTGAAATGATAGAAATACCATCTCTATTGTTTTCGGTCAAATGTTCAGTGTTGATTGTATGAATCTGAAATTATTTATGTATCTAATTATGTTATTCATTGTTTAAATGATCACTTTACATATCTTTATTTTGGCAAAATAACAGGTGTTTTGGTGTCAAGTTTCAATCGTAGAGATAAATGGAGCCCCTAGATGCATATAACTGGCGTAATCATTCCCTGCTTCAATCGACTCATTCATCCCCCCTCTTCCCTGTAGCTAATCCCCAGGTCGTTGCTGTAAATGAGAATGTGTTTTCAGACAAATTTCCTGGGTAACTTAAAAATGTGTAAAATACCTGCTCCCCTGCCTTCCCTACATCTCCTTTTTTTATTTGTATTGTTTTATTATATGTTCAAGGCAAGCAATAGCCAAAATAAATGAATGCTTGTCTCAGTGCCTGTATTGTCCAGTGGTTACAGCAGATGACCCCAGCACACACATACCAGAGCTGGCATGGGTTTGAATCCAGCCCACTGCTACACTTTGAATTTTTGGAGGAAATAGTACTCTTTTCGTTGCTCTCTGTGGGCTGTACTCTTGCTCAAGTCATTTCTGAATGAAGTAAATTATTTTTACTCTGTTACTCTCTTCAAATATTTTCACCATGAAGAGACATCCTATTTTCCCTGGACATTTGGCGACAGATTTACCATAACTAAAGAGGATTTGGAAAATGTTGAAGAAGTAGCAATGTGTCCGAGCTGCTCGCTCGACACACATAACAGTGCAAAGGCCGGCTATCTGCAGTGTCAGAGTGGAAAACAAACAGGTAGGAGGTGGAGAGAGCCCATCGACTGCTTCTGTCTTATAGGTCGATAAGCATGGAGGGGAGAAGATAGTGGTCGTAAAGCGTAAAACATAAGTTGATGAGAGTGAGGGGGAATTAACTGAGAGAGGAAGAGTGCAAGAAGAGAAAAAGATAGCGGTCGTAAAGCGCAAAAAAAGGTTTTAAGGACAGATCTTCATCTCCCAAAGAGAGGTCTGGGGGGGGGGGGGGGGGGGGGGGGGTTCTTGAAGATGCAGAGTATCGTCCTGGTGGTTATGATAGAGGAGTTTCGCCCAGCGGGAGCAGAGTCTCATCCTGATGGTTATGATAAAGATGAGTTTAGCCCAGTGGGAGCAGTCTCGTCCTGATGGTTATGATAAAGATGAGTTTAGCCCAGTGGGAGCAGAGTCTCATCCTGATGGTTATGATAAAGATGAGTTTAGCCCAGTGAGAGCAGAGTCTCGTCCTGATGGTTATGATAAAAATGAGTTTGCCCAGCGGGAGTGAGATTCTTGGAGAAATTAGATCAAGTCCTTTTGGCTGATCCGTATGTGGTATCAGGTTGGGTGGAAAATATATTAGATACTGTTAAATCGGTGAAGGTAACCAGAAGTGGACTTGTGATGTTTGTTTGTGTTTCTTCCACCCAGAGGGAGCGAGCACTCCGTGTCGTGCTTTGCTCAAGGAACAGGGCACCATTGAAAGGAGTGATTTCTGGGGTAGCGTTAGATGTGGTGGCGCAATTGAAGATGAAGATTCCTGGTGTTTGTGATGCACGCTGTTTGGTGCGACACGCAGACCCGGTGGCGAGCGTTGCGAAACAGAAGAGTCATTGCCTGTTCTTTTGTGTTTTACATTATAAAGTAACATTAGGATATATCTGTTTTCCAGTACGAGCTTTTGTGCCGATCCCACTAAGGTGTTTCAGGTGCCAAACATATGGTCATTTAGCAGTAGTGTATAAGAGGAAGATTTCTAGAGGTGTAAATGACGACATGTGAAATATCAGTGAAAGAAGTGGTGGTGTAAACTGTAGGGGTGCCGATGGTGCTGGGGATTGAAAGTGTCCGGTGCGAGAGAGAAAGGTTGAGGTTGCCAGGGTCAGGGTTGTAGAGAAGGTGTCGTATGCTGATGTAGTGAAGAAAGTAGAGGAAGATTGTTCAATGGCGAGGGATCATGAGAGGCTCCCGGTCAAGAGTAGAATTTTGCCAGTACAGAGTCATAGGACAATGAATGAAATGTGTTTCATTAAGGTTGGCTTTTTTAATCATTGCCATGGTTATCAACTGAAAAACAGGAATGGAACATATTTAGAAAATATGTGTTGTGGAGGCAGCTGCAGCGAAGTACTTGGGATTACTAGATTTAACTGCAGAATAGTTTCAGGGGGTGTTGTTGATTGGTAAAGCCCCATACTCCCAGCCTGGCGGCCTGGTGTAGGATCAGCTAAGGTTAAAAATGTGGAATGGGTCTTTTTTTCTGAGTGTAAGGTTAGTTGGTAGGGTAATTTTTTCCATTTTCCTTTTCCCATTTTTGTGTCACAAAGCATAATGGATGTATACTCCAGTCCAGTTGGTGGCGGTAATGCAACCTATTAGATGTCAACCGCCATTAAACTTCACTGAAGAAGAAGTTGTCCATTAAACCCTGCAGCTCAGCATTTCCAAAACTCATTCCAGGGGACCCCAAGGGGTGCACATTAAATTGTTTGCCCTAGCGCTACACAGCTGATTCAAATAATCAAAGCCTGATGATGAGTTTAATATTTTAATCACCTGTGTAGTGCTAGGGCAATAAACTAAAATGTGCATCCATTGGGGTCACCAGGACGGAGTTTGGGAAACTTTGTCGTATCTCCACCATGGCTCTTGAAGTGAAGAGCATGTCTTCACTCCTGAGGATATTTTTGCTCTTGGGTTCTTAGCCAGACGCCATCAGAGGTCATTTGTAATTTAATTACCTGTTGTCTTTGTAACATTATATATTTCTGGAGTAAGATAAGCATATCTAAGATAGAATTTTGCAGTTTAAATGTCATATACCGCAAGAAGCCTAAATGGATATAATGTTTGACTAAAACATAATCATTTTAAACCTTGCTTATAGTTGTATAAGATCCTGTGTCTCTCTATTATGCATGGGAATACTTGGGAACAGATTCCATAAATTAAAATCACTTGGAGCTTATTTCCTGGTGTTTTGACAGTCTTATGTCCAATAACAACAACAAAAAATACACATGTATATATTTTTTACTCAGAGAACTTATGTGGGCCGAATAAAACTTATGTTAGTCTTCATTGGAGACTGGCAGCCTTAAATAATACATCAATGTCTAATCCATTGCATTAATTGGTTGTCCTTTTGTCACAGTTCACAATAAGGTGTAAAAAATGAAAAAACTACATTTGTAACTACTACTTGAGTAATTCTCTGACCAGATACTTTTTTCTTAATAAGAGGGTTACTATTATGAGTAAATTACAATCTAAGAAACAGTACTTTTACGTAAGTACAGATTTTCAGTATGCTACACCACTGAAAAGTATACATAACCTATCTATAAAATGTGTGCAAGTATCGACACTGGAGTAAGGCTTATCGTTCTACACTAGGCTTACATCTGTCAATCAACTGATGGCCCAATCAGCTCAACTCAGCCAGGAAAACCAATGGTAGCCTATTATCTGTTTTTACACCTTTCATTATATGACAATTGATAAGCTAATGGTTAGCCTACAGAATGTAGCCTATTGGAACATAAATAACAAGGTGCCTATTGCAACAATCGATGGCACTGATTTATTGCCAACTGATGTCTGGTTAAACCATCATTATGCACAAAATTCACCCGCACAGCTTATTACTATTGCAATCATTATTGGCCACCTCATTACCACTCCCCAAAAGATGTTGGTGTTACATCATATCTGTATATAATGACGAGATTATCATATATATAGGAGATGTTGTACCCACTGTGACTATTAAAACCTACCCAAACCAGAAACCATGGATAGATGGCAGCATTCGCCCGAACCACCGTATTTAGCCATGGCAAGGTGATTGGGAATATAGCCGAGTACAAACGGTGTACTTATTCCCTCCGTAACGCAATCAATCAGGCAAAACGCCAGTCCAGTGACAAAGTGGAGTCCCAGTTCAACGGCTCAGACAAGAGACGAATGTGGCAGGGTCAACAGACAATAACAGACTACAAAGAGAACCAGCCATGTCGCTGACACCGATGTCTTGCTTCCAGATAAACTAAACACCTTTTTCGCTCGCTTTGAGGATAACACAGTGCCAAGAATGAGGACAACTCATGTGGGCGCTCCTTTTCCGTGGCCGATGTGAGTAACACATTTAAGCGTGTTAACCCTCACAAGGCTGCCAGCCCAGATGGCATCCCTAGCCGTGTACTCAGAGCACGCGCAGACCAGCTGGCTGGAGTGTTTACGGATATATTCAATCTCTCCCTATCCCAGTCCGCTGTCTCCACATCCTTCAAGATGTCCATCATTGTTCATGTACCTAAGAAAGCAAAGGTAACTGAACTAAAATACTATTGCCCTGTAGCACTCACTTCTGTCATCATGAAGTGCATTGAGAGACCAGTCAAGGATAATATCACCTCGACCTTACCTGACACCCTAGACCCACTTCAATTTGCCTATAGATCAACAGACGATGCAATCGCCATCGCACCGCACAATCTCATCTGGACAAGAGGAATACCTTTGTAAGAATGCTGTTCATGGACTAGCTCAGTATTCAACAACATAGTACCATCCAAGCTCATCATTAAGCTCGGGGCCCTGGGTCTGAACCCCGCCCTGTGCAACTGGGTCCTGGACTTCCTGACGGGCCACCCCTAGGTGGTGAAGGTAGTGTCGTGTCTTTACCGGAGATAAATAACGAAGTGCGCACCCTCACCGACGTGCACCACAACACTACAGCCAAAATGGGAGCCACTTAGAAAAACTACAAATTCTAGCTCATTTTTCAAAAAACAAGCCTGAAACTCTTTCTAAAGACTGTTGACATCTACTGGAAACCCTAGGAACTGCAATCTGGGAGGTATTCCTTTGATATACCCATGACAGCCATTATAATGAGTGGTGAGCTCAACAACAAAAAAATTCCTGTATGGATTCTCCTCGGGTTTTCGCCTGCTATATCAGTTCTGTTATAGTCACAGACATTATTTTAACAGTTTTGGAAACTTGTTTTCTATCCAATACTACCAATTATATGCATATCCTAGCTTCTGGGCCTGAGTAACAGGCAGTTTTCTTTGGCCACGTCAGTCATCCGAAATACCGAATCCTGCCAACGGCCCACAAGAAGTTAACCTACCAATTTATTTTGAAATGTTATCCTACTGGAACACATGATTAGAGCATTTAACTAGTTGCATTGCAGTTGAAACTACACAAGGCAAATAATGATTATTTTCGCCAAATGTTTGAGGTGGAAAGTCTACTGGACTTCTTTTACGACCAGTGTGGTACACCTCAGTGACATCTTAGATGTGTTCTAAGGTTAGCCTCATCGAGGAGCTTGTCCACTCCTCTCTGTTCTCATGGGGAAGTTTACAACAAGATTTGTTTCCTGCTCTGGCGGCCTCGTACAGTGTTGCACGTAGTCTCGACCCCCCCACCGGCCTCGATGAGGCTCACCATGGGTCTGGGCTAGTATTCCCCCCTTTGTGTCTCGGGACCCCCCCACCAGTGGTTGGTGTTGGTATCTGAGGCACAAACAAAAGATCGGACCCTTTGTATGAGTTGTCAGCAGTCGCGTTATTAGATTGGCTGTAACCTTTCAACCAAATCTCTTGGTGTTTGTGCTTCAAAATGATCAGTGGCTGTCGAGGCCTGTCAGTAACTACAGCGTCCGCGTGTGGCAACCTCTTCAGTACCTGCGAACTGAGACGAGGATATCGGTCAGTTGCGGGACTGACGCCGTTAGTGTCATTGTAAGGGGTGACAGTCCCCTACAAAGCGTAAACTGTATCATCGGAAGCAGAGGACACTCTGCTCGTCGATGCTCTTATTGCTGAGATGGCCGCAGTGCTTGCGGAAGTGTCCAAAGGGCAAGAGAAGTTAATCTCAACTACAGTGTCGCACAACTTCAAGCAGGAGGGAAGTTGCTCATTCACAGAGACTGCTGGCTCGAAATCATGAAAAGAATGGTCAATCAGGTTTGCTTATGGAATGTGTCAAAATATCGTAATATCTCCTTGGATCGGATTCTGCACCAAGAGGTTTCTAAACGTCTTTTTCCCAAAGGGTGCTGTCGACAAATACCCGTCATTGATGACTGCATTGCAGCTAGCGTTAGGGGAAGACAGTGTGGTCAGTGGAGAAGGCACTGTGACCTGTGACCATACGTGGTTGGTTTTCCAATCCATCAGTGAGAGTAAACGATCCATCAAGTCTGCACCGAGTAGCAGGGGTTCAGATTTGAGGCTGGTAACAAACACAGGGTGAACAAGCGATATGTCCTGGAAGTGTATTTTCAGCATGAGTCTCAATGTGAGAGGCGAGGTAGTCTGAGTGAAACCTCGAAGTGTAGTTTTGCATCATTCCCTTTTTAACCAACGTTTAGTTGTCTTCAAAGCCCTTTTGAGATCATTGAACAGTGTTTGAGATATGAGCGATTGTCACGCTCTGACCTAGGAGAGCTGTGTTTTCTCTGTTTAGTTAGGTCAGGGTGTGATAGGTGGGTGGGAATTCTGTTTTGTTTTCTATGTTTTGGCCAGGTATGGTTTCCAATCAGAGGCAGCTGTCTATCGTTGGAAGCCATACTTAGGCAGCCTGTTTTTCCTTTTGTTTTTGTGGGTAGTTGTTTTCTGTTTTGTTAGATTTATTTGTATTCAGTGTTCATTTTCATGAAAATGTATGATGAGCACTCAACACACTGCGCGCCTTGGTCCCCTTCATCTGACGACCTTAACAGCGATATTGTCGAGCCCGAATAAATTAGCACATGACAGGTTAAGCGGTCCTCCAGGACTATTTCCAGGTATGACCGTTTTGAGTTGAGTTTAGTGGACATATTCCCCACAAATTGTAGTGGTTGTTCGCAACGATGTGATGTGTCATCTGTTTATGGTGAAAGCAGATCGACTTATCGGTTTTTGAGTGGACTTGGCTTTCACGAAGCTTTTGACCTTTTTCTTCACAACGTTTTTATCGGAGTCTATAGACAATGCCTGTGGTCTTGTGTCTTGATCAAGCGGGCCCTGAATAGGGTCTCGAGTGAGAATTTTAATTCCGAGTAGTAACCAGTTTAAATTGAGTATGTTTTTTATCCGGCCGTGAAAATACTGCCCCCTAGCCCAGACAGGTTAATGACTGATTGATGACTGAAATGTAAGAGACCTTTATATCTTTAACTTGTTATGGATAGGGGGCAGTATTTTCACGGCCGGATAAAAAACGTACCCGATTTAATCTGGTTATTACTCCTGCCCAGAAACTAGAATATGCATATAATTATTAGCTTTGGATAGAAAACACTCCAAAGTTTCTAAAACTGTTTGAATGGTGTCTGTGAGTATAACAGAACTCAAATGGCAGGCCAAAACCTGAGAAGATTCTGTACAGGAAGTACCCTGTCTGACCATTTCTTGGCCTTCTTTGCCATCTCTATCCAAAACTGAGGATCTCTGCTGTAACGTGACATTTTCTAACGCTCCCATAGGCTCTCAGAAGGCGCCAGAACATTGAATGATGACTTTGCAGCCCATGGCTGAAAAACAGTAGCGCATTTGGTAAGTGGTCGATCTGAGAACAATGAGACGGGGCACGAGACGACTCCATGTTTACATTTTCAGTCTTTGAACGAAAACAACAACTCCCGGTCGGAATATTATCGCTATTTTACGAGAAAAATTGCATAAAAATTGATTTTAAACAGCGTTTGACATGCTTCGAAGTACGGTAATGGAATATTTACAATTTTTTTGTCACGATACGCGCCGGGCGCGTCACCCTTCAGATAGTGTCTTGAACGCACAACAAAACGCCGCTATTTGGATATAACTATGGATTATTTGGAACCAAAACAACATTGCGTGATGAAGTAGAAGTCCTGGGAGTGCATTCTGACGAAGAACAGCAAAGGTAATCCAATTTTTCTTATAGTAAATCTGAGTTTGGTGAGTACCAAACTTGGTGGGTGTCAAAATAGCTAGCCATGATGGCCGGGCTATCTACTCAGAATATTGCAAAATGTGCTTTCACCGAAAAGCTATTTTAAAATCAGACACCGCGATTGCATAAAGGAGTTCTGTATCTATAATTCTTAAAATAATTGTTATGTTTTTTGTGAACGTTTATCGTGAGTAATTTAGTAAATTCACCGGCAGTGTTCGGTGGGAATGCTAGTGACATGCTAGTCACATGCTAATGTAAAATGCTGGTTTTTGATATAAATATGAACTTGATTGAACAAAACATGCATGTATTGTATAACATAATGTCCTAGGGTTGTCATCTGATGAAGATCATCAAAGGTTAGTGCTGCATTTAGCTGTGGTTTTGTTTTTTGTGACATTATATGCTAGCTTGAAAAATGGGTGTCTGATTATTTCTGGCTGGGTACTCTGCTGACATAATCTAATGTTTTGCTTTCGTTGTAAAGCCTTTTTGAAATCGGACAGTGTGGTTAGATTAAAAATGTTATTACCTTTGCTGTTCTTCGTCAGAATGCACTCCCAGGACTTCTACTTCAATAACAAATGTTGGTTTGGTCCCAAATAATCCATAGTTATATCCAAATAGCGGCGTTTTGTTCGTGCGTTCAAGACACTATCCGAAAGGGTAAACAAGGGTGACGAGCATGGCGCATTTCGTGACAAAAAAATTCTAAATATTCCATTACCGTACTTCGAAGCATGTCAACCGCTGTTTAAAATCAATTTTTATGCCATTTTTCTCGTACAAAAGCGATAATATTCCGACCGGGAAAGCGTGTATACGTACAAAGAGAGAGAAAATAAAAACATCTCGTGCACGAGGCTGAGTCTCAGAGTACTCTGACCGGCCACTATCCAAACGCGATAATGTGTTTCAGCCTGGGGCTGCCTCGATATCATTCAGCTTTTTCCCGGGCTCTGAGAGCCTATGGGAGCCGTAGGAAGTGTCACGTTACAGCAAAGATCCTCAGTCTTCAATAAACAGAGACAAGAAGAACAAGATCTTGTCAGAGAGGGCACTTCCTGTAAGGAATCTTCTCAGGTTTTTGCCTGCCATTTGAGTTCTGTTATACTCACAGACACCATTCAAACAGTTTTAGAAACTTTAGGGTGTTTTCTATCCAAAGCCAATAATTATATGCATATTCTAGTTACTGGGCAGGAGTAGTAACCAGATTAAATCGGGTATGTTTTTTATCCGGCCGTGTCAATACTGCCCCCTAGCCCTAACAGGTTAACATTATGTCTGTGAGTATAACAGAACTGATATGACAGGCGAAACCCCGAGGACAAACCATCCCCCCAAAAATTCAGCCTACCATTATTTTCAATAGCTAGCACCAGGGAAACTGGGTGGATTATTGACTGAAGCGCGCCAGCTAAACTGAGTTTTTATGGATATAAAGAAGGACATTATCGAACAAAAGGACCATTTGTGATGTAATTGGGACCTTTTGGAGCGCCAACAGAAGAAGATCATCAAAGGTAAGGCATTTTTTATATCGCTATTTATGACTTTCGTGTCACACCTGCCTGGTTGAAATCTGTTTTCCATTTGTTTGTATGCGGGGCGCTGTCCTCAGATAATCGCATGGTGTGCTTTCGCCGTAAAGCCTTTTTGAAATCTGACACAGCGGCTGGATTAACAAGAAGTTAAGCTTTATTTTGATGTATTACACTTGTGATTTTATGAAAGTTAAGTTAAATATTTATAATACTGTAGTTTCAATTTTGCGCTCTGCAGTTTCACCGGATGTTGGCCAGGTGGGACGCTACCATCCCACCTGCCCATAAGAAGTTAACCATTTGTAACGTTTTCAGCTGGCACTGCAGGTAACTGGTCTATAGAGTGTTAGCCATATAAATTGCCAACCATTTCAACATGTAGCTACAGCTCCATGCTCTCTGGTCTATAGAGATTTTCTTCTTCTCTGTTGAAAGTTTCAGTGTCTAACCATTTCGTACCTTCCAGCTCACGCTGTCAGTCCCGCTGGTCTCGTAGAGTCTAACCGTTTGTGTCTGGTTCACGTCTGGTTCACACCGTCAACCTGCTTGGTCTAATGTTAATTTCACTAGAAGTGGGTTTTATACACTCTGGGGAAGGGGGCGTTCCATGATGTTTGGCATAATGTCTGTGCTCACGTGGGTGAGCTCACTGACTGGTTAAGACTTCAGATGAAAAACAATGATCTCATTTATAAGGCTAACATCACATTACATCTTCTCACAAATAGTTTCATATTTAATCATATACGTTCCACAACATCTAGATGTGAATCTGATCACTGGGAAATATACACATTCAGAGATACAGTTATGTTGTTCTACTGTCCAAATAAGTAATGCATTCGACATGGATTGTTCTTTAAGTAACCCCGGACCCTTCCAACTCTTCGGATTACAGAAATATTGTTTCATTATTCAAACTTTTGATGTTACCGTACTGCAACGTCTCTCTCTGTGGTAACAAAGGAATTTAACTTCCATTTCTCAAAGAGTGGGAGAGAGTTTTCCTGCAGTTATTTACTACTGTCATAAAACTCTGGTGGAAGAGAGAGAGAGAGGGGCGAGGGGGATCTGACACCTATGATCCTCACCCAAAAGGGCAAGTCATGACAGTAGGAAAGAACTTCTCCACTTCACTGATCTCAACACAAATGACCTACAAGGGTGCATGCTCAGCCCCCTCCTGTACTCCCTGTTCACCCATGACTGCGTGGCCAAGCATGCCTTCAATTCAATCTTAAAATTTGCAGACGACACAAGGCCTGATTACCAACAATGACGAGACAGCCTACAGGGAGGAGGTGAGGTCTCTGGGAGTGTGGTGCTAGGAAAATAACCTCTCACTCAATGTCAAAAAAACAAAAGGAGCTGATTCTGGACTTCAGGAAACAGCAGAGGGAGGACGCCCCTATCCACATCGATGGGACCGCAGTGGAGAAGGTGGAAAGCTTCAAGTTCCTCAGCGTACACATCACTGACAACTGAAATAGTCCACCCACACAGAAAGTGTTTTGAAGAAGGCGCAACAGCACCTCGTCAACCTCAGGAGGCTGGCGCCTAAAACACTCACTAACTTTTACAGATGCACAATTGAAAGCATCCTGTTGGGCTGTATCACCGCCTGGTACGGCAACTGTACTGCCCACAACCGCAGGGCTCTTCAGATGGTGGTGCAGTCTGCCCCTTGCATCACCGGAGGTTAACTACCTGTCCTCCAGGACACCTACACTACCCAATGTCACAGGAAGGCCAAAATGGGACAACAACCACCCGAGACACTGCCTTTTCACCTCGCTATCATCCAGAAGGCGAGGTCAGTACAGGTACATCAATGCTGGGACAGAAAGACTGAAAAACAGTTTGTTACGGGAATTTTCGAATCACAATGCTAATAATTACCAATCAGTAAGCCTAGACTAATCCCCAAGGTTTGTAAGACACTGGGTTAATACTATTTAGGCAAGGACTCAGCTTTCTGCAAAAGGTCTGTACAGTTTATTCAGAGAACGTTCTGAGGTCAAAAATTAAGACAGACTTTTGTAATACAAACACTTTCTTATCTTTAGACCACTCCCTTTTCCAACAACCAGTACTTTTACACTCACCACAAAGAACAATAAAAACTTGCCACATTCTTCAAGGCTTTCACCTCCCCTCCCCCTTTATGACCCTCTTGGTTAGAAACCTATACAATGTTTTTATTTTACCTAAACCACAACTTCACTCAGTTTACATCCCTACTAAGGAATATAACCTCAAAGTTTTACAATCCTAACCGATCTCCCCATATGCTAATTTTATCATCCCATTATTCCTAAACCTATCTCCCTATTCTATAATAACAGAGTGGAACAGTTAAGTCATTATTCTAACACATACAAATGATCCTAACACAGTTTCCATCTCAAGGACATCAGACTGTTAAATAGCCATCACTAACACCTTAGAGACTGCTGCCCTATACACACAGACTTGAAATCACTGGCCACTTAAATAATGGAACACTAGTCACTTGTTCACATATTTTGCATTACACATCTGATATGTATATAGTGTTTTCTATTCCGCTGTATTTTAGTCCATGCCGCTCCGAAATTGCACATCCTAATATTTATATATTGTTAATTCCATTCGTTTACTTTAGATTTCTGTTTATTGTGTGTATTGTTGTGAAATTGCTAGATATTACTTGTTAGATATTACTGCACTGTCAGAACTAGAAACACAAGTATTTCGCTACACCCGCAATAACATCTGCTAAACATTTGTATGTGACCAATAATATTTGATTTTAGATATTTTATATGCCCTGGGAGTTGTTCCGAATGCTGGCAACAAACTTAGGTCTGCATATTAAGCCCATAGATATGCATTGAACTTGTTTGGTGAGAGTAAACCCTCTCGCTTTGTCTCTTCCTCTCTGCCTTAGTCCTGCTTGCAACCACTGTCTGTCAAGATACACTATATGTGGACAATTGCTCATCGACACCTGCTCGTCAACATCTCATTCCAAAATCGTGGGCATTAATAAGGATTTGGCACACCTTTTGCTGCTATAACAGCCCCCACTCTTCTGGGAAGGCTTTCCACTAGATGTTGGAACATTGCTGCGGGGACTTGTTTCCATTCAGCCACAAGAGCATTAGTGAGGTTGGCACTGATGTTATGCGATTACGCCTGGCTCACAGTCTGCGATCCAATTCATCCCAAAGGTGTTTGATGGGGTTGAAGTTAGGGCTCTGTGCAGGCCAGTCAACTTCTTCCACACAGATCTCGACAAACCATTTCTGGATGGACCTCGCTTAGTGCATAGGGGGCATTGTCATGCTGAAACAGGAAAAGGCATTCCTCAAACTTTTGCCACAAAGTTGGAAGCTCAGAATCGCCTAGAATGTAATTGTGTGATGTAGCGTTAAGATTTTTCTTCACTGGAACTAAGGGGCCTAGCCCGAACCATTAAAAACAGCCCCAGACCATTATTCCTCCTCCACCACACTTTACAGTTGACACTATGCATTGGGCAGGTAACATTCTCCTGGCATCCGCCGAACCCAGATTCAGAGTCCAATGGCGATGAGAATTACACCACACCAGCCAGCGCTTGGAATTGCGCATGGTGATCCTAAACTTTTGTGCAGCTGTGGAAACTCGTTTCATGAAGCTCCTGACAAACTGTTATTGTGCGAACTTTGTTTCCAGAGGCAGTTTAGAACTCGGTAGTGAGTGTTGTAACCGAGGACAGGCAATTTTTACGCACTATGCGCTTCAGCACTCGGCTGTCCTGTTCTGTGAGCTTGTGTGGACAACCGCTTAGTGGCTGAGCTGTTGTTGCTCCTAGACGTTTCCACTTCACAATAACAGCACTTACAGTTGACTGGGGCAGCTCTAGCAGGGCAGACATTTGATAAACTGACTTGTTGGAAAAGTGACATCCTATGACGGTGCCACCATGAAAGTCACTGAGCTCTTCAGTAAGGCCATTCTACTGCCAATGTTTGTCTATGAAGATTGCATGGCTGTGTGCTCGATTTTATACACCTGTCAGCAACGGGTGTGGCTGAAAAGCCGAATCCACTAATTTGAAGGAGTGTCCACATACTTTTGTATTGCGTATCTCTATGATTGACACGGCTGTTATTTAGCCAAAATAAAGATCAGGAAAGTGAGAATTTAAACATTGAACAACATAATTAAGTAATTCAATCGATCAACAAGATTCAGATTCATACAATCAACGTTGAAAATTGTACAGATAACTATAGATGATATTTCTGTCATTTAAAATACTACTTTATTAATTTGGTATGTAGATGCAAATGTCTAAAATGAATCTGTTATAGAAGGTTAATCAAAATCATCACTACTCTGCATGGTTCTACCTTTGTTGCAACATTTTCACTATGTTTTGGTAGTGACACAGTCAGTTGCGATTTTAGCATGTAAATCTTGGTGGGGCCCCAAATAGTTTTTTGATGCATGCCAGTAAAGCCACTAAACTATACATTAATTGCACTATAATGGTGACAAAAGGTGCCCACAAAGTGTTAGGGCCTACATAAAGCTGTGCCAACAGCGGAGCCCAAACAGCAGTCCCAGCACCTTTCCACTGCTACACCTGGTTATCAGCGGAGCCTTGTCTGGCAGTGAAACAGTTCATTCAGCCTCATTTACTGCATTTTTAAAAAACATAGCAAATATGTCTGACTTGCTTAAACAAATGTGGTTTCTACAGACAATTGAGATGTACAAACTATGGCATAAGTGGATGACGCGCAGATAAGAGGCAATCCGTAATTTCGATTAAGACATTAATGAGCGAGCTAGGACGGACATAGTCAATATAACTATTTGTTCAGCACTGAAATGTACAGCGATAGAATTCAGAACATGGAACGTTCTTACAGTATTCTCCCTGTACACCAAGTCAGAACTGTAGCATAAGTAAAGGGGCATAGAGGCAGACAATGAAAGCTCTTACAATATTCAATGATTACATTTCTTTAAAACAGACTATAGGCTACATGTGCACCATCAACTCACAACAGTTGTTCGAAATTAAGAGCGGAAAAGGGACCAAATGATTATTAGGGTGAGGCACATGGGCTACTAACAGCTTACTACACAACATACACTTAGTATTACTTTCGTAGCTACAGTATACATATCTCCCTGGCATATTTTTTTATTTTATTTATTTCACCTTTATTTAACCAGGTAGGCAAGTTGAGAACAAGTTCTCATTTACAATTGCGACCTGGCCAAGATAAAGCAAAGCAGTTCGACAACATACAAAAACACAGAGTTACACATGGAGTAAAACAACATACAATCAATGATGCAGTAGAAGAAAAAAAAAAAAAAAAAAGACTATATACAATGTGAGCAAATGATGTGAGATAAGGGAGGTAAAGGCAAAAAAAATGCCATGGTGGCAAAGTAAATAAAGTATAGCAAGAAAAACACTGGAATGGTAGATTTGTAGTTTGAAGAAAGTTCAAAGATAAAATATAAATAATATGGTGCAAAGGAGAAAAATAAATAAAATAAATAAATACAGTAGGGGAAGAGGTAGTAGTTTGGGCTAAATTATAGATGGGCTATGTACAGGTGCAGTGATCTGTGAGCTGCTCTGACAGCTGGTGCTTAAAGCTAGTGAGGGAGATAAGTGTTTCCAGTTTCAGAGATTTTTGTAGTTCGTTCCAGTCATTGGCAGCAGAGAACTGGAAGGAGAGACGACCAAAGGAGGAGTTGGCTTTAGGGGTGACCAGAGAGATATACCTGCTGGAGCGCGTGCTACAGGTGGGTGCTGCTATGGTGACCAGTGAGCGGAGATAAGGGGGGACTTTACCTAGCAGGGTCTTGTAGATGACCTGGAGCCAATGTGTTTGGCGACGATTATGAAGCGAAGGCCAGCCAACGAGAGCGTACAGGTCGCAGTGGTGGGTAGTATATGGGGCTTTGGTGACAAAACGGATGGCACTGTGATAGACTGCATCCAGCTTGTTGAGTAGGGTATTGGAAGCTATTTTGTAAATGACATCGCCGAAGTCGAGGATTGGTAGGATGGTCAGTTTTACGAGGGTATGTTTGGCAGCATGAGTGAAGGATGCTTTGTTGCGAAATAGGAAGCCAATTCGAGATTTCACTTTCGATTGGAGATGATTGATGTGAGTCTGGAAGGAGATTTTACAGTCTAACCAGACACCTAGGTATTTGTAGTTGTCCACAAATTCTAAGTTAGAACCGTCCAGAGAAGTGATGCTGGACAGGTGGGCAGGTGCAGGCAGCGATCGGTTGAAGAGCATGCATTTAGTTTTACTTGTGTTTAGGAGCAGTTGGAGACCACGGAAGGAGAGTTGAATGGCATTGAAGCTCGTCTGGAGGGTTGTTAACACAGTGTCCAAAGAAGGGCCAGAAGTGTACAGAATGGTGTCGTCTGCGTAGAGGTGGATCAGAGATTCACCAGCAGCAAGAGCGACATCATTTATGTATACAGAGAAAAGAGTTGGCCCAAGAATTGAACCCTGTGGTACCCCCATAGAGACTGCCAGAGGTCCAGACAGTAGGCCCTCCGATTTGACACACTGAACTCTGTCAGAGAAGTAGTTGGTGAACCAGGCGACGCAATCGTTTGAGAAACCAAGGCTACTGAGTCTGCCGATGAGGATGTGGTGATTAACAGGGTCAAAAGCTTTGGCCAGGTCAATGAATACGGCAGCACAGTATTGTTTCTTATCGATGGCGGTTACGATGTCGTTTAGGACCTTGAGCGTGGCTGAGGTGCACCCATGACCAGCTCTGAAACCAGATTGCATAGCGGAGAGGGTGCGGTGGGATTCGAAATGGTCGGTAATATGTTTGTTGACTTGGCTTTCGAAGACCTTAGAAAGGCAGGGTAGGATGGATATAGGTCTGTAGCAATTAGGGTCAAGAGTGTCACCTCCTTTGAAGAGGGGGATGACAGCAGCTGCTTTCCAATCTATGGGAATCTCAGACGACACGAAAGAGAGGTTGAACAGGCTAGTAATAGGGGTTGCAATAATTTCGGCAGATAATTTTAGAAAGAAAGGGTCCAGATTGTCAAGCCCAGCTGATTTGTAGGGGTCCAGATTTTGCAGCTCTTTCAGAACATCAGCTGAATGGATTTGGGAGAAGGAGTAATGGGGGAGGCTTGGGCGAGTAGCTGTGGGGGGTGCAGTGCTGTTGAATGCAGTAGGGGTAGTTAGGTGGAAAGCATGGCCAGCCGTAGAAAAATGCTTATTGAAATTCTCAATTATAGTGGGCTTATCGGTGGTGACAGAGTTTCCTATCCTCAGTGCAGTGGGCAGTTGGGAGGAGGTGTTCTTATTCTCCATGGACTTTACAATGTCCCAGAACATTTTAGAGTTGGAGTTGCACGAAGCGAATTTCTGTTTGAAAAAGCTAGCCTTGGCGTTTCTAACTGCCTGTGTGTATTGGTTTCTAACTTCCCTAAAAAGTTGCATATCGCGGGGGCAGTTCGATGCTAATGCAGAACGCCACAGGATATTTTTGTGTTGGTTAAGGGCAGTCAGGTCTGGGGAGAACCAAGGGCTATATCTGTTCCTGGTTCTAAATTTCTTGAAAGGGGCATGCTTATTTAAGATGGAGAGGAAGGCATTTTAAAAAAATAACCAGGCATCCTCTACTGACGGGATGAGGTCAATATCCTTCCAGGATACCAGGGCCAGGTCGATTAGAAAGGCTTGCTCGTTGAAATGTTTCAGGGAGCGTTTGACAGTGATGAGTGGAGGTCGTTTGACCGCTGACCCATTACGGGTGCAGGCAATGAGGCAGTGATCGCTGAGATCTTGGTTGAAAACAGCAGAGGTGTATTTAGAGGGCACGTTGGTTAGGATGATATCTATGAGGGTGCCAGTGTTTGCGGCTTTGGGGTTGTACCTGGTGGGTTCATTAATAATTTGTGTGAGATTGAGGGCATCAAGCTTGGATTGTAGGATGGCTGGGGTGTTAAGCATGTCCCAGTTTAGGTCACCTAGTAGCACGAGCTCTGAAGATAGATGGGGGGCAATCAGTTCACATATGGTGTCCAGAGCACAACTAGGGGCCGAGGGGGGTCTATAGCAGGCGGCAACGGTGAGAGACTTGTTTTTGGAGAGGTGGATTTTTAAAAGTAGAAGTTCAAATTGTTTGGGTACAGACCTGGAGAGCAGGACAGAACTCTGCAGGCTATCTCTACAGTAGATTGCAACACCGCCCCCTTTGGTCGTTCTGTCTTGTCTGAAAACGTTGTAGTTAGGGATGAAGATTTCAGAGTTTTTGGTGGACTTCCTAAGCCAAGATTCAGACACAGCTAGGACATCCGGGTTGGCGGAGTGTGCTAAAGCAGTGAATAAAACAAACTTAGGGAGGAGGCTTCTAATGTTAACATGCATGAAACCAAGGTTATTACGGTTACAGAAGTCATCAAAAGAGAGTGCCTGGGGAGTAGGAGTGGAGCCAGGCACTGCAGGGCCTGGATTCACCTCTACATCCCCAGAGGAGCAGAGAAGAATAAGTATGAGGGTACGGCTAAAAGCTATAAGAATTGGTCGTCTGTGACGTCCAGAATAGAGAGAAAAAGGAGCAGGTTTCTGGGGGCGATAAAATAGCTTCAAGGTATAATGTACAGACAAAGGTATGGTGGGATGTGAGTACAGAGGAGGTAAACCTAGGCATTTAGTGATTGTGAGAGAGATATTGTCTCTAGAAACATCATTGCAACCAGAAGATGTCATAGCATGTGTGGGTGGAGGAACTGAGAGGTTGGATAAGGTATAATGAGCAGGGCTAGAGGCTCCACAGTGAAATAAGCCAATAAACACTAACCAGAACAGCAATGGAGAAGGCATATTGACATTAAGGAGAGGCATGCTTAGCCGAGTGATCAAAGGGTCCAGTGAGATTCAGACAGCTAGCCAGGCCATAGGTAGCAAGCTGGTGGAAGATGGGAGGGAGGTCTGTTTTTAGCCAGCTCGTGCGTTTCCGTCTGTGGGTTAGTGGGGTTCCGTGTGGAAGGGGGGACCTGTCCAAGTTGGCAAAATAGTTAGTTATAGTGGCCCAAGAAAAGTGTCCGATAGGCCTATTCAGATCGCAGCCGAAAAGACAGCTAACGATTAGCGGGCCGCAGATGGGCGATCAGGTTACGTCGCGACGGAGGGGCCAGTTGGATAACTCCCTCGGGCAGATAATGTCGGTGGTCCAGTTGTGAAGACCCGATGGTGCTCCGGATCGGCAGTAAAACGGGTCAGGATAGGTGAGTTGTAGCCCAGGAGACACTTCAGCTGGCTAGCTCAGGAATAGCCCAGGAGTGGCTGACGGAACTCTTCAGCTGGCTAGCTGGCTAGCTCCGTAATAATGTGTGTTAATTCCGTGACCGACGTTGCCAATAGTCACTCAGGTAGCAGCTAGTTAGCTGCAAGATCCAGGTGTAAATGTCCAGTGCCTGCGGTAGAAATCGGGGAGAGGAGAGAGAATAGGTCCGGTATGCTCTGGTCTGAGTCGCGCTGTACAAAAACTGGCGATAGCTTTTCGAGCTAATGGATAGCTGAGGACAGCTAACCGTGGCTAGCTGAACTTCAACGTTAGCCATTGAAAATGGCTAACCTCTTGCTAGCTTCTGTTGTGGAATTCAGATGAGGTAAATAATACTTTCTTTTTTTAAATTGGTGAGGCGGGTTGCAGGAGAGTGCTTTGAGGTTGAGTTTTTAGAATTAAAAAAGAATATATATATATAAAAAGATAAGTGAAGAAAAAAAATATGTAAATATATATATACACGGGACACGACAAGAGGAGGGTAGAGGACGTCTGAACTGCTACGCCATCTTGGAAGATTTACATCATTTTGTCATCAAACTTTGTAATCAAAATCTGGCATTCTCTGGATTGATGGTGGTTTCAAGACCACTGCGAACTTGGAAAAAAACAAGACTGAATCATGATGATGTAAGTGATCTTCAGTTCGGAGCTCTAGAAAGAGGCCTGAGTTCCCGACTTGCGATTCCGAGTTAGATGACCGAGTCAGTGTGCAGGGGTACAGGCTAGTTGAGGTAGTTGAGGTAGTATGTACATGTAGGTGGGGGCGAAGTGACTATGCATAGGTAACAAACAAACAGCAAGTAGCAGCAGTACACAAGGGGGGGGGGGGGGGGGGGGGGGGTAGAAACTGGCTTGGGGTAGAAACTGTTGAGGAGCCTTTTGGTCCTAGACTTGGTGCTCCAGTACCACTTGCCGTGCGGTAGCAGAGAAAACAGTTAATAACTTGAGTGACTGGAGTCTCTGACAATTTTATGGGCTTTCCTCTGACACCGCCTATTATATAGGTTCTGGATGGCAGGAAGCTTGGCCCCAGTGATGTACTGGGCCGTTTGCACTACCCTCTGTAGCGCCTTGTGGTCAGATGCCGAGCAGTTTCCATACCAGGCGGTGGTGCAACCTGTCAGCATGCTCTTGATGGTGCAGCTGTAGAACCTTTTGAGGATCTAGGGACACATGCTAAATCCTTTCAGTCTCCTGAGGGGGAAAATGTTTTGTCGTGCCCTCTTCATGACTGCCTTGGTATGTTTGGACAATGATAGTTTGTTGGTGATGTGGACAAAAAGGAACTTGAAATTCTCGACCCGCTCCACTAAAGCCCCGTCGATGTTAATGGGGGCCTTTTTGGACCGCCTTTTCCTGTAATCCACGATCAGCTCCTTTGTCTTGTTCACATTGAGAGAGATGTTGTTGTCCTGGCACCACACTGCCAGTTCTCTGACCTCCTCCCTATAGGCCATCTCATCGTTGTCGGTGATCAGGCCTACCACCGTTGTGTCGTCAGAAAAGTTAATGATGGTGTTGGAGTCGTGTTTGTACACACAGTCGTGGGTGAACAGGGAATACAGGAGGGGACTAAGTACACACCCCTGAGGGGCCCCAGTTTTAAGAATCAGTTCCCTGTTGTCTTGAGCTCACTGATGTCAGATTTCCAAGTTATTAGTATCCACTTGTTCTGAGCGTGGCAGAAGTCATGCTGAATTGACAGCATGGCCAATGTTGATTTAAAAAAATATATATATATATTTTTTGCTAGAATGGTTGGGCTCAGAAAAAGTGGGGATCTGCCCCACCTGCCCTGAATGACGGGTTGCTACTGGATACAGTAAGTGGGTTGGTAAGGCATTCAAGTAAGTATATTGAAATGTGCAATACAAAAAAAAGTATATATACAGTATATCAAACTGACATTATGTTGGAATACATATGTGCTGAAAGTTTGGGGAAAACAGGATAAAAAAAATCTACTTCCAATTTGCACCACTTCTGTAGAATAACATATATATGGTATAGGGTGCCATTTTTGACACAGACTAGAGCACAGACAAGAGGAGTGACTGTGCCTCTGCCTCTGCCTGCTTGCACTCATTTGGAGTATATCATATTTCCCTTGACCTGACATGCAAATAGCCTGTTAATTCTGACTGGACCCAAACCCATCTAAGACACATGTGTATGCAAAGACCTCTCATAATTCTTAAATGTTTTCTGACTACATGTTTGCCGAATTGTTTCTTCTATACGAAAAGTACAAGTAAAAAAAATACATGAGCATTTCAACATATGTTTTTATTGAATATTAAGGATAAAAAATACAAATAAACATTTAATATACACATGTTTAACCCTTAAATATTTGGGTATTTTCGTCCAATCTCTCTATTAACAACCGAGGGAGTTTACAGTAGGTCAAAGAGCTTTATAAAGGCAAAGAGAGCAACAAACTGACCTACGTGACCTCAAAGACGGTCAGCCTACTTTATAATAGAGAATGCAGAGATGTGTACTGAACATGTACCCATTATAAAACAAAATTACTTTATTATTATTATTATTATATTTATATATTTCGGACAAAATAATATTATTAATGTTTACAATATAGTTGTTTATTAGACATTCTAATATATACTGCTCAAAAAAATAAAGGGAACACTTAAACAACACATCCTAGATCTGAATGAAAGAAATAATCTTATTAAATACTTTTTTCTTTACATAGTTGAATGTGCTGACAACAAAATCACACAAAAATAATCAATGGAAATCCAATTTATCAACCCATGGAGGTCTGGATTTGGAGTCACACTCAAAATTAAAGTGGAAAACCACACTACAGGCTGATCCAACTTTGATGTAATGTCCGTAAAACAAGTCAAAATGAGGCTCAGTAGTGTGTGTGGCCTCCACGTGCCTGTATGACCTCCCTACAATGCCTGGGCATGCTCCTGATGAGGTGGCGGATGGTCTCCTGAGGGATCTCCTCCCAGACCTGGACTAAAGCATCCGCCAACTCCTGGACAGTCTGTGGTGCAACGTGACGTTGGTGGATGGAGCGAGACATGATGTCCCAGATGTGCTCAATTGGATTCAGGTCTGGGGAACGGGCGGGCCAGTCCATAGCATCAATGCCTTTCTCTTGCAGGAACTGCTGACACACTCCAGCCACATGAGGTCTAGCATTGTCTTGCATTAGGAGGAACCCAGGGCCAACCGCACCAGCATATGGTCTCACAAGGGGTCTGAGGATCTCATCTCGGTACCTAATGGCAGTCAGGCTACCTCTGGCGAGCACATGGAGGGCTGTGCGGCCCCCCAAAGAAATGCCACCCCACTCCATGACTGACCCACCGCCAAACCGGTCATACTGGAGGATGTTGCAGGCAGCAGAACGTTCTCCACGGCGTCTCCAGACTCTGTCACGTCTGTCACGTGCTCAGTGTGAACCTGCTTTCATCTGTGAAGAGCACAGGGCGCCAGTGGCGAATTTGCCAATCTTGGTGTTCTCTGGCAAATGCCAAACGTCCTGCACGGTGTTGGGCTGTAAGCACAACCCCCACCCGTGGACGTCGGGCCCTCATACCACCCTCATGGAGTCTGTTTCTGACCGTTTGAGCAGACACATGCACATTTGTGGCCTGCTGGAGGTCATTTTGCAGGGCTCTGGCAGTGCTTCTCCTGCTCCTCCTTGCACAAAGGCGGAGGTAGCGGTCCTGCTGCTGGGTTGTTTCCCTCCTACGGCCTCCTCCATGTCTCCTGATGTACTGGCCTGTCTCCTGGTAGCGCCTCCATGCTCTGGACACTACGCTGACAGACACAGCAAACCTTCTGGCCACAGCTCGCATTGATGTGCCATCCTGGATGAGCTGCACTACCTGAGCCACTTGTGTGGGTTGTAGACTCCGTCTCATGCTACCACTAGAGTGAAAGCACCCCCAGCATTCAAAAGTGACCAAAACATCAGCCAGGAAGCATAGGAACTGAGAAGTGGTCTGTGGTCCCCACCTGCCGAACCACTCCTTTATTGGGGGTGTCTTGGTAATTGCCTATAATTTCCACCTGTTGTCTATTCCATTTGCACAACAGCATGTGAAATTTATTGTCAATCAGAGTTGCTTCCTAAGTGGACAGTTTGATTTCACAGAAGTGTGATTGACTTGGAGTTACATTGTGTTGTTTAAGTGTTCCCTTTATTTTTTTGAGCAGTGTATAACACAATATTGAGATACTAAAAAATGAATATGCAACATTTGAACAACTGTGAACCCCCTCGGGTTATGATGTATATGACATGACGATACATGGGCAATATGGATACGTACAGTATATAAAGATTAACAAATAAATATATCGATTGTTTTTTTTTTTTTAAGCTTTTCATGTTTAAAACCTCTAGGGTAGGGGGCAGTATTTTCACGGCCGGCTATTTCCTTGGCCATCTCTCCTGCTATCTCAGCGGAGTCAATCACCACCTTCCGGAGACACCTGAAACCCCACCTCTTTAAGGAATACCTGGGATAGGATTAAGTAATCCTTCTACCCGCCCACCCCCCCAAAAAAGATATAGATGTACTATTGTAAAGTGTGGTACTTTACTATTGTAAAGTACCAATTTGTAAGTCGCTCTGGATAAGAGCGTCTGCTAAATGATGTAAATGTAAATCTAACACAACACTCACTACCTTCAGCTACCTTGTTGGCAAAACCTCCACTCAGCAGTTTATCTTCTGAACAGCATGTACAACTACATGTTGGTTGTTAGCTTTGACACTGTGGTGGATAGGCTAAGTGGCGAGTCCCTGCTTTCTCCAATTGGCTATCGAGCAGATTTGTTTTCAGTAAGTTGGAGGAGGCTGAGCAACTATGTGGATCTTATAGACCACGATGGCTGTTAAATGTAGATCTCAAAATCTATTTTAAACCGATATTATATTTCTCACTGTTTAAATGCTGACCAAACAAGTCTAATCCAAGACATTTACATTTAAGTCATTTAGCAGACGCTCTTATCCAGAGCGACTTACAAATTGGACAAGACAGGAACGGACCCAAAACTATTTCATATAATTGAGGAATCTAAGAAAGAAAATGTACCCATTTGTTTGAATGTAGTTCTAGTATGTAATGGACAAGTTGAATTTTCAGTTATTAAATCGGAAACAGACTGTTTGATAGATCTGCAGATGAACTTGAGGTAGAATTACTTTTTCAGAAATAATACTATCTATTTTTGGTTGTATTGTTGATGACAATAGTATCACTAGAATTATTACTGTAGATTTTCCCTCCATTTCTTATTTTCAATAAAGGCTCAAGCTGAGTAAACACATTTGTCTACCTGGTTATAAAATAAAAAAGGCATAATTTAAATAAATGACAGATTTGATCTGACCTGGTCAAAAATAACTCAGGGCCCTGTCCATCCATAACACTTTCCACAGAGCCCAGCATATTCTCTACAATCATACTGAAGTTTTGTCAAATCCAATTGATCACATTTGCATGTCAGGTGTGGTCCATCAAGTGATGTGATGGGCAGCGTCAGTTTACAGACGGTAGTGAATGAGGTGTGGGTGAGGGTGAATGGCTCTGTGTTGCATGAGTCAACAACGAAATTGTATTGAATCGAATGAATCAGATCCAATGATTTAATGCTCATATGTCAGGGTAAAAAACTTGATAAATAACATCAAACATATTCTAGCATATCAAGAAAATATATAATTATTGGTTAGCATGTAGTGACTTAAACCAACTCTGTGTTTAACAAGTAGGCCTACAGTAGCAACACCAACACATCCTCATCAACCACATTGATAGGTGTGGTTCCTGTCACACTGAGTAGGATATTTGCATGGCATGTGGTCCTTTGGTGTAGGTACAGAGGTTGGCAATGTGATATGCTACACAGGTGTGATGGCAGGTATTTGATGTAGCCTATAGTTGTACCAAGCTCAGTTCTAAGGAGAGACACAAATGCAAAGAGACCGGGAAGAGAAGAGACACCAATTTTACAGAGTTCAGGTTGGACTACACTTTTTAGTCTCTGATATTAGTAGTGTAACTGAGTGAAATGTTTGTATTTAAATTCCTTACAATTCAATTTAGGTAACTTTAATTGGAAAGTGCAGACACTGACTAGTATTCTGGATGATGTTTTTCTGATGTGCCTTTGATGTGAAGAGTTAACATTGTGGTGTTGTTGTCACTCCCTCTCTCTCTCCCCCTCTCTGTGTGATCATTGGAATGTTAAAGACCACAATTCATAACTGAGCTTGCACAAAAATGAACTCTTCCAACCATTCCACTGTCCTCTCTGGCTATCTGGAGTCAGTTGACACTTTAAAAACTGCCTGCTATGCAGTCAACATCATCCTGAGTCTACCCACCAATGGCTACGTCCTGTGGTTGATACTGACCGGAGCCGGAGGGACGATGGCCTCAGAGTTCTTCGCTCTCAACTTGGCTGTATCTGAGATTTTCTACTGCTTGTGTGCTGTCTTTATCTTAGTCTACATACACCTCCCTATTCCTCCTCTCCTAGCTCTAGCAGCATTCTTTAGTGGTTTTGTGTTCAACGGCCGCCCCCTGTTCCAGTGCTGTATATGTTTTGAGCGCTACCTGGCAGTGGTCCACCCTGTGGTCTTCCTGAAGTACAGACCCCTGAGATACAAGGTGGGGTGTTCTGGATTGGTTTGGCTGCTTTTGATTGGGTTCTGTTTTAATTCTCTGCTTGTAAAAGACCAACAAATTGTCATATATGTGTCTTTCTGTGAATTTGTGGTCTTACTTTCATTTATGTTATTCTGCTGCCTCTCAGTTCTCAGGGCTCTGAAACAGCCTGGGCCAGGGGAAGGGGAGAGAGAGAGGGAGGGGACAAATAACATGAAGTTGAGGGCATTTAAGATCATTTTGATTATCTTGGTGGCTATGATGGCAAACTACCTTCCATGGGTAGTGGTTGTACCTTTAATTGGAGTACTAGATTCTGGACAGTATTTTCATGCCAAATATGTGTGTTTCTGCATCAGTGTGGTCAGTGGGTTTGTGCAGCCCCTCCTCTACCTCCACAGGGCTGGGAAACTGCCCTTCATCAAAGGTCTCTGAGGGAGAGTTTATATTCCCAGTTTCATCTAATACAGAGTGCCAATTGTAACCTGTTTACAACTGTTATGTGAAAGCTTGCAAAGAGTTTGGTAGTTGTCGATATTCTGGTATCTTGACCTAAAAGGTTCTCCAGAAATCCTGGTCAGAAGATTCCTGTAATCAGGAGGGAATTAAAAGGAAATCCTGAATTTTGTATCCCTAGGTTTGATTCATTCCCTTTTATCTGGGAAGATTACTTATCAATCTTCTTGCTAGTGCTTCACATTACATCTTTGTGTTTGTATTTAATAGTGAGATGGGACTAGAGGACCCACGTTAATCTTTTGTTAATTGTTTTAATCCTTCATATTCAATAAATGCTTGTGTTGAACTACTCATGTCTTTTACTTTTTGTAGAGAATAATTATAATTTTTTTAAACTATTAGCGCGCTTTGCATGCACATTTGGACTCTTAGATGGGTTTGAGTCCAGTCAGAGTAAACAGGCTGTTTGAATGCCAGGTCAAGGGAAATATTGTTGTGCTCTGGTCTGTGTCCCAAATGGGTTCCTATACCATATAATGGGTTCTGGTCAAAAGATGTGCACTGTATAGGGAATATGGTGCTATTTTGGACGCACTTTGAATAAATCATCAGTGTGACGTAACACACAGGTGGGGTATGGAAGGGTCGGGTAGAGCAGAGATTTGGATCAGTTCCAGCGTCTGTGACAGACACAACCACAACACACCCCAGGGGACAGGGACGCTGCATCAATACAGGTTACCCCAAAAATAATTTACATTACAATTTGAATTTAAACCACAATTGAATAAAAACATCAAATGTAGGAAAATATATTTTTATCTCCCCTTAATCACATCACAAGCAACTTTTACCACTTGAATGTATACAAAAATATAATACTTTTCTGGACACTAGGTTGTCAGACTTAAATTTTGGTTTCATTTTGTTAAGATACTCCAGGACAGGAATTTTTCAGAGCACATTCTGGATGAATACATTTTTCTTCTTTCTATCTGTAAAATGCTAAATAAATCCGTTTTGACACATTTTTCTCAAGAAAGTTTATAGAGAATAAAAAAATGTACAACATATCAATAAATCCCTATGGACAAGTCTCTGGAATAAATTGAAGGATAGCCACACACAATGTGGTTTATGTAGATGCTTCCGAAACTGAGAAAAGTGACTTGGCGTGTGGGAAGAGTTTGTCATTCGGGAAATGGCAGTTAAAAACAAGATTTAATCTAGACTACGACACGCCAAACACATTTTTAGACCCAATCGCCATCTCTTCAAACTAAGTTACTACATACAGTATAGTCCAGTTTGTTACATTCTTTATGAAAAGGGCATTTAAATTACGTGTAATTTGATGTAGTGAGCTTTGGAATTAAGGATGTATGTCCATTTTAAAGTGGTTCATGTTCATGACATTCTTACGACGCTGTTATGATAAACTAATGAAAATATACCTTTTATCAAGATTTTTATATTGTCACGAATCCCACCGAAGGTGGCTCCCTGCCTGCTCGGGCGGTGCTCGGCGGTCGTCGTCACCGGCCTACTAGCCGCCGCTGATCCCTTTTTCCTTTTCGTTTGGTATGTCTTATTTTTTGCACCTGTTCCTCATTTGGGTCTTTTGATTTTGGTTATTTAAGCCTGGTTAGCCCGCCCAGGTTTGTGCGGGATTATTTAGCGTCAGGTTGTGTTTTGTATTTGGATGTGCTGGCGATCTACTACTGTTATATTTTATGCATGCTGTGCACCTGTTCTGGGCACTTTGCATTTTTCCACGCCGGTTGTGTTGGCGTCGATCGTGTTGTGTTTTATTTAATAAACACAAAGTTCCTTACCTCTGCTCTCTGCGCCTGACTCCTACCACCACTCCTAGCAACTACTGACATATATTTGATTTTTATTGAGGCCGATACGTAAAGCTTATTAAAGAGATAAAGAGCAGTGATACTAGCAAGAGCAGTGTTTCTTCTTTATTCTCATGTTACTTTTTGAAAATACTAATATTAACGGACCAAAATACCAACAAATCCCAAAATTCATAGGTAGATGCAAAAATGTCATTTATCCTTAAATCTGAATATTGGAATATTCAGATGTTGACTGCAGTATTTCATTATATACATCTATTTGTCTGTCGTGTCTTTGATAATATAGTTGGAGTAAAGGAGGTGTTTCAAGTTACAACTTGATGATCATCTTCTCTTGATGCATTTGTGTGTTTCTGATCTGATCGGAACACTCTTCTCCCAAAACCAGGATGTGTCCCAAATGGCACCCTATTCACTACAGCAGGTATTCCCAAACTGTCGGGGGTACGCCAAATAAAAAATGTGATTCCCATTTTTAAACAGGCCATTTCAATTTTCCAACAGGGCAATACATTTGGGTGAGTTTTTTTTTTCTCGCCTGATTAGCCTCATTTCACTGCCAAAAATAAAATTAAACCATCTAGTGTTCAGCGAAATAACAACACAATGTCAAATACAGGTAGCCTAGTCAAATAATTAACCTACAATCACATTAATAACTGTTACTCTCTCGCGGGAAATCCACTGCAGCATCCACCGAGAGCCCTCTTGCTGCCAAGAGAGTGCCTGACAGCATGAAAGACGTGTTGGACACTACAGTGAAAATTAATAACTTTGTTAAAGCAAAGCCCCTGAACTCTCATGTATTTTCTGCACTATGCAATGATTTGGGCAGCCACCATGTAACGCTTTTAAAACATACAAAAGTGCGCTGGAAATCAAAGGGCAAAGTATTGACGAGTTGTTTTGAGTAGAGAGATGAGCTTAAAGTTCTCTTTACTGACCATAATTTTCACTTGTCTGACCGCTTGCATGATGACGAGTTTCTCACACGACTGGCCTATCTGGGTGATGTTTTTCTCACCTGAATGATCTGAATCTAGGATTACAGGGACTCTTTACAACTATATTCAATGTGCGGGACAAAATTGAGGCTATGACTGGGAAGTTGGAGCTCGTCTCTGTCTGGGTTAACAAGGACCACACAGGTCTTTCCATCATTGTATGATTTTTTGTGTGCAAATTAACTCAAGCTTACGATTGGATTGGGCTGCGCTCAGAGTATCCTGCCTTGGCAAATCGCTCTGTTATGACACTGATGCCCTTGCAACCACGTACCTATGTGAGAGTGGATTCTCGGCCCTAACTAGCATGAAAACTAAATACAGGCACAGATTGTGTGTGGAAAATGATTTAAGATTGAGACTCTGTAACGACTGTCGTCTAATGGGGACCAAGACGCGGCGTGTGACGTGCTCATATTCACATTTATTTACCTCAAAATCTAACAAAACAACAAAATGACCGTAAACAGTCCTGTCAGGTGCAACATACACAAAACAGGAAACAACCACCCACAAAACACAGGAAAAAACACCCCTACTAAATAGGACCTTCAATTAGAGGCAACGAGAAACAGCTGCCTCCAATTGAAGGTCAACCCAAGAAACTTAAACATAGAAATAGACACACTATAATAAACGTAGAAATATACTACCATAGAACATAAACCAAAAACCCCGAAACACATAAAACAAACACCCCCTGCCACGCCCTAACCAAACTACAATAACAAATAACCCCCTTTACTGGTCAGGACGTGACAGACTCTCTCCAGTACAACCCAACATTGCAGAGTTATGAGCATCCTTTCAAGCATGCCCTTCTCATTAACCTGTGGTGAGTTATTCACAATTTTTGATGAACAAATAAGGTTTTATATGTAAGATGGTTAAATAAAGAGCAAAATTATTGATTATTATAATATTGTTATTTGTGCGCTGGTCTTATAAGAGTTTTTTGTCACTTCCCAAAGGCCGGGTTGTGACACAAACTCACTCATTCTTATGTTTAATAAATGTATCGTATAGTGTGTGTGTGGCAGTGTCACTACTTCCGCCGAAGTTGGTCCCTCTCCTTGTTCGGGGGGTTTTCGGCGGTCGACGACACCGACCTTCTAGCCATCGCTGATCCATTTTTCATTTTCCATTGGTTTTGTCTTGTCTTTCTTCACACCTGGTTCCAATCCCATGAATTACATGTTGTGTATTTAACTCTCTGTTTCCCCTCATGTCCTTGTCGGTGATTGTTTGATTGTATGTTATGTCCAAGTTATGTTCTGGTGTGTGACGGGTTTTGCACCCACTTTTATTATTTTGTATATTTTGGTTTTCGGAGTTTTGTGAGCACTTATTAACCTGTTAGGGCTAGGGGGCAGTATTGACACGGCCGGCTAAAAAACGTACCCGATTTAATCTGGTTACTACTCCTGCCCAGTAACTAGAATATGCATATAATTATTGGTTTTGGATAGAAAACACCCTAAAGTTTCTAAAACTGTTTGAATGGTGTCTGTGAGTATAACAGAACTCAAATGGCAGGCCAAAACCTGAGAAGATTCCATGCAGGAAGTGGCCTGTCTGACAAGTTGTGTTTCATCTTGGCTCTTTTTATTGAAGACTGAGGATCTTTGCTCTAACGTGACACTTCCTACGGCTCCCATAGGCTCTCAGAGCCCGGGAAAAAGCTGAACGATATCGAGGCAGCCTCTGGCTGAAACACATTATCGCTTTTGGCAAGTGGCCGATCAGAGTACTATGGGCTTAGGCGCGTGCCCGAGTCGACCGAATGCTTTATTTTCTTTCGTCTGTTTACCTAAACGCAGATTCCCGGTCGGAATATTATGGCTTTTTTATGAGAAAAATGGCATAAAAATTGATTTTAAACAGCGGTTGACATGCTTCGAAGTACGGTAATGGAATATTTAGAAATCTTTGGTCACGAATTGCGCCATGCTCATCACCCTTATTTACCCTTTCGGATAGTGTCTTGAACGCACGAACAAAACGTCGCTTTTGGATATAACTATGGATTATTTTGAACCAAACCAACATTTGTTATTGAAGTAGAAGTCCTGGGAGTGCATTCTGACGAAGACAGCAAAGGTAATAGCATTTTTGTTATAGTAAATCTGACTTTGTTGAGTGCTAAACTTGCTGGGTGTCTAAATAGCCAGCCCTGTGATGCCGGGCTATCTACTGAGAATATTGCAAAATGTGCTTTCACCGAAAAGCTATTTTAAAATCGGACATATCGAGTGCATAGAGGAGTTCAGTATCTATAATTCTTAAAATAATTGTTATGCTTTTTGTGAACGTTTATCGTGAGTAATTTAGTAAATTCACCCGCAGTGTTCGGTGGGAATGCTAGTCACATGCTAGTCACATGCTAATGTCAAAAGCTGGTTTTTGATATAAATATGAACTTGATTGAACAAAACATGCATGTATTGTATAACATAATGTCCTAGGGTTGTCATCTGATGAAGATCATCAAAGGTTAGTGCTGCATTTAGCTGTGGTTTGGGTTTATGTGACATTATATGCTAGCTTGAAAAATGGGTGTCTGATTATTTCTGGCTGGGTACTCTGCTGACATAATCTAATGTTTTGCTTTCGTTGTAAAGCCTTTTTGAAATCGGACAGTGTGGTTAGATTAACGAGAGTCTGTCTTTAAAATGGTGTAAAATAGTTTTTGCATTTTTGAGGTTTTTGAATAACGCGCCACGGGATTACACTGGCTGTTACGTAGGTGGGACGATTTGGTGCCACCTACCCTAGAGAGGTTAAACGACTCCGTTTATACCAAGTTCGTTCTTCTGCGCATGACTTCCCTGCCACCAGCACGCACCCATTTCAGGCAGGCTTACAATGATGACAAAAAACAACATTTGAGAGTGCTCTGACCCTGGTGCTAGAGGGGGTACGCAGCTGGAGGTTGAATGTTTTAACCTCTATGGGCTAGGCGGGATGAATTCGTCCAACCTACGTAACAGCCAGTTGAAGCCTGTGGCGAGATTTACCTTAAAAATCCTATTACCTTAAAAATCCTATTACTTCAATTTCTCAAACATATGACTATTTTACAGCTATTTAAAGACAAGACTCTCGTTAATCTAACCACACTGTCCGATTTCAAAAAGGCTTTACAACGAAAGCAAAACATTAGATTATGTCAGCAGAGTACCAAGCCAGAAATAATCAGACACCCATTTTTCAAGCTAGCATATAATGTCACAAAAACCCAGAAGACAGCTAAATGCAGCACTAACCTTTGATGATCTTCATCAGATGACACACCTAGGACATTATGTTATACAATACATGCATGTTTTGTTCAATCAAGTTCATATTTATATCAAAAAACAGCTTTTTACATTAGCATGTGACGTTCAGAACTAGCATACCCCCCGCAAACTTCCGGCGAATTTACTAACGATTTACTAAATTACTCACGATAAACGTTCACAAAAAGCATAACAATTATTTTAAGAATTATAGATACATTACTCCTCTATGCACTCGATATGTCCGATTTTAAAATAGCTTTTCGGTGAAAGCACATTTTGCAATATTCTAAGTACATAGCCCGGCATCACAGGGCTAGCTATTTAGACACCCAGCAGGTTTAGCACTCACCAATATCAGATTTACTATAAGAAAAATGATCTTACCTTTCCTGTTCTTCATCAGAATGCACTCCCAGGACTTCTACTTCAATAACAAATGTAGGTTTGGTCCAAAATAATCCATAGTTATGTTCCAACAGCGACGTTTTGTTCGTGCGTCCCAGACACTATCCCAATGGTAAATAACGGTCGTGCGCACGGCGCATTTTGTGACAAAAGATTTCTAAATATTTCATTACCGTACTTCGAAGCATGTCAACCGCTGTTTAAAATCAATTTTTATGCCATTTTTCTCGTAAAAAAGCGATAATATTCCGACCGGGAATCTGCAATTAGATAAACAGCCGAAGGAAAATATATCACTGGGTCGAATCGGGCACGCGCCTAATTCCATTGTCCTCTGATGGGCCACTTGGCAAAGGCGATAATGTGTTTCAGCCTGAGGCTGCCTCGTCATCGTTCAGGTTTTTCCCGGGCTCTGAGAGCCTATTGGAGCCCTAGGAAATGTCACGTTACAGCTAAGATCCTGACTCTTCAATAAACAGAAGCAAGAACAACAACACCTTGTCAGACAGGCCACTTCCTGAATGAAACCTTATCAGTTTTTTGCCTGCCAAATGAGTTCTGTTATACTCACAGACACCATTCAAACAGTTTTAGAAACTTTAGGGTGTTTTCTATCCATATGTAATAAGTATATGCATATTCTCGTTACTGGGTAGGAGTGGAAACCAGATTAAATCGGGTACGTTTTTTATCCGGACGTGAAAATACTGCCCCCTATCCCAAACAGGTTAAGGGGTACGGGACTATAAAAAGTTTGGGAACCACTGCCCTACAGTACATAGTACACAGGACTCTGGTCAAAAGTAGTGGACTATGAAGGGAAAAGGGTGACATTTGAGATGCATTCCAGAACTCAACCGTTCAATCCTCCATCTGTACCCACAGAAGCAGCTTCCAGAAAGGAGATGAACACTTCTGAAAGGGGGATTATTATTTCCCCTCTGTGGTCAACAACACCGGCCTTACCTCTCAACCACAAACCTTATTGTGTCCCATTCAATCAACCTCATTCTGAGTTTCCCCACAAATGCCTGTGTCCTTTGGCTGACAGTGACCGGAACCGGAGGAACGATGGCCTCAGAGTTCTTCACTCTTAACATGACCATGACTGAAAAAATTCTCTGCCTGTTTGACATATTTTCTTTGAGTTATTACCCATGTGCTTATATTTGGTCTGCTGTGCAATTTTTCTCTGGTTTCTTGATTGGTGCTCAGCCCCTGTTCCAGAGCTGTGTCTGTCTGGAGCGCTACCTGGCAGTGGTCCACCCTGTGGTCTACCTAAAGTACAGACTCTTGAGATACAGGGATGCAATGTGACACAAAGATGCAATGTGAAGCACTAGCAAGAAGATTGATAAGTAAACTTCCCAGATAAGAGGGAATGAATCAAACCTTGGGTTACAAAATTATGTATATCTTAGTTATTCCCTCCTGATTACGGGAATCTTCTGACCAGGATATCTGGAGATCAATTTCGGTAAATTTACCTGAATATGGCAACCCTAATCAAAACACATACATATTTTTGCAAGTGCATCTACAACTACCAACCTCTTTACAAGCTATCACAGAACAGTTGTAAACAAACAGGTTGCAATTGGCCCTTTGTATCAGGTGGAACTAGGGGTGTCAACTCTCCGTCGGAGACTGTCACATCTGCTCCTGCAGCGCCCTTTACTGCTCATCCTGTTTCTCCTTGACCTGGCGCCACTCCCCCAGTACTCTCTCCCCCTCCCTCTGTGTGTGTGTGTGTGTGTGTGTGTGTGTGTGTGTGTGTGTGTGTGTGTGTGTGTGTGTGTGTGTGTGTGTGTGTGTGTGTGTGTGTGTGTGTGTGTGTGTGTGTGTGTGTGTGTGTGGATTGTGTGGGCGGAGACAAGTGTGCTGGAGACAGAGCAGATCCCCATCAGCTGCAACCTGTTCCGTAATCAAGACCTCTACAAATACTCAGCCCTGCCACTTCCACGCTGCCAGATTGTAATCTCTGCTCAGTCAGTATACGCTTCTAGCCGTTTGTTACTATTAGATCTTGTTATCCTGTTTTGCCTGTTTTCCTTGCCTGACGCTGTTTTCCTCTCCGCTACAGTTCCACCCGCTCTGACTCTGGTCCCCGTCTCCAGTCCCACGTCTCGTCATCCTGCTACTCTGCCCTGGATTTCCCACTCTACTACTCCCTTGGATTCCCCTCCGGACCTGTTTACCCTGTCCCAACCCATCTCGCTCTAGCCTCAGCCTCCGCACCTGGTTTCCTGCAACCCACCCGAGCTTCCCCTGGCCTGCACTCCATCTTCCCCCTGTGTTTCAATAAATACCTTGGTTACTTCATCCCGATATCCTCGTCTGAGTCTGCTCTTGGGTTCTTCTGTTCCACTCCGCATAACAGAGACCTCTGATACAGGGAAGTTTCCCAGCACTGTGGAGGTAGAGGAGGGGCTCCACAAACCCACTGACTACGCTGATGAATACACAAACATATGTGCCAGAAACAAACTGCCCCGAATCCAAGCTTCCAATAAAAGGTGGAACCACTACCCATGAGAGGTAGTTTGCCATCATAATCACCAGGATAATCAATATGATTTTAAACGACCTCATCTTCATGTTATTTGTCAACTCCCTCTCTCTCTCCTTCCACTGGCCCAGCAGATTTCAGAGCCCTGAGAACTGAGAGGCAACAGAATAACATGAATGAAATTAAAACCAGAATTTCACCCAAAGACACATCATTTATGACATGTGGCTGCTTAACAAGCGCAGAGCTAAACCAATCCAGACTTCAGGAAGACCACAGGGTGGACCACTGCGAGATAGTGCTCCAAACATAAACAGCACTGGAATAGGTGGCGGGCAGGGAATATAAAACCAACAAAGAATGTAATTAGATCTTGGAGAGGGGGAATAGGGAGGTGTATGTAGACAAAGACAGCACACAGGCAGTAGAGGATCTCAGATACAGCCAAGTTGAGAGCGAAGAACTCTGTGGCCATCGTCCCTCCGGCTCCGGTCAGTATCAGCCACAGGACATAGCCATTGGTGGATAGACTCAGGATGAGGTTGACTGCATAGCAGGCTGTGGTGACAGCGAAATCAAGTTCCAGATGGACAGAGATGAAAGAGGAATGGTTGTAGTTCTTTTTTTTTAAAATTCAAACCTCAATATGAAGTTCCAATGATTGCAGCAGAGAGAGAGAGAGAGAGAGAGAGAGAGAGAGAGAGAGAGGGAGACATACGATACAAGAACATCACTATGTTAACTCTTCATGTCAAAGGCCCTTAACTCAGTTACACTGCTAATCTCAGAGATTAAATAGCGTCAACCAACCTGAAGTCCCTGATTGGTGGGTCATCTCTTCAGGTTGTTTTTACGATTGCATCTCTCCTTAGAACAGAGCTAGGTACATCTATAGGCTAAATCAAATACCTGCCAACACACCTGTGTGGCATATCACATTGCCAACCTCTGTAGCTACACCCAAGGACCACATGCCATGCAAATATCCTACTCAGTGTGACAGGAACCACACCTATAAATATGAGGATGTGTTGCTGTTGCTATTGTAGGCCTACTTGTTACTGCATGCTATCCAAAATAATACATTTTCTTGACATGCTAGAAGAAACACACATTTTATCATGTTGTACACAAGGCTTACTGTAGATATCGAATTCTAAAGAGACCAAAATGTGTATGCAAAGGTTAATGAAGTGTCCTCTGACATTTGCTCAGTATTTGTTAGCTGTAGCCTCCTCACATATTATAGTAGTACTAGTGGCACTCTGCCCTATGGGCGGTAAATCATTGGAAGTGATTAATTAGATTCAATATAATTTCATTTTTGAGGAATACAACACACAACCACTCACCCACACACCCCAGTTGCTCCTGTCTGTAAACTGATGCTGCCCATCACCTCACTTGAAGGACCACACCTGTGTCATGACTGGACTGTGAGGGTCAGGTTACCATGGATTACAGTTCTACAGAGATATCTCTCAGTCCCGCAGAGGGGGAGAGGTAGAGAGGGATTGGTGTGGAGGGTTATGACACCTTAAGCCATTGTAAATCTTAAGGCAGCAGATGAATCCTTTGTCCTTTAGTGTTTGGGACTGGAATGTCTGTGTGGGCCTTATGGAGAACCTACCTCACAACTGTAACATGCAGTAAATGGACTTTGGGACATTATATTTCATCAGCCAAAATGGTGGTAACAATGATAGATGGATTATGAAAATGAATGTCGCTTTAGTTATCTTATTAAAAGTTAAATGCCGACATTATAACGAAAACATTGTACCTTGAAGAGTTTTCATAATATGTACATGATGTTTACATACTGTGCATTGTGTGGAAAATATCCAGATCGAAGTGAATGTTTTTGTAATGTTGAACCGTGATTTTAGTTGTCGAACGAGATTCTAGTAAGTTCTAATGCCTTGCCTTATATTGAGCTACACCCCAGGGAACCCAGAGAGCATGTCATAAAGACATTGGTTATGACAACACTTTAGTATGATTGAAGAGAATATGCCGTGCTGTGTGGAAAGTGTTGTGGATGGATAGGGCCCTGAGTTATTCCTGACCAGGTCAGGTCAAATGTGTAACTTATTTAAATGATGCCTGTATTATTAGACACACGTGTGTATTCAGCTTCAGACTTTGTTGTAAATAAGATAATGGAGGGAAAATCTAAAGAGTAATAATTCTACTAATACCATTGTCATAAACAATCCAACCCCCCAAAAATATGGAATGGTAGTATTAATTATGAAATAGTAATTATACCATAAGTTTATCTGCAAATCTATCAAACAGTCTGTTTCTGAAATAAAAATAGAAAATACAATGTGTCCATGATATATTAGAAATACATCCAAACAAATAGGTACTTTTTCTTTCTTAGATGTGTCAATTATATGAAATAGTTTCTGGACCTTTCCTCTTTTGAATAAACCCTTTTTGGTTTGCATGTACAAACAGTGAAAAATAGGTCAGTTTAAAATAGATTTTGAGATCTATATTTAAGTGATCGTGATCTATACTGTAAGATCCACAGTGTTGCTCAGCCTCCTCCTGCTTACAGAAAACAAATCTGATGTCAATTATTATGTCAGTGGACCTTTGCCATTCATAAGAGAAGGGGCAAAAATCTGATATCAACTTTAGAGGGGACAATTACATGAAATTTTCTCAAGAGCAATTCCTGAGGGGGACACCAAAAGTAGTGCTGTAACACACAGCTTACGTTGTAATATGTTAAATGTATATTGAGGAACCATAATTACTGCTACTGGATAATTGATAGGTAGTTAACTGAAGGGTTGTCCCAACTTGTTCAAATGTTTAAATCATTATAATACTACCACTAATAATAGTTATAGCAGCATTCCTTATCAGTCCAGTATGTATGCAGGTTTTTGTATTTACAACCAGCAATACCAAGAAAGGCCAGTAGGTGGAAATGGTACTGTACACTGTATGGGTGCAGTTTTCGTAAATATACTGCTCAAAAAAATAAATGGAACACTTAAACAACACAATGTAACTCCAAGTCAATCACACTTCTGTGAAATCAAACTGTCCACTTAGGAAGCAACACTGATTGACAATAAATGTCACATGCTGTTGTGCAAATGGAATAGACAACAGGTGGAAATTATAGGCAATTAGCAAGACACCCCCAATAAAGGAGTGGTTCTGCAGGTGGTAACCACAGACCACTTCTCAGTTCCTATGCTTCCTAGCTGATGTTTTGGTCACTTTTGAATGCTGGCGGTGCTTTCACTCTAGTGGTAGCATGAGACGAAGTCTACAACCCACACAAGTGGCTCAGGTAGTGCAGCTCATCCAGGATGGCACATCAATGCGAGCTGTGGCAAGTAGGTTTGCTGTGTCTGTCAGCGTAGTGTCCAGAGCATGGAGGCGCTACCAGGAGACAGGCCAGTACATCAGGAGACGTGGAGGAGGCCGTAGGAGGGCAACAACCCAGCAGCAGGACCGCTACCGCCTTTGTGCAAGGAGGAGCACTGCCAGAGCCCTGCAAAATGACCTCCAGCAGGCCACAAATGTGCATGTGTCTGCTCAAACGGTCAGAAACAGACTCCATGAGGGTGGTATGAGGGCCCGTCTTCCACAGGTGGGGGTTGTGCTTACAGCCCAACAGCGTGCAGGACGTTTGGCATTTGCCAGAGAACACCAAGATTGGCAAATTCGCCACTGGCACCCTGTGCTCTTCACAGATGAAAGCAGGTTCACACTGAGCACATGTGACAGACGTGACAGTCTGGAGACGCCGTGGAGAACGTTCTGCTGCCTGCAACATCCTCCAGCATGACCGGTTTGGCGGTGGGTCAGTCATGGTGTGGGGTGGCATTTCTTTGGGGGGCCGCACAGCCCTCCATGTGCTTGCCAGAGGTAGCCTGACTGCCATTAGGTACCGAGATGAGATCCTCAGACCCCTTGTGAGACCATATGCTGGTGCAGTTGGACCTGGGTTCATCCTAATGCAAGACAATGCTAGACCTCATGTGGCTGGAGTGTGTCAGCAGTTCCTGCAAGAGGAAGGCATTGATACTATGGACTGGCCCGCCCGTTCCCCAGACCTGAATCCAATTGAGCACATCTGGGACATCATGTCTCGCTCCATCCACCAACGCCACGTTGCACCACAGACTGTCCAGGAGTTGGCAGATGCTTTAGTCCAGGTCTGGGAGGAGATCCCTCAGTAGACCATCCGCCACCTCATCAGGAGCATGCCCAGGCATTGTAGGGAGGTCATACAGGCACGTGGAGGCCACACACACTACTGAGCCTCATTTTGACTTGTTTTAAGGACATTACATCAAAGTTGGATCAGCCTGTAGTGTGGTTTTCCACTTTAATTTTGAGTGTGACTCATTTACATTTACATTTAAGTCATTTAGCAGACGCTCTTATCCAGAGCGACTTACAAAATGGTGCATTCACCTTATGATATTATGATTTATGACTTATGATACACCTTATGACTCCAAATCCAGACCTCCATGGGTTGATAAATTGGATTTCCATTGATTATTTTTGTGTGATTTTCTTGTCAGCACATTCAACTATGTAAAGAAAAAAGTATTTAATAAGATTATTTCATTCATTCAGATCTAGGATGTGTTATTTTAGTGTTCCCTTTATTTTTTTGAGCAGTGTACAATGAGCATGCTGGGAACTCATCTAAAATAATTTCCATAGAGAACCATCACAAATTTGGTCTCAGTATTTATTTGAACTTTTTTATTTAATTTTTTCTGATACATTTATATAGTCATTAAATATGTGCCACTGGCCTGAGTCTACTACAATAGCTTAACAAGAACAAAAAGCTCAAAATAAGTACAGTTCTAAAAGTGCAATGCCTTGCGTCCTCCTGCTGTTTACCCCACCCGCTGGATAACTGGGCACTGATTGGATTTAGCTGGTGTGCTGTTAAAGTTACAAATTGGCGGTGGGTTTGGCGGTTTTGATGTGCTGTGGCTTTTCTCCATTTCCTGAATCCTGCACTGATGAAGGCAAAAAATGGCTGGATTGAAAACCCTTGGCTACAGTGAAAACACAACACTCCCTTTACTGGTGGATTTTATTGTAGACAGGGGAAATCACGAAACCGTTTCTCTTGAAACATCAACACTGTTGTCAAGAGTTTGCGGTTCTATAAATTGTGGGTGTGACTGATATGGTTTTGTGCTATCAATTAGATGACTGGACAATGCTGTGCCACTGTCCTCTATACTGTTGCTGCTGGCAACAAGGTTGACACCTGGTTCTGCCGTGGCTGTGAAACTGTCATCTGAGAACTCTCTCTGGCTCTTTCCCTTTCGACACCCGCACCGACTCAGTCTGTCTCCTAGAAAATAAATAAGGTGTTTGCCATACTCCTAACTACTGGTACCCAAAACTACACAATTAATCACAACAGCAATACCATTGCCTTAATCAAATCTTGGTTCAGTCACCAGTTTAAGTTGAGAGTGGGGGTATCCATGGCATTGTCCAATTATGTCGCTATTTTACAAGTCTAAAAAAGAGAGAACCTTTCAGAATGTTGCCAAACAAAGACTCAACAAACTTACCTGAGTCTCCCTGTCTCTGCCAGTCTGTCCCTGCCAATCTGTTCACAGTTCTGCTGTCTGTGTGTCATCTGTTGCCTGCTCTGCCTGATGACATCATTATAAAACATTTCCATTACCATTTCACTTCTTTCTTATGAATATTTTATCAACTAGTCTTTGAGATATTAGGCTAGTAGGGTTCTTACTTTGCGTTTTGGTGTACTGAAAAATGCTCTGATGTCCGTCTTTTACATTTTTTCAAAAAGAAATCTGCAATTTTTCTACCTGGCTGGCTGGACATGCACACACACACACACACACACACACACACACACACACACACACACACACACACACACACACACACACACACACACACACACACACACACACACACACACACACACACACACACACACTCAGCTGGCAAATGTGAAATGGATTGCAGTGACAAGGGTTGACAGCTGTATGAGTTCACCATTTACACAACGTAAGCTGCAATCTTTTGTCATTTTAATATAGTTCATGTTTTTTGTTTTATATTGGCTGGCTTCCAACAATAGCTGAATTCACCAATTCTGTTTCTGTGGTGTTTACTGTAATATTTGCTATAGTCATTTTACTCCAAGATCGGCACACAGGTGCTTCAAAGTCCCCTAGTGACAATTTCATTTTTGCAACGAGACCATTAAAGATATTTAAGACAATGGTATGAGAGAGTGTACTTCTGTTCAGTTTATCTCTAACCTTATCACATGGACCTCGAAGCACTACAGCTGCATGCTGATCTTGGAATAAACTGACGATAACAAAGATTCTTTGACGACACCAGCTAAATGTAATAGGTGCTAGCTAGATTTCTAGCTAATGTTTGGTCCATCGGTTTGCTCGCTAGCTCTGCAAATTCAACTATTGTGTGTGTGATCCCTGCCAACATAAAACAAAATTGCTATGGTGCGATTGACTGGAGTAACCTCACGTTAGCTACGTGCATTGAGTGCCTTCAGACGGTAGACACGAACACTCTGTCACCTTGCCAGCTAAGGAACACTACATTGCATTGCTCTCATTGACTCAAATTCAAACAGCTGCAAACACTGGTTGATGTTACTGTAGCTAGCTAGCAAACGCAAAGGACGGGGGTGTATAATCAGCACAAGTGCTTTCATTGCGTATTATTAATATTATTGAAATTACATAGTTATGTTTACAGTGATATATTGGAGGGGACAAATCATATTTTTCCCAGAATTGGGGGGGGTCCCCCTGGGATTTCCGCCAATACCTAAGAGACTCATATAACATCAAAATCAGTTGGTTAATAATTTTATAATAATTGAATTGACAAGTCAACAGGACCAACTTATTCAATTTTAACTTTCTAAAATGTTATACAATTTCATTTGTATTATTTTATTATATCCACTACTTATCTCCTTTTTTAACATGCTATTCCTAAATAATCTATCACACAAGTATATTTTTTTGTACTTGATATTGAAAATGATGTATGACAGAAATCAGATTAAGTCAAACTAAATATCTTGTTGATGCCATACTTAATAGCAGTGACATATAACAAAACACTCACTACCTTCAGGAAACCTTGTTGCCAAAACCTCAGGGGTTTATCTTCTGAACAGCATGTAAAACTACATGTGGATAGGCTAATTGGCATTCGAGCAGATTTGTTTTCTGTAAGTTGGAGGAGGCTGAGCAACTATGTGGATCTTACAGTATAGACCACGATCACTGTTAAATTTTAAACTGATATTATATGTTAGAATAATTACTGTAGATTTTCCCTCAATTTCGTATTTCCAATAAAGGCTCAAGCTGAGTACACACATTTGTCTACCTGGTAATATAATAAAAAAGGCATAATTTAAATAAGTGACACATTTGACCTGACCTGGTTAAGAATAACTCAGGGCCCTATCCATCCATAACACTTTCCACAGAGCCCAGCATATTCTCTTCAATCATACTGAAGTGTTGTCATATCCAATGGATCACATTTGCATTTCAGATGTTGTCCATCAAGTGATGTGATGGGCAGCGTCAGTTTACAGACGGTAGTGACTGGGGGGTGAGGGTGAGTGGCTCTGTGTTGCATGCCTCAACAATGAAATTGTATTGAATCGATTGAATCAGATCCAATGATTTAATGCTCATATGTCAGGGTGACGCTCGTACTACTGTATGAGGAAGCTACAGCTAACAACGAATGAGCAAATGTCAGGACACTTCATTAACCTTTGCATACATGTTTTGGCCTGTTTAGAACTCTGTATCTACAGTAAACCTTGCAAACCACATGATAAATAATTTCTAGCATATTCTAGCGTATCAAGAAAATATATAATTTTTGGATAGCATGTAGTAGCTTAAACCAACTCTGTGTTTAACAAGTTGGCCTACAGATGCAACAGCAGCACATCCTCATCAATCATATTCATAGGTGTGGTTCCTGTCACACTGTGTAGGATATTTGCATGGCATGTGGCCCTTTGGTGTAGCTTCAGAGGATGGCAATGTGATATGTCACACAGGTTTGATGGTAGGTATTTGATGTAGCCCATATTTGTACCAACCTCAGTTCTAAGGAAAGACACAATCGCAAAGAGACTGGGAAGGGAAGAGAAGAGACACCAATCACAGAGTTCAGGTTGGATTACACTTTTTAGTCTCTGATATTAGCAGTGTAACTGAGTCAAATGTTTCTATTTAAATTCCTTACAATTCAATTTAGGTAATTTTCTTTGGAAAGTGCAGACACTGACTAATATTCTGAATGATGTTTTTCTGATGTGCCTTTGATATGAAGAGTTAATAACATTGGTGTTGTCATCTCTGTCTGTCTGTCTGTCTGTCTGTCTGTCTGTCTGTCTGTCTGTCTGTCTGTCTGTCTGTCTGTCTGTCTGTCTGTCTGTCTGTCTGTCTGTCTGTCTGTCTGTCTGTCTGTCTGTCTGTCTGTCTGTCTGTCTGTCTGTCTGTCTGATCATTGGAATGTTAAAGCCAGCCATTCATAACTGAGATTGCACAGATATGAACTCTTCCAACCATTCCACTGTCCTCTCTGGCTATCTGGAGCCAGGTTACGCTTTAAACACTGCCTGCTATGCAGTCAACCTCATCCTGAGTCTACCCACCAATGGCTACGTAGGGACGGTGGCCTCAGAGTTCTTCACTCAACTTAGCTGTATCTGAGATCCTCTACTGCCTGTGTGCTGTCTTTGTCTTTGTTTCCATAGCTCTAGCAGCATTCTTTAGTGGTTTTATTCTCCCAGGGCGCCCCCTGTTCCAGTGCTGTATATGTTTTGAGCGCTACCTGGCAGTGGTCCACCCTGTGGTCTTCCTGAAGTACAGATCCCTGAGACACAGGGTGTGGTGTTCTGGATTGATTTGGTTTATTGGGATTGGGTTCGCTTTTACTATTATGATTGTACACCACCAAAAGGTCATATATTATGTGTCTTTGGGTGAAGTTCTGGTCTCAGTTCTTAGGACTCTGAAACAGCCTGGGCCAGGGGAATGGGAGAGAGAGAGGGAGGGGACAAATAACATGAAGTGTTATAACATGTTTAAGATCATTTTGATTATTCTGGTGTCTATGATGGCAAATTTCCTCCCATGTGTAGTGGTTTTCCCTTTCATTGGAGTATTAGATTCTGGGCAGTTTGTTTATGCCACATATATTTGTCTCTTCATCAGTGTGGTCAGTGGGTTTGTGCAGCCCCTCCTCTACCTCCACAGGGCTGGGAAACTTCCCTGTATCAGAGGTCTCTGAGGGAGCGTTGATACCCCTAATTTCACCTGATACAGAGGGCCAATTGTAACCTTTTTGTTTACATGTTAGGTGATATCTTGTGAAGAGGTTGGTAATTGTAAATGCGCTGGCAAAAATATGTATGTGTTTTGATTAAGGTTACAATATTCTGGTAAAGTTACCAAAAAGTTACTACTTAAATCCTGGTCAGAAGATTCCCGTAATCAGCAGGGAATACCCAGGAAATCCAGAATTGTGCAACCCTAGGTTTGATTCATTCCCTGGGAAGATTATTTTCAAGGGTTAAAGAAATGTGTATAAAGATTTCTTTTGGGCACGTTTTCTTTTCATTTTTGAATCCTTCGTATTCAATAAATGTTTTTTTGAACTACTCATGTCTGTTACTTTTGATAGAGCAGAAACAATCCATCAATCATGCAGTTTGAAAAAATAAATACTACTTTTAGATGCATACACATTTGGATCTCTTAAATGGGTTTGTGTCCAGTCAGAGTAAACAGACTATTTGCAGGTCAAGGGAAATATTATATACTTCACACTAGTGCAGGCAGGGTGGCAGACACTCTTCTTGTCTGTGCTCTGGTCTGTGTCCGAAATGTAACCCTATACCCTATCCTTTTACAGAAGTGGTGCAAATTTGGTGGGTTGAAAGAATATGCAAATGTACATTCTATTTTTGCCAAACTTTCAGCACACGTCTTCTACCATACTCCTTTGCACCCCAGTATCTCTACTTGCACATCTATCACTCCAGTGTTTAATTGATCAAATGTAATCATTTTGCCACAATGGCCTATTTATTGCCTTACCTCCCTTATCTTACCTCATTTGCACACACTGTATATAAACTTTTTCTATTGTGTTAATGACTGTATGTTTGTTAATTCCACCTGTAACTCTGTGTTGTTGTATGTGTCGAACTGCTTTGCTTTATCTTGGCCAGGTCGCAGTTGGAAATGAGAACTTGTTCTCAACTTGCCTACCAGGTAGGGATAGGGGGCAGTATTTTCATGGCTGGATGAAAAACGTACCCAAATTAAACTGGTTACTACTCTGGCCCAGATACTAGAATATGCATATTATTAGTAGATTTGGATAGAAAACACTCTGCAGTTTCTAAAATGGTTTGAATGGTGTCTGTGAGTATAACAGAACTCATATGGCAGGCAAAAACATGAGAAAAATTCAACCAGGAAGTGGGAGATCTGAGAATTGTAGTTCTTCTTTTGAAAGCCTATCGAAACTACAGTGTCTGTGGGGTCACGTTGCACTTCCTAAGGCTTCCATTGGCTGTCAAAAGCCTTCAGAAAGTTTTTTCATCATTGTCCTGTAACCGGGCAGAGAATAGTAGCTCAGTCAAGGAGTGGACTGTCTATGGACAAAGGGATTGGTAATGTGCGATCCCGTGAGTGCGCCTTTCCTTATTTTTCTTCTGGAATGAATACCCTATTGTCCGGTTGGAATATTATCCCACGTTTACGTAAAAAATACCATAAAGATTTATTTTAAACAACGTTTGACATGCTTCTAAGAACGGTAATGGAACATTTTGACTTTCGTCTCTGGTACTGCGCTCACGCGTTATGCCTTTGGATAGTGCTCTGTACGCACAAACAAAACGGAGGTATTTGGACATAAATACGGATTATTTCGAACAAAACAAACATTTCTTGTGGAAGTAGCAGTCCTGGGAGTGCATTCTGACGAAGATCAGCAAAGGTAAGAGAATATTTATAATACTAATTCTGAGTTTAGGTGATCTTGGCGGGTGTCTGTATAGCTTGCTTTGATGGCGAGCTATGTACTCAGAATATTGAAAAATGTGCTTTTGCCGAAAAGCTATTTTAAAATCTGACACAGCGGTTGCATAAAGGAGTACTGTATCTATAATTCTTAAAATAATTATGTATTTTGTCAACGTTTATGATGAGTATTTTTGTAATGTGTGTGCTCATTGTGCTCATTCACCGGAAGTTTTGGAGGCTAAACATTTTCTGAACATCACGCGGCAATGTAAAATGCTGTTTTTGGATATAAATATGAACTTTATCGAACAAAACATACATGTATTGTGTAACATGATGTCACTAGGAGTGTCATCTGATGAAGATCGTCAAAGGTTAGTGCTTCATATAGCTGTGTTTTGGGTTTTTGTGACATATCTCCTTTCTTGGAAAATGGCTGTGTGGTTATTTTTGTCTATGTACTCTCCTAACATAATCTAATGTTTTGCTTTCGCTGTAAAGCCTTTTTGAAATCGGACAATGTGGTTACATTAAGGAGAAGTGTATCTTTAAAATGGTGTAAAATAGTCATATTTTTGAGGAATTGAAATTATGATATTTCTGCTGTTTTGAATTTCGCGCCATGCTATTTTGTCTATTTCGCGCCATGCTATTTTGTCCGTTAACGGGATCCTGTCTCGAAGGGTCACTAAAAGGTTAAATAAAGGTGAAATAAAATAAAAAAATAAAAAAGTGAAATGGACATATACAGTATACTACCTACACACTTTTTTGTATTGTATATTTCAATATCTTAACCTGAATTCCTTCCCTCCCAAATAAATGTATCACTACCAAAACATAGTGAACAAGTTGCAACAAAGTGAGAACCATGCAGAGTAGTGATCATTTTAATTAACCTTCTGTTACAGATTCATTTTATCTGTATACCAAATTAATAAAACAGTAAAAACAGGATTTTCAAAACCTTTAAATGGAAATGAGAGAAATATAGTCTCTAAATGTTTAATATTGATTGCATGAATCTGAAACTTGCTGATTGAATTACTGCATCAAGTTATTATGTTGTTCGATGCTTAAATCATCACTTCACCTATCTTTATAACAAGTGTGAAATTGGTGTTGAATGTCAATCAGAGAGATAAATGGAGGACTCTAGACGGATATAACTCCTTTTAGTATTGACATATGTACCAAACTCACAAAAACGAGACAGTAATAAAGCCTCTCCTGAAACAGCCAAACCTTGACCCAGATTTTTTTTCAACTATTGGCCTATATCGAATTTCCCTTCCTCTCAAAATGTTTTGCGCAGCAACTTACTGTCTTCCTGAAGACAAATAATGCATATGAAACACTCCAGTCTGGTTGTAGACCCCATCAGAGCACAGAGACCGCACTCATGATGGTGGTAAATTACCTTTTAATGGCGTCAGACCAAGGCTCTGCATCTGTCCTCGGGCTCCTAGACCTTAGTGCCGCTTTTGATACCATCGATCACCACATTCTTTTGGAGAGTTTGAAAACCCAAATTGGTCTACATGGACAAGTTCTTGCCTAGTTTAGATCTTATCTGTCTGAAAAATATCACTTCTCTGTGGATGGTTTGTCCTGTGGCAAATCAATTGTAAGTTTCGATGTTCCTCATAGTTCTGTTTTAGGCCCACTATTGCTTTCACAATATATTCTACCACTTGATGAAGTCATTCAGAAACACAATGTCAACTTTCAATGCTATACGGATGACACACAGCTGAACATTTCGAAGAAACACGATTAAGCCCCAAAATTGCCTACCCTGGAAGCCTCTGTTTCAGATGGCGGAAAATGTTGACTTTTAAACTAGAGATGCTAGTTCTAGGTCCCAAGAAACAAAGAGATCTGCTATTTGACCTAAAAAATATATCTTGATGGTTGTACGATCGTCTCAAATAAAACTGTGAAGGACCAAAAAGTATGCACATTCAGCCTCTTGAGAATTGAAGGACATTGCGAAACACAGAGAGACAAAAGATACATTATTATTATTATTATTGTTATGTTTTTGGGGTTGAGAAGCCTGGCTCCCCTTTGCAGCCATGAATACACGCCACTGGAACTGGGCCGAAGAGAATGAGAGGGACTTGATGGAGGTGTTTGGTGACAGAGGTTGGACAGATTGAAGTGGTTGGACCTGAATGCTCTGAGGAACCATGAGACTGAATTAGGTGAGGTGGCAACAAAGTTCAAAGCATGAAACAACGTGGAAACGAATGAAGAGCCACAAGTGAATGGCAAAAAGAGGGGCTGTGTTGTGAATAATACAAGAACATTGCAGTTTCAAATCCAAGCTTTGTGAAAATAGATCTACACCATGGTAACGAACTCTGCTTTATATTTCGAATGGGGAAAAAATGGGATCGGGGTCCCAATCCTCATGTTGGATCATTTGTCTACAGAAACAGATAGAACGCACCAACACAATGCCATCATGCAATATTAGGAAACCGGGTCCAGTTTCAGGATAATTTAACAATGGATGAATGAATAGAGAATAGTCTGTGAACCCACTGAACCCAGTAGATTTGTAAATCATTGTTTTCTTTTGGTAGTAGCCTAAATCAGGGCTTGATCAAGTCTCATGATTTCTACATGGATCTTAATTGAATATGCAGTTTTTCGTATTGTAAATGTATTGTGTAGATTGTTCTATAAAAAATAGATGGGAAGTACCAATGTGTCACAAAGCTCACAAATAGTAGTTTGTTTATGATAAATATTTCAATTTTGAAGCCTTGCAATCCTGCCAGGAGCACCACTAAATGCACTGCATGGCCAAAAGTATGTGGACACGTGCTTGACGAACATCTCATTTCAAAATCATGGGCATTAATATGGAGTTGGTCCCCCTTTGCCGTTATAAAAGCCTCCACTCTTCTGCAAAGGCTTTCCACTAGATGTTGGAACATTGCAGCAGGGATATTCAGCCACAAAAGCATTTAGTGAGGTTGGGCACTTATGTTGGGCAATTAGGCCTGGCTCGCAGTCGGCGTTCCAATTCATCCCAAAGGTGTTCGATGGGGTTGAGGTCAGCGCTCTGTGCAGGCCAGTCAAGTTCTTACACACCAATCTCGACAAACCATTTCTGCATGGACCTCGCTTTGTGCACGGGGGCATTGTCATGCTGAAACAGGAAAGGGCCTTCCCTAAACTGTTGTAAGCACAGAATTGTCTAGAATGCCATTGTATGCTGTAGGATTAAGATTTACTTTCATTGGAACTAAGGGACCAATATTCCTCCTCCACCAAACTTTACAGTTGCCACAATGCATTGGGTCAGGTAGCATTATCCTTGTATCCGCCGAACCCAGATTTGTCCATCGGACTGCCATTCTAGAGAATGTGTTTCCACTGCTTCAGAGTCCAATGGCGGCGAGCTTTACATCTTATGCTCATGTCCAGCTGCTCGGCCATAGAAACCCATTTCATGACGCTTCCGACTAACAGTTATTGTGCTGATGTTGCTTCCAGAGGCAGTTTGGAACTCGGTAGTGTTGCAACCGAGAACAAACTATTTTTACAACCTACGCACTTCAGCAGTCGGTGGTCCAGTCGATTTTGCTCCTAGATGTTTCCACTTCACAATAACAGCACTTATAGTTGACCGGGCAGCTCTAGCAGGGAAGAAATTGAATGAACTGACTTGCTGGAAAGATGGCATCCTATGACGGTGCCACCTTGAACGTCACCGAACTCTTCAGTAAGGCCATTCTACTGCCAATGTTTATCTATTGAGATTGCATGGCTGTGTGCTCTATTTTATACACCAGTCAGCAACGGGTGTGGCTGAAATAGCAGAATTCCCTAATTTGAATGGGTGTCCCAACACTTTTGTATATATAGTGTATCTAGAATATTTCAAGGGCAGCTTTTTTCCATCTCCGTAACATTTCAAAAATCTACATTTTGTCAAAAACCATATTACTCCAGTGCTAGCCTCTCTACATTGGCTTCCTGTTAAGGCTGGGCTGATCTACAAAGCATTACATGGATTTGCTCCTATCTCTCCAATTTGTTCCTGCCTGTACACTACAGTCACAAGACGCAGGCCTCCTTATTGTCCCTAGAATTTGTAAGCAAACAGCTGGAGGCAGGGCTTTCTCCTATAGAGCTCAATTTTTATGGAATGGTCTGCCTATCCATGGGAGAGACGCAGACTCGGTCTTGACCTTTAAGTCTTCACTGAATACTTTTTTTTCAGTAGGTCCTATGATTGAGTGTAGTCTGGCCCAGGGTTGCGAAGGTGAACAGCAATGCATTGGAATTGCGAACCGTCCTTGCAGTCTCTGCCTGGCTGGCTCCCCTCTCTCCACTGGAATTTTCTTCCTCTGACCCTATTACGGGGGCTGATTCACTGTAACTTCGTAACAGGCTTTTTTGTGCTATACTCAACTTGAGTGGGTTGAGTCACTGACGTGGTCTTCCTGTCCGGTTTTGAACCCCCTCAGACTTGTGCGGTGGAGGAGAACTTTGTGGGCTATACTCAGCCTTATCTCAGGGTAGTAAGTTGGTGGTCTGTTGATATCCCTCTAGTGGTGTGGGGGCAGTTCTATGGCAAAGTGGGTGAGGTTATATCCTGCCTTGTTGGCCGGGCCACAATGTCCCCCGACCCCCCATCTCAGCTTCCAGTATCTATGGTGCAATAGTCTATGTACCAGGGGGCTAGGGTCAATCTGTCCTATATGGTGAAATTGTCCTGTCTTATCTGGTGTCCCGTGTGAACAAAAGTATGCTCCCTCTAATTCTCTCTCTCCTTCCCCTCCGAAAGGACCTGAGCCCTAGGACCACGCCTGAGGACTACCTGGCCTGATGACTCTTGTCTGTCCCCAGTCCACCTGGTCGTGCTGCTGCTCCAGTTCGAGTGTTCTGCCTGCGGCTATAGAACCCTGACCTGTTCACTGGACATGCTACCTTATCCCAGACCTGCTGTCTTCGACTCTCTCTCTCTCTCTCTCTCTCTTTCTTTCTCTCTTCCTCTCGCTGTCTCGCTCTACCGCACCTGCAGTCTATCCCTCTGAATGTTCGGCTATGAAAAGCCAACTGGTCATCTATGAACGTTTGAACATCTTGAAGAACAATCTGGCCATAATGGCCATGTATTATAATCTCCAGCCGGCACAGCCAGATAAGGACTGGCCACCCCTCAGAGCCTGGTTCCTCTCTAGGTTTCTTCCTAGGTTCTTGCCTTTCTAGGGAGTTTTTCCTAGTCACCGTGATTCTGCATTGCTTGCTGTTTGGGGTTTTAGGCTGGGTTTCTGTATAAGCACTTTGTGAAATCTACAGATGTAAAAAGGGCTTTATAAAAACATGTGATTGATTGATCGCCATTGAGGGCTTCCAGCATTTAAAGTAGTCAACAGGGTGGCGATTCCTATGGGTTGGGAATGATCAGCCAATGATCAGAAAGCATCGTCTTCTTCAAATTGGGTTGCTTATAGTTTGAAAACCAAAGACTGAGGTAATATCCAGGAGACAAGACCAAGATTTTATACCAGGACATTAATCCCAAGATCTAGACCCAGTGAGTTGAGACCATGGCAAGTTATGATGATCATACACAACTTCTAAAATCTACGTGGACGCACTCACATTTCCTGATTTCCTTGCACCAAATCTTTCATTCTGTCCATCCTCAGGGTGTGGGTTGATGATTCCCTAGTTGATCCTGCCCTGCATTTCTCTGCTGTCGTATGGAAAACATCCTGACACGCAAACAGTGAGCTGCTTTAATAGTGTGCAGATTATTATGTGCAGAAACATCAAAAAAGAGACAGGGGACAGAATATGGATCTGTAAATGGTTGGGTAGACGTGGACAATATTATAGTCTACAGAGGGAATTGGAGGTAATATAACGTGTTTTTTTTAAAGAAGCTAGCTGCGTTCTGTCCACAGCTCCACCAATTTGTCTTCCATCACCTCGATCCACAAGGTGCGTGTGGTTGTTGCAGTCGTTTTTGCCATCATTGATTTGGTCTCACATACTGAGTTCTCATTGGCTATTGGCAGCAATCCTTGCTGAATAGCATTGTAGCACTGCTCATACTACAAGATGCATGACCAAGGGACATCTGACAGGGTCCTGGAGAACGGAACAGCAATCACCACTCAAACTACGAGTCCCGACGTACTAATCCTTTCCCAAGTTCATAATATTTCACCCTGGTCATGAAAATTTGTCTGGGATGGCAAAAAACGTCTGAAATGAATGGTGAAAAATCTTGTGGTGTATGCACGGCATAAAATAACGAATTGATGTGGTCTTGAGTGGTCTCAAGACCACTAGATCAAGAGTCCATGGGCCCTTTCTTCAGCTGTAAGAAACGGCAACAAAGTAAACTAGAGAACAGTACGTACAGTAAGCTACACTACAGAAGGGTACAGTAGAGTAGGGTACAGTGCAGTATAATAGAGCACAGTAGAGTACAGCACAGTAGAGTAGGGTACAGTATATTACAGTTGGGTACAGTACAGTAGAGCACAGTACAGTACATTAGAATACAGTAGAGTGCAGTACAGTAGAGCACATTTCAGTACATTAGAGAACGGTAGGGTAGAGTAAAGCACAGTACTGTTGAGTGGAGTACAGTAGAGTAGAGAACAGTAGAGCACTGTTGTATCGTGAGCCCACGAGTGGACAGAAAATGACATTCCAAGCCAAGATTTACAGATCCTGCAACTGACAGTGCCCCCATTAAACCCATCACAGAACAAACAAACTTCTCTTGCCCACAACCATGACTGTCAGGAGACAGTCAGCAGATCCCTTTTACGACTCACATCTATTAACCTTTTCATGTGTGACTTCCAAATATCTCTAACAGTCGCCCAAACGTTAGTTGTTTTATGCAAGTGATGTCAGAATGCACTCACTGTTCCAAAACGTGATTTTTATGCAATTTATGTTTGAGACCTTACTGAGCCGGACAAATTTCTCTCATCGAGGAGTGCCCAATCACTTCCCCAGTGTTTCCACAGATCAAGTATGCAGACATTTGTGCAGTCTTGCACTAACTTTTTCCCCCATGGCACATTTTCTGGTTGGCACTCACATTGCCTTTATTGTTGTTTTCCTTACAAATAATAACTTGGACATGTGTGCGTTCCTAACAAAGTAAGTGTCTTATTTTTCTGTATATCGTCTGGTCATTTCAACTGTAGCATACAGTATGTGTGTTTGGAGTATAATGTATTTACAGTTTTATTCACATGTTTTCAAGTACTGGTGACAAGTAATGCGTTTTGATCATTGCATAGACTGTAATTGTAAGGGGTGCGTAACCGGTGGCAGGAAAGTCAGACGCAGGAGAGCAGAACTTGGTAATAGCCGGAGAGGTTAATCGCAAAACCAACGGCATAAAAATAACAAGATATGGGTACAAAAACCCGTCGCGCATCAATAAACACGTGCACAAGCACTTACAATAAACAATACCACACAAAGACATAGGGTTAAATACACAACAAGTGATTGAGGGAATTGAAACCAGGTGTGAGGAAAAACAAGGCAAAAAATGAAAAGTGGCTCGATGATGGCGAGAAGACCAGCGACGCCGACCGCTGAGCGCCGCCCGAACAAGGAGAGGACCTGTCGTGACAGTAATGGACACCTATGATGTGTTTATTTTTTGTATTTTATTTCACCTTTATTTAACCAGGTAGGCCAGTTGAGAACATGTTCTCATTTACAACTGCGACCTGGCTAAGATAAAGTAAAGCAGTGCGACAAAAACAACAACACAGAGTTACACATAGGGGTAAACAAAGTCAATAACACAGTAGAAAAATCTATATAGAGTGTGTACAAATGTAGTAAGATTAGGGAGGTAAGGGAATAAAAAGGCCATAGAGGTGAAATAACTACAATTTAGCATTAACACTGGAGTGACAGATGTGCAGAAGATGATGTGCAAGTAAAGATACTGGGGTGCAAAAGACAAAAAATAACTATATGGGGATGAGGTAGTTGGGTGGGCTAATTACAGATGGGCTGTGTACAAGTGCAGTGATCGGTAAGCTGCTCTGACAGCTGATGCTTAAAGTTAGTGAGGGAGATATAAGTCTCCAGCTTCAGTGATTTTTGCAATTCGTTCCAGTCATTGGCAGCAGAGAACTGGAAGGAGAGGCGGCCAAAGGAGGTGTTGGCTTTGGGGATGACCAGTGAAATATACCTGCTGGAGCGCGTGCTACAGGTGGGTGTTACTATGGTGAACAGTGAGCTGAGATAAGGTGGGGCTTTACCTAGCAAGGACTTATAGATGACCTGGAGCCAGTGGGTTTGGTGATGAATATGTAGCGAGGGCCAGCCAATGAGAGCATACAGGTCGCAGTGGTGGGTAGTATATGGGGCTTTGGTGACAAAACGGATGTCACTGTGATAGACTACATCCAATTTTCTGAGTAGAGTGTTGGAAGCTATTTTGTAAATGACGTCGCCAAAGTCAAGGATCGGCAGGATAGTCAGTTTTACGAGGGTATGCTTGGCAGCATGAGTGAAGGAGGCTTTGTTGCAAAATAGGAAGCCAATTCTAAATATCATTTTTGATTGGAGATGCTTAATGTGAGTCTGGAAGGAGAGTTTACAGTCTAATCACACACCTAGGTATTTGTAGTTATCCACATGTTCTAAGTCAGAACTGTCCAGAGTAGTGATGCTTGTCGGGCGGGCGGGTGCAGGCAGCAATCGGTTGACGAGCTTGCATTTAGTTTTGCTAGCATTTAAGAGCAGTTGGAAGCCACGGAAGGAGTGTTGTATGGCATTGAAGCTCGTTGGAGGTTTGATATCAGTGTCCAAAGAAGGGCCAGGTGTATGCAGAATGGTGTTGTCTGCGTAGAGGTGGATCAGAAAATCACCAGCAACAAGAACGACATCATTGATATATACAGACAAAAGAGTTGGCCCGATAATTAAACCCAGTGGCACCCCCATAGAGACTGCCAGAGGTCCGTACAACAGGCCCTCCAATTTGACACACTGAATTATATCTGAGAAGTAGTTGGTGAACCAGGCCAGGCAGTCATTTGAGAAACCAAGGCTATTGAGTCTGCTGATAAGAATGCGGTGATTGACAGAGTCGAAAGTCTTGGCCAGGTTGATGAAGACGGCTGCACAGTACTGTCTTTAATCGATGACGGTTATGATATCATTTAGGACCTTGAGTGCGGCTGAGGTGCACCCATAACCAGCTCGGAAACCAGATTGCATAGCGGAGAAGGTACGGTGGGATTCGAAATGGTCGGTGATCTGTTTGTTGACTTGGCTTTCGAAGACTTTAGAAAGGCAAGGCAAGATGGATATAGATCTGTAACAGCTTGGGTCTAGAGTGTCTCTCCCGTTAAAGAGGGGGATGACCGTGGCAGCTTTCCAATCTTTAGGGATCTCAGACGATACGAAAGAGAGGTTGAACAGGCTAGTAATAGGGGTTGCAAAAATTGCGGCGGATAATTTTAGAAGGAAAGGGTCCAGATTGTCTAGCCCAGTTGATTTGTAGAGGTCCAGATTTGGAAGCTTTTTCAGAACATCAGCTATCTGGATTTGGGTGAAGGAGAAGCGTGGGGGGGGTGGGGGCTTGGGCAAGTTGCTGTGGGGCCGGGGTAGGGGTAGCCAGGTGCAAAGCATGGCCAGCCTTGGACAAATGCTGATTTAAATTCTCGATTATCGTAGATTTATTGGTCGTGACAGTGTTTCCTAGCCTCAGTGCAGTGGGCAGCTGGGAGGAGGTGTTCTTATTCTCCATGGACTTTATAGTGTCCCAAAACTTTTTGGAATTAATGCTACAGGATGCAAATTTCTTTTTGAAAAAGCTAGCCTTTGCTTTGACTGTGTATATTGGTTCCTGACTTCCTGAAAAGTTGCATATCGCGAGGGCTATTTGATGCTGTGTAAAATACTTTTTTGAAGTTTGTACTGATTATGATGAGCTAATGCTAAGCTATTTGCCAGCTATGTGTGGTGCCATGTTTGTTGACATTTTACAATGCATTCTGGGTGTCACGTAAATGTATGAAAATATAATGATAGCGGAATTAGGCACTTACTTTGATAGGAAAGCACACGTCCAAAGTTATTATAAGTAGGGAAGGCAATGTGGTCGCCAGCCAAAAAATGTGCCTCGGAGGAAAAAGTTAATGGGCTCTCATCAAGAGAGAAGTTTGTGAGGCCACACGGGTGGCGCAGTGGTCTAAGGCACTGCATCACAGTGCTAGCTGTGCCACCAGAGATTCTGGATTCGAGTCCAGGCTCTGTTGCAGCCGACCGCGACTGGGAGGCTCATGGGGCGGTGCACAATTGGCCCAGTGTTGTCCGGGTTAGGCAGGGATATCCTTGTCTCATTGCACACTAGTGATTCCTGTGGCGGGCCGGTGTTTCAAGAAGCAGTGTGGCTTGGTTGGGTTGTGTTTCAGAGGAGGCATGGCTCTCGACCTTGGCCTCTCCCGAGTCCGTACGGGAATTGCAGCGATGAGACTAGACTGTAACTACTACCAATTGGATACCATGAAATTTGGGAGAAAAAAGGGGTAAAAAAAGAGAGAAGTTTGTCCTGCTCAGCAATGCCTCAAACGTAAATTGTCCGCAGCAGTGAAATGGGCTACTTCAATGTGAATTAACGGGGAGCCGGAACACACCTAGTCAAACCGTTGTTAGAAAATAAAACTTGTTAATTTAATAATTTTAAATTGACAAGTTGAAACATAGCTTATAGATAATTAACAGGCAGTGTGACTTGGTTTGAGGGTCGACTGTCCTGGTTGACTGTCCTTGGTTTGAGTAGGTTGACTGTCCTGTTGTGTAACAATCAAAATTTGGAACCATGAGTGCATTTACATCACGAGCATTAAAAAAACTCATGCTGGGGCGACCGTTAGAGATGTTTGGAACTCACACGTGAAAAGGTTAAAACTGTTGGACTCATGACATGTTGATATAACCTGAAATATATATTGTGATACTTTTCCTTTCTTTTCCCCATGTTATTAAAAGGTATAATGTAGATTTTGCTGTAACATAAAATGTCTGGATTTTATCACGTCATATTTGTACTCCATAGACTATGTATTTCATCATAGAGGTTGTTTTTCTGATTTTAAACTCCTTTTTATATTCTGTGAACACAAATCTCATGTTTATCTCAAATGAGCATTAAATGTGTTTTTTTCCCCCCCGGGTCAACAGGGCGGTCCCAATGACAGTGTCCGGCCGTTAGAGCCAGCCTTCTCTGAGTCTCCCTATAAATTAGAGGACTTATTAAACAGAAATCATAGCAGGTACCACAGGGCGAGGCCACGCCAGTGAAGAAAATGATCCCATCTCCTTGGAAACCAAAACATCACTGCGAGAAACCTAAGCAACTTTGACTTCCACCATCCTACTCAAACAGAAGAGTCACCTGAGAGGAACCCACATCTCTGCTCTTTAACAACAAACCACTGAGTCTTTAACTGTCCCAAGAGGGGACTCGAATGCCTTAACAAACTTCGCCTCGTTAGACTAACAAACTGCGAACTGAATGGGTAGAGCGGGAGAGTCTATACTTGAAATTCCTGTGCTGTCACAGACTCCATAATGGCACCGATACAAAGATGAGACCTGTATATATCTCTATGGTGTCAATTGTTTCGGTTGTGACCGTTTTGGTATGGACAGTTTTGACTTATTTTGGACTCTCCATAGCTAACATACGGCTGGCTAACTTTAATTTGGACATATGTACATCCCAGCAAACATACATTTTAGGCACAAAACCATAGTTGACATATTTCTTGATATATTCGATGTTTGGTAGTGATGATTCTTAAAAATACATAAAGATTTTCAAACTTGCTCATTAGTTTTCTCCAAAATATTTGCAGACAGACTACTTAGCTGGAGAGGGGTGCAATCGCATAATCTGGTGATATCGTTAGGCACATTCATTCTACAACAGGGGTGTCAAACTCATTCCATGGAAGGCCTAGTGTCTGCGCGTTTTTGGTTTTTCTTTCTAATTAAGACATAGACAAGCAGGTGAGGGGAGTTCCTTACTAATTAGTAACCTTATTTCCTTATTCAAGTACAACGGAGGAGCGAAAACCGGGAGACACTGTGCCCTCCGTGGATTTAATTTGACGTGTGTTCTACAGTCTTATAATGTGTTTGTTTTGGTAGTGACATCAAAAGGTGGGAGAGCATTTTTTGAGAAAGATGCTTAAAATAAACTAAACTATTAATTAGATCAGTATATTTCAATGTAATAATATACCAATTCAAGACATTTTATTGAAAAAATATCTCAAAGCCATCAGACTGCTAAACAGCAATCACTAACTCAGAGAGGCTGCTGCCTACATAGAGACTGAAATCACTGGCCACATTAATAAATTGATCCCCAGTCACTTTAAACAATGTCACTTTAATAATGTTAACATAGCTTACATTTCTCAACTCATATGTATATACTGTACCTTATACCATCTATTGCACCTTCCCTATGCTGCTCGGCCATCACTGATCCATATATTTATATGTACATATTCTTATTCCATCCCTTTAGATTTGTGTGTATTAGGTCGTGGTTGGGGAATTGTTAGATTACTTGTTCGATATTACTGCACTGTCAGAACTAGAAGCACAAGCATTTTGCTACACTCACATTAACATCTGTTAACCATGTGTATGTGACCAATACAATTTGATTTGATTTGGCAATCGTATTAAGCCATTTTTTTAAATCATTAATTGCTTTATTTTCGAACATGAAGTTTAGGCATCAATACAGTTTAGGAGTAAATAAAAATGTTCCTCATCAATCCACACACAATACCGCATAATGACAAAGCGAAAACAGGTTTTTGAATTTTTGGCAAATTAATTCAATGTAAACAACATAAATACCCTATTCAGACCCTTTGCTATGAGACTCGAAATTGAGCTCCGGTGCATCCTGAGCTCTTTATTGGAGTCCACCTGTGGTAAATTGAATTGATTTGGAAAGGCACACACCTGTCTATATATGGTCCCACAGTTGACAATGCATGTCAGAGCAAAAACCAAGCCATGAGGTCGAATAAATTGTCCGTAGAGCTTCGAGACAGGATTGTGTCGGGGCACAGATCTGGGGAAGGGTACCAAAAAAAATTCTGCAGCATTGAAGGTCCCCAAGAACACAGCGGCCTCCATCATTCTTAAATGGAAGAAGTTTGGAACCACCAAGACTCTTCCTAGAGCTGGCCGCCTGGCCAGCTTGGTCAGGGAGGTGACCATGAACCCGATGGTCACTCTGACAGAGCTCCAGAGTTCCTCTGTGGAGATGGGAGAACCTTCCCGGAAGGACAACAATATCTGCAGCACTCCACCAAGCAGGCCTTTATGGTAGAGTGGCCAGATGGAAGCCACTCCTCAGTAAAAGGCACATGATAGCCCTTTTGGAGTTTGCCAAAAGGCATCTAAAGGACTTAGACTATGAGAAACACCATTCTTCAAGATTAAACTCTTTAGCCTGAATGCCAATAGTCACATCTGGAGGAAACCTGGCACCATCCCTACGGTAAAGCATGGTTGTGGCAGCATCATCCTGTGAGGATGTTTTTCAGTGGCAGGGACTGGGAGACTAGTCAGGATTGAGGGAACGATGAATGGAGCAAAGTACAGAGAGATCCTTGATGAAATCCTGCTCCAGAGCGCTCATGACCTCAGACTGGGGTGAAGGTTCACCTTCTAACAGGACAATGACCCTAAGCACACAGCCAAGACAACGCAGGGGTGGCTTCGGGACAAGTCTCTGAATATCCTTGAGTGGCCCAGCCAGAGCCCGGACTTGAACCCGATCGAACATCTCTGGAGAGACCTGAAAATAGCTGTGCAGCGACGATCCCCATCCAACCTGACAGAGCTTGAGACGATCTGCAGAGAAGAATGGTAGAAACTCCCCAAATACTCTTGTGCCAAGCTTGTAGTGTCATACCCAAGAAGACTCAAGGCTGTAATTACTGCCAAAGGTCCTTCAACAAAGTACTAAGTAAGGGTCTGAATACTTATATAAATGTGATATTTCTGTTTTTCTTGTACTTATTTTAGCAAGAAATTAAAAAATCCTGTTTTTACTTTGTCATTGTGGGATACTGTGTGTAGATTGATGAGGGGGAAAAACTATTTAATCAACTTTAGAATAAGGCTGTAACATAAGAAAAATGTGGAAAAAGTCAAGGGGTCTGAATACTTTCCGAATGTACTGTAAGTAATTGAGATTGTGAATAAAATGTATATGTCTGGCCTGATCATTCACATTCTCCACTCTCTAATGCAAAGAACCTGTGTATGTTACATCAGACCCGAGGACCTCACCTCATGTATAAAAAAGGTGGCTTAGTATGGCTACAGGAATTGTATTTTTTGTATAAATCCCCCACGGCACACATAAACAATGACTTTGTACCATGTTATTGCCTTAGATTGAATTAGAACATATTATGATGTAAATAAATGTCCTAAGTGGAGACTTAACTGTTTTTTTTAAATAGTTTTTTTGTTCTGCAAATTGCACCACTCACCAATATATGGTTCTGGTCAAAAGAAGTGCACGGTATAGGGAATGGGGTTTCAATTTGGACGCAGAAAGATGAAACCATCAGTGTAACGTAACACACAGGTGTGTCAGGGAAGTGTTTTTGACAATATATAGAGTTAAGGAGGCGTTTCAATTGTCTACTTTATAATCATCTTCTCTTCATGCATTTGTGGGTTTCTGATCTGATCGTGGCTCTTTTTTTCCAATACCAGGCCTGTTCTCTATATACTGTAGTCCCTATATAGTGCACAGTTTCCAGAAGGGAGTGACAGGTGTGTGGGTCAGGGTGAGTGACTGAGTGAAGGTGTTGTCTGCACTCCGTCTTCAGCTTGCCAACCTAACGTCACCTCTAAAACTTTCAGACGGGAAGAGAACTGACTGTTCAGGTTTGTTCATTTTATAAGGTATTGATGTAGGAAACAACGAGAAAAAATGCTTGATTTGTTGAACTGCATAATTCAATTAGATGTGTTGAATAAGATATTGAGTGAGTTAATTCAATAAGATGTCATTTTTTGTTGATATTGATTCATTTCCTGATATGGCTGAGTTGAAATGGAATTGAACCCAACCTAGTATGTTCCTTTGACTGATTTATGATTTACCGTGGCATTACAAAAAGAACAAATCATAGTATTAGCTATTTATCACTGTAGACAAATAACATGAATATGAGGGTGTTTAAGATCATTTTGATTATCCTGGTGTCTATGATGGTGAACTACCTTACTATGATTGTAATTAGGTCTTTGTACAATGTCCTCGATCAGGTTGTGTTCTATTTGTCTCTATCCATTTGTTTCTCCATCAGTGTGATCTGTGGGTTTGTTCCCTCTCCACAGGGCTGGGAAACTGCCCTGTATCAGATGTCTCTGAGGAAGAGTTGACTTCCTATTATGGGACGCTTACGCTGCTCACTACTTTCAGTGACTAAGCTACCAATATCACACATTTTTAATGGAAGGAGACACTAGGAGACATTCAGTAATTTAACTTCTTCCGGCTAGGGGGCAGTATTCGGCAGTTTGGATGAATGTGGCCAAAGTAAACTGCCTGTTACTCAGGCCCAGAAGCTTGGATATGCATATAATTGGTAGTATTGGATAGAAAACACGCTAATGTTTCCAGAACTGTTATAATAATGTCTGTGAGTATAACAGAACTGATATGGCAGGCAAATACCCGAGGACAATCCATCCAGAAAAGAAAAATTCAGCTCACCCTTGATTACTCTGGCTGTCAATGGGAATATAAAAGGAAGACCTCCCAGATTGTAGTTCCTATGTCTTTCACTAGATGTCAACAGTCTTTAGAAAGAGTTTTTGTTTTTTGAAAAATGAGCTAGAATTTGTAGTTTTAGTAAGTGGCTCCCATTTTGGCTGTAGTGTTTTTAGCACGTTCCGGTGAGTGTGCATACTTCGTTATTTGTCTCCGGTAATGGTCTCCAGTGTTCTCCGTCTTAAATTTTATAGTTTATTTACATATTAGGGTACCTGAGGATTGATTAGGAACGTTGTTTGATATGTTTGGAAAAAGTGTATTGGTAACTTACGGGATTCATTTGGATGCATTTTGAACGCGGGAAACCGGTGGATTACTGAGTCTAGCGTGCCAATGAAACTGACTTTCTTGGGATATAAAGAAGCACTTTATCGAACGAAAGGACCATTTGTTTTGTAGCTGGGACCCTTGTGATTACAACCAGATGAAGATCTTGAAAGGTAAGTGATTTATTTTATCACTATTTCTGACTTTCGTGACGCCTCTGCTTGGTTGGAAAATGTATGTTATGCTTTTGTGTGCGGGGCGCTGTCCTCAGATAATCGCATGGTGTGCTTTCGCCGTAAAGCCTTTTTGAAATCTGACAATGCGGCTGGATTAACAAGAAGTTAAGCTTTTAAATGATGTATGACACTTGTATTTTCATGAATGTTTAATATTACTATTTCTGTCATTTGAAATTTGCGCTCTGCACTGGATGTTGTCGAGGTGAGACACTAGCGTCCCAATGATCCGTAAGAAGTTTTAACCATTGGCAACTTGAGAGCTTGCAATGAAAGTTGAGAAGATTACAACTTTATGCATATTATCAGCGACGTGACTGTGTGATAGCCAATCAGAGCAGGGATGGTCTCTCTAGCTAGTTTTGACACCGTGCTGGATAGGCTGACAATTAACATGTTTTACATTTTGTTCAGAAGATACACCATTGAGGGGAGGTTTTGGCAACCATGTAGCTGAAGGTAGTGAGTAGTGTGAGTGTCCTGTTAGATGTCACTACTCTGAAGTATGGCATCGACAAGATATTCAGATTTAGTTTAATTTCTGTCATTCATAATTTTCAATATCAAAACTAGTCAAAGAAGAAAAATCTATACTTTCGTAATAGATAATGTAGGAATAACATTTTAAAAAGAAGATAAGAAGTGGATATAAGGAAATAATGAAAATAACATTTTATAAACTTGACTTTATAATTAATAAGTTAATCATGTTGACCTTTCAATTAAATTATTTTAAACTGATTGTGATATTATATGAGTCTCTTAGTAATGACTAACATCCATAGACTTTAGAATTGGCTGTACTATTGGTTTTCTGTAAGCAGGAGGAGGCTGAGCAACATTGTGGATCTTATAGATCACTATCTCTGCTAAGTTTACTGTAGATCGCAAAATCCAACAGAGGAAAGACCAGAAAATAAATGTTTACTGTTTCATAAAATTGAGGCATATAAAAAAGAAAATATACCCATTTGTTTGAATGTAGTTCTAGTATCTCATATACACATTGTATTTTCAGTTTTAACTTTGAAAACAGACTGTTCGATAGATTTCCAATTTCTTACTTTTTTCATAAATAATAATAGCATTCTATCTATTTTTGTTGTATTGTTTATGACAATGATATTACTAGAATTATTAGTCTGTAGACTTTCCCTTCATTTTCTTATTTCTAATAAAGGCTGAAGCTGAGTACACACATTTGTCTGTCTTGTTAGATAATAATACCAGCATCATTTATATAAGTGACACATTTGACCTGACCTGGTCAGGAGTAACTCAGGGCTCTGTCCATCCATAACACTTTCCACACAGCACGGCATATGGTCTTCAATCATACTAAAGTGTTGTCATAAACAATGGAATACATTTGCATGTCAGGTGTGGTCCATCAAGTGATGTGATGGGCAGCATCAGTTTACAGACAGGAGCACTGAGGTGTGTGGGTGAGTGGTTGTGTGTTGTATTCCTCAAAGATGAAATGATATTGAATCATATTAATCACATCCAATGATTTAACACCAATAGGGCAGAGTGCCACTAGTACTACTATAATATGTGAGGAGGCTACAGCTAACAAAGACTGAGCAAATGTCAGAGGACACAACGTTGACCTTTGCACACAAGTTGGACTCTTTAGAACTCTGTATCTACAGTAAGCCTTGAATACAACATGAATACAACTTATATTTCTTCTAGCATATCAAGAAAATATATTATTATCGGCTAGGATGTAGTACCACCAACCAGCTCTGTGTTTAACAAGTAGGCCTACAGTATCAATACCTATAAATCCACATCAATCACATTGATAGGTGTGGTTCCTGTCACACTGAGTAGGATATTTGCATGACATGTGGTCCTTGGGTGTAGCTACAGCGGATGGCAATATGATATGCCACACAGGTGTGTTGGCAGGTATTTGATGTAGACTATAGATGTACCAACCTCAGTTCTAAGGAGAGACACAATTGCAAAACAACCGGGAAGAGAGGACACACCAATCACAGAGGTCAGTTTGATGATTATTTTCAGTCACTGATATTAGCAGTGTAACTGAGTGAAAGGCTTGCATTTCAATTCCATTCAATTCAATTTAGGTTATTTTCATCAGAAAATGCAGACATTGACTGATTTTCTGATGTGCCTTTGATATGAAGACTTAACGTGGTGGTGTTATTGTCACCTCTCTCTCTGTCTCTCTCTCTGTCTCTCTCTCTTCTGCACTGATCATTGGAATGTTAAAGCCAGTACTTCCAAACTGAAAAAACATGAACTCCTCCAACCATTCTTCTGTCCTCTCTGGCCATCTGGAGCCTGATTATGCTTTCACCACTCCCTGCTATGCAGTCAACCTCATCCTGAGTCTACCCACCAATGGCTATGTCCTGTGGCTGATACTGACCGGAGCCGGAGGGACCGTGGCCTCAGAGTTCTTCACTCTCAACTTGGCTGTATCTGAGATTCTCTACTGCCTGTGTGCTGTCTTTGTCTTTGTCTACATACACCTCCCTATTCCTCCTATCCAAGCTCTAGTAGCATTCTTTAGTGGTTTTATTCTCCCAGGTCGCCCCCTGTTCCAGTGCTGTATATGTTTTGAGCGCTACCTGGCAGTTGTCCACCCTGTGGTCTTCCTGAAGTACAGACCCCTGAGATACAAGGTGGGGTGTTCTGGATTGGTTTGGCTGGTTTTGATTGGGTTCTGTTTAATTTATATGCTTATAAAAGAACAAGAAAATGTCCTATATTATGTGTCTTTTTGTGAAGTTCTGGTCTTACTTTCATTTATGTTATTCTGCTGCCTCTCAGTTCTCAGGGCTCTGAAACAGCCTGGGCCAGGGGAAGGGGAGAGAGAGAGGGAGGGGACAAATAACATGAAGATGAGGGCGTTTAAGATAATTTTAATTATCATGGTGTCTATGATGGCAAATCTCCTCCCATGGGTAGTGGTTTTCCCTTTTATTGGAATCTTAGATTTGGGAAAGTTCCTTTATGCCACATATATTTGTCTCTTCATCAGTGTGGTCAGTGGGTTTGTGCAGCCCCTCCTCTACCTCCACAGGGCTTGGAAACTGCCCTGTATCAGAGGTCTCTGAGGGAGAGTTGATACCCCCAGTTTCACCAGATATAGAGGGCTAATTGTAACCTGTTTGTCTACAAATGTTAGGTGATTATTTGTAAAGAGGTTGGTAGTTGTAGACAATATATATGTATTTTAATTAGGGATGCAATATTCCCAGACCTTTACAAAAAATGGTCAAATATTTCCAGTTGTCAGTTTCGAATAATTAGGAAATCCAGAATTTTGCAACACATTGTTTGATTCATTCTGTCTTATCTGGAAATGTTACCTATCAATGTTCTTGCTAGTTCTTCCCATTTCATCTTTGTGTCTGTATTTAATAGTGAGATGGGACAATAAGACCCACATTTTTTCAAATGTAAAAAAATATATGTATATTAGATTTTCTTTCTTGTTTAATTCTTTATATTCAATAAAAGCTTGTTAACTCATGCATTTTTCTTTTTGTAGAGGAGAAACAATCTGGCAATCATTAAGTCTGAAAACTTTACAAAACTATTAGTAGTCTTTGCATACACATTTGGGTCACTTAGATGGGTCCAGTCAGAGTAAACAGGCTATTTGCATGTTAAGCCAAGGGAAATATGATATACTCCACATGAGTGCAGGCAGGCAGTGGGGCAGACACTCCTCTTGTTTGTGCTCTTTGTCTGCATCCTAAATTGCTCCCTGTACTCTATTAACGGCTCTGTGCAAAAGAAGTGCACTATATAGGGAATGGGGTGCCATTTTGGATGCAGGTTGATTAAATCATCAGTGTGACTAAACACACAGGGGGAGTAGAGAACGGTCCGGTAGAGCAGAGGTCCAGTGTCTGTGACCGGCACAACCACACCACATCCCAGAGGGCAGGGATGCTCCATCCATACAGGTTAGCCAAACGTTTGTTATTTATTTAAACAATTTGAATTCAAACCCCAATTTAAGTAGTTTGTGAATAAAAAAATAAGATGTTAAGACCATGCACCAAACTCTTATCGTAATTTTATTTTCCCTTAATCAAATAGCAATACACTTTAACCAGTTCACTGTAGACACAAATAATATAATTGTGTATACATGTTTTTCGGAAATATTGTATTAAAATGCGCAAATTATGTGATGTTGGATTAATTCAGCCTTAATATTTTGGTTTCCTTTTATTATGACACTTCAGTACGGAACTTACTCCGAGTAGAATTTGGATAAACTGTTTTTTCATATTTCTGTAAAATAGTAAAGATTGCCTTGTTGACAAATTTTTCTAAAGAACATTTTAGTTAGAATAAAACATTTACAACATATCAATACATCCATATAGAATACATCGAAAGATAACAACACATAAGTTAAGTACACTGAAATGTAGACTATCAAACGCCACACACCCTTTTTGACCCAATCGCCATCTTTTCAATGTAAGTTACTACATATAGTCCAATTTGTTACATTCTATTTGAAATGGGCATTTCAAACCTCTTAGTTGTAAAGTCCTTTGTTTAGGGGGTCTGCAAGGTAAGCTACCAGTTCTGATCAATCACTTTCGCTTAAAAAAAAGTCTGTGGACAATGTAGAGCAATATGGCCTTAGTTCCCACGGACACAGTAGTATATTTTTTGCACCTGTGGGATATAGAATTTGAAATATTAAACTACTTGAAGCTGTGAAGTCACTCCAACCATTTAATTTGCTCTTCCGACTGTCCATTAACTCCTGGCTGAACCCTACATCACAGCCACTGACAAAGCAATCCCTACATCGTAGCACAGCACGAGAGTAGTTTCATTATTACGATAGCGCCGGAGGGTAGGGCTGCCGTCTTATCGGCTCTCAACCAATCATGCTATTTTGTTTGTTTTTTCGCGTTATTCCTAACTTGTTTTGTACATAATGTAGCTGCTACAGTCTCTTATGACCGAAAAGAGCTTCTGGACATCAGAACTGGGATTATTCAACTCAAATTGGATGAGGAGTTCTTCTTCAATGAGTCGGACACGAGGAATATACTGCAGACACCCGACCAGGCCCCGATCCCCGTGATTCGCCGGAGAAGGAAACAGAGATTTTGAGGCAAAAGATCAGGGTTCCTTGCGAGGATCAGGCAACGAGTGGCTAATCTGCCCTTGCCTTCCGTTCTGCTAGCTAACATTCAATCACTGGAAAATAAATGGGACGAACTGAAAGCACGTATATCCTACCAACCGGACATTAAAAACTGTAATATCTTATGTTTCACCGAGTCGTGGCTGAATTAAGAAATTAAGAACATACATATGGGGGTGTGGTTTCAACATGGCTATGTAAAGACGTGTTCCGAGGCCTCTCCACTAAGGGCTGATACTTTTATGTTTTAACCTTTTATCTATCAAAACGAGAACACATTTTACACACCTACTGACGCTAGCAACATTCGGGTGACATTATTGGATATGTCTGGAACTGGGAAAATGAGACAAAACGGTAACCAAGAAGACATGACAAAGACTAGCATAAAGATGGCGGATGCTAACGTTATGGAAATGCTAGTCACCATCCATGCAGAAATGGCTACACTACACTCTGATTTCATGACCGAACTTCGCTCCTCTGTGTCAAGTCTACAAGCTGAAATTATGACAGAAGTCCAGTCAGCTATGGCAACACTACAAACAACTTTCGCAACACAAACCTCAAAAATAAAGGACATGGAAACGTCGTTGACCGACATAGAGCTTACCGAATTGGAAACCAAAAATGAGGAGCTTACCTCCGAGAACGTGAAGTTAATGGTTGTCTAGATGAACAGGAAAACCGTTCTCTTAGACAGAACATATGTGCGGTCCGAATCACAGAAGGGACGAAAGGGCACAATCCTATCGAGTTCATGGCCACTTTCTTGCAAGACGTCCTCGGCGGAGAGACGTTTGACCGTCCCCCAGTCATCGACAGGGCGCATCGCACTCTAGCGGTAAAACCACAGCCCGGTCACCCTCCCAGAGCAATGCTGGTCCACCTACATTACTTCCAGACCAAAGATAACATTCTTCGGACCTCCCGTGAAAGTAGACAACTGAACTACAATGGCAAGCGGATCCATATCTTCACAGATTACTCGGCAGATCTGGCAAGACGCAGAGCTGCATACAAAGATGTGAAAGCCCACCGTCACAAGGCAGGAGTCAAATTTGTCCTGATACACTCGGCTAAACTGAGGATTACTTTCCAGGGGGCTAGCCACACATTTGAAGATCCCCAGTCTGCGCTCACCTTCTACCGGGACAATATCCACTCTACAGCGGCACAGAACCCAAATCCATGAAGGTTGCTAGTTGTGTCATTAGGGTGCACACATGGTCAGTGTATAGACATGAACGTGAGTAACTTTTATTTGCCCTAGCAAAATAATGCAAAAAAATGCACTACGCCCCCTGTGTGGCTCAGTTGGTAGAGCATGGTGTTTGCAACGCCAGGGTTGTGGGTTCAATTCCCACATGGGGGCCAGTACGGAGAACATTCTTTATGAAAATGTATGCATTCACTACTGTAAGTCGCTCTGGATAAGAGCGTCTGCTAAATGACTAAAATGTTAATGTAAAATGATATAGATGGCTGAATACATCGTGACGGAACCGTCTGCCATGGCATTCAAAGTAATTGTTAATAAGTGTTATGGTGTAATGTAACTAAGCTTTTCATTTATAGAACTAGTGAGGTTCTTTTTCATTTTTTTATGAATGAATAAGCCAAATCCCAATGACGTTCCTGTTCATTTGCTCATTTAGTCGGGCCTCAAGGTAGGCAAAGGGTGTCACGGTTGTCGTAAGGAGAAGCGGACCAAAGTGCAGCGTGTGTGTCGTTCCACATTTTATTTACACTGTGAAACTATGCAATACATAAACATAAACTAAAGAACAAAACAACAAACCGTGACGCAGAGGTGAAACATACACTACTCAAAAACAATCTCCCACAAACCCAGGTAGAAAAAAACCCCACTTAAGTATGATCTCCAATTAGAGACAACGAGGACCAGCTGCTACTAATTGGAGATCATCCCAAACAAAACCCAACATAGAAATACAAAACTAGAACATGACAACATAGAAAACTAAACTAGAAAAAAAACCTGTCACGCCCTGACCTACTCTACCATAGAAAATAACATATTTCTATGGTCAGGACGTGACATAGGGGCATATTTACTTGGCGATATTCATTTACTTTAGGCACGCAATTTTGTATTTTTTTCTTTATATAGGCTTGGCTACATGTGATTGTATGGTGTGTCTATTCGGACACGTGCATGTGAATGCAATAGCAATAATGCTTAGGACAATTTAAAAGATTTAGGTTATTCCTTTTTCCTCCACATGTCCATAGATGTATGTTAATTCCCCTTTATTCAACATAGGACTTAAAAAAACCTTAATGGGCTTCCTGTTAGTAAAGTGACAGAAAACAGGGTAGGTACTGTTTTTGGGGTCTGTTGTTTCGTTTGGGGATTCGGCAGTGTGGGTTTTCTAAACTTTATTTGTTTGTTTTATTTTGGTTTAGGGTTACATAAGCGTCTTGTTAATTGTTTTCGTTTTTGTGATGCACTACTTGGTCTGGGTTAAGTTATTATTTAATACTACTGTAACATAAATAGTTCATTTAAAGCAGTCTCCTGGAATGAACGGGGCAGTGGGTATGTGGTCAAGAGGAAGAAAATTCTAACATTCTTAAAAAAGGAAAGGGTTTCAATTGCTATGCTACAGGAGACCCATTTATCTTCAACAGAACATGCTAAACTGAAGAGGGACTGGGTGGGCCAGGTGTACTTTTCTTCTTTTAGTTCAAACAAAAGAGACACTGCCATCCTCATCAATAAAAATGTCTATTTTATATTTGAGCACCAAGATACAGACCCTGAAGGATGATTTATTTTGATTACAGGTAATATAGTTGGTCAACATATTACTATACTAAATGTATATGCCCCAAACAGACTCCCCCAAATTTATGTCTGACATGATTTTATTATTTAACCAACAATGCAAGGGACTTGGGTTTATTTCAGAGGATTTTAATTGTACTTTGGGTAAATTGGATAAATCATCAACTGCTCCAATCTCGAATCATAGAGTCTCAAATGCTCTCAGAAGTGTTTGTGATTCGTGTGGTTTAGTAGACGTATGGAGAGAGCTAAATCCTAATGTCAGAGACTATACTTTCTACTCTAGACCCCATAATTCAAATTCTAGATTGGACTATTTTTCATGCCCTCTACTTACATGCATGTTGTCCAGTCGTGCTATTGGTTCTGTAGTAATTTCCGACCATACCCCTGTGTATATAGATATTGAAATTGGCAAAACAATTCCCAAAACGAGATATTGGGGACTTAATACGTCTCTTCTTAACAATGAAGGATTCTACTCTGTGAAAAAAGATAAATGATCACATTACTGGCTCGACAACCAACTCTCTCCTGTCTTAGCTGCAACTATATGGGATACTGCTAAAGCAACTAAAAGGGGTCATATAATTTCCCAAGCCTCTCTGATCAAGAAGCTTAGAATTGAAAATAGGGAAAAATTGGAGGCTGAAGTAAAGTATTTAGAACTTCTTCATAAACAACAACCAACCCAGGCGAACTGGAATTCACTAGCTTGTGCTGAGGCCAAACTCAATGTAGAGGATACAAAACATGTAAAAAAAACTTGTTGTTTTTTACCAAGCAAAAATATTATGAGTTTGGTAACTGTCCGAGCCCTCTACTTGCACACCAACTTAAAAAATAACAAAATGAAAGATCTATTAAAACCTGTCTGGGATAGGGGGCAGTATTTTCACGGCCGGATAAAAAACGTACCCGATTTAAACTAGTTACTACTCTTTCCTAGAAATGATAATATGCATATTATTAGTAGATTTGGATAGAAAACACTCTGAAGTTTCTAAAACTGTTTGAATGGAGTCTGTGAGTATAACAGAACTCATATGGCAGGCAAAAACCTGACAAAATTCCAAGTCTGACAATTTGTAATTATTCTTTCTAGTCCCTTTCGAAACTACAGTATCTCTGGGGTTACGTTGCACTTTCTAAGGCTTCCATTGGCTCTCTAAAGCTTTCAGAAAGCGGATTGAGGTGTCTCCTGTCTCTGGGCAGAGTATGATAGCTCAGTTTGTCAGTGGTCTGCCTGGTGACAAAGAGATTGGATATGCGTGGTCCCACGACCATGCTGTTTTTTCTTTTCCTCTTTGAATGAATACACTATTGTCCGGTTGGAATATTATCTCTATTTTACGAGAAAAATACCATAAAAATTGATTTTAAACAACGTTTGACATGCTTCTAAGTACGGTAATGGAACATTTAGAATTTTTTGGTCTCGAAATGCACTCGCGCGTTACCCTTTGGATAGTGACCTGAACGCACGAACAAAACGGAGGTATTTGGACATAACTATGGATTATTTGGAACAAAAATAACATTTCATGTGGAAGTAGCAGTCCTGGGAGTGCATTCTGAAAAAGATCAGCAAAGGTAATACAATTTTTCTAACAGTAATTCTGAGTTTAGTGAGCCCCGAAGTTGGCGGGTGTCAAAATAGCTAGCCGTGATGGCTGAGCTATGTACTCAGAATATTGCAAAATGTGCTTTCGCCGAAAAGCTATTTTAAAATCTGACATAGCGATTGCATAAAAGAGTACTGTATCTATAATTCTTAAAATAATTGTTATGTATTTTGTCAACGTTTATGGTGAGTAATTTAGTAAATTCACCGGAAGTTTTGGGTGGGAATGCATGTTCTGAATATCACATGCCAATGTAAAAAGCTGTTTTTGGATATAAATATGAACTTGATTGAACAAAACATGCATGTATTGTATAACATAATGTCCTAGGAGTGTCATCTGATGAAAATCATCAAAGGTTAGTGCTTCATTTAGCTGTGTTTTGGGTTTATATGACATATATGCTTGCTTGGAAAATGGCTGTGTGATTATTTGTGGCTATGTACTCTCCTAACATAATCTAAAGTTTTGCTTTCGATGTAAAGCCTTTTTGAAATCGGACAATGTGGTTAGATTAATGAAAGTCTTGTCTTTAAAATGGTGTAAAATAGTCGTATGTTTGAAAAATTGAAATTATTGCATTTTTGAGGTTTTGTATTTCGCGCCATGCTCTTCCACTGGCTGTTGAATAGAGTGGGACGGTGACGTGCCACCTAGCCCATAGAGGTTAAGTCTATAAGAATGGCAGATGGCTCCACTTCTTTTGATCCATTGCTTATCAATAATATGTTTTGAGACATCTATAAATCTCTTTATACTTCACAATGTACAAGATCGAACAGCGAAATTACAAAATATCTGACTAAGATAACCTTTCCCACTATATCAGATGAGCACAGAAATAGACTAAATGCTCCCTTTACTCCTGAAGAGGTTTTGGAAACTATTACGGCAATGCCTTCTGGCAAGGCACCCTAGACGGCTTCCCAGCAGATATGCCCTATCTTCATGCCTGCTCGAAATGATATGTTCGAAAGAGACATCATACCAGAGTCTTGGAAAACTGCATCCATTAGCCTGATACAAAAAAGGACAAAAACCCATTAAACTGCTCTTTGTTTAGACCTATCAGTTTGCTAGGAGTTGATGTTAAAATAGTCACCAAGACACTTGCTCGCAGGTTGGAGGTCCTACTTCCAGATCTCTTTAAACCCGTTCAGACATGCTGTGTCAAAGCCAGATTTGAAACGGACAATGTGAGACGTGCTCTGAACATCATAAACCACCTTGGCGGAATTAAAGACCCTACACTCATTGTCTCTCTCAATGCCGAAAAGGCCTTCAATAGAGTTGAGTGGAAATTCTTGTATGCTGTATTAGAGAAAGTTAATCGGGGGACCATTTTATTTATTTAGTAAAATGACTTTGTTCTGACCCATCAGCAGCAGGTAACACAAATGGTAAATTATCAGAGATTTCCTATCAATAGGGGCTGTCGTCAAGGCTGCCCTTTATCTCCTGCTATGTTCTCGATAGCCATTAAACCACTGGCTGAGGCAATAAGGTCTAGTAATAACACCAGGGGCATCTCTATGGGCGATGAAGGGCATAGCATTTCATTATTTGCTGATGATGTGCTTTTAAACATGTCTAAACCAGAGACCTCTGTCACTGCAGTAATGGACAGCATATCTGAATATGGTAACCTGTCAGGGTACAAAATTAACATGGATAAATCCATGGCATTAGCTTTGAATATCCCCTCTATAATCAACTTAGAAACAATATCTCCATTCCAATTGACTGAAACAGGCAATACTTGGGCATATATGTTACTTCAAATCTTAAAGACCTGGTCACTTCAAATAATATACCTTTTGTCACAAAGATTAAACAGGATCTGATTAACTGGTCTTCCTTACCAAACTCTCTTTTTGGCAGGATTAATGTCGTTAGGATGAATATCCTTCCCCGGCTAAATTATTTATTCCAAAATATCCTCTGCCATCTATCTCAGTCCTTTTTTCAGAAAATAAATATCAATATATCTAAATATATCTGGAACAATAAGAAACCTAGAATCAAATTTACCAAACTAATTAAGCCTAAGAATTCAGGAGGGGTCTCTTTGCCAAATCTGCAACTATATTACTGGTCTGCCCAGATCAAGCACATGATTAGTTGGTGCCTAGACAGACGCTACTCACTTTGGGTTGGGATGGAATCAATAGCATGTCATCCAAGAGCATTAGCTTCCTTACCATGTATTAATAGCTTTGAAAAGATCCAGGCCTTATCTGACAATTTTACAATGAATAATACACTCTTAGCTTGGAAGGATGCAAGGAGGTACCTGCAGATTCCAGACCATATATCACTCTGGTGACTGATTGCCCTTAATCCAGATTTCTCCCTCCCCCCCTGCTGACCTCATGCCTTTATTTACTCAGAACACTCTTAAATCATTCCCACAGATAAAAACTGAGTTTGACTTACCCAACAAAGATTTTTTTAAGTACCTACAACTTAGACACTTCATAGAGGGTCAGAAGAATGTCAATAAACTACATTTTCAAATGACTGAAGTTGAAAAACTATTTACGAATCCTACTGTTCAGAGGTTCAATCTCTGACATATATTCTATGTTATTGAACAGAAGTGCCTTGTTCTATGATGCATTGAGACATGTTTGGGAGAGAGACATTGGAAATGCATTTGGTGAGGAAGAATGGGCTTCTATCTACGAAAGGGTTTACCCCAAATGCACCTCCATAAGCATACAAGAGCTACATTTCAAAATGTTCATAGAACCTACTTTACACCAGAGGTCAGATGCATTTTGGAAAATCTGGTCTCCGTTGTGGTAATATTTAGAAAGCCTCACATAAATGCCCATGTTATAATTGTGATGTTTGTATATATTTTTATGACTGCATTTTTGTATAAGATTTTGCTCTATCCTTATTCATTTTATTGTACTTAGTCTGTGGGGTGCACTCTGTTTTGTCTGTGTAACACCTGTTATAAGACAATACCAATCTAATAAAAAGATAATTACAAAAAAAGAACATACAGCTAGCGGTTTTACACTCTATCGGCAAGACAGAACAGCAGCCTCTAGTAAGACACGAGGCGGCGGCCTGTGCATTTATGTAAACAACAGCTGGTGAACGATATCTAAGGAAGTGTCAAAGTTTTGCTCGCCTGAAGTAGAGTATCTCATGATAAGCTGTGGACCACACTATCTACCTCGAGAGTTTGTCTGTATTTTTCGTAGCTGTCTAAATACCACCACAGAGCGAAGTTGGCACTAAAACCGCACTCAATGAGCTGTATTCCGCCATAAACAAACAGGAAAACACTCATCCAGAGGCGGCACTCCTAGTGGCCGGTGACTTTAATGCAGGGAAACTTAAATCAGTTTTACCGAATTTCTATCAGCATGTTAAATGTGCAACCAGAGGAAAATAAATTCCAGACCACCTTAACTCCTCACACAGAGACGCGTACAAAGCTCTCACTCACCCTCCATTCAGCAAATCTGACCATAACTCTATCCTCCTGATTCCTGCTTACAAGCAAAAATTAAAGCAGGAAGCACCAGTGACTCGGTCTATAAAGAAGTGGTCAGATGATGCAGATGCTAAACTACAGGACTGTTTTGCTAGCACAGACTGGAATATGTTCCAGGATTCTTCTGACGGCATTGAGAAGTATACCACATCAGTCACTGGCTTTATCAATACGTGCATCGAGGACGTTGTCCCCACAGTGACTGTACGTATATACCCCAACCAGAAGCCATGGATTACAGGCAACATTCGCACTGAGCTAAAGGGTAGAGCTGCCACTTTCAAGGAGCGGGACTCTAACCTGGAAGCTGATAAGAAATACCGCTATGCCCTCCGACAAACCATTAAAAGGGCAAAGTGTCAATACAGGACGAATACATTTAAGGATCAAAAAACTGACAGCTGTGCCATATAGATTGCAAAGTAGTTGGGAAGAGATTTTTGATGTACCCATTCCATGGCACATGGTTTATGAATTGATACGCAAAACAACGCTGGACTCAAAACTTCGAATGTTTCAATTTAAATTACTATACAAAATTCTTGCAACCAATAAAATGTTATATATATGGGGGATACAATCTTCCCAGCTCTGCAGATTTTGCTGTGAGGAAGCAGAGTCATTAGATCATTCATTTTGGTATTGTCCATATGTAGCTCGTTTTTGGTCAGTCTAGGAATGGCTGAAGAATTGCAACATTTGCCTAGAACTAACGCTGCAGATAGCAATACTGGGTGATTTGAAAAGCCATAGTCAATCAATTAATAATATAATAATTATTTTAGCAAAAAAAAATATTTTTAATTTACAATCTGTAGAAGCTATGAGAATAGAAAGGCTCAATACTTTGTGAAGCATCACTGCACAGTTGAAAAATACATGGCAAATAGAAATCAAAAATGGATGATGTTGAGAGATAGATGGGAGGGGTTGAATGGAGCTGAACGGTGGGACCAATAACAAGATAACCAATGTAAAACATACGGGGTCTGTAAAATGTATATAGGTTCAGAACTTTTGTGAAATAGCACAGTTACAAATAGAAATCAAACTGGACGGACATCAGAATTAGTGGAAGGAGTAAAAACAAACAAAATATAACTATTGCAAAGTAGATTGTGTCTGTAAAATGTGTATAAGATATAGAAACTGAAGGTAGAAGCCTAAGTGATTATTGGTTTACTCCAATTGGGGGTAGGGTTTGCGGGGAATAATAAAGGTATATTGAAAAAAAAGTATGTATGTCTATATAGGTATGTGTATGTATATATGTGTATATGTATGCATGTGTGTATGTATATGGATATGTAACGCCCTGGCCATAGAGAGGGGTTTTTTGTTCTTTATTTTGGTTAGGCCAGGGTGTTACATTGGGTGGGTGTTCTATGTCCTTTTTCTAGGTTTGCGCCGGCGTTGCACACTGTGTCTCCAGAGCGCTGGGAGGGTCCAGTTCACCCAATGCCTGCTCTCCGCCCGTGCCGGGCCAAAGTGGGCATTCAGCCTGGAGTAAGCATGTCGAGCGTACATACCAGAACTCCAGTGCTCCCCCACAGCCCAGTTTATCCTGTGCCTCCTCCTCAGACCAGGCCTCCAGTGGATCTCTCCAGCCTGGTCCGTCCTGTGCCACCTCCCAGGACTAGGCCTCCAGTGGGTCTCCCCATCCTGGTCAGTCCTGTGCCTGCTCCACGGACCAGGTCTCCAGTGGGTCTCCCCATCCTGGTCCGTCCTGTGCCACCTCCCAGGACTAGGCCTCCAGTGGGTCTCCCCATCCTGGTCTGTCCTGTGCCACCTCCCAGGACTAGGCCTCTAGTGGGTCTCGCCAGTCCAGAGCCGCCAGAGCTGCCCGCCAGTCCGGAGACGCCAGAGCTGCCCGCCAGTCCGGAGCCGCCAGAGCTGCCAGCCCGCCAGTCCGGACGCCCGCCAGCTGGGCGCAGCCATTGCCGCCCGCCAGCCGGGCACAGCCATCGCCGCCCGCCAGCCGGGTGCAGCCATCGCCGCCCGCCAGCCGGGCGCAACCAGGGCCGCCCGCCAGCCGGGCGCAGTCAGGGTCGCCCACCAGACCTTCGGCGCGGCCAGGTGCCCCACCTAAGAGGGCGACGCCAAGGGTGGAATAGAGGCCACGTCCCGCACCTGAGCCGCCGCTGTAAGAAGGCCCACCCGGACCATCCCCTTCAGTGTCACCTTGGGGGGGGGGGGGGGGGGGGGGGGGGGTACTGTAACGCCCTGGCCAGAGAGAGGGGGTTTTTGTTCTTTATTTTGGTTAGGCCAGGGTGTTACATTGGGTGGGCGTTCTATGTTCTTTTTCTAGGTTTTTTGTATTTCTTTGTTTTGGGCTGTGTGTGGCTCCCAATCAGGCACAGCTGAAGTTCGTTGTTGTTGATTGGGAGTCACACATAAGGAGCATGTTTTTCCTTTGGGTTTTGTGGGGGATTGTTTTCTGTCTCGTTCATTTTTGACCAGACAGGACTGTTAGCTATCGTTGCTGTTTGATGTTTTGTTTATAGTGGTTCATTTTATTAAATATTTATAATGAATCCACAACCTCCGCTGCATCTTGGTTTTCTTGCGACGACAGCCGTTACAGGATATATATATTTACCCCAAAAATATATGGGGGATTGGAAATGATGAAGACAATTACATTGATGGAAGCAACATTCTTTCCTCAATATTAAGCTGATCCACCCTCCACCCCAAAAAATAAAATAAAATACAGGACGAAGATCGAATCGTACTACACCGGCTCCAACCCTCGTCAGATGTGGCATGGCTTGCAAACTATTACAGACTACAAAGGGAAGCACAGCCGAGAGCTGCCCAGTGACATGAGCCTACCAGACGAGCTAAATTACTTCTATGCTCACTTCGAAGCAAGTAACACTGAAACATGCATGAGAGCATCAGCTGTTAAGGATGACTGTGTGATCACGCTCTCCGCAGCCAATGTGAGTAAGACCTTTAAACAGGTCAACAGGCCGCTGGGCCAAACGGATTACCAGGATGTATACTCCGAGCACGCGCTGACCAACTGGCAAGTGTCTTCATTGATATTTTCAACCTCTCCCTATCTGAGTCTATAATACCAATATGTTTCAAGCAGACCACCATAGTAGCCTGTGCCCAAGAACACAAAGGTAACCTGCCTAAATGACTACCGACCCATAGCACTCACATCTGTAGCCATGAAATGCTTTGAAAGGCCGGTCATGGCCTTTCATACCGCACCAATAGATCCACAGATGATGCCATCTCTATTGCACTCCACACTGCCCTTTCCCACCTGGACAAAAGTAACACCTATATGAAAATGTTATTCATTGCCTACAGCTCAGTGTTCAACACCATAATGCCCTCAAAGCTCATCACTAAGCTAAGGACCCTGGGACTAAACACATCCCTCTGCAACTGGATCCTAGACTTCCTGACGGGCCGCCCCCAGGTGGAAAGGGTAGGTAACAACACCCTCAGGGGTGCGTGCTCAGCCCCCTCCTGTACTCCCTGTTCACTCATGACTGCATGGCCAGGCACAACTCCAACACCATCATTAAGTTTGCTGATGACACAACAGTGGTAGGCCTGATCACCGACAACGATGAGACAGCCTATAGGAGGTCAGAGACCTGACTGTGTGGTGCAAGGACAACAACCTCTCCCTCAACGTGATCAAGACAAAGGATATGATTGTGGACAACAGAAAAAAGAGGACCGAGCACGCCCCCATTCTCATTGACGAGGCTGTAGTGGAGCAGGTTGAGAGCTTCAAGTTCCTTGAAGTCCACATCACCAACAAAGTAACATGGTCCAAGCACACCAAGACAGTCATGAAGAAGGCACAGCAAAACCTATTCCCTCTCAGGAGACTGAAAAGATTTGGCATGGGTCCTCAGATCCTAAAAAGGTTTAACAGCTGCACCATTGAGAGCATCCTGATGGTATCACTGCCTGGTATGGCAACTGCTCAGCCTCTGACCGCACGGTACTGCAGAGGGTAGTGGTACAGCCCAGTACATCACCGGGGCCAAGGTTCCTGCCATCCAGGACCTCTATACCAGACGGTGTCAGAGGAAGGCCCAAAAAATTGTCAAAGACTCCAGCCACCTTAGTCATATCCTGTTCTCTCTGCTACCGCACGGCAAGTGGTACCAAAGCTTCTAAACGGCTTCTACCCCCAAGCCATAAGACTCCTGAACATCTAACCAAATGGCTACCCAGACTATTTCCACCCCCTCCCCACGCTGCTGCTACTCTCTGTTATTATCTACACATAGCCACTTTAATTACCCTACCTGCATAATTACCTCAATTACCTCGACACCGGTGCCCCCAGACATTGAAACATTGACTCTGAACCGGTAACCCCTGCATATAGCCCCCCTATTGTTATTTACTGCTGCTCTTTAATTATTTGTTTTTCTTATCTCTTGTTTTTTTGTCTAGGTATTTTCTTAAAACTGCATAATTGGTTAAGGGATTGTAAGTAAGCATTTCACTGTAAGGTTGTATTCAGCGCATCTGACAAATACAATTTGATTTGATTTGATCATCAAGCACATTCAGAGATCAATTTATAGCTATTAATCTAAAATAATTAATAGATGTTAAACAAAAATAACTTTTTGTCATTGATTGTCTTCTCATGATAAATAATTATATTACTTTCATGGATTATGTAGATTATATTTTAGATTCCATGTAGTTACATTTAAGAGTGAAATTATGTTGAAGTCAATGCAGTGAGCTTTATGAATGGATACATGGATATTTTATGGACTGATATGGATGGATATTATGGATGGATATTATGGATACATGTACAGTAAAAGTTTGGACACACCTACTCATTCAAGGATTTTTATTTTCTTTTACTATTTTCTACATTGTAGAATAATAGCGAAGACATCACAACTATAAAATTACACATATGGAATCATGTAGTAACCAAAAAAGTGTTAAACAAATAAGAATATATTTTAGATTTTTGATTCTTCAAAGGAGCCACCATTTGCATTGATGACGGCTTTGGACACTCTTGGCATTTTCTCAACCAGATGTACCTGGAATGATTTTCAAACAGTCTTGAAGGAGTTCCCACATATGCTGAGCACTTGTTGGCTGCTTTTCCTCCACTCTGCAGTCCAAATCATCTCAATTGGGTTGAGGTTGGGTGATTGTGGAGGCCAGGTCATCTGATGCAGCACTCCATCACTCTCCTTCTTGATCATATAGCCCTTATACAGCCTAGAGGTGTGTTGGGTCATTGTCCTGCTGAAAAACAAATGATAATCCCACTAAGCACAAACCATAGGGGATGGCGTATTGCTGCAGAAGCCATGCTGGTTAAGTAAGCCTTGAATTCTAAAGACATCACTGATATTTTCACCAGCAAAGCACCCCCACACCACCTCCGCCATGCTTCACGGTGGGAACTACACATGCGGAGATCATCCGTTCACGTACTCTGCGTCTCACAAAGACACGGCGGTTGGAACCAAAAATCTAAAATTTGGACTCATCAGACAAAAGGACAAATTTCCACCGGTCTAATGTCTATTGCTTGTGTTTCTTGGCCCAAGCAAGACTCTTAGTATTGGTTCCCTTTAGTAGTGTTTTCTTTGCAGCATTTCGACCATGAAGGCCTGATTCACACTGTCTCTAAAGAGTTGATGTTGAAATCTGTAAAGCATTTATTTGGGCTGCAATTTCTGAGGCTGGTAACTCTAATGAACTTATCCTCTGCAGCGGAGGTAACTCTGGGTCTTCCTTTCTTGTGGTGGTCCTCATGAGAGCCAGTTTCATTATAGCACTTGATGGTTTTTGAAGCGCTCGTCCCGCATGCGGGATCAACATCCAGCGAAAAATCATATCGCCATATTCATAACCGAACCTTAGCAAAATGTAATAATTATTTTTCTCAAATATAGGACTATTTTATATCGTTTTATAGATACACCTCTCCTGAATCGAACCATGTTGTCCGATTTCAAAAAGGCTTTACAGCAAAAGCAAAACATTAGATTATGTTAGAGGAGTATATCGTCAAAGTAGCCACATAGCCATTTTCCGACCAACCACATGCATCACAAATAACAAAAAAACAGCTAAATGCAGCACTAACCTTTGACATTCTTCATCAGTGTAACGGGTTGGCAGTCGTGGTGAAGGAATGAGGCACAGGAAGCAGCGAGCACAGGGTAGTGGTGTATTTAATTTACACTCACTCATCAAACAAATACTCCCAAACACAGGGGAGAAAATACACACGGCGTAAAATAGCGCCGACACGAACATGAGCCGTCACAATCGAAATAATCCCGCACAACACGGAAGCGGACCAGCTACCATAAATAGCCCCGCTAATTAACCAAACTAACACAGGTGCACAAAACCAAAAAGAAGGGAAAACCAAAAAGGGAATCAGTGGTAGCTAATAGGCCGGTGACGACGACCGCTGAGCGCCACCCGAGCAGGAGGGGGCGCCACCATCGGTGGGAATCGTGACAATCAGATGACACTCCTAGGACATCATGTTACACAATACATGCATTCTTTTGTTCGATAAAGTTCATATTTATATATAAAAACAGCATTTGACATCGGCGCGTGACGTTGAGAAACAATTTTCCCTCAAATGCATCCGGTGGATCAGCACTACAATTTACTAAATTACTATTCGAAAACATTTTAAAAATGTAATATTGTCATTCAAAGAATTATAGATTAACATCTCGTGAAAGCACCCGCATTGCCAGATTTAAAAATAACTTTACTGGGAAATCACACTTTGCAATAAAAGGGATGCTATACTCAGAAAAATAGGCTAGCGATACAGGTCAGCGCCATCTTGGAACAATCGAATATCAAATCTACTCTTGTATACTATTGTAAATATTCCCTTACCTTTGATTATCTTCATCAGAAGGCACTTCCAGTAATCCCAGGTCCACAACAAATGTAGTTTTGTTCGAAAAAGTTTATAATTTATGTCCCAATAGCTTCTTCTTGTTAGCGCGTTCCGAAGGCTACTCAAAATGTACCGTAGTGCGCGGGACTTCTCCTCACGAAAGTGCAAAAAAAAATTATTTAAGTTCGTTCAAACATGTCAAACGTTGTATAACATAAATCTTTAGGGCCTTTTTCAACCAGAGCTTCAATAATATTCAAGGGGGACGGTTGCATTGTCTTTCTAAACGTTTCGAAAGGGGAGGGTAGCCAGGGGCGCCCGCATCATAATGGTAATGGCCCTCCCCCTATGACCACGTTCCACAGACTCTCATTCGGTCAGTTTGTACTGTAGAAGACTCAAACCACTTTGTAAAGACTGGGGACATCTAGTGGAAGCCATAGGAAGTGCTCAATGAATCCTAACTCACGGTGTGATTTATAGGCAAAGTGCTGAAGTTGAGTCCGCAAATCAGATTTCCACTTCCTGTTAGGATCTGTCTTGGGGTTTTGACTGCCATATGAGTTCTGTTATACTCACAGACACCATTCAAACAGTTTTAGAAACTTTGGGGTGTGTTCTATCCACATCTACTAATTATATGCATTTCCTAGCTTCTGAGTTTGAGTAGGAGGCCGTTTAAAATGGGCACGTATTTTTTTCAAAAATCGCTGTAGCGCCCCCTATCCTTGGCGTGCGTCAAGAGGTTAAAGGTTCAAAGTTCTTTAACCTTAAAGAAAAGTTTGACCTTCATGTCTTAAAGTAACGGTGGCCTCTTTTCTCTTTGCTTATTTGAGCTGTTCTTGCCATAGTATGGACTTGGTCTTTTACCAAATATGGCTATCTTCTGTATACCACCCGTACCTTGTCACAGCACCGCTGATTGGCAAAAACTTTTTCAGAAGGAAAGAAAATCCAATATTTAACTTTTAACACGGCACACCTGTTAATTGAAATGTATTCCAGGTGACTACATCATGATGCTGGTTGAGAGAATTCCAAGCGTGTGCAAAGCTGTCATCATTGCCTTGCATCATTGCCTTGCAAAAGTATTCATCCCTCTTGGCATTTTTCCAATTTTGCTGCATTACAACCTGTAATTTAAATTAATGTTTTGAGGATTTCATGTAATGGACTTACACAAAATAGTCCCAATTGGTGAAGTGAAATTGAAAAAATTACTTGTTTCAAAAAATTAAAAAAAAATTCTAAACGGAAAAGTGATGTGTGCGTATGTATTCACCCCCTTTGCTATGAAGCCCCTAAATAAGTTCTGGTGCAACCAATTACCTACAGAAGTCACATAATTAGTTAAATAAAGTCCATGTGTGTGCAATCTAAGAGTCACATGATATGCAACATGATCTCAGTACATCTACACCTGTTCCGAAAGGCCCGAGTCTGCAACACCACTAAGCAAGGGGCACCATCAAGCAAGTGACACCATGAAGACCAAGGAGCTCTCCAAACAGGTCAGGGACAAAGTGGGGGAGAAGTACAGATCAGGGTTGGGTTATAAAAATATATCAGAAACTTTGAACATCCCACGGAGCACCATTAAATCCATTATAAAAATAATGGAAATAATATGGCACCACAACAAACCTGCCAAGAGAGGGCCACCCACCAAAACTCACGGACCAGGCAAGGAGGGCATTAATCAGAAAGGCAACAAAGAGACCAAAGATAACCCTGAAGGAGCTGTGAAGCTCCACAGTGGAGATTGGAGTATCTGTCCATAGAATCACTTTAAGGCATACACTCCACAAAAAGCCATTGCTTAATTGCTTAAAGAAATAAATAAGCAAACCAAAAGGCATGTGGGAGAATCCCCAAACATATGGAAGAAGGTACTCTGTACAGATGAGTAGATTTCTGTCTCTGCCCACTCCTCGCCTTCAGGGCCGTCCTGCTGTCTGGCATCGGGGGGGTACTGTCACGCCTGCTTCCATGGAGCGCTACCTTGTGGTAGTCCACCTTGTGGTCTACCTGAAGTCCAAACCCCTCGGATACAGGGTCAGAATCACTGGTTTAGTCTGTTTCTTTTGTGATCTGGTTCTGTTTGGAAACTTTTTTCATGGGTTTGCTTGCTCCCTGCTTTAGACTGACCATTGGCGCTTACATCGTGATTTTATTATTGATGTCATTCTGCTGCTTCTCAGTTCTCTGGGCTCTGACACGGCCCGGCACGGGGGATGGGGAGAGGGAGAGGACAAGCAGTATGAAGATGAGGGCATTTAATATAATTTTGATCATTCTGATAGCTACAGTGGTGAACTACCTCCCAGTGCTGCTGGTAGCAGCTCTTTACAGGAACTTGGGATCCAGATTACATCAGGCTTTGATTGTGTCTCTCATCATTGCTGTGGTGACTGGGTTTGTGCAGCCCCTACACAGGGCTGGAAACTGCCCTGTATCAGACGTCTCTGAGGAAGACAGTACTTCCTATTACGGGGTGCTCATACTACTCACTACTTTCAGTAACTAAGCTACTAGAAATCCGTCATATCCAATGGGAGGACCAATTCAGTAATTTAACCGTTGGCGACTAGAAAGATCTGACCAAAGTAAACCTCTACAGGATCGGTGTCCCGACCTCAGGACGATTGAGTTAACATAGGCTAATATGCTTACATTCTTGTTAATCTAACTGCACTGTCCAATTTACAGTAGCTATTACAGTGAAAGAATACCATGCTATTGTTTGAGGAGAGTGCACAGTTATGAACTTGAAAATGTTTGAATAAACCAATTAGGCACATTTGGGCAGTCTTGATACAACATTTTGAATAGATATGCAATAGGTCATTGGATCAGTCTAAAACTTTGCACATACACTGCTGCCATCTAGTGGCCAAAGTCTCAATTGCACCAAGGCTAGAATAATTCATTATGGCCTTTCTCTTGCACGTCAAAGATGATGGTACAACATTTCTTTTTTTTAAAGCGTTCTTTCTTTGTTATCTTTTACCAGATCTAATGTGTTATATTCTCTAACATAAATTTCACATTTCCACAAACTTCAAAGTGTTTCCTTTCAAATGGTATCAAGAATATGCATATCCTTGCTTCAGGTCCCGATCTACAGGCAGTTAGATTTGGGTATGTCATTTTAGGCGAAAATGTTTAAAAAAGAGTCTGATCCTTGGAAATGTCCAACTTCATGCAAATTATCAGTGATGCAACTGCTCGATAGCCAATTGAAGGAAGGAGGGTCTTGCTAGCTAGCTTTGATACTGTGCTGGATAGGCTAACAATCTACATGTTATTTTACATGCTGTTCAGAAGATACACCGCTGAGAGGAGGTTATGGCAACAAGGTGGCTGAAGGTAGTGAGTAGTGTGAGTGTCCTGTTATATGTCACTGCTCTGAAGTATGGCATCGACAAGATATTAAGTTTGACTTAATCTGATTTCTTTCATACCCAACTTTTAATATGAAACTATACTAATGTGATAAAAATGTACAAATAATGTTTTAAAAAGTTGATAAGTAGTGGATATAATGAAAATAACATGTTATAAAGTTCAGTTTATAATCAATAAGTTAGTCCTGTTGACCTTTCAATTAAATTATTTTAAAATGATTAACACATTTATTGTGATGTTATGAGTCTCTTAGGAATGGCTAACATCCACAGACTTTAGAATTGGTTACAAATTCTATTTCTGTAAGCACGAGGAGACTGAGCAAGTTTCTGGATCTTCTAGACCACCATCACTGTCAAATGTAGATCTCAAAATCCTTTCAAACTGCAGCTAGATTGTAAACTCCCTGTAAATGCTGACCAAACAAGGTTTATCTGTCACACCCTGATCTGTCTTGCCTGTCTTTGTGATTGTCTCCACCCCCCACCCCCCCCACAAACTGATAGATATGCAAATAAGCTTGTGGTATCATTATTTTGTCATCGTTAATAATACCATTGCATCTATTTTTGGTTGTATTGTTTATGACAATGAAATTACTAGAATTATTATTCTAAAGATTTTTCTTCCATTTTCATATTTTCAATAAAAGCTAAAGCTGACTACACATGTTTCTGCCATGTTAGATAATAACACACATTTTTTTTAAATCACCTAAATAAGTGACACATTTGACCTGACCTGGTCAGAAATAACTCAGAGCCCTATCCATTTATAACACTTTCCACACAGCACGGCATATTCTCTTCAATCATACTAAAGTGTTGTCATAACCAATGGTATACATTTCCATGTCAGGTGTTGTCTATCAAGTGAGGGGATGGGCAGCATCAGTTTACAGACTGGAGCACTGAGGTGTGTGGGTGAGGATGAGTGGTTGTGTGTTGTGTTCCTCAAAGATTAACTTGTATTTAATCAAATTAATCAGATCCAATGAGTGCCACCAGTACTACTATAATTGATGTGAGGAGGCTACAGCTAACAAAGACTGAGCAAATGTCATTACCATTTGCATACACATTTTGGTCTCTTTAGTAAGCCTTGTAAACTATTTGATAAATTACTTATATTTCTTTGAGCATGTCAAGGAAATACTATATTATTTTTGTCGAGTATGTAGTACCACCAATCAGCACTGTGTTTAACAAGTAGGTCTACAGTATCAATACCGATACATTTTCATCAATCACATTGGTAGGTGTGGTTCCTGTCACATTGATTAGGATGTCTGCATGGCATGTGGTCCTTTGGTGTAGCTTCAGAGGATGGCAATGTGATATGCCACACAGGTGTGTTGGCAGGTCTTTGAAGTAGCCTATAGATGTACCTAGCTCAGTTCTAAGGAGAGACACAATCGCAAAACGACCGGGAAGAGAGGAGACACTAATCACAGAGGTCAGGTTAGATTACATTTTTCAATCTCTGATCTTTTCACTGTAACAGAGTGAAATGTTTGTATTGAAAGTCTTTTCAATACAATCTGTAGCCCAATTTGGCTTTCACCACTCCCTGCTATGCAGTCAATACTGTACATGGTGTATACTGTACATGGTGTCCAGGTCAGGATAATCACAACATTTCTTTATTAAAGACTATCAGAAAGAATGTTGGTACTTATTTATTTTGATCCAAAGCCATGAATGAGTGAGTCACTCAGCTTCATGTAGGTGCCGCTATATGACTGTGCCATCAACTTGATAAAATATAACGGTATTTTGGAGGTTATTGGAAAACGAAAGTGAGCGACTGTAATCTGAATGGAGGCCAAAATAATACACTGCTCAAAAAAATAAAGGGAACACTTAAACAACACAATGTAATTCCAAGTCAAACACACTTCTGTGAAATCAAACTGTCCACTTAGGAAGCAACACTGATTGACAATAAATGTCACATGCTGTTGTGCAAATGGAATAGACAACAGGTGGAAATTATAGGCAATTAGCAAGACACCCCCAATAAAGGAGTGTTTCAGCAGGTGGGGACCACAGATGCTATGCTTCCTGGCTGATGTTTTGGTCACTTTTGAATGCTGGCGGTGCTTTCACTCTAGTGGTAGCATGAGACGGAGTCTACAACCCACACAAGTGGCTCAGGTAGTGCAGCTCATCCAGGATGGCACATCAATGTGAGCTATGGCAAGAAGGTTTGCTGTGTCTGTCAGCGTAGTGTCCAGAGCATGGAGGCGCTACCAGGAGACAGGCCAGTACATCAGGAGACGTGGAGGAGGCCGTAGGAAAGCAACAACCTAGCAGCAGGACCGCTACCTCCGCCTTTGTGCAAGGAGGAGTAGGAGGAGCACTGCCAGAGCCCTGCAAAATGACCTCCAGCAGGCCACAAATGTGCATGTGTCTGCTCAAACGGTCAGAAACAGACTCCATGAGGGTGGTATGAGGGCCCGACGTCCACAGGTGGGGGTTGTGCTTACAGCCCAACACCGTGCAGGACGTTTGGCATTTGCCAGAGAACACCAAGATTGGCAAATTCGCCACTGGTGCCCTGTGCTCTTCACAGATGAAAGCAGGTTCACACTGAGCACGTGACAGACGTGACAGAGTCTGGAGACGCCGTGGAGAACGTTCTGCTGGCTGCAACATCCTCCAGCATGACCGGTTTGGCGGTGGGTCAGTCATGGTGTGGGGTGGCATTTCTTTGGGGGGCCGCACAGCCCTCCATGTGCTCGCCAGAGGTAGCCTGACTGCCATTAGGTACCAAGATGAGATCCTCAGACCCCTTGTGAGACCATATGCTGGTGCGGTTGGCCCTGGGTTCCTCCTAATGCAAGACAATGCTAGACCTCATGTGGCTGGAGTGTGTCAGCAGTTCCTGCAAGAGGAAGGCATTGATGCTATGGACTGGCCCACCCGTTCCCCAGACCTGAATCCAATTGAGCACATCTGGGACATCATGTCTCGCTCCATCCACCAACACCACGTTGCACCACAGACTGTCCAGGAGTTGGCGGATGCTTTAGTCCAGGTCTGGGAGGAGATCCCTCAGGAGACCATCTGCCACCTCATCAGGAGCATGCCCAGGCATTGTAGGGAGGTCATACAGGCACGTGGAGGCCACACACACTATTGAGCCTCATTTTGACTTGTTTTAAGGACATTACATCAAAGTTGGATCAGCCTGTAGTGTGGTTTTCCACTTTAATTTGGAGTGTGACTCCAAATCCAGACCTCCATGGGTTGATAAATTGGATTTCCATTGATTATTTTTGTGTGATTTTGTTGTCAGCACATTCAACTATGTAAAGAAAAAAGTATTTAATAAGAATATTTCTTTCATTCAGATCTAGGATGTGTTGTTTAAGTGTTCCCTTTATTTTTTTGAGCAGTATATTTGTAAAGGCCAAACCATTTATTTCTGTTTTTAGAGGGAGAAAAACGCTGGGACAAATGTGCGTTGCCCTATGGGCCTCCCAATCACGGTCTGATATGATGCACAATAATACTTTTTGTGGTATTATTTGTTTTGTCTTTTCTGGTGGATTAAACTGAAATTGCAACCAATCATGGCCGGTTGTGATACAACCAACCTAGCTTAGAAATACATTGGATGATAGAATACTCCCCTACCCTCCTAATCTATTGTCAAGCTACCTGCTAATAGCCATAATGTCGCTGTACAACGTGACCGTGTGTGTTTGAAAGAGTATTTTCCAGTAAGCAACCATTTGTTTACCTTCATTAGACAACTTTGTTCCAATATTTCTGTAATTCAGTGATATTTATTCCCATAGTAATTCATTATGGATCCATAACTAAATAAACATTGTCATTTTGAAAGAGTATTTTAATCATTCTTTTATTAACGAAAGCATAAAGATGCCATTATTAGTTGCATTGTTTTAGTTTGAATGTGCAGAATAGCACCAAGAACAACGGGAATGTTTCCCTCGTCAGCGCATTATTAGTGCAACGCCCCTTGAAGTGTTGCTCTGTGCTACCCACTGGTGCTCCTCTCTTCCTCCTCCCTTCACATGGGCTAGGTCCATCTTCTGTGCGCGGCTCTGCGGCCCATCCCATACCCCCTGCCCTTGTGCCTTGAACCTCGCGCGCTTTCAGTGGATACAGCTGGAGAACTGCAAGGCAATCCCATTGTGCGCCACTCGGGAGCCATGAACAATATCACCAATATATATTGTCCTGCTAATAAACAGGGTTAATAATATATCTTTGAGAATATCCAAGGGGCTTTTATATAATTCGAAATTAATAATAATAATAATCGCTTGTTTAAAAATAACAATATTTTGGAGATGATTTCATTTTCAAATAACGTAAAATTGTCACGGCTGTTCGAATGATCGGACCAGCATGGTTGTGGTTCCACATATTTATTAAACGTGAAACTGAATGCAATACACTTAAATACTTGAAAATACAAAAACAACAAACCGTGACGCAGAGAGGAAAACACACTACTCAAAAGATAATCACCCACAAAACAGAAAGAGAAAAACCCCTACTTAAATATGATCTCTAATCAGAGGCAACGAAGATCAGCTACCTCCAATTAGAGATCAACCCAAACAATCCCAACATAGAAATAGAAAAACTAGAACTTAAACATAGAAATGGAAAACATAGAACAAACACCGCCTGTCACGTCCTGACCTACTCTACCATAGAAAATAACAACTTACTATGGTCAGGACATGACAAAAATGAGCGAGAAAAATAACATTCTTGAACACGGGGTGAGACATTGTTACTAATTTGTAAATCAAGCCAGTTTGTTATTTAGAATATTTATTTGTTATTAGAGGGAGAGAAACCAAAAACCTACAGTCATCTCATGGGTCAACCAGTCAAGGTCAGCAACCAGAAAAATAACATTCTTGAACACGGGGTGAGACATTGTTACTAATTTGTAAATCAAGCCAGTTTGTTATTTAGAATATTTATTTGTTATTAGAGGGAGAGAAACCAAAAACCTACAGTCATCTCATGGGTCAACCAGTCAAGGTCAGCAACAGTATCAAACCAGCATCTGTAGCAATACAGCTTGCACTGCTATGCAGTGTCTTAGACCATTGCACCACTCAGGCACTTTACAATATGACTGGTCGGGAGTGGGCTACACTACTACAGTAATAGTAAAATAATCCTAACGAAATAAAAACCTTAGTGTAATAACAGTTTTAGTAAGTAATACAGAATTCGTGCACAATTATCCATTTCTATTTAGGTTTATGTCGCCCATTCATTGTCAGTTAGCATAATCAGTGCTCTTACTCCCTCTTGCGCTGGTCTGGAGCAATGAAGTGGTGACGCAGGATACCATACTAAACTACAAATTACCTCAGCATATTACCGCAGCATAATCACAAAACTTTTAGTGGAGCAACCACTGTATGTTGTGTAGTAAGCTGTTAGTAGCCCATGTGTCTCACCCTAATAATAATTTGGTCCCTTTTCCGCTCTTAATTTCGATGACTGTTGTGACTTGGTGGTGCACATGTAGCCTATAGCCTGTTTTAGAGAAATGTAATCATTGAATATTGCTTTCATTGTCTGCTTCTGTGCCCTCTTTATTTAGCCAACGGTTCTGACTTGCTGTACAGAACACTGTAAGAACAGTCCATGTTCTGAATTCTGTCACTGTACATTTCAAAAGCGCTAAACAAATAGTTATATTGACTACGTCCGTCCTAGCTCATAGTCTTTATTGAAATTACGGATTGCCTCTTATCCGCTCATCATTCCCTTATTCCATAGTTTGTACATCTCAATTGTCAGTGGAAACCACATTTGTTTCAGCAAGTCAGACATATTTGCAATGATTTTCTAAAAGGCAGTAAATGAGGCTGAAGAACTGTTTCACTGGCATTCAAGGCTCCGCTGATGACTAGGTGTAGCAGTGGCAAGGTGTTGGGACTGCATTTGGGTATCTGCTGTTGGGACAGCTATATGTAGGCCCTAACAGTTTGTGGGCACTGTTTGTCACCGTTATAGTGCAATTAATGTATAGTTTCACTACTTCTTCAACATTTTCCAAATCCTCTTTAGTTATGGCAAATCTGTCGCCACATGTCCAGGGAAAATAGTATGTCTCTTTATCCTTGTCATATTAAAATTCCTCAAACTGCACTCCGATGAATCCTGGCTGTTTGTACACGAATGTCCATGAGGTGATGACCAACGGATCACCCGTAAAGCCATGGTTATTTACCACCCACCGACCTCCTCTCATCGTAATTCCAGCACGAGCCGGTGAACACTTTGAGAGCCAATGGACTGAGTTTTGATGAAAAGCTATTTTGGAAACATTTCGTTGGTTAAGAGGTCATGAAACGTTCATATAGACGTAAAGGGGAACCAATAGTATCGATTCACGTAAAAAAAATATTTAATCTGACAGCGATATAATAATATAAATCTATGTAAATTAAATGATTTGGTAAAATGTAACAGAGTAAAAAGTATGTTGCTTCCTTCAGAAATTACTTGAGCAAGAGTACAGCCCACAGAGAGTAACGAAAAGAGTACTAGTTTCCTCCAAAAATCCAATGTGTAGCAGTGGGCTGGATTCAAACCCATGCCAGCTCTGGTATTTGTGTGCTGGGGTCATCTGCTGTAACCACAGGACTATACAGGCACTGAGACAACCATTAATGTATATCGGCTATTTTGGCCAAAAAAACAAAAATGGAATGTCCGTTGGAGGCAGGGGAGCATCAACATCCTTATTTGTTTATTTTTAAGTTAACCAGGTAAGTTGTCTGAAAACACATTCTCATTTACAGCAGCGACCTGGGTATTAGTTACAGGGGAGAAGAGGGGGGATGAATGAGCCGATTGGAAGCTGGGAGTGATTACGCCAGTTATATGCATCTAGTGTCCTCCATTTATCTCTATGATGGAAACTTGACACAAAAACACCTGTTATTTTGCCAAAATAAAGATATGTAAAGTGAGAATTTAAACACTGAACAACATAATGAGTTAGATAAGTAATTTCAGATTCATAAAATCAACATTGAACATTTGACAGAGGACAATAGAGATTAGATAAAAATGTCTAAAATGTATCTGCAATAGAAGGTTAATTAAAATGATCACTATTCTGCAGAGGAAGGGAAATTCGATATAGGCCGATAGTTGAAAAAAAATCTGGGTCAAGGTTTGGCTGTTTCAGGAGAGGCTTTATTACTGTCTCGTTTTTGTGAGTTTGGTACATATGTCAATAGTAAAAGGAGTTATATCCGTCTAGAGTCCTCCATTTATCTCTCTGATTGACATTCAACACCAATTTGACACTTGTTATAAAGATAGGTGAAGTGATGATTTAAGCATCGAACAACATAATAACTTGATGCAGTAATTCAATCAACAAGTTTCAGATTCATGCAATCAATATTAAACATTTAGAGATTATATTTCTCTCATTTCCATTTTAAGGTTTTGAAAATCCTGTTTTTACTATTTTATTAATTTGGTATACAGATAAAATGAATCTGTAATAGAAGGTTAATTAAAATGATCACTACTCTGCATGGTTCTCACTTTGTTGCAACTTGTTCACAATGTTTTGGTGGTGATACATTTATTTGGGAGGTAAGGAATTCAGGTTAATATATTGAAATATACAATATAAACAAGTGTGTAGGTAGTATACTGTATATGTCTATATCACTTTTTTAATTTTTAATTTTATTTCACCTTTATTTAACCAGGTAGGCAAGTTGAGAACAAGTTCTCATTTACAACTGCAGCCTGGCCAAGATAAAGCAAAGCAGTTCGACACAAACAACAACACAGAGTTACAGATGGAATAAACAAACATAGAGTCATTAACACAATAGAAAAAGTCTATATGCAGTGTGTGCAAATGAGGTAAGATAAGAGAGGTAAGGCAATAAATAGGCCATTGTGGCGAAATAATTACATTTTTATCAATTAAACACTGAAGTGATAGATGTGCAGAAGATGAATGTGCAAGTAGAGATACTGGGGCACAAAGGAGCAAAAATAAATAACAGTATGGGGAGAAGACGTGTGTATGATAGAAGACGTGTGTATGATAGAAGACGTGTGCTGAAGGTTTGGCAAAAATAGAATGCAAATTTGCATATTCTTTCAACCCACAAAATTTGCACCACTTCTGTAAAAGGATAGGGCATAGGGTGTCATTTCGGACACAGACCAGAGCACAGACAAGAAGAGTGTTTGCCACCCTGCCTGCCTGCCTGCCTGCACTAGTGTGAAGTATATCATATTTCCCTTGACCTGACATGGAAGTAGACTGTTTACTCTGACTGGACACAAGCCCATTTAAGAGATCCAAATGTGTATGCATCTAATTGTTGTATTTATTTTTAATGACTGCGTGATTAATGGATTGCTTCTGCTCTATCAACAGTAACAGACGTGTAGTTCAAAAGAAGAATTTATTGAATATGAAGGATTTAAAAATGAAAAGAAAACGTGCAAAAAAAACATTCTTTATACACATTTGTATAACCCTGGAAAACATTTGTGTCTTATCGTCCAATCTCACTATTAAATACTGACACAAAGATGCAATGTGAAACACTAGCAAGAATCTTCAGATAAGAGGGAATGAATCAAATCTAGGGTTGAAAAATTCTGGATTTTCTAGTTATTCCCTCCTGATTACGGGAATATAACGACCAGGATTTATGTAGTAACCTTTTGGTAACTTTACCGGAATATTGTAACCTTAATCAAAACACATACATATTTTTGCCAGCGCATCTACAACTACCAACCTCTTCACGAGATATCACCTAACGTTTGTAAACAAAAAGGTTACTATTGGCCCTCTGTAGCAAGTGAAACTGGGTGTATCAACTCTCCCTCAGAGACCTCTGATACAGGGCAGTTTCCCAGCCCTGTGGAGGTAGAGGAGGGGCTGCACAAACCCACTGACCACACTGATGAAGAGACAAATATATGTGGCATAAACGAACTGCCCAGAATCTAATACTCCATTAAAAGGTAAAACCACTACCCATGGAAGGTAGTTTGCCATCATAGACACCAGAATAATCAAAATGATCTTAAACGCTCTCATCTTCATGTTATTTGTCCCCTCCCCCTCTCTCTCCCCTTCTCCCGGCCCAGTCTGTTTCAGAGCCCTGAGAACTGAGAGGCAGCAGAATAACATCAATTAAATTAAGATCAGAACTTCACCCATAGACACATAATATATGACATTTTGGTGGTGTACAATCATAATAGTAAAACAGAACCCAATCCCAATAAACCAAATCAATCCAGAACACCACACCCTGTGTCTAATGGATCTGTACTTCAAGAAGAACACAGGGTGGACCACTGCCAGGTAGCGCTCAAAACATATACAGCACTGGAACAGGGGGCGGCCTGGGAGAATAAAACCATCAGAGAATGAGGCTACAGCTAGGAGAGGGGGAATATGGAGGTGTATGTAAACAAAGACAAAGACAGCACACAGGCAGTAGAGAATCTCAGATACAGCCAAGTTGAGAGCGAAGAACTCTGAGGCCACCGTCCCTCTGGCTCCGGTCAGTATCAGCCACAGGACGTAGCCATTGGTGGGTTGACTCAGGATGAGGTTGACTACATAGCAGGCAGTGTTTAAAGCAAAACCTGGCTCCAGATAGCCAGAGAGGACAGTGGAATGGTTGGAAGAGTTCATTTTTGTGCAAGCTCAGTTATGAATTGCTGGCTTTAACATTCCAATGATCACACAGAAAGAGAGAGAGAGAGAGAGAGAGGTAACAACAACACCATCATGTTAACTCTTCATATCAAAGGCACATCAGAAAAACATAATTTAGAATATTAGTCAGTGTCTGCACTTTCCAATGAAAATAACCTACATTTAACTGTAAGGAATTTAAATACAAACATTTCACTCAGTTACATTGCTTATTGTAATGCCCTGGCCATAGAGAGGGGTTTTTTGTTCTTTATTTTGGTTAGGCCAGGGTGTTACATTGGGTGGGCGTTCTATGTTAGTTTTCTAGGTTTTTTGTATTTCTTTGTTTTGGGCCGTGTGTGGCTCCCAATCAGGCACAGCTGAAGTTCTTTGTTGCTGATTGGGAGTCACACATAAGGAGCATGTTTTTCCTTTGGGTTTTGTGGGTAATTGTTTCTGTTTAGACTTTTGCACCTGACAGGACTGTTTGGCTGTCGGTTTTCTTGTTTTGTATAGTGTTCTTTCTGTTATTAAATTCAATGATGAACACTAACTCCGCTGCGCCTTGGTCTACTCTCTCTCCCGACAGCCGTTACACTTATATCAGAGACTAAAAAGTGTAATCCAAACTGAACTCTGTGATTGGTGTCTCTTCTCTTCCCGGTCGCTTCGCGATTGTGTCTCTCCTTAGAACTGAGCTTGGTACAACTATAGGCTACATCATTGCCATCCTCTGTAGCTACACCAAAGAACCACATGCCATGCAAATATCCTACTCAGTGTGACAGGAACCACACCTATCAATGTGATTGATGAGGATGTGTTGCTGTTGCTACTGTAGGCCAACTTGTTAAACACAGGGCTGGTTTAAGCTACTACATGCTAGCCAAAAAATAAAATATTTTCTTGATATGCTAGAATATGCTATTTATCAAGTTGTTTACAAAGCTTACTGTAGATACAGAGTTCTAAAGTGGCCAAAACATGTATGCAAAGGTTAATGAGGTGTCCACTGACATTTGCTCATTCGTTGTTAGCTAATGCTACCTCATATAGTATTACGAGTAGCACCCTGACATATGAGAATGAAATTATTGGATCTGATTAATTTTGTTGTTGAGTCATACAACACAGTCACCCTCACCCATACACCTCAGTCACTACAATCTGTAAACTGATCACTTCATGGACCACACCTGACATGCAAATGTGATCCATTGGTTATGACAACACTTCAGTATGATTGAAGAGAATATGCTGGGCTCTGTGGAAAGTGTTATGGATGGATAGGGCCCTGAGTTATTCTTGACCAGGTCAGGTAAATTGTGTCACTTATTTAAATTATGCCTTTTTTATTTTATAACCAGGCAGACAAATGTGTTTACTCAGCTTGAGCCTTTATTGGAAATAAGAAATGGAGTCAAAATCTACAGTAATAATTCTAGTGATACTATTGTCATCAACAATACAACCAAAAAATAGATGGCGGTATTATTAATTATGAAAAAGTAATTCTACCTCAAGTTCATCTGCAGATTTATCAAACAGTCTGTTTCCTATTTAGAAACTGAAAATGCAAATTGTCCATCACATACCAGAACTACATTCAAACAAATGGGTACATGTTCTTCCTTAGATGCCTCAATTATATTAAATAGTTTCCATTCCTATGTTGGATTAGACTTGTTTGGTCAGCATTTACAAACAGTGAACAATATAATATCAGTTTAAAAAAATAGATTTTGAGATCTACATTTAACAGTGATTGTGGTCTATAACAGCGGTCCCCAACCCCCGGGCTGCGAACTGGTACCGGTCCGTGGGTCATTTGGTACCGGGCGGCAGAGAAAGAATAAATAATATATTATTTTCGTTTTATTTATTATCTGAGTCTGAACGATGTTTTCTTTTGAAAAATGACCGGATTCCCTCTGTTACATTAGTCTATGACGCACCCTTGACGCTTGTCTCGGTCACGTGATACGTTGCCGCTAAAATTAAACCCACAAGCTAGCAAAATGAGTAAAAAACAAAAGTCTTTGGAAAGCTTCTTTGCGAAGTGGAAAAGGCCCAGTGAGGAGACAGAAGAGTTTACGACTTCCAAGAAAAAGAAAGCTGCAGACAATACCAGGAGTCCTACTTAAAATATGGATTTATCGCGACAGGTGATTCCCGCGCACCGGAAATCATAATATGCGGCGACCGGCTCTCTAATGAGGCAATGAAGCCTTCAAAACTGCTTCGCCACTTGGAGACCAAGCACCCTGCATTAAAAGACAAGCCTTCGGAGTATTTTGAAAGAAAAAAGCATGAACAAGAAGGACAGAAGCAATTACTGAGGGCCACCACATCAACAAATGCGAGTGCACTGAGAGCATCATACTTGGTGGCTAATCGTATTGCTAAGGCTAAGAAGCAATTCACCATAGGTGGAGAATTGATCCTGCCCGCCACTAAAGACATTTGCCGTGAACTTCTAGGAGAGGCTGCAGTTAAAAAGATAGCACAGGTGCCTCTTTCGGCTACCACCGTCACTCGGCGCATTGAGGAAATAGCAAAGGACATTGAGACACAATTGTTGGAGAGGATTAATACATCACCGTGGTACGCACTGCACTCCAGGTTGACGAGTCTACAGATATTGACAACAAGGCAATACTACTTGTTTATGTGCGATAACTTTATCAGGAGGATGTGCATGAGGATATGTTATGTGCACTATCGTTGCCAACCAAAACCACAGCCGCAGAACTATTCAAGTCGCTGGATGATTATATATCAGGAAAACTGAAATTGTCCTTTTGTGTCGGCATATGCACAGATGGAGCTGCTGCCATGACCGGACGGCTGTTTGGTTTAACTACTCGGATTAAGGATGTTGCACCTGAATGTGAGTCTACGTATTGTGTCATTCACAGGGAAATGCTGGCTAGCCGAAAAATACCACCGGAACTTAACAGCGTATTGAATGATGTCGTTAAAGTTATTAACCACATCAAAGCACATACCCTTAACTCGCGCCTGTTTGAGCAGCTTTGTGAGGAGATGAACACGGAGCACAGACACCTTCTCTTATACACAGAAATAAGATGGTTATCCCGAGGGAGATCGCTGGCCAGAGTGTTTGAATTACGAGAGCCGCTGCAGAGATTTCTCTTAGAAAAAAAGTCACTGCTGGCAGCACATTTCAGTGACGAGGAATGGGTCGCAAAACTCGTTTATTGTGCGACATATTCAACCTGCTCAATGAACTCAATCGGTCACTTCAGGGGAAAATGACAACTGTCTTCAAGTTGGCAGATAAAGTAGCTGCATTTAAAGCCAAACTGGATTTGTGGAGACGATGCGTGAACAGAGGTATATTTGACATGTTTCAAACATTCGCGGGGATTTTGGAAGAGACTGAGCTCGAGCTACTTCCCAACCACAAAAGACCCACGAACTGCCAAGGAATGGATCCGCAACCCATTTGTCAACAAACCAGGTGAATCCAGCATGTCTATGCAAGAAGAAGATCAACTGCTGGAGATCGCAAATGACGGCGGCCTTAAAAGTATGTTCGAGACAACAACTCAGCCGGTGTTCTGGATTAACCTCTTACATCTAGACGTTCCGCTAGCGGAACACCACTCCAATATCCAATGATTGGGCGTGGCGCGAAATACAAACTCCTCGAAAATCCGAAAACTTCAATTTTTCAAACATATGACTATTTTACACCATTTTAAAGACAAGACTCTCCTTTATCTAACCACACTGTCCGATTTCAAAAAGGCTTTACAACGAAAGCAAAACATTAGATTATGTCAGCAGAGTACCCAGACAGAAATAATCAGACACCCATTTTTCAAGCTAGCATATAATGTCACAAAAACCAAAACCACAGCTAAATGCAGCACTAACCTTTTGATGATCTTCATCAGATGACACTCCTAGGACATTATGTTATACAATACATGCATGTTTTGTTCAATCAAGTACATATTTTTGTCAAAAACCAGTTTTTACATTAGCATGTGATGTTCAGAACTAGCATTCCCACCGAACACTTCCGGTGAATTTACTAAATTACTCACGATAAACGTTCACAAAAAACATAACAATTATTTTAAGAATTATAGATACAGAACTCCTTTATGCAATCGCGGTGTCCGATTTTAAAATAGCTTTTCGGTGAAAGCACATTTTGCAATATTCTGAGTAGATAGCTCGCCATCACAGGCTAGCTAATTTGACACCCACCAAGTTTGGTACTCACCAAACTCAGATTTACTATAAGAAAAATTGGATTACCTTTGCTGTTCTTCGTCAGAATGCACTCCCAGGACTTATACTTCAATAACAAATGTTGGTTTGGTTCCAAATAATCCATAGTTATATCCAAATAGCGGCGTTTTGTTTGTGCGGTCAAGACACTATCCGAAGGGTAACGAAGGGTGACGCGCGGACGCGTATCGTGACAAAAGAATTCAAAATATTCCATTACCGTACTTCGAAGCATGTCAAACGCTGTTTAAAATCAATTTTTATGCAATTTTTCTCGTAAAATAGCGATAATATTCCGACCTGGGAAACCCTGTTTTCGTTCAAAGACTCAAAGTTGAAAATGGAGTCGTCTCGTGCATGCGTGCGCCCGTCTCATTGTTCTCAGATCGACCACTTACCAAATGCGCTACTGTTTTTCAGCCAGAGACTGCAAAGTCAACATTCTGGCGCCTTCTGAGAGCCTATGGGAGCCTTAGAAAATGTCACGTTACAGCAGAGATCCTTTGTTTTGGATAGAGATGACAAAGGTGGCCAAGAAATGGTCAGACAGGGTACTTCCTGTTAAGAATCTTCTCAGGTTTTGGCCTGCCATTTGAGTTCTGTTATACTCACAGACACCATTCAAACAGTTCTAGAAACTTTGGAGTGTTTTCTATCCAAAGCTACTAATTATATGCATATTCTCGTTTCTGGGCAGGAGTAATAACCAGATTAAATCGGGTACGTTTTTTATCCGGCCGTGAAAATACTGCCCCCTATCCATAACAAGTTAAAGTCACGGCAGAATACCCTGAGATCGCCACAACAGCGCTGAAAACCCTGTTGCCATTTCCGACATCCTATTTGTGTGAAGCGGGATTTTCTGCAGTGACAGCAACCAAAACAAAATTACGGAGTAGACTGGACATAAGCAACACACCTCGGGTGTCATTGTCTTCCATTACCCCTAGATGGGCCCGTCTCGTTGCAGAGAAACAAGCTCAGGGCTCCCACTGATTTAGCGTTATGGTGAGTTGTATTTTTCATGCACTTTATATTTGTTTTTGTGTTGTATCTTATTTTTAAGGCATGTTTAAACGTTACCATAGCAACCAGAGAGTGTTAGGGGGCAGAGAGGATGTTACTCATGTTATGTTGTTGGTGCGATGTTACGAGGACGCTGGTAATAAAGTTGCATACGAGTACACAGTGGATTCACGTTTATTATTATATTTTAAAAATACCACCGTTTTTATGCCTGTCGTATCATTTTATTTTGTGTATTTATCCGCCACAAAGGCCGGTCCGTGAAAATATTATCTGACATTAAACCTGTCACAGTATCCACAGAAAATGGTGCCCCTCCTCAGCCGGGCGGCGCTCGGCGGTCGTCGTCGCCGGTCTACTAGCTGCCACCGATCTATGTTTCTGTGTTCGTTGTGTTTTGTCTGTCTACGTCCGCACCTGTTTTCGTTTCTGTCATTAGTGGGGGGGTATTTAGTTTGTTCCTGTGGGGGTTGTGTGTTGTGCGGGATTATTTTGATTGTCAGCGGGCAGTGTGGTTGTACTTTGTATTTTGCTCCAGCATTTTATTATTTGGAGTATTGATTCAAGCCGGGCTGCGCCCCGTGCGTATTTTCGCCTCTTCATCTGGATTACCTGTTTCCCTTTTGGGGTTTTCTGCGATCTCTGTGTTGTTGAGTGCCATTCAACTTCGGCCTCTGAACTATCACATCCTGCATTTGACTCTGCTCCTTCCTCCTGCCCTACATATCCGTGACAAAACAGGTCCGTGGCCCAAAAAAGGTTGGGGACCGCTGGTCTATAAGATCCACATAGTTGCTCAGCCTCCTCCAACTTACAGAAAACAAATCTGCTCGAATGCCAATTAGAGGAGTGAGGGTCTCGCTACCTAGCTTTGACACCGGTGGATAGGCTAACAACCAACATGTAGTTTTACATGCTGTTCAGAAGATAAACCCCTGAGTGGAGGTTTTGGCAACAAGCTAGCTGAAGGTAGTGAGTGTCCTGTTAGATGTCACTGCTAGGAAGTATGGCATCGACAAGATATTTAGTTTGACTTAATCGATTTCTGTCATACATCATTTTCAATATCAAAACTTGGCAAAGTGATAGATTGTGTGATAAATTATGTAGGAATAGCGTTTTAAAAAGGAGATAAGTAGTGGATATAATAAAATAATAAAAATTAAATTGTATAAACTTTTAGAAAGTTAATAATGAATAAGTTAGTCCTGTTGACCTTTCAATTTAATTATTATAAAATGATTAAATTGTCGCTAGGGGACTTTGAAGCACCTGTGTGCCGATCTTGGAGTAAAATGACAATCGCAAAGATTATAGTAAACATCACAGAAACGGAATTGGCAAATTTAGCTATTGTGGGAAGCCAGCCAATATAAAACAAAAAACATGAACTATATTAAAATGACAAAAGGTTGCAGCTTACGTTGTGTAAATGGTGAACTCATACAGCTGTCAACCCTTGTCACTGCAATCCGTTTCACATTTACTAGCTGACTAGCTAGCTACCTGGTAGATCGAAGCCCATAATAGATGATAGAAGCCCATCTCCTACTGCAAATAACCTGCACACTGTGTGTGTGTGTGTGTGTGTGTGTGTGTGTGTGTGTGTGTGTGTGTGTGTGTGTGTGTGTGTGTCCAGCCAGCCAGGTAGAAAAATGGCAGAAAAAAATTAAAAGAAGGACATCAGAGAATTTTTTAGTACACCAAAACGCAAAGTAAGAACCCTACTAGCCTAATATCTCAAAGACTAGTTGATGAAAGAAGTGAAATGCTAATGGAAATGATGTCATCAGGCAGAGCAGGCAACAGATGACACACAGACAGCAGAACTGGGGACAGATAGGCAGGGACAGACTGGCAGAGACAGGGAGTCTCAGGTAAGTTTGTTGAGTCTTTGTTTGGCAACATTCTGAAAGGTTCTCTCTTTTTTGACTTGTAAAATAGCGACATAATTGGACAATGCCATGGATACCCCCACTCTCAACTAAAACTGGTGACTAAACCAAGATTTGTTTAAGGCAATGGTATTGCTGCTGTGATTAATTGTTTAGTTTTGGGTACCAGTAGTTAGGAGTATGGCAAACACCTTATTTATTTTCTAGGAGACAGACTGAGTCAGTGAGGGTGGTGAAAGGGAAAGAGCCAGGGAGAGAGACTTCAGAGGACAGTGTCACAGCCACGGCAGGACCAGGTGTCAACCTTGTTGCCAGCAGCACCAGTATAGGGGACAGTGGCACAGCATTGTCCAGTTACCTCAGTGATGGCACAAAACCATATCAGCCACACCCACAATTTATAGAACCGCAAACTCTTGCCAACAGTGTTGACGTTTCAAGAGAAACGGTTTTGCGATTTCCCCTGGCTACATTATAATCCATCAATAAAAGGAGTGTTGTGTTTTCACTGTAGCCAAGGGTTTTCAAGCCAGCCATCTTTTGGCCAAAGAGAGGATGCTGCCTTCATTAGTGCAGGATTTAGGAACTGGAGAAAAGCCATTGTAAAATTCACAGCACATCAAAACTGCCAAACCCACCGTCACTTTGTAACTTTAATAGCACACCAGCTAAATCCAATCAGTGCCCAGTTATCCAGCGTGTGGGGTAAACAACAGGAGGACGCAAGGCATTGCTTGATGAAAATTGTTAGTTCGGTGCGGCATGTAGTAAGACAGGGACAAGCCTTTAGAGGCCACACAGATAACAGTGGGAATTTATACCAGCTTTTGAAACATAGAGCAGAAGAGGATGATCCCATTTTACAGAAGTGGTTAACAGAGCGTACCACAATGTAGACAGGCCCCAAAGCACAGAATGAAATTCTGAACATCATGGCCAATACAGCCATTCGAGGCATGGCAGCTGAGATTAGGTCTCGTCAGACTGTACAATTTCCAGTAATTGTTGATGGTACTCAAGATGTTTCTGGTGCTGAACAGGAGAGTGTCTGCCTGCATTAGGTTGACGATGACCTTGTCCTTCACGGGGTGTTTATTGGGCTATACAGGGTGTCGGAGACAATAGGTGAGGGAATTGCGAAAGTGGCAACTGATGTGTTGTGCGGGGGTTGTTTGACCAAGTTGAGGTGCTGATCAGAATTTTGTTTGTGGTGCCAGTGTGTCATGTGAGGTTGAGAGGAGTTTCAGTGCACTCCGCAGGTTGAAGACTTGGATACGGGCCAGCATTGGCAAAGAGAGAGTGAATGGCGTAGTTGTCTGTAATGTACATAAAGACAGGCTGGACAGTTTGGTTCTTTTGTTCATTAGTTCAGTAGTGTGTATAGCAGTGGTTCTCAACCTTATTGGGGTACTGAAACCCCTGCATATTTGAGGCAAGGCAGGTAAGGTTTTGAGCATTCTTCAGGGACCCCACCACTTATATATTATATGTAAAGTTACTGGAAACCTTGTGGTACTGAATACGTTCATTACACTTTTTTATTTCACCGACCCCTTGCAATTACACCAGGGACCCCTAGGGGCCACGGACCCCTGTTTGAGAACCCCTGGTGTATAGTATGATATTTGTTCTTTTGTTTAGTAGTTTTCAGTTTTTAGTACATGACAGTACACTTAGTAATTATTTATTTGATGTTATTTTATTTAAAATTACATACTTTGTGTGACATACTTGTCCAAAGCTGTTGTTTGAAGAGTGACACTGACTAAACAATAAATAAGTATTTTTGAAAGATATTTTTGGTGTCACGTCCTGACCAGCAGATGGAGCTGTTGTAGTAGTTTTGGGGTCAGGACGTGGCAGTCTTGTGTGTGTGTGATTGTTCTGTGTTGGTCTTGTGACTCCTGATCAGGAACAGCTGGGGATCGTTGTTCCTGATTGGGAGTCATATATGTAGGAGTATGTTTGTCACTTGGTTTTGTGGGTAGTTGTTTTTGCACTGCGTTGGTGAGCGTGCAAAACTGTTTAGTGTTGTGGGTATCATTTATTGTTTTGTCGAGTGGATGCGCTACTCTTTTTTTGTTAATTAAAATATGAGTATCCACAACTCCGCTGCATTTTGGTCTTCCCTGCAACACAACGAAGGATTTTGTGACATTTGGTTGATTTATTTGGGTTATTCGTTGAAGTAGTTCTTTCGCTTTTAGAACTGTACTTATTTTGAGCTTTTTGTTCTTGTAAAGCTATTGTACTAAGACTCAGGCCAGTGGCACATCTTTAAAGACTATATACATGTATCAGAAAAAAAATCATAAAAAGGTAAATTCAATACTGAGACCAACTTTGTGATGGTTCTCTATGGAGATTATTTTAGATTGCAGCATGCTGAAGTAGTATTTATGAAAACTGCACCCATACACGGTGTACAGTACCATTGCCAACTACTGGCCTTTCTTGGTATTGCTGGTTGTAAATACAAATACCTTCAAACATACTGGACTGATAAGGAACACTGCTATAACTATAATTAGTAGTGCTGTAAATATTATTAGTAAAACAAATGTTTAAAAAAAATAACCTAATTAAATTAATCTTGTAACTAATAACCTGGGGATCCATGGAAAATGTTCATTTAAAGAGTTAGCGTTTCCCAAATTGACTAAAAGAATACCAGAATATCAATTTCATAGCAGTCACTAATTAACTAATTTTATCAGTCTCATTCTGAACGTCACATAATTCGTAAATCTGCACAAAACCGGACTCAATAAATCATTCTGTAGCACTCAAATTTTGTTGATTATTTGTTTACTAACAAGCTAACTTGTAATATAAGATACACATACACAAACAGTGTAGGTTATTGGTTAGGACTTAATACAATGGCAACAGGTCCCTAGCGGACCAACACAATATGACACGTGTTACACAGGATGGAGGTTTAACCTCTTGGGGCTAGGTGGGACGCTAGCGTGCCACCTGTGGTGCACTCCATCAACAGCAGGTGCATTTCAAGAGCGGCAAATTTGAATCCAAATAAATGTCAAAATTCAAATTTTTCAAAAATACAACTATGTTACACCATTTGAAAGATAAACATCTCCTTAATCTAACCACGTTTTACGATTTCAAAAAGGTTTTACGGCGAAAGCATAAATTTAGAGTATGTTAGGACAGTACATTTACAAGAGTTGTGTGTAATGTTTTGTCAAGTCAAAGACAGGGTCACCAAAACCATAAAACCAGCTAAAATGATACACTAACCTTTTACAATCTCCATCAGATGACACTCCTAGGACATTATGTTAGACAATGCATGCATTTTTAGTTCTATCAAGTTCATATTTATATACAAAAACAGCGTTTTACTATGGCATTGATGTTGAGGAAATCGTTTCCCTCCAATAACCGGCAGTCAAGTCAGCGTCACAAATTAAATAATTAAAATTAGAAAACATTGGTAAAATATTATATTGTCATTTAAAGAATTATAGATTTACATCTTTTGAACGCAATCAACTTGCCAGATTTAAAAATAACCTTACTGGGAAATCACACTTTGCAATAATCTGAGCACTGTGCCCAGAAAAATACGCGTTGCGATACAGACTAGACGTCATGTTGGGGAGATCTAAAATCGAAAATACTATGTAAATAATCCATTACCTTTGATTCTCTTCATCAGATGTCACTTCCAGGTATCACAGGTCCATAACGAATGTAGTTTTGTTCAAAAAAGCTCATCATTTATGTCCAAAAATCTCCGTCTCGTTAGCACATGATGTAAGCCAGCCGGACTTCTCGTCATGAACGAGGGGAAAAAATATATTTCCGTTCGTTCAAACATGTCAAACGTTGTATAGCATAAATCATTAGGGCCTTTTTTAACCAGAACATGAATAATATTCAAGGTGGACGAATGCATAGCCTTTTATAACGTATTGGAACGAGGGTACCCAACATGAAGTAGCGCGCCAGGTGTCTAATGGGACATCACCGTTCCATGGCTCTTGTTCGGTCAGATCTCCCTCCAGAAGACTCAAAACACTTTGTAAAGGCTGGTGACATCTAGTGGAAGCAATAGGAAGTGCCAAAATATTCCTAAACCCCTGTGTTTTTCAATGGGAGAGGTTTAAAGTCAATACAACACATCAGGTATCCACTTCCTGTCAGAAAATGTCTCAGGGTTTTGCCTGCCAAATGAGTTCTGTTATACTCACAGACACCATTCAAACAGTTTTGGAAACTTTAGAGTGTTTTCTATCCATATATAATAAGTATATGCATATTCTAGTTACTGGGTAGGATTAGTAACCAGATTAAATCGGGTACATTTTTTTTATCCAGACGTGCAAATGCTGCCCCCTAGACCCAACAGGTTAAAGAAAGAGAGAGAGAGAAAATCACACTTGGATACATTTGTAACCTGCTACATTTGTAACCTTTAGCCCTAACACCTTTCCCTGAACTGCCGCTCTTATGGGTCAGAATTATAATGAATGTATTTACTTGTTGAAGGTCTCCGTTGGGTATCTTTTCGTGGACCGAGTTCCGCTTATTGGGATAGGTTTGGCCAAAGCCCTTTTCTTTCGATGGCCCCTTCGTTACCGGGTGTAAGTCTCTGATCTGTCAGACATATCAGTGTGGATGACGGATCACCACCTCAAGCTGAACCTCGGCAAGACGGAGCTGCTCTTCCTCCCGGGGAAGGACTGCCCGTTCCATGATCTCGCCATCACGGTTGACAACTCCCTTGTGTCCTCCTCCCAGAGTGCTAAGAACCTTGGCGTGATCCTGGACAACACCCTGTCGTTCTCCACTAACATCAAGGCGGTGACCCGATCCTGTAGGTTCATGCTCTACATCATTCGCAGAGTACGACCCTGCCTCACACAGGAAGCGGCGCAGGTCCTAATCCAGGCACTTGTCATCTCCCGTCTGGATTACTGCAACTCGCTGTTGGCTGGGTTCCCTGCCTGTGCCATTAAACCCCTACAACTCATCCAGAACGCCGCAGCCCGTCTGGTGTTCAACCTTCCCAAGTTCTCTCACGTCACCCCGCTCCTCCGCTCTCTCCACTGGCTTCCAGTTGAAGCTCGCATCCGCTACAAGACCATGGTGATTGCCTACGGAGCTGTGAAAGGAACGGCACCTCCATACCTTCAGGCTCTGATCAGGCCCTACACCCAAACAAGGGCACTGCGTTCATCCACCTCTGGCCTGCTGGCCCCCCTACCTCTGAGGAAGCACAGTTCCTGCTCAGCCCAGTCAAAACTGTTCGCTGCTCTGGCACCCCAATGGTGGAACAAGCTCCCTCACGACGCCAGGACAGCGGAGTCAATCACCACCTTCCGGAGACACCTGAAACCCCACCTCTTTAAGGAATACTTAGGATAGGATAAAGTAAACCTTCTAACCCCCGCCCCCCTAAAAGATTTAGATGCACTATTGTAAAGTGGTTGTTCCACTGGATATCATAAGGTGAATCCACCAATTTGTAAGTCGCTCTGGATAAGAGCGTCTGCTAAATGACTTAAATGTAATGTAAATGTCTGATTGTCCACATGATGTCACAATGTCCTTTCTCTTGGTTGTCTGTTTTCTTGCACTCGTTCTGTGAGAGTAGTCTTCTTCGGAGGATAATCAGCCGTGTCGACGCTCCCAGCTTGTGTAGGAGGGCCGTGTAGACAACCAATGATTTTAAGAGAATAACCGGTTGGTTCTTTTTGAACTCATCTTCTTAGATACAGTAGTCAAACGTAGCCTTGATTGTTAACCTGTTGGGGATAGGGGGCAGTATTTACACGGCCGGATAAAAAACGTACCCGATTTAATCTGGTTACTACTCCTGCCCAGTAACTAGAATATGCATATAATTGGATAGAAAACACCCTAAAGTTTCTAAAACTGTTTGAATGGTGTCTGTGAGTATAACAGAACTCATATGGCAGGAAAAAACCTGAGAAGATTCCATGCAGGAAGTGGCCTGTCTGACAAGTTGTTGTTCTTCTTGCCTCTGTTTATTGAAGACTGAGGATCTTTGCTGTAACGTGACACTTCCTACGGCTCCCATAGGCTCTCAGAGCCCGGGAAAAAGCTGAACGATAGAGGCAGCCCCAGGCTGAAACACATTATCGCGTTTGGCAAGTGGCCGATCAGAGGACAATGGGCTTAGGCGCGTGCCCGAGTCGACCCCGAGCTTTATTTTCTTTCTTCTTTTTACCTAAACGCAGATTCCCGGTTGGAATATTATCGCTTTTTTACGAGAAAAATTGCATAAAAATTGATTTTAAACAGCGGTTGACATGCTTCGAAGTACGGTAATGAAATATTTAGAAATCTTTTGTCACGAAATGCGCCATGCTCGTAACCCTTATTTACCATTCAGATAGTGTCTTGAACGCACGAACAAAACGCCACTGTTTGAACATAACAATGGATTATTTGGGACCAAACCAACATTTGTTATTGAAGTAGAAGTCCTGGGAGTGCATTCTGACGAAGAACACAAAAGGTAATCAAACTTTTCTAATAGTAAATCGGAGTTTGGTGAAGGCTAAACTTGCTGGGTGTCTAAATAGCTAGCCCTGTGATGCCGGGCTATCTACTTAGAATATTGCAAAATGTGCTTTCACCAAAAAGCTATTTTAAAATCGGACATATCGAGTGCATAGAGGAGTTCTGTATCTATAATTCTTAAAATAATTGTTATGCTTTTTGTGAACGTTTATCGTGAGTAATTTAGTAAATTGTTAGTAAATTCGCCGGAAGTTTGCAGGGGGTATGCTAGTTCTGAACATCACATGCTAATGTAAAAAGCTGGTTTTTGATAGAAATATGAACTTGATTGAACAAAACATGCATGTATTGTATAACATAATGTCCTAGGTGTGTCATCTGATGAAGATCATCAAAGGTTAGTGCTGCATTTAGCTGTCTTCTGGGTTTTTGTGACATTATATGCTAGCTTGAAAAATGGGTGTCTGATTATTTCTGGCTGGGTACTCTGCTGACATAATCTAATGTTTTGCTTTCGTTGTAAAGCCTTTTTGAAATCGGACAGTGTGGTTAGATTAACAAGAGTCTTGTCTTTAAAATGCTGTAAAATAGTCAAATGTTTGACAAATTGAAGTAATAGCATTTCTAAGGTATTTGAATAACGCGCCACAGGATTCCACTGGCTGTTACGTAGGTGGGACGATTTGGTGCCACCTACCCTAGAGAGGTTAAGAGGTTCCTTTGTCTTCTTCATCGTGTTGCGTTTCGGGATCAAGACTAGTCGTGAACCTCGGCTGCAGAGCGTGGTAAACTTAGTCTGCATGTCAAATATTTTATACCTCCGGGTTACAAAGGAGCATTTTCGTCTTTATGACATGCTCTCTGGGGTCCCTGGGGTGTAGCTCAATACAAGGCAAGGTATTAGAACTTACTAGTCTCTCGTTTAGACAACTAAAATCACAGTTCATTGTTACAAAAATATTTTCTTTGATCTGGATATTTTCTACACAACGCACAGTATGTAAACATTGTGTACATATTATGAAAACTCTTCAAGTTACTGTTTTCATTATAACGTCGGCATTTAACTTTTAATAAGATAACAAAAGCGACATTCATTTTCATAATCCATCTATCATTATTACCACCATTTTGGCTGATGAAATATAATGTCCCAAAGTCCATTTACTGCATTTTACAGTTCTGAGGTAGGTTCTCCATAAGGCCCACACAGACATTCCAGTCCCAAACACTAAAGAACAAAGGATTCGTCTGCTGCCTTAAGATTTACAATGGCTTAAGGTGTCATAACCCTCCCCATCATTCCCTCTCTACCTCTCCCCCTCTGCGGGACTGAGAGATATCGCTGTAGAACTGTGATCCATGGTAACCTGATCCTCACAGGCCAGTCATGACGCAGGTGTGGTCCATCAAGTGAGGTGATGGGCAGCATCAGTTTACAGACAAGAGTGACTGGGGTGTGTGGGTGAGTGGTTGTGTGTTGTATTCATCAAAAATGAAATTATATTGAATCGAATTATTCACTTCCAATGATTTACCGCCCATAGGGCAGAGTGCCACTAGTAATACTATAATATGTGAGGAGGATACAGCTAACAAATACTGAGCAAATGTCAGAGGACACTTCCTTAACCTTTGCATACACATTTTGGTCTCTTTAGAATTCGATTTCTACAGAAAGCCTTGTGTACAACATGATAAAACGTGTCTGTTTCTTCTAGCAGAAAATGTATTATTTCTGGATAGCATGCAGTAACAAGTAGGCCTACAATAGCAACAGCAACACATCCTCATCAATCATATTTATAGGTGTGGTTCCTGTCACACTGAGTAGGATATTTGCATGGCATGAGGTCCTTGGGTGTAGCTGCAGAGGTTGGCATTGTGATATGCCACACAGGTGTGTTGGCAGGTATTTGATTTAGCCTATAGATGTACCTAGCTCAGTTCCTAAGGAGAGAGTCGTAAAAAGTCGTAAAAAGAACCTGAAGAGACGACCTACCAATCACCGACTTCAGGTTGGTTGACGCTATTTAGTCTCTGAGATTAGCAGTGTAATTGAGTTCAGTGCCTTTGAAATGAAGAGTTAACATAGTGATGTCCTTGTTACGTATGTCTTTCTCCCTCTCTCTGCTGCAGTGATCATTGGAACTTTCAAACTGAGGTTTGTATTTTTTTTAAATGGACTCCTCCAATCATTCCTCTGTCCTCTCTGCCTATCTGGAACTTGATTTCGCTGTCACCACTGCCTGCTATGCAGTCAACCTCATCCTGAGTCTACCCACCAATGGCTATGTCCTGTGGCTGATACTGACCGGAGCCGGAGGGACGGTGGCCTCAGAGTTCTTCGCTCTCAACTTGGCTGTATCTGAGATTCTCTACTGCCTGTGTGCTGTCTTTGTCTTTGTCTACATACACCTCCCTATTCCCCCTATCCTAGCTCTAATTACATTCTTTAGTGGTTTTATGTTCCATGGCCGCCCCCTGTTCCAGTGCTGTATATGTTTTGAGCGCTACCTGGCAGTGGTCCACCCTGTGGTCTTCCTGAAGTACAGATCCCTGAGATACAAGGTGGGGTGTTCTGGATTGGTTTGGCTGGTTGTGATTGGGTTCTGTTTTATTTCTATGTTTGTAAATGAACACCAAATTGTCGTATGTGTGTATTTGGCTGATATTCTGGTCTTAATTACATTTATGTTATTCTGCTGCCTCTCAGTTCTCAGGGCTCTGAAACAGCCTGGGCCAGGGGAAGGGGAGAGAGAGAGGGAGGGGACAAATAACATGAAGATGAGGGCGTTTAAGATCATTTTGATTATCTTGGTGTCTATGATGGCAAACTACCTTCCATGGGTAGCGGTTTTACCTTTTAATGGAATCTTTGATTTGCTGCAGTTAGTTCATGCCACATATATTTGTCTCTTCATCAGTGTGGTCAGTGGGTTTGTGCAGCCCCTCCTCTACCTCCACAGGGCTGGGAAACTGCCCTTTATCAAAGGTCTCTGAGGGAGAGTTTATATTCCCAGTTTCATTCGATACAGAGGGTCAATTGTAACCTGTTTACAACTGTTATGTGATAGCTTGTAAAGAGGTTGGTAGTTGTAGATGCGCCGTCAAAGATATGTATGTGTTTAGGTTTGCAATATTTAGGTAACTTGACCTAAAAGGTTCTCCAGAATTCCTCGTCAGAAGATTCCACTAATCAGGAGGGAATTACAGAATTTCGCATCCCTTGCTTTGATTCCTTCCCTTTTATCTGGCAAGACTACTTATCAATCTTCTTGCTAGTGCTTCACATTGCATCTTTGTGTTTGTATTTAATAGTGAGATGGGACTAGAGGGCCCACATTTATTTTAAAGTTATTTTTTTAATCCTTCATATTCAATAAATGCTTGTGTTGAACTACTCATGTCTTTTACTTTTTGAAGAGCATACTTTTTTTTTTAAACTCTTAGCGTTCTTTGCATGTACATTTGTGACTCTTAGATGGGTTTGTGTCCAGTCAGAGTAAACAGTCTATTTGCATGTCAGGTCAAGGGACATATGATACACGACTGCAGGCAGGGTGGGCAGACACTCCTCTTGTTGGTGCTCTGGTCTGTATACAACATGGCACCCTATACCATATAAAGGGCTCTGGTCAAAAGATGTGCACTATATAAGGAATGTGGTGCCATTTTGGACGCACATTGATTAAATCATCAGTGTGACATAACACACAGGTGGGATATGGAAGGGTGGGGTAGAGCAGAGATTTGGATCAGGTCCAGCATCTGTGACAGGCACAACCACAACACACCCCAGGGACAGGGACGCTGCATCAATACAGGTTACCCAAATGTTATTATTAATTTTTTTTACGTTACAATTTGAATTTAAACCCCAATTGAATAAAAACATAAAATGTAGGAAAATGTATTGTTAAGGATTTTATCTCCCCATAATCACATCACAAGCAACTTTTATCAGTTGAATGTAGACATAAATTTAGCACTTTTCTGGACACTAGATTGTCAGACTTAATATGTTGGTTTCATTTTGTTAAGATACTCGAGGACAGAAATTACTCAGAGCAGATTGTGGATTAATACGTTTTTTCTTCTTTCTGTCTGTAAAATGCTAATGAATGCCTTTTTGACAAATTTTACAAAAGAAAAGTTTATACAGAATAAAAATGTTACATCGTATCAATACATCCCTATGGACAAGTCTCTGGAATATATTGAAGGATAGCCACACACAATGTGTTTTATGCAGATACTTCCGAAGCTGAGAAAAGTGACTTGGCGTGTGGGAAGAGTTTGACTTTCAGGAAATGGCAGTTAAAAACATGTAGATTGAATCTAGACTACGACACGCCAAACACATTTTTAGACCCAATCGCCATCTCTTCAAACTAAGTTACTACATACAGTATAGTCCAGTTTGTTACATTCTTTATGAAATGGGCATTTAAATTATGTGTAATTCAGTGTAGTGAGCTTTGGAATTATAGATGTATGTCCATTTTAAAGTGGTTCATATTCATGACATTCTTACGACGCTGGTATGAAAAACTAATGAAAATATACATTTTTATCAAGATGTTGACATTTTTATGTTTATTGAGACCGATTCGTAAAGATTATTAAAGAGCAGTGATGCTACCAAGAGCAGTGTGCGGGTTTCTTCTTTTTCTCATGTTACTTTTTGAAAATACTAATATTAACGGACCAAAATACCAACAAATCTCAAAATTCAGTTTCTCTTGATGCATTTGTGTGTTTCTGATCTGATCGTGTCTCTCTTCTCCCAAAACCAGGATGTGTCCCAAATGGCACCCTACTCCCTATGTAGTGCACAGGACTCTGGTCAAAAGTAGTGCACTATGTAGGGAAAAGGGTGAGATTTAAGATCCATTCCAGGACTCAACCGTTCACTCCTCCATCTGTAAACACAAAAGCAGCTTCCAGAGAGGTGATGAACACTTCTGAAGAGGGGGATTCTTATTTCTCCTCTGTGGTCAACATCACCGGCCTTACATCTCAACCAGAGACTATATTTGTTGTGTCCCATTCAATCAACCTCATCCTGAGTTTCCCCACCAATGTCTACGTCCTGTGGCTGATAGTTACTGGATCCGGGGGGACAATGGCCTCAGAATTCTTTGCTCTCAACCTGACCATGACTGAAAAAATTGATTGTCTGCCCGTTGGACATATTTTCTTTGAGTTATTACTTCCCATGTGTTTATGTATATTTGGTCTGCTGTGCAATTTTTCTCTGGTTTCTTGAATGGTGCTCAGCCCCTGTTCCAGTGCTGTGTCTGTGTGGAGCGCTACCTGGCAGTGGTCCACCCTGTAATCTACCTAAAGTACAGACCCTTCAGATACAGGGTCGGAATCACCGGTTTAGTCTGATTGGTTGTGATCAGGTTCTATTTGGACACATTTTTCATAGGTTTGTTTGCTCCCTACTTTAGACTGACCATGAGCTCTTACATCGTGATTTTATTAGTGATGTCATTCTGCTGCTTCTCAGTTCTCTGGGCTCTGAAACGCCCTGCATCGGGGGGAAGGTGAGAGTGAGGGGACAAACAACATGAAGATTAGGGCATTTAATATAATTTTGATCATCCTATTAGCTACGGTGGTGAACTACCTCCCAATGCTAATGGTAACAGCTTTTCACAGGAAGTTGGGATCCAGATTACATCAGGCTTTGATTGTGTCTCTCATCATTGCTGCCGTGACTGGGTTTGTGCAGCCCTTCCTCTACCTCCACAAGGCTGGGAAACTCTGTATCAGAGGTCTCTGACTAAGATGTGATTTGCTATACGGGACGCTGATACTGCTCACTACTTTCAGTAAATAACCTACCAGAAATCCGTCATTTTCAATGGGAGAACACATTCAGTAATTTAACCGTTGGCGACTAGAGAGATCTGACTAAAGTTCAAGAAGTTTCCAACTTTATGCAAATGATCAGTGATGTGACCGCTCGATAGCCAATTGAAGGAGGGAGGGTCTTGTTGCTAGATTTCACACTGTGCTGGATAGGATAACAACCAACATGTTATTTTACATGCTGGTCAGAATATTCACCGCTGAGGGGAGGTTGTGTTAACAAGGTAGCTGAAGGTAGTGAGTAGTGTGAGTGTCCTGCTATATTTCACTGCTCTGAAGTATGGTATCAACAAGATATTTATTATCTGATTTCTGTCATACATAATTTTCAATATTAAACTACACTTATGTGATAGATAATGTACAAATAATGTTATAAGAAGTTGAAATGAAAATATCATGTTATACACTTCAGTTTATAACCAATAATTTAGTCCTGTTGACCTTTAAATTAAATTATTTTAAAATGATTAACACATTTATTGTGATGTTATATGAGTCTCTTAGGAATGGCTAACATCCACAGACTTTACAATTGGATACAAATTGTATTTCTGTAAGCAGGAATATGATAGATAATGTACAAATTCATCAGATCCAATGAGTGCCACCAGTACTACAATAGTTGATGTGAGGTGGCTACAGCTAACAAAGACTGAGCAAATGTCAGAGGACACTACATTAACCTTTGCATACACATTTTGGTCTCTTTAGTAAGCCTTGTATACTACTTGATAAATTACTTATATTTCTTTGAGAATGTCAAGAACATACTATATTATTTTTGGCTAGGATGTAGTACCACCAACCAGCACTGTGTTTAACAAGTAGGTCTACAGTATCAATACCTATAAATCCACATCAATCACATTGGTAGTTGTGGTTTCTGTCACACTGAGTAGGATATCTGCATGGCATGTGGTCCTTGGGTGTAGCTACAGAGGTTGTCAATGTGATATGCCACACAGGTGTGTTGGCAGGTCTTTGATGTAGCCTATAGATGTACCTAGCTCAGTTCTAAGGAGAGACACAATCGCAAAACGCCTGGCAAGAGAGGAGACACCAAACACAGAGGTCAGGTTAGATTAAACTTTTCAATCTCTGATCTTTTCACTGTAACAGAGTGAGATGTTTCCTTCAATTCAATATGTTATTTTCCACAGAAAGTGCAGACATTGACTAATATTTAGAATTATGTTTTTCTGATGTGCCTTTGACAGGAAGAGTTTACATTACAGTGTTGTTTTTGTCACCTCTCTCTCTCTCTCTCTTCCGCGGTGTTCAATGGAACGTTAAAGCCGGTATGTCCCAAAAGAAATGAACTCCTACAACCATTCCTCTGTCCTCTCTGGCTATCTGTAGCCCAATTTGGCTTTCGCCACTCCCTGCTATCTCATCCTGAGTCTACCCACCAATGGCTACATCCTGTGACTAATATTGACAATAGCCAGAGGGATGATTGCCTCAGAACTCTTCACTCTCAACTTGGCTGTATCTGAGAGCATCTACTGCCTGTGTACTGTCTTTGTTTTTGTCTACAACCTTGGGTTGTGCCGTGGCGGAGATCTTTGTGGGCTATACTCGGCCTTGTCTCAGGATGGTAAGTTGGTGGTTGAAGGTTTCCCTCTAGTGGTGTAGGGGCTGTGCTTTGGCAATGTGGGTGGGGTTATATGCTGCCTGTTTGGCCCTGTCCGGGGGTATCATCGGATGGGGCCACAGTGTCTCCTGACCCCTCCTGTCTCAGCCTCCAGTATTTATGCTGCAGTAGTTTATGTCGGGGGGCTAGAGTCAGTCTGTTATATCTGGAGTATTTCTCCTGTCTTATCCGGTGTCCTGTGTGAATTTAAGTATGCTCTCTCTAAATCTTTCTTTCTTTCTTTCTTTCTCTCTCTCTCTCTCTCTCTCTCTCTCTCTCTCTCTCTCTCTCTCTCTCTCTCTCTCTCTCTCTCTCTCGGAGGACCTGAGCGCTAGGACCATGCCTCAGGACTACCTGGCCGTGCTGCTGCTCCAGTTTCAACTGTTCTGCCTGCGGCTATGGAACCCTGACCTGTTCACTGTGATTACTATTATTTGACCATGCTGATCATTTATGAACATTTGAACATCTTGGCCATGTTCTGTTATAATCTCCACCCGGCACAGCCAGAAGAGGACTGGCCACCCCTCATAGCCTGGTTCCTCTTTAGGTTTCTTCCTAGGTTTTGGCCTTTCTAGGGAGTTTTTCCTAGCCACTGTGCTTCTACACCTGCATTGCTTGCTGTTTGGGTTTTTAGGCTGGGTTTTAGTACAGCACTTTGATATATCAGCTGATGTAAGAAGGACTATATAAATACATTTGATTTGTCTATACACACCTCCCTATTCCCTCTGTCCTTGCTCTAGCAACATTCTTTTGTGGTTTTATTTTCCCAGCCCGCCACCTATTCCAGTGCTGTATATGTTTGGAGCGCTATCTGGCAGTGGTTCACCCTGTGGTCTTCCTGAAGTCTGGATTGGTTTAGCTGGTTTTGATAGGGTTCTGCTTTACTCTATGCTTGAAAAGCAGCCAAATGTCAAAAATCAAATCTTTGTGTGAAATTCTGGTTTTATTTTCATTCATGTTATTCTGTTGCCTCTCAGTTCTCAGGGCTCTGAAACAGCCTGGGCCAGGGGAAGGAGAAAGAGAGAGGGAGGGGAAAAATAACATGAAGATGAGGGCATTTAAATCATATTGATTTTCCTGGTGATTATGATGGCAAACTACCTCTTATGGGTAATGTTTCACCTTTTGTTGGAATCTTGGATTCGGAGCAGTTTGCTTATGGCACATATGTTTGTGAATTCATCAGTGTAGTCAGTGGGTTTGTGCAGCCCCTCCTCTACCTCGACAGGGCTGGGAAACTGCCCTATATCAGAGGTCTCTGTTATGCGGAGTGGAACAGAAGAACCCAAGAGCAGACTCAGACGAGGATATTGGGATGAAGTAACCAAGGTATTTATTGAAACACAGGGGGAAGATGGAGGCAGGCCAGGGGAAGCTCGGGTGGGTTGAAGGAAACGAGGTGAGGAGGCTGAGGCTGGAGCGAGATGGGTTGGGACAGGGTAAACAGGTCCGGAGGGGAATCCAAGGGAGTAGTAGAGTGGGAAATCCAGGGCAGAGTAGCAGGATGACGAGACGTGGAACTGGAGACAGGGACCAGTGTCAGAGCGGGTGGAACTGTAGCGGAGAGGAAAACAGCGTCAGGCAAGGAAAACAGGCAAAACAATATAACAAGATCTAATAGTAACAAACGGCTAGAAGTGTATATGGACTGAGCAGAGATTACGATCTGGCAGTGTGGAAGTGGCAGGGCTGAGTATTTGTAAAGGTCTTGATTATGGAACAGGTTGCAGCTGGTGGGGATCTGCTCTGACTCCAGCACACCTTTCTCCATCCACACAATCACACACACACACACACACACACACACACACACACACACACACACACACACACACACACACACAGAGGGAGGGGGAGAGAGTGGCGGCAGGTCAAGGGACACAGGATGAGCAGTAGAGGTCGCGGCAGGAGCAGATACAACAGTCTCTGAGGGAGAGTTGACACCCCCAGTTCCACCTGATACAGAAGGCCAATTGAACCCTGTTTGTTTACAACTGTTCTGTGATTGCTTGTAAAGAGGTTAGTTGTTGTAGATGCACTGGCAAAAAATATGTATGTGTTTTGATTAGGGTTGACATATTCAGGTAAGATCAGAAGATTCCAGTAATCAGGAGGGAATTACATAATTTTGCATCCTTAGGTTTGATTCATTCCCTTTTATCTGGGAAGATTACTTATCAATCTTCTTACGAGTGCTTCACATTGCATCTTTGTGTCTGTATTTAACTTCTTATGGTAGTGTCCCACCTGGCCAACATCCGGTGAAATTGCAGAGCGCGAAATTTAAACTACAGAATTATACATATTTAACTTTCATAAAATCACAAGTGTAATACATCAAAAATAAAGCTTAACTTCTTGTTTATCCAGCCGCTGTGTCAGATTTCAAAAAGGCTTTACGGCGACAACACACCATGCGATTATCTGAGGACAGCGCCGCGCATACAAAACCATGAAAAACATATTTCAACAAGGCAGGTGCGGCACGAATGTCAGAAACAGCGATATAATAATGCCTTACCTTTGATGATCTTCTTCTGTTGTAACTGGGACCTTTTGGAGTGCCATCACAAATGGTCCTTTTGTTCGATAATGTCCTTCTTTATATCCATAAAAACTCAGATTAGCTGGCGCGCTTCAGTCATAATCCACCCAGTTTCCCTCCATCAAAATGCATACAAAATGAATCCCAAACGTTACTAATAAACTTTTCCAAACAAGTCAAACAACGTTTATAATCAAACCTTAGGTACCCTAATACGTAAATAAACGATAAAATGTAAGACGGAGAATCGTTATTGACTTTACCGGAGAAAAATACCAAAGAACGCTGTCTCATTCATGCACTTGGAAACACTACAGCCAAAATGGGAGCCACCTAGAGAAACTACACTTTCTGTCTCATTTTTCCAAAAACCAGCCTGAAACTCTTTCTAAAGACTGTTGACATCTAGTGGAAGCCCTAGGAACTGCAATCTGGTAGGACTTCGCCTTATAATAAAAGTGACAGCCATTGAAAATAGTGGTAGGCTGAATTATTTTTTGGGGGGGATGGTTTGTCCTAGGGGTTTCGCCTGCCATATCAGTTCTGTTATACTCACAGACATTATTATAACAGTTTTAGAAACTTTAGAGTGTTTTCTATCCAAACCAATTATATGCATATCCTAGCTTCTGGGCCTGAGTAACAGGCAGTTTACTTTGGGCAAGCTTTTCATCCGGACGTGAAAATACTCCCCCCTACCTAAGAGAGGTTAATAGAGAGATTGGACAATAAGACCAAAATATTTTCAAGGGTTAACCTCTTACATCTAGACGTTCCGCTAGCGGAACACCTGCTCCAATATCCAATGATAGGCGTGGCGCGAATTACAAATTCCTCAAAAATACAAAAACTTCAATTTTTCAAACATATGACTATTTCACAGCATTTTAAAGACAAGACTCTCCTTTATCTAACCACACTGTCCGATTTCAAAAAGGCTTTACAGCGAAAGCAAAACATTAGATTATGTCAGCAGAGTACCAAGCCAGAAATAATCAGACACCCATTTTTCAAGCTAGCATATAATGTCACAAAAAACAAAACCACAGCTAAATGCAGCACTAACCTTTGATGATCTTCATCAGATGACAACCCTAGGACATTATGTTATACAATGCATGCATGTTTTGTTCAATCAAGTTCATATTTATATCAAAAACCAGCTTTTTACATTAGCATGTGACGTTCAGAACTAGCATACCCCCCGCAAACATCCGGTGAATTTACTAAATTACTCACGATAAACGTTCACAAAAAACATAACAATTATTTTAAGAATTATAGATACAGAACTCCTCTATGCACTCGATATGTCCGATTTTAAAATAGCTTTTCGGTGAAAGCACATTTTGCAATATTCTCAGTAGATAGCCCAGCCATCACGGCTAGCCATTTAGACACCGACCAAGTTTAGCCCTGATCAAACTCCGATTTACTATTACAAAAGTTTCATTACCTTTGTTGTCTTCGTCAGAATGCACTCCCAGGACTGCTACTTCAATAACAAATGTTGGTTTGGTCCAAAATAATCCATCGTTATATCCGAATAGCGCCGTTTTGTTCGTGCGTTCCAGACACTATCCGAAATGGTAAAGAAGGGTCGTGCGCATGGCGCAATTCGTGACAAAAAAATTCTAAATATTCCATTACCGTACTTCGAAGCATGTCAACCGCTGTTTAAAATCAATTTTTATGCCATTTTTCTCGTAGAAAAGCGATAATATTCCGACCGGGAATCTCCTTTTCGGCAAACAGAGGAAAAAATCACAAAGACGGGGGCGGTCAGGTCACGCACCTAAGCCCACAGTCCCTTGATCGGCCACTTGAGAAAGGCGATAATGTGTTTCAGCCTGGGGCTGGGATGACGACATTCAGGTTTTTCCCGGGCTCTGATCTGAGCGCCTATGGACGACGTAGGAAGTGTCACGTTAGAGCAGAGATCCTTAGTAAAAGATAGAGATGGCAAAGAAGTTCCAGAAATGGTCAGACAGGCCACTTCCTGTAAAGGAATCTCTCAGGTTTTGACCTGCCATTTGAGTTCTGTTATACTCACAGACACCATTGAAACAGTTTTAGAAACTTTAGGGTATTTTCTATCCATATATAATAAGTATATGCATATTCTAGTTACTGGGTAGGATTAGTAACCAGATTAAATCGGGTACGTTTTTTATCCAGCCGTGAAAATACTGCCCCCTAGCCATAAGAGGTTAAGCAAACCTAGACAAGTTGTTTGGGCTTCCCTGAGCAAATCATCAGTAACAATAACAGGGGCATCGGGACAGCCCAGGAACGTGTAATGGAAAAAGACTTGTTTGATGAACCTCTGCTTGACTCTGACATGGTGCTCTTCATTGATGGTTCTGCTTACATAGATCAAAGCACAGGGTATTAACATGTAGGATTTGCTGTAGTAGATGTGGAAGGTGATATTGAGGTTATACAGCCCCGGCCAGAACATTTATCAGCGCAACAGGCAGATTTATTAGCTCTGAACACAGCTTGTGAATTTGGTGAAGGAAAGGCCCTTACTGTCTACTTAGACTCATCATATGCTATTGGGGTTTGTTTGTCAAGGAGTGGGGTTTGGAAAGCAAGAGGGTTTACTAATAGTTCTAGCTTATGGCTACATCATTTGTCTGGCATGCCCTGTTTACCATCAACCATGTTCTCTACTGTTTGCCGATTGGCTCATGGAGTGAGCCATTTGTCAAGGGGGGATATGGGGGAGGAGAAGATTTCGGCCCAATGGTTTTGCCCAAATTTGAATCAGCACGTAACACAGTTCATTGCGTGACATGTTTGTTATATAACATAGACAAGGGATTTCCACTGCAACCTGGGAAGTTCCCCACTCCAAAATGACCTTTTGTCCACCTTGCAATGGATTACATAGACATGGTAGAGCAAAAAGAAAGAAAGAGATACTGCCTGGTGATAATTGACAGGTTCACAACGGTGGGTGAAAGCATTTCCCACCACCAACTGCGTTGCATGAACAGTTGCAAAATTGCTAGTCAGGGAAATTATACTCAGGTTGGGAGTGCCTGAGGTTTTGTCTGCAGACAATGGGACCCATCTCATAGGAGATGTGTTGCCCAAGTGGCCAAAATGATGGGTGTTGACCAGAAGTTTGTGTACACCTATCACCCGTGGAGTAACGGGAGTGATACTGTACGGGAGTGATACTGTGAACCATCAGATCCTCCTCTCCACCCTCTGCGAGTTGGGCATCTCCGGCGCGGCCCACGATTGGATTGCATCCTACCTGACAGGTCGCTCCTACCAGGTGGCGTGGCGAGAATCTGTCTCCGCACCACGTGCTCTCACCACTGGTGTCCCCCAGGGCTCTGTTCTAGGCACTCTCCTATTCTCGCTATACACAAAGTCACTTGGCTCTGTTATATCCTCACATGGTCTCTCCTATCATTGCTATGCAGACGACACACAATTAATCTCTCTAGGGTAGGTGGGACGAAATCGTCCCACCTACGCAACAGCCAGTGTAATCCCGTGGCGCGTTATTCAAATACCTTAGAAATGCTATTACTTCAATTTCTTAAACATATGACTATTTTACACCATTTTAAAGACAAGACTCTCGTTAATCTAACCACACTGTCCGGTTTCAAAAAGGCTTTACAACGAAAGCAAAACATTAGATTATGTCGGCAGAGTACCCAGCCAGAAATAATCAGACACCCATTTTTCAAGCTAGCATATAATGTCACAAAAAACAAAACCACAGCTAAATGCAGCACTAACCTTTGATGATCTTCATCAGATGACACACCTAGGACATTATGTTACACAATACATGCATGTTTTGTTCAATCAAGTTCATATTTATATCAAAAACCAGCTTTTTACATTAGCATGTGACGTTCAGAACTAGCATACCCACCACAAACTTCCGGTGAATTTACTAAATTACTCATGATAAACGTTCACAAAAAACATAACAATTATTTTAAGAATTATAGATACAGAGCTCCTCTATGCACTCGCTATGTCCGATTTTAAAATAGCTTTTCGGTGAAAGCACATTTTGCAATATTCTATGTAGATAGCCCGGCCATCACAGGGCTAGCTATTTAGACACCCACCAAGTTTAGCCCTCACCAAAGTCAGATTTACTATAAGAAAAATTTACTTACCTTTGCTGTTCTTCGTCAGAATGCACTCCCAGAACTTCTACTTCAATAACAAATGTTGGCTTGGTTCAAAATAATCCATAGTTATGTTCAAATATCCTCTGTTTTGTTCGTGCGTTCAAGACACTATCCAAAAGGGTAAATAACCTGTTGGGGCTAGGGGGCAGCATTTGCACGTCTGGATAAAAAAAATGTACCCGATTTAATCTGGTTACTAATCCTACCCAGTAACTAGAATATGCATATACTTATTATATATGGATAGAAAACACTCTAAAGTTTCTAAAACTGTTTGAATGGTGTCTGTGAGTATAACAGAACTCATTTGGCAGGCAAAACCCTGAGACATTTTCTGACAGGAAGTGGATACCTGATGTGTTGTATTGACTTTAAACCTATCCCATTGAAAAACACAGGGGTTTAGGAATATTTTGGCACTTCCTATTGCTTCCACTAGATGTCACCAGCCTTTACAAAGTGTTTTGAGTCTTCTGGAGGGAGATCTGACCGAACAAGAGCCATGGAACGATGATGTCCCATTAGACACCTGGCGCGCGAGTTCATGTTGGGTACCCTCGTTCCAATACGTTATAAAAGAGTATGCATTCGTCCACCTTGAATATTATTCATGTTCTGGTTAAAAAAGGCCCTAATGATTTATGCTATACAACGTTTGACATGTTTGAACGAACGGAAATATATTTTTTCCCCTCGTTCATGACGAGAAGTCCGGCTGGCTTACATCATGTGCTAACGAGACGGAGATTTTTGGACATAAATGATGAGCTTTTTTGAACAAAACTACATTCGTTATGGACCTGTGATACCTGGAAGTGACATCTGATGAAGAGAATCAAAGGTAATGGATTATTTACATAGTATTTTCGATTTTAGATCTCCCCAACATGACGTCTAGTCTGTATCGCAACGCGTATTTTTCTGGGCGCAGTGCTCAGATTATTGCAAAGTGTGATTTCCCAGTAAGGTTATTTTTAAATCTGGCAAGTTGATTGCGTTCAAAAGATGTAAATCTATAATTCTTTAAATGACAATATAATATTTTACCAATGTTTTCTAATTTTAATTATTTAATTTGTGACGCTGACTTGACTGCCGGTTATTGGAGGGAAACGATTTCCTCAACATCAATGCCATAGTAAAACGCTGTTTTTGGATATAAATATGAACTTGATAGAACTAAAAATGCATGCATTGTCTAACATAATGTCCTAGGAGTGTCATCTGATGGAGATTGTAAAAGGTTAGTGCATCATTTTAGCTGGTTTTATGGTTTTGGTGACCCTGTCTTTGACTTGACAAAACATTACACACAACTCTTGTAAATGTACTGTCCTAACATACTCTAAATTTATGCTTTCGCCGTAAAACCTTTTTGAAATCGTAAAACGTGGTTAGATTAAGGAGATGTTTATCTTTCAAATGGTGTAAAATAGTTGTATTTTTGAAAAATTTGAATTTTGACATTTATTTGGATTCAAATTTGCCGCTCTTGAAATGCACCTGCTGTTGATGGAGTGCACCACGGGTGGCACGCTAGCGTCCCACCTAGCCCCAAGAGGATAAGGGTGACGCGCCCGACGCGTTTCGTGACAAAACATTTCTAAATATTCCATTACCGTACTTCGAAGCATGTCAACCGCTGTTTAAAATCAATTTTTATGCAATTTTTCTCGTAAAAAAGCGATAATATTCCGACCGAGAATCTGTGTTTTCGTTCAAAGACACAGTAAATAAAAACATAGGGTCGCCTCGTGCACGCGCCTCAGTCTCATTGTCCTCTGATAGACCACTTACCAAAGGTGCTAATGTTTTTCAGCCAGGGGCTGGAATTACATCATTCAGTTTTTTCCCGGGTTCTGAGAGCCTATGGGAGCCGTAGGAAGTGTCACGTTACAGCAAAGATCCTCAGTTTTCAATAAAGAGAGCCAAGAAGCCCAAGGAATGGTCAGAGAGTGCACTTCCTGTAAAGAATCTTCTCAGGTTTTTGCCTGCCATATGAGTTCTGTTATACTCACAGACACCATTCAAACAGTTTTAGAAACTTTAGGGTGTTTTCTATCCAAAGCCAATAATTACATGCATATTCTAGTTTCTGGGCAGTAGTAATAACCAGACTAAATCGGGTACGTTTTTTATCCGGCCGTGTAAATACTGCCTCCTAGCCCTAACAGGTTAATCTTCTCCTTTCCCCCTTCTGATAACCAGGTGGCGAATCGCATCTCTGCATGTCTGGCAGACATATCAGTGTGGATGACGGATCACCACCTCAAGCTGAACCTCGGCAAGACGGAGCTGCTCTTCCTCCCGGGGAAGGACTGCCCGTTCCATGATCTTGCCATCACGGTTGACAACTCCATTGTGTCCTCCTCCCAGAGTGCTAAGAACCTTGGCGTGACTCTGGACAACACCCTGTCGTTCTCCATTAACATCAAGACGGTGACCCAATCCTGTAGGTTCATGCTCTACATCATTCGCAGAGTACGACCCTGCCTCACACAGGAAGCGGCGCAGGTCCTAATCCAGGCACTTGTCATTTCCCATCTGGATTACTGCAACTCGCTGTTGGCTGGGCTCCCTGCCTGTGCCATTAAACCCCTACAACCCAAGTTCTCTCACGTCACCCCGCTCCTCTGCTCTCTCCACTGGCTTCCAGTTGAAGCTCGCATCCGCTACAAGACCATGGTTCTTGCCTACGGAGCTGTGAGGGGAACGGCACCTCCGTAACTTCAGGCTCTGATCAGGCCCTACACCCAAACAAGGGCACTGCGTTCATCCACCTCTGGCCTGCTCATCTCCCTACCTCTGAGGAAGCACAGTTCCCGCTCAGCCCAGTCAAAACTGTTCGCTGCTCTGGCACCCCAATGGTGGAACAAGCTCCCTCACGATGCCAGGACAGCGGAGTCAATCACCACCTTCCGGAGACACCTGAAATCCCACCTCTTTAAGGAATACCTAGGATAGGATAAAGTAATCCTTCTAACCCCCCCCCCCCCCCCCCCCCCCCTTAAAAGATTTAGATGCACTATTGTAAAGTGGTTGTTCCACTGGATATCATAAGGTGAATGCACCAATATGTAAATGTAAATGGGAGTTACCGAGAGGGCTAATCAGACCCTGAAAGGCTCCCTTGCCAAACTATGCCATTCCACAGGAATGATGTGGGTAGAAGGATTGCCCCTTGTCCTCATGAAAATGCACAGCAGCCTTAACAAAGGTAATGGGTGTACACCTTCTGAGATGTTAACAAGACGACCAATGAACACCCCAGGGGTAAGACCTATGACTGACCGACAGATAGACATAACTGAGACACAGTGTGACCATCTTCAGTATATGAAGGAACTAACCTCTTTTGTAAGTATTCTCCACTCTCACACTAGGAAATCAGCAGCACCAATCCCAGGTGAGGATCCAGATGCTCTGACCATCTGCGTAGGAGACTGGGTGAAACTACAAGTCCATAAAAGAAAATGGAACCAGCCTAGATTAATGGGACCTTTCCAGGTGTCCATGGCAACACGGACTGCAATCCGGGTAGCGGAAAGGTCCGGATGGCACCATCTCTCCCATTGCAGGCTTCTCCCAGGTTGGCAACCGTCCTGCTTGGAGGACACAGAGGAGGAAAGAGGCTGAGATCCACCGATGAGGATGGACCAGAGGAGAAACGGGGAAGACCACACCCAGAGGGCCGAGACCAAAGGCCAGAAGAACCAACAGAGGGTTCAGCCACAGAACCTGAAGATACATCAGATGTCGATGTCACAATCATACACACACACACACACTATGGTTGTGAAACAAGAACATTTCAACCATGGAAACACACATGCAGGGTATTTATTGCTCTCCAAATCCTACTCGTTCCCTTTGTGGACGGGGATGGGAAAAGTAATAAATGGGTGAAAGCAGTGACATACATAGGATTACAGGGGAAGTGGAACACATCTGGCACAAGGGTAATGATTTTCCAGAAACCCACCTCCACAGCCTTTCTGTGGGGAACCCAGGCAGTACCAATTGGAAAGAATGATTTTGTATGTGGATTACCCCATTTTATGCAAAGGAACAATACCAGTGTTCAACAAAGAAAGAGCAATTGTACAATTCTGATGTTGGTCACTAGGGGGAAGGAAACAGCATGGGAAGGTGGATTATCCAATAAGACTACAGGTAATAGTTCAGATGCAGCTAAAGGATTTAAGGAGGGTGGGCCCATTGAGACTAAATGGCCAAGGTGGAAGAAGGTTCCTAGCATACAACCAGGTAACATTTCCCAGCTTATTAAATGCATAGGACTTCCAAAAGTACAATGGGGGGGAGTATCTGACGGGTAGTAGATGCTGTGTTGACAGGATTAAAACCCACAATAACTCCACCTGTTTGTATCTGTAACACAGGGAATGTGGATGTAGGAAACACCACTAATTGCCTGTCTTACACAGGCATAAAAATGGATACCAGTAGTGTTGATGTACTGGATGGGCAACAATTGATAGCTTGGGTGAATATGTCAAACATAGGCAAAGGCATGGGGTCACCTCCGGATCATCTCTGAATCTGTGGGGGTAAGGGCTACATTTCCCTCTCTATGGGATGGAAAGGGTGTTGTTATCTGGGGAAAACTGAACTGACAGCAGCAACAATACCTGCCTCTGAGCTGCTGAACAGTTCTTTACAAATTAGTATCAGATCAATTGGTAGAGCTAAAAGAGCCGTGGCTCAAAATAATGAGGCTTATGGACATGTGCTGTCTCAGGTAGAGATGGCAGCCCTAGTAGTCTTTCCAGGTGCAGGAGTTGTAGTAATGGATAAGTGGATTAACAATTCCACCTACTGAATGCAGGCCCTTACTATTTTGACCGTACAGGGTTTTACTCAGTTGTCACTAGATGTGCAGAATTTGATGGTAGTAGCGACCAGACACGAAATGGCACTTGATTACATATTGGAGGAAAAGGGAGGGGCCTTTACTGTGTTATGTCGCTTACTGACTCTTCTAACATCATGATTATTAAGGACCTGGCTAAATTAGGAGGTACTCTGGGAAAAGCTGACAACACCATCTTTGACCAAATTGGACACTGGTTTAATGGTGTATTTGGAAACGTGATGGGTAAGGTAATGATGTTCCTGTCTGCCATGGTTGTTCCACTTCTGGTAGGACTACTGTGCTTTGCTGTTGCTTTCCGTATAATAGAGTGCTTGGCTGAAAAGTCTGTTGAACACTTGGGGATCATGATACTACAAACTCAGAATGTTGATTTGAGTCTCTATTTTGTGAATAATTGGAATGACCCAGGTCTTGATATTGAACCAGCTTAACTGCATGATGACTCTGATGGTGAGGAATATACTTTTGTCTGAGACTCTAGGTGAGTCTCAAATGGGGGAATGATGGGGTCACCTTAGGGTCATGATAGGGGCTGCACCAAATATTTGATGTATTATAATAATTGATTATGCTTATGTTGTATTAATAGAAGGGGAAGGGCTATAAGACCCCTCCCCCAATACATTTAAAGGGTACTGGACTACAGATTAACAATACATATATTCAATATAAGGTTTAATATTGTTCCACAGTTCTTTTCTAGTCTCTGCCCCTTATAAGAAACGGTCTGAGAGATGTGTGAGTTATTGCAGTCAAAACAGGGTGTCTGTGAGAAAGCACCTCAAGGCTAAAAGAGATTAATAGACACAGAACCCTGCAGGGGAGTGAAAGAGATAAGAGACAAGTCAGACATACCACTATAAAGCAACTTGGGAGTGGAAAATTACTGCTGAGCCCTTAGAAAACACTGGAACTACGGTTCTCTACTGCAAGTTTGTATAACTGTATATGTACGGGCATGGTCTCATGAGTAGAAGGTGTTGACGTAGGCAGTTGCATCACTAGGGGTTGACTGCAAGCATATTAAAAGCACCTTGGACTTTTCCTATTTTGCAGAACTCAGGAGAGACATCAGTTGTATGTTTGATCTTTGACTTCTGTCTACAGCTGTATTTTGATTAAAATTGATATGATGTATGAGTGCACATTTTTGAGTATTCCTTATTTGATAAGTAAATAACGGAGCCCAGAAAAATGAAACCAACAGGTACAGATGGAGGATTGAACGGTTGAGTCCTGGAATGCATCTCAAATGTCACCCTTTTCCCTGCATAGTCTACTACTTTTGACCATAGTCCTGTGTACTATGTACTGTAGGGCAGTGGTTCCCAAACATATTGTCCCGTACCCCTTCAAACATTCAACCTCCAGCTGAGTACCCCTTCTAGCACCGGAGTCAGCGTACTCTCAAATGTTGTTTCTTGCCATCATTGTAAGCCTGCCACACACACACTGTACGATACATTTTTTAAATATAAGAATGAGTGTGAGTTTTTGTCACAACCTGGCCTGTGGGAAGTGACAAAGAGCTCTTATAGGACCAGGGCACAAATAATAATATAATAATCAATAATTTTGCTCTTTATTTAACCATCTTACATATAAAACCTTATTTGTTCATAAAAATTGTGAATACCTCACCACAGGTTAATGAGAATGGTAAACTTGAAAGGATGCACATAACTCTGCAATGTTAGGTTGTACTGGAGAAAGTCTCAGTCAAAACTTCACTAGGGAAGGGGGCACTATTTCGACCTCCAGATGAAACGCATGTCCAAAGTAAACTGCCTGCATCTCAGGCCCAGAAGCTAGGATATACATTTAATTGGTGGATTTGGACAGAAAACACTCTAAAGTTTCCAAAACGGTTAAAATAATGTCTGTGAGTATAACAGAACTGATATCGCAGGCGAAAACCTGAGAAAGTCCATCCAGGAAGTGGGATTTGTTTTATTTAGTAGTTTTCTATTGAATGCTATTACAGTATCCATTGAATTAGGACTCAAATTTCACTTCCTATGGCTTCCACTAGATGTCAACAGTCTTTAGAAAATGTTTCAGGCTTGTATTCTGAAAAATGAGGGAGTAAGACCACTTTGAATCAGTGGACCATTCAGTGTCCCAGAGGTTTTTCATGCGAGTGACCGAGAGCACGCCTTTCTTGTTTTCCTTTTATATTGACGAGGCTATTGTCTGGTTAAAATGTTATTGATTATTATGACTAAAAACAACCTGAGGATTGATTATAAACATCGTTTGACATGTTTCTACGAACTTTACTGATAGTTATTGGATTTCTCGTCTGTCTGTTGTGACTGCCTTTGAGCCTGTGGATTACTGAACAAAACGTGCGAACAAAACTGAGGTTTTGGAAATAAAGAGGTGACTTTATCGAACAAAACAAACATTTATTGAGTAAATGGGAGTCTTGTGAGTGCAAACATAAGAAGATCATCAAAGGTAAGTGATTAATTTTATCTCTATTTCTGACTTGTGTAACTCTACTTGGCTGGTAACTGTTTGTAATGATTTGTCTGCTGGGTGGTGTTCTCAGATAATCACATGGTATGCTTTTGCCATAAAGCCTTTTTGAAATCTGACACCGTGGTTGGATTAAGAAGAAGAAGTTCATCTTTAAACCGATGTATAACACTTGTATGTTTTTGAATTTGGCGCTCTGCAAATTCACTGGATGTTGGTAGCGTCCCACACCCCCTAGAGAGGTTAAAACATTTTCCACACACAGTCTCTGCCTGTATTTAGTTTTCATGCTAGTGAGGGCCGAGAATCAACTCTTACATAGGTACGTGGCTGCAAGGGCATCAGTGTCTTAACAGCACGATTTGCCAAGGCAGGATACTCTGAGCGCAGCCCAATCCAGAAACCTGGCAGTGGCTTCTGATTAAATTAAATTCTCACAGAACCGCTTGTTGCCATTTCGATGTGGCTCTCTTGTTCAGATATCGGTAAGTGGACTGGAGGCAGGGCATGAAAGGGATAACAAATCCAGTTGTTTGTGTCATCCGATTCGGGAAAATACCCGCGTAATTGCGCACCCAACTCACTCCGGTGCTTCGATATATCACATTTGACATTGTCCGTAAGCTTGAGTTAATTTGCACACAAATAATCATACAATGATGGAAAGACCTGTGTGTTGCCCTTGTTAATGCAGACAGAGAAGAGCTCCAACTTCTTAATCATAGCCTCAATTTTGTCCCGCACATTGAATATAGTTGTGGAGAGTCCCTGTAATCCTAGATTCAGATCATTCAGGCAAGAAAAAACGTCACCCAGATAGGCCAGTCGTGTGAGAAACTCGTCATCATGCAAGCGGTCAGACAAGAAAAAATGATGGTCAGTAAAGAAAACTTTAAGCTCATCTCTCTATTCAAAACAATGTGTCAATACTTTTCCTCTTGATTACCAGGGCACTTCTGTATGTTGTAAAAGCGTTACACGGTGGCTGCCCAAATCATTGCATACTGCAGAAAATGCACGAGAGTTCAGGGGATTTGCTTTAACAAAGTTATACATTTTTACTGTTCTGTCTACATGTTTTTAACTGCCATTTCCTGATCGTCAAACTCTTCCATCACACCAAGTCACTTTTCTCAGTTTCAGAAGCATCTGCATAAACTACATTGTGTGTGGCTATCCTTCAATATATTCAAGAGGGGTTTATTGATATGTTGTAAATTATTTATTCTGTATAAACATTTCTTTAAAAAAAAATGTCAAAAAGGCATTCTTTAGCATTTTACAGATAAAAAGAAGAAAAAAGTATTCATCCACAATCTGCTCTGAGTAATTCCAGTCCTGGAGTATCAAAATGAAACCAAAATAAAAAGTCTGACAATCTAGTGTCCAGAAAAGATTTATATTTTTGTCTACATTCATCTGGTAAAAGTTGCTTGTGATGTGATTAAGGGGAGATAAAATCCTTAACAATAAATCTCTGCTCTACCCCACCCTTCCCTGCCCCACCTGTGTGTTATGTCACACTGATGATTTAATCAAGGTGCGTCGAAAATGGCACCACATTCCCTAGATAGTGCACATCTTTTGACCAGAGCCCTTTATATGGAATAAGGTGCCATTTCGGACACAGACCAAAGTACCAACAAGAGGAGTGTCTGCCCTCCTGTCTTCAGTCGTGTATCATATTTCCCTTGACCTGACATTTAAATAGCCTGTTTACTCTGACTGGACTCGAACCTATCTAAGAGTCCCAAATGTGCATGCAAAGACCGCTAAGAGTAAAAAAAAATGATGATCTACAAAAAGTAAAAGACATGAGTAGTTCAACACAAACATTTATTGAATATAAAGGATTACAAAAAAAATGTGGGCCCTCTAGTCCCGTCTCACTATTAAATACAAACACAAAGACGGAATGTGAAGCCCTAGCAAGAAGAGTGATAAGTAATTTTCCTAGATAAAAGGGAATGAATCAAACCTAGGGATGCAAATTTCTGGATTTCCTTATAATTCCCTCCTGATTACTGGAATCTTCTGACCAGGATTTCTGGAGAACCTTTTAGGTCAAGTTTCCAGAATATTGCAACCCTAAACACATACATATTTTTGCCAGCGCATCTACAACTACCAACCTCTTTACAAGCTATCACATAACAGTTGCAAACAGGTAACAATTGGCACTCTGTATCAGATGAAACTGGGAATATAAACTCTCCCTCAGAGACCTTTGATGAAGGGCAGTTTCCCAGCCCTGTGGAGGTAGAGGAGGGGCTGCACAAACCCACTGACCACACTGATGTAGAGACACACATATTTGGCATAAAAAAACTGCCGTAAATCAAAGATTCCATTAAGAGGTAAAACCGCTACCCATGGAAGGTAGTTTGCCATCATAGACACCAAGATAATCAAAATGATCTTAAACGCCCTCATCTTCATGTTATTTGTCCCCTCCCTCTCTCGCTCCCCTTCCCCCGGCCCAGGATGTTTCAGAGCCCTGAGAACTGAGAGGCAGCAGAATAACATAAATGTAATTAAGACCAGAATTTCAACCACATACACATATTTGACAATTTGATGTTCTTTTACAAGCGTAGAAGTAAAACAGAACCCAAACAAAACCAGGCAAACCAATCCAGAACACCACACCTTGTATCTCAGGAGTCTGTACTTCAGGAAGACCACAGGGTGGACAACTGCCAGGTAGCGCTCAAAACATATACAGCACTGGAACAGGGGGCGTCCGTGGTATATAAAACCATTAAAGAATGTAAGTAGAGCTAGGATAGGGGGAATAGGGAGTTGTATGTAGACAAAGACAAAGACAGCACACAGGCAGTAGAGAATCTCAGATACAGCCAAGTTGAGAGCGAAGAACTCTGAGGCCACCGTCCCTCCGGCTCCGGTCAGTATCAGCCACAGGACATAGCCATTGGTGGGTAGACTCAGGATGAGGTTGACTGCATAGCAGGCGGTGGTGACAGCGAAATTAAGTTCCAGATAGGCAGAGAGGACAGAGGAATGATTGGAGGAGTCCATTTTATAAAAAATTCAAACCTCATTTTGGAAGTTCCAATGATCACAGCAGTAGAGAGAGAGAGAGGGAGAAAGAGAGAGACAGAAAGACGAGACAAGAACATCACTATGTTAACTCTTCATGTCAAAGGCACTGAACTCAGTTACACTGCTAATCTCAGAGACTAAATAGCGTCAACCAACCTGAAGTCCGTGATTGGTGGGTTGTGACTTCAAGGTCTTTTTACGATTGTGTCTCTCCTTAGAACTGAGCTAGGTACATCTATAGGCTAAATCAAATACCTGCCAACGCACCTGTGTAGCATATCACATTGCCAACCTCTGTAGCTACACCCAAGGACCTCATGCCATGCAAATATTCTACTCAGTGTGACAGGAACCTCACCTATAAATATGATTGATGAGGATGTGTTGCTGTTGCTATTGTAGGCCTACTTGTTACTGCATGTAATCCAAAAATAATACATTTTCTTAACATGCTAGAAGAAACAGACATGTTTTATCATGTTGTACACAAGGCTTTCTGTAGATATCGAATTCTAAAGAGACCAAAATGTGTATGCAAAGGTTAATGTAGTGTCCTCTGACATTTGCTCAGTATTTGTTAGCTGTAGCCTCCTCACATATTATAGTAGACTAGTGGCACTCTGCCCTACGGGCGGGAATTCATGGGAAGTGATTAATTCGATTCAATATCATTTTATTTTGAGGAATACAACACAGAACAATTCACCCACACACCCCAGTCGCTCCTGTCTGTAAACTGATGCTGCCCATCACCTCACTTGATGGACCACACCTGTGTCATGACTGGCCTGTGAGGATCAGGTTACCATGGATCACAGTTCTACAGAGATATCTCTCACTCCCGCAGAGGGGGAGGGGTAGAGAGGGATCGATGGGGTGGGTTATTTTTTTACATTTTATGACACCTCAAGTTATGACACCTCAAGCCATTTTAAATCTTAAGGCAGCAGACGAATCGTTTGTCCTTTAGTGTTTGGGACTGGAATGTCTGTGTGGGCCTTATGGAGAACCTACCTCAGAACTGTAACCTTCAGTAAATGGACTTTGGGACATTATATTTCATCAGCCAAAATGGTGGTAACAATGATAGATGGATTATGAAAATGAATGTCGCTTTTGTTATCTTATTAAAAGTTAAATGCCAACGTTATAACTAAACATTGTAACTTGAAGAGTTTTCATAATATGTACATGATGTTTACATGCTGTGCATTTTGTTGAAAATATCCAGATCAAAGAAAATGTTTTTGTGACGATGAGCTGTGATTTGAATTGTCTAAACGAGATCCTCGTAAGTTCTAATACCTTGCCTTGTATTGAGCTACACCCCAGGGAACCCAGAGAGCATGTCATAAAGACGGAAATGCCCCTTTGTGACCCAGAGGTATAAAACATGTGACTTTAGAATTTTACATGCAGACTAAGTTTACCACGCGCTGCAGCCAAGGTTCACGTCTAGTCGTGATCCCAAAATGCAACATGTTAGGTCAGGTCACGTTAGGTCAGTAAATAAGTATCAATTACGGTCCCATTCTGATTTGCTTCTAACAATACCAAAAATTAGAACAGGTCATGGTAGGAATAGTTTTAGTTACTCAGCTCCGTGGTCCTGGAATTCTCTCTTGAACATTTTAAAATGGGATGATCTAGTTTCGTTGGCGGAGTTTAAACACTTGATCGATGCATATATTATAGAAGAGTGTAATTGTTTTTAGGCCAGCTGTTTTTAGTCAAGATGTTTGTGTTTTTAAATGTAATATGTTTTTGTTGTACTGTATGTGTGTTCATAGTTTTGTTTAATGTTGTGTGAGTGAATGAAATTTGGTTTGTCTGAAACGTTGTTCCCCTTGCTGCTATTGGATCAGGTCTCTCTTGGAAAATATATATTTATCTCAATGAGAATAAACCTGTATAAATAAAGGTAAAATAAATTAAAATTAAAATGTAAAAAAAAAAAAGGAACCTCTTAACAATCAAGGCTACGGTTGATTACTGTATCTAAGAAGGTGAAATCAAGAAGAACCAACCGGTTATTTTCTTAAAATCATCAGTTGTCCACACGACCCTCCTACCCAAGCTGGGAGCGTCGACACGGCTGATTATCCTCCTAAGAAGACTACTCTCACAGAACGAGTGCAAGGAAACAGACAACCAAGAGAAAGGACATTGTGACATTGTGTGGACAATCAGAGACTTACACCCGGTAACGAAGGAGACGCGGCCATCGGAAGAAAAGGGCATCGGCCAAACCTATGCCAATAATCGGAACTCGGTCCACGAAAAGATACCCAACGGAGACCTTCAACAAGTAAATACATTCATTATAATTCTGACCCATAAGTGTGGCAGTTCAGGGCAAGGTGTTAGGGCTAAACTTAGCAGGTTACAAATGTATCCAAGTGTGCTTTTCTCTCATGTGCTTTCTCTCTCCCTCTCTCTCTCTTTCTTTAAACCTCCATCTTGTGTAACACATGTCATATTGTGTTGGTCCGCACTGAAATTGTACAATCTGAAGAGGCCTAACCTCAGCTGCAATGCCTCGAATGACTGTATTGGCCATGATGTTCAGAATTTCATTCTGTGCTTTGGGGCCTGTCTACATTGTGCTACACTCTGTTAACCACTTAAGTAAAACGGGATCATCCTCTTCTGCTCTACGTTTCAAAAGCTGGTATAAATTCCCACTGTCATCTGTGTGGCCTCTAAAGGCTTGTCCCTGTCTTGCAACATGCCGCACCGAACTAACAATTTTCATCAAGCAATGCCTTGCGTTCTCTTGCTGTTTACCCCACGCGCTGGATAACTGGGCACTGATTGGATTTAGCTGGTGTGATGTTACAGTTACAAAGTAGCGGTTGGTTTGGCAGTTTTGATGTGCTGTGAATTTTACAATGGCTTTTCTCCAGTTCCTAAATCCTGCACTAAAGAAGGCAGCATCCGCTCTTTGGCCAAAAGATGGCTGTCTTGAAAACTCTTGGCTACAGTGAAAACACAACACTCCTTTTATTGATGGATTATAATGTAGCCAGGGGAAATCGCGAAACCGTTTCTCTTGAAAGGTCAACACTGTTGGCAAGAGTTTGCGGTTCTATAAAATGTGAGTGTGGCCAATATGGTTTTGTGACATCACTGAGGTAACTGGACAATGCTGTGCCATGGCCCCTATACTGGTGGTGCTGGCAACAAGTTGACACCTGGTCCTGCCGTGGCTGTGACACTGTCATCTGAGGTCTCTCTCCCTGGCTCTTTCCCTTTCACCACCATCACTGACTCACAGTCTGTCTCCTAGAAAATAAATAAGGTGTTTGCCATATTCCTAACTACTGGTACCCAAAACTAAACAATTCTGTGTGCCATTTGTTGCCTGCTCTGCCTGATGACATTATTATGAAACTATTATGAAACATTTCCATTAGCATTTCACTTCTTTCTTATGAACATTTTATCAACTAGTCTTTGAGATATTAGGCTACAAGGGTTCTTACTTTGCGTTTTGGTGTACTGAAAATGCTCTGATGGCCGTCTTTTGATTTTTTTTGCCATTTCTCTGTCATTTTTCTACCTGGCTGGCTGGATACACGTTTCTGTGGTGTTTACTATAATCTTTGCTATCGTCATTTTACTCGAAGATCGGCACACAGGTGCTTCAAAGTCCCCTAGTGACAATTTAGCTTTTGCAACGAGACCATTAAATATATTTAAGACAATGGTAGAATAGAGTGTAATTCTGTTCAGTTTATCTCTAACCTTATCACATGGACTTCAAAGCACTACAGCTGCATGCTGATCTTGGAATAATCTGAAGATAACAAAGATTCCATCTTTGACGACGCACATTAATGTAATAGGAACTAGCTAGATTGCTAGCTAATGTTTGCTCCATCGGTTTGCTCGCTAGCTCTGCAAATTCAGCTATTGTGTGTGTGAACCCTGCCAACATAAAACGAAATCGCAATGGTGCGATTGACTGGATTAACCTCACGTTAGCTACGTGCATTGAGTGCCTTTCAGACGGTAGACACGAACACTCTGTCACCTTGCCATCTAAGGAACACTGCATTGCATTGCTCTCATTGACTCAAATTGTGTTAGGTTCTTATTTTTCAGAGTAAATAACCCACGGACACTAGAGAGGCTTTAACCAAGTTTAATTCTATCCCAAAGGTTCTGTACAGCTGTAATCAGACAACCCAACATTTGTCCCATCCAGATATTTATATCCCACTTAACCTGTTATGGCTAGGGGGCAGTATGTTCACGGCTGGATAAAAAACGTACCCGATTTAATCTGGTTACCACTCCTACCCAGTAACTAGAATATGCATATACTTATTACATATGGATAGAAAACACCCTAAAGTTTCTAAAACTGTTTGAATGGTGTCTGTGAGTATAACAGAACTCATTTGGCAGGCAAAAACCTGACAAGGTTTCAGGCAGGAAGTGGCCTGTCTGACAAGGTGTCGTTCTTCTTGTCTCTGTTTATTGAAGAGTGAGGATCTTAGCTGTCCCGTGACACTTCCTATGGCTGCCATAGGGTCTCAGAAGGCGGTAAAAAGCTGAATCGTGGCTTTGCAGGCTCTGGCTGAAAAAAAGTAGCGCGTTTGGGTAGTGGCTGGTTACAGTACTGTGAGACTCAGGCTCGTGCCCGCGTCGACCGAAAGCTTTGTTTACTTTCCTCTGTTTAGCTAAAAGGAGATTCCCGGTCGGAATATTATCGCTTTTTTACGAGAAAAATGGCATAAAAATGGATTTTAAACAGCGGTTGACATGCTTCGAAGTACGGTAATGGAATATTTAGATTTTTTTTGTCACGAATTGCGCCATGCGCGCGACCCTGATTTACCATTTCAGATAGTGTCTGGGACGCACGAACAAAACGCCGCTATTCGGATATAACGATGGATTATTTTGGACCAAACCAACATTTGTTATTGAAGTAGCAGTCCTGGGAGTGCATTCTGACGAAGACAACAAAAGGTAATCAAACTTTTATAATAGTAAACCTGATATTGGTGAGTGCTAAACTTGCCGGGTGTCTAAATAGCTAGCCCGTGATGCCTGGGCTATGTACTTAGAATATTGCAAAATGTGCTTTCACCAAAAAGCTATTTTAAAATCGGACATATCGAGTGCATAGAGGAGTTCTGTATCTATAATTCTTAAAATAATTGTTATGCTTTTTGTGAACGTTTATCGTGAGTAATTTAGTAAATTCTTAGTGAATTCGCCGGAAGTTTGCGGGTGGTATGCTAGTTCTGAACGTCACATGCTAATGTAAAAAGCTGTTTTTTGATATAAATATGAACTTGATTGAACAAAACATGCATGTATTGTATAACATAATGTCCTAGGGTTGTCATCTGATGAAGATCATCAAAGGTTAGTGCTGCATTTAGCTGTCTTCTGGGTTTTTGTGACATTATATGCTAGCTTGAAAAATGGGTGTCTGATTATTTCTGGCTTGGTACTCTGCTGACATAATCTAATGTTTTGCTTTCGTTGTAAAGCCTTTTTGAAATCGAACAGTGTGGTTAGATAAAGGAGAGTCTTATCTTTAAAATGCTGTGAAGTAGTCATATGTTTGAAAAATTGAAGTTTTGTATTTTTGAGGAATTTGTAATTCGCGCCACGCCTATCATTGGATATTGGAGCAGGTGTTCCGCTAGCGGAACGTCTAGATGTAAGAGGTTAACCTGTTAGGGCTAGGGGGCAGTATTTACACGGCCGGATAAAAAAACGTACCCGATTTAATCTGGTTACTACTCCTGCCCAGTAACTAGAATATGCATATAATTATTGGCTTTGGATAGAAAATACCCTAAAGTTTCTAAAACTGTTTGAATGGTGTCTGTGAGTATAACAGAACTCATATGGCAGGCAAAAACCTGAGAAGATTCCATGCAGGAAGTGGCCTGTCTGACAAGTTGTTGTTCTTCTTGCCTCTGTTTATTGAAGACTGAGGATCTTTGCTGTAACGTGACACTTCCTACGGCTCCCATAGGCTCTCAGAGCCCGGGAAAAAGCTGAACGATATCGAGGCAGCCCCAGGCTGAAACACATTATCGGTTTTGACAAGTGGCCGATCAGAGGACAATGGGCTTAGGCGCGTGCCCGAGTCGACCCCATGCTTTATTTTCTTTCGTCTGTTTACCTAATTGCAGATTCCTGGTCGGAATATTATCACTTTATTACGAGAAAAATTGCATAAAAATTGATTTTAAACAGCGGTTGACATGCTTCGAAGTACGGTAATGGAATATTTAGAATTTTTTTGTCACGAAATGCGCCATGCTCGTAACCCTTATTTATCATTCGGATAGTGTCTTGAACGCACAAACAAAACGCCACTGTTTGAACATAACTATGGATTATTTGGTACCAAACCAACATTTGTTATTGAAGTAGAAGTCCTGGGAGTGCATTCTGACGAAGAACACCAAAGGTAATCAAACTTTTCTAATAGTAAATCGGAGTTTGGTGAAGGCTAAACTTGCTGGGTGTCTAAATAGCTAGCCCTGTGATGCCGGGCTATCTACTTAGAATATTGCAAAATGTGCTTTCACCAAAAAGCTATTTTAAAATCGGACATATCGAGTGCATAGAGGAGTTCTGTATCTATAATTCTTAAAATAATTGTTATGCTTTTTGTCAACGTTTATCGTGAGTAATTTAGTAAATTGTTAGTAAATTCGCCGGAAGTTTGCGGGGGGTATGGTAGTTCTGAACGTCACATGCTAATGTAAAAAGCTGGTTTTTGATATAAATATGAACTTGATTGAACAAAACATGCATGTATTGTATAACATAATGTCCTAGGTCATCTGATGAAGATCATCAAAGGTTAGTGCTGCATTTAGCTGTCTTCTGGGTTTTTGTGACATTATATGCTAGCTTGAAAAATGGGTGTCTGATTATTTCTGGCTGGGTACTCTGCTGACATAATCTAATGTTTTGCTTTCGTTGTAAAGCCTTTTTGAAATCGGACAGTGTGGTTAGATCAACGAGAGTCTTGTCTTTAAAATGCTGTAAAATAGTCATATGTTTGAGAAATTGAAGTAATAGCATTTCTAAGGTATTTGAATAACGCGCCACAGGATTCCACTGGCTGTTACGCAGGTGGGACGATTTGGTGCCACCTACCCTAGAGAGGTTTATTAAGGAGTGAAAGAGACTGGGTCTCTGTAGAAAGACAGATAGCTGTGGAATGTGTTGCATGACGAGCAGAGCAACGTGTTGATACAGGGGACACTGATGGACATCTGTGGATTAGATGAAGGAGGGGTTGAGGTCAGGAGGTTAGGACAGGTCACCTGAAGGGAGTAATAAGGGTTTGGGATCTTGTTACTCTTTTTCTGTTAAACCATAAGAAGGATTGGAGAGAAGAAGGAGTGTCTTAATATACTCTGCGTCTGATCTATCATGTCTTTAATATCTCACTGTTCAAAATGTGGAATCCAAAACTAGCTAGCAAACGCTAGCTAACATAAATAGTGACCTGTAATTCAAACCATTGTGAGGCAAAGGGCGGGGGTGTATAATCAGCACAAGTGCTTTCATTGCGTAACAAACATTAATCCCCAAAACTAAAGGGAGGGAAGGGAGGGTGGCTGCCGTCAACGACGGCACCTGTGCTACACCCCCCCTCCCCAACCCACCTATACTGGAGGTGGCTCAGGTTCTGGCCTACTGTCCTCCAGAGTCTCTTAGCTCCGGACCGTAGGCAGACTCACTCGGTTCCGGGTTGTAGGCAGACTCATTCAGTTCCGAGCTGTAAGCAGACTCACACAATTCACAGTTATTGTCAACCTCATTCTGTTCCGGACCACAGGCAGACTCACTTGGTTCCGGACCGCAGACAGACTCACTCGGTTCCGGACTACATGCAGGCTCACTCGGTTCCGGATCGCAGGCAGGCTCACTCGGTTCCAGATCGCAGGCGGGCTCACTCGGCCCCCTGGATCGCAGGCAGGCTCACTCGGTTCCGGATCGCAGGCAGGCTCACTCGGTTCGGGATCGCAGGCAGGCTCACTCGGTTCCGGATCGCAGGCAGGCTCACTCGGTTCCGGACTGCAGGCAGGCTCACTCGGTTCCGGACTGCAGGCAGACTCACTCGGTTCCGGACTGCAGGCAGACTCACTCGGTTCCGGACTGCAGGCAGACTCACTCGTTTCCGGACTGTAGACCCATTCACCCCTCTCCGAACTGTGGGCTGTCTCATTCGGGTTCTGCACAGTGGGCCGTCTCCCTTGTTTCCAAACTGTAAGCCGTCACACTCGGTTCTGCACAGTGGGCCGTCTCCCTTGGTTCCGAACTGTAGGCCATCTCACTCGGTTCCGGGCTTAACACTCTTACCGGATACTCATGACGGGGTACTGTTGTCGGATACTCTGGACGGGGAACTGTTGCCGAATACTCTGGACGGGGCACTGTCGTCGGATACTCTGGACGGGGCACTGTCGTCGGATACTCTGGACAGGGCACTGTCGTCGGATACTCTGGATGGGGCACTGTCGTCGGATACTCTGGACGGGGCACTGTCGTCGGATAGTCTGGACGGGGCACTGTCGTCGGATACTCTGGACGGGGCACTGTTGCCGAATACTCTGGACGGGGCACTGTCGTGAGATACTCTGGACGGGGCACTGTCGTCGGATACTCTGGACGGGGCACTGTCGTCGGATACTCTGGACGGGGCACTGTCGTCGGATACTCTGGACGGGGCACTGTTGTCGGATACTCTGGACGGGGCACTGTTTCCGGACACTCTGGACAGGGCACTGTTTCCGGACACTCGAGGCTGGGCTGACGCACTGGAAGCCTGATGCGTGGGACTGGTAGTGGAGGTACCAGCCTGGGGACACGCACCTCAGGGCTAGTGCGGGAAGCAGGAACCGGCCGAGTGGAACTGGTATTACGCACTGGAAGCCTGATGCGTGGTGCTGGTACTGGAAGTGCCAGTTTGGTGACACGCACCTCATGGCTAGTGCGGGGAGCAGGAACGGGCTGAGTTGGACTGGGCTGACGTATTGGAGGCCTGGTACGTGGTACTGGTACTGGATATACCGGGCCGTGGAGAAGCACTGGCGGGCTCGATCGCACCTCCTGCACAACCCATCCTGGCTGGATGCAACTAGTAGCCCTGCACACAAGCGGAGTTCTGGTACAGGACGAACTGGGCTGTGCAGGGGCCTGATGGTTGCCGTGCATAGAGCGGGCGTAGGATAGCCTGGACCTAGGAGACGCACCGGTGACCAGATGCGCTACGCAGGCATCCTCCTACCAGGCTGGATGCCCACTCTAGCACGGCACTTGCGAGGGGCTGGGATCACTCGCACCGGACTGTGCGTGCGTATGGGCGAGATCATGCGCACTTCCGCATACCTCGGCGCTCTCCACTCCAAACGCTTCCCAAAAAAAGCACGGGGAGCTGGCTTAGGTCTACTGCCTGGCCTAGCCAAACTACCCGTGTGCCCCCCCCAAAAAAATTATTGGGGGTGCCTCTCTGGCTTAAACGCCAGTCGTGTTCACCTGTAGCGTTCCCGGTCTTCGCTCCATTTTCTCCATGGACCTTCTCCGGCCATAATCTCCTCCCACGTCCACTTTTCCCGATAGTCCACATTATTATCCCGTTGCTCCTTACCCCGCTGCTTGGTCCTTGGTTGGTGGGAGATTCTGTAACACTCTTCGTCGTCAGACGATATAGAGAAATCATCGTCGGAGAAAGTGGACCAATACGCAGCGGGGTTATGTGTACTCATCTTCTTTATTACTGGATAAGAAGGCAAAACCGAAAGCAAAATACGTACACAAGAAAAAACACAATGACGACAACTAATAGGCTTGTTAGGCACACCGCTATACAAAGCATATAATCTCCCACACTAAACAAACCCACACACATACCTATATATAGGACTCTCAATCAGAGGAAAATAGAAACACCTGCCTCCAATTGAGAGTCCACACCCAAACCTAAACATAGAAAAACTAAACAAGACAGAACGTAGAAAATACAACCTAGAACATACCCAACACCCAGAACTAACAAATCACACACCCTAAACACAACCAACCACCCCGAACCAACCAAAACAAATACCCTCTGCCACGTCCTGACCAAACTACAATAACAAATAACCCCTATTACTGGTCAGGACGTGACACAAAATGCATTTTCAGTTATTAAATCGGAAACAGACTGTTTGATAGATCTGCAGATGAACTTGAGGTAGAATTACTTTTTCAGAAATAATACTATCTCTTTTTGGTTGTATTGTTGATGACAATAGTATCAATAGAATTATTACTGTAGATTTTCCCTCCATTTCTTATTTCCAATAAAGGCTCAAGCTGAGTAAAAACATTTGTCTACCTGGTTATAAAATAAAAAAAGCATAATTTAAATAAATGACAGATTTGATCTGACCTGGTCAAAAATAACTCAGAGCCCTATCCATCCATAACACTTTCCACAGAGCCCAGCATATTCTCTTCAATCATACTGAAGTGTTGTCATAAACAATGGATCACATTTGCATGTCAGGTGTGGTCCATCAAGTGATGTGATGGGCAGCATCAATTTACAGACGGTAGTGAATGAGGTGTGTGGGTGAGTGGCTCTGTGTTGTAAGACTCAACAACGAAATTGTATTGAATCGAATGAATCAGATCCAATGATTTAATGCTCATATGTCAGGGTGACGCTAGTAATACTATATGAGGAAGCTACAGCTAACAACAAATGAGCAAATGTCAGAGGACACCTCATTAACCTTTGACTTCACATTTTGGCCTCTTTAGAACTCTGTAACTGCAGTAAACCTTGTAAAAAACTTGATAAATAACATCTAACATATTCTAACATATATATAAATGTATATAAAATATATAGAAATATATATAGAAAATATATCATTTTTGGTTAGCATGTAGTAGCTTAAACCAACTCTGTGTTTAACAAGTTGGTCTACAGTAGCAACACCAACACATCAATCACATTGATAGGTGTGGTTCCTGGTACACCGAGTAGGATATTTGCATGGCATGTGGTCCTTTGGTGTAGGTACAGAGGTTGGCAATGTGATATGCTACACAGGTGTGTTGGCAGGTATTTGATGTAGCCTATAGTTGTACCAAGCTCAGTTCTAAGGAGAGACACAAATGCAAAGAGACAGGGAAGAGAAGAGACACCAATTTTACAGAGTTCAGGTTGGACTACACTTTTTAGTCTCTGATATTAGCAGTGTAACTGAGTGAAATGTTTGTATTTAAATTCCTTACAATTCAATTTAGGTAACTTTAATTGGAAAGTGCAGACACTGACTAGTATTCTGGATGATGTTTTTCTGATGTGCCTTTGATGTGAAGAGTTAACATTGTGGTGTTGTTGTCACCCCCTCTCTCTCTCTCTCTCTCTCCCCCTCTCTGTGTGATCATTGGAATGTTAAAGACCACAATTCATAACTGAGCTTGCACAAAAATGAACTCTTCCAACCATTCCACTGTCCTCTCTGGCTATCTGGAGTCAGTTTACACTTTAAAAACTGCCTGCTATGCAATCAACCTCATCCTGAGTCTACCCACCAATGGCTATGTCCTGTGGCTGATACTGACCGGACCCGGAGGGACGATGGCCTCAGAGTTCTTCGCTCTCAACTTGGCTGTATCTGAGATTCTCTACTGCCTGTGTGCTGTCTTTGTCTTTGTCTACATACACCTCCCTATTCCCAATATCCTAGCTCTACTTACATTCTTTAGTGGTTTTATATACCACGGCCGCCCCCTGTTCCAGTGCTGTATATGTTTTGAGCGCTACCTGGCAGTTGTCCACCCTGTGGTCTTCCTGAAGTACAGACCCCTGAAATACAAGGTGCGGTGTTCTGGATTGGTTTGGCTGCTTTTGATTGGGTTCTGTTTTAATTCTTTGCTTGTAAAAGACCAAATTGTCATATGTTATGTGTCTTTCAGTGAAGTTCTGGTCTTACTTTCATTTATGTTATTCTGCTGCCTCTCAGTTCTCAGGGCTTTGAAACAGCCTGGGCCAGGGGAAGGGGAGAGAGAGAGGGAGGGGACAAATAACATGAAGATGAGGGCATTTAAGATAATTTTGATTATCACGGTGTCTATGATGGCAAACTACCTTCCATTGGTAGTGGTTTTACCTTTAATTGGAGTACTAGATTCTGGACAGTTTTTTTATGCCAAATATGTGTGTTTCTACATCAGTGTGCTCAGTGGGTTTGTGCAGCCTCTCCTCTACCTCCACAGGGCTGGGAAACTGCCCTTCATCAAAGGTGTCTGAGGGAGAGTTTATATTCCCAGTTTCATCTGATACAGAGGGCCAAATGTAACCTGTTTGCAACTGTTATGTGATAGCTTGTAAAGAGGTTGGTAGTTGTAGATGTGCTGGCCATTTTTAAAATTGTGTTTAGGGTTGCAATATTCTGGTATCTTGACCTAAAAGGTTCTCCAGAAATCCTGGTCAGAAGATTCCTGTAATCAGGAGGGAATTACAAGGAAATCCTGAATTTTGTATCCCTAGGTTTGATTCATTCCCTTTTATCTGGGAAGATTACTTATCAATCTTCTTGCTAGTGCTTCACATTATATCTTTGTGTTTGTATTTAATAGTGAGATGGGACTAGAGGACCCACGTTAATCTTTTTTTAATCATATTCAATAAATGCTTGTGTTGAACTACTCATGTCTTTTACTTTTTGTAGAGAATAATTATATAAAATAAAAACTATTAGCGGTCTTTGCATGCACATTTGGACTCTTAGATGGGTTTGAGTCCAGTCAGAGTAAACAGGCTATTTGAATGTCAGGTCAAGGGAAATATTGTTGTGCTCTGGTGTGTGTCCAAAATGGGTTCCTATACCATATAATGGGTTCTGGTCAAAAGATGTGCACTGTATAGGGAATATGGTGCTATTTTGGACGCACTTTGAATAAATCATCAGTGTGACGTAACACACAGGTGGGGTATGGAAGGGTCGGGTAGAGCAGAGATTTGGATCAGTTCCAGCGTCTGTGACAGACACAACCACAACACACCCCAGGGGACAGGGACGCTGCATCAATACAGGTTACCCAAAAAATAATTTACATTACAATTTGAATTTAAACCACAATTGAATAAAAACATCAAATGTAGGAAAATATATTTTTAAGGATTTTATCTCCCCTTGATCACATCACAAGCAACTTTTACCACTTGAATGTATACAAAAATATAATACTTTTCTGGACACTAGGTTGTCAGACTTAATATTTTGGTTTCATTTTGTTAAGATACTCCAGGACAGGAATTTTTCAGAGCAGATTCTGGATGAATACTTTTTTCTTCTTTCTATCTGTAAAATGCTAAAGAATTCCGTTTTGACAAATTTTTCTCAAGAAAGTTTATAGAGAATAAAAAATGTACAACATATCAATAAATCCCTATGGACAAGTCTCTGGAATATATTGAAGGATAGCCACACACAATGTGTTTTATGTAGATGCTTCCGAAACTGAGAAAAGTGACTTGGCGTGTGGGAAGAGTTTGACTTTCGGGAAATGGCAGTTAAAAACATGTGGACTAAATCTAGACTACGACACGACAAAACACATTTTTAGACGCAATCGCCATCTCTTCAAACTAAGTTACTACATACAGTATAGTCCAGTTTGTTACATTCTTTATGAAATGGGCATTTAAATGATGTGTAATTCAGTGTAGTGAGCTTTGGAATTATGGATGTATGTCCATTTTAAAGTGGTTCATATTCATGACATTCTTACGACGCTGTTATGATAAACTAATGAAAATATACCTTTTATCAAGATTTTTATATTTGATTTTATTGAGGCCGATAAGTAAAGCTTATTAAAGAGAGCAGTGATACTACCAAGAGCAGTGTGCGGTTTCTTCTTATGTTACTTTTTGAAAAAACTAAAATTAACGGACCAAAATACCAACAAATCTCAAAATTCATAGGTAGATGCAAAAATGTCAATTATCCTTAAATCTGAAGTCAAGTCTAGTCAAATAATTAACATCCCATCACATTAACCGTTACTCTCTCGCGGGAAATCCACTGCAGCATCCACCGAGAGGCCTCTTGCTGCCAAGGGAATGCCTGACAGCTTGAAAGACATGTTGGACACTACAGTGAAAATTAATAACTTTGTTAAAGCAAAGCCCCTGAACTCTCGTGTATTTTCTGCTCTATGCAATGATTTGGGCAGCCACCATGTAACGCTTTTAAAACATACAAAAGTGTGCTGGTTATCAAAGGGAAAAATATTGATGCGTTGTTTTGAGTAGAGAGATGAGCTTAAAGTTCTCTTTACTGAGCATAATTTTCACTTGTCTGACCGCTTGCATGATGACGAGTTTCTCACACGACTGGCCTATCTGGGTGATGTTTTTCTCTCCTGAATGATCTGAATCTAGGATTACAGGGACTCTCTACAACTATATTCAATGTGCGGGACAATCTCTACAGTAGATTGCAACTCCGCCACCTTTAACAAGGACCACACACAGGTCTTTCCATCATTGCATGATTTTTCGTGTGCAAATTAACTCAAGCTTACGATTGGATTGGGCTGCGCTCAGAGTATCCTGCCTTGGCAAATCGCTCTGTTATGACACTGATGCCCTTGCAACCACGTACCTATGTGAGAGTGGATTCTCACCCTCACAAGCATGAAAACTAAATACAGGCACAGATTGTGTATGGAAAATGATTTAAGACTGAGACTCTGTAACGACTGTCGTCTAATGGGGACCAAGACGCGGCGTGTGACGTGCTCATATTCTAATTATTTAACTCAAAATCTAACAAAATGACCGTAAACAGCCCTGTCAGGTGCAACATACACAAAACAGGAAACAACCACCCACAAAACACAGGAAAAAAAACACCCCTACTAAATAGGACCTTCAATTAGAGGCAACGAGGAACAGCTGCCCCCAATTGAAGGTCAACCCAAGAAACTTAAACATAGAAATGGACACACTAGAACAAACATAGAACATTAACCAAAAACCCAGAAACACATAAAACAAACACCCCCTGCCACGCCCTGACCAAACTACAATAACAAATAACCCCCTTCACTGGTCAGGACGTGACAGACTCTCTCCAGTACAACCCAACTTTGCAGAGTTATGAGCATCCTTTCAAGCCTGCCCTTCTCATTTTAACCTGTGGTGAGTTATTCACAATTTTTGATGAACAAATAAGGTTTTATATGTAAGATGGTTAAATAAAGAGCAAAATTATTGATTATTATTATATTGTTATTTGTGCGCTGGTCCTATAAGAGTTTTTTGTCACTTCCCACAGGCCGGGTTGTGACACAAACTCACTCATTCTTATGTTTAATAAATGTATCGTATAGTGTGTGTATGGCAGTATCACTACTTCCGCCGAAGTCGGTCCCTCTCCTTGTTCGGGCGGTGTTCGGCGATCGACGACACCGACCTTCTAGCCATCGCTGATCCATTTTTCATTTTCCATTGGTTTTGTCTTATTTTCCTTCACACCTGGTTCCAATCCCATAAATTACATGTTGTGTATTTAACCCTCTGATTCCCCTCATGTCCTTGTCGGTGATTGTTTGATTGTATGTTATGTTCTGGTGTGTGACGGGTTTTGCACCTACTTTTATTATTTTGTATATTTTCGTTTTCGGATTTTTGTGAGCACTTATTAAACGACTCCGTTTATACCAAGTTCGTTCTCCTGCACATGACTTCCCTGCCACCAGCACGTGTAACCGATGTGAAATGGCTAGTAGTTAGCGGTGGTGCGCGCTAATAGCGTTTCAATCGGTGACGTCACTCACTCTGAGACCTGAAGTAGGGTTTCCCCTTGCATTGCAAGGGCCGCGGCTTTTGTGGCGCGATGGGTAACGATGCTTCGTGGGGTGTTAGTTGTTGATGCTAGAGAGGGTACGCAGCTGGAGGTTGAATATTTTAAGGGGTACGGGACAATAAAAAGTTTGGGAACCACTGCCCTACAGTACATAGTACACAGAACTCTGGTCAAAAGTAGTGGACTATGTAGGGAAAAGGGTGACATTTGAGATGCATTCCAGGACTCAACCGTTCAATCCTCCATCTGTACCCACAGAAGCAGCTTCCAGAGAGGCGATGAACACTTCTGAAAGGGGGATTATTATTTCCCCTCTGTGGTCAACAACACCGGCTTTACATCTCAACCACAAACCTTATTAGTTGTGTCCCATTCAATCAACCTCATTCTGAGTTTCCCCACAAATGCCTGGGTCCTTTGGCTGACAGTGACCGGAACCGGAGGAACGATGGCCACAGAGTTCTTCACTCTCAACCTGACCATGACTGAAAAAATTCTCTGCCTGTTTGACATATTTTATTTGAGTTATTACTTCCCATGTGCTTATATTTGGTCTGCTGTGCAATTTTTCTCTGGTTTCTTGATTGGTGCTCAGCCCCTGTTCCAGTGCTATGTCTGTGTGGAGCGCTACCTGGCAGTGGTCCACCCTGTGGTCTACCTAAAGTACAGACTCTTGAGATACAGGGTCGGAATCACTGGTTTAGTCTGGTTGATTGTGATCTGGTTCTGTTTGGACACATTTTTCATAGGTTTGTTTGCTCCCTAGTTTAGACTGACCATGAGCGCTGACGTTGTGGTTTTATCAGTTATGTCATTCTGCTTCCTCTCAGTTCTCTGAAACGCCCCGAGCAGTGGGAAGGGGAGAGGGGGGGGACAAACAATATGAAGATAATATCATTTTGATCATTCTTATAGCTATGGTGGTGAACTACCTCCCAATGCTAATGGTAGCAGCTCTTTACAGGAGGTTAGGATCCAGATTACATCAGGCTTTGATTGTGTCTCTCATCATTGCTGTGGTGACTAGGTTTGTATAGTTCATCCACTACCTCCACAGGGCTGGGAAACTGCCCTGTATCAGAGTTCTCTCAGGAAGAGGTAACTTCCTTTTACGTGGTGTTAATAATGCTCACTACTTTCAGTTACTAAGCTACTAGAAATGCATCATATCCTATCAGAGGACACATTCAGTAATTTAACAGTTGGCAACAGGAGAGATCTGACTAAAGTTCAAGAAGTTTCCAACTTTATGAAAATAATCAGTGATGAGACCGCTCGATAGCCAATTGGAGAAGGGAGGGTCTCGCTAGATAGCTTTGACACTGTGCTGGATAGGCTAACAACCAACATGTTGTTTTACATGCTGTTCAGAAGATAAACCGCTGAAGGGAGGTTTTGGCAACAAGGTTGCTGAAGGTAGTGAGTAGTGTGAGTGTCCTGTTATATGTCACTGCTCTGAAGTATAGCATCAACAAGATATTTAGTTTGACTTATTGTAACGGGTGTCGTAAAGATTGGACCAAGGTGCAGCGGGAAAGTGTATACTCATCTTCTTTTTAATGATAAAAGGAAAAACGAACAAAAACACGTATACAAAAACAACGACCGACAATAACAGTCCTGTCAGGTTCAACATACACTAAACAAGGAAGTAACTACCCACAATTCCCATAACCAAAACACCCGTATACATAGAACCTTCAATCAGAGGCAACGAGGAACAGCTGCCTCCAATTGAAGGCCAAATCAATAAACTAAACATAGAACTAGAAAGACTAGACTAGAACATAGAAATACACTAACATAGAACATAGACCAAAACCCCAGGAACACTCTAAACAAACACCCCTATTACTTAAACACATAGCCCAACAAATCCCAAACCACATAAAACAAACACCCCCTGCCACGTCCTGACCAAACTACAATAAAAAATAACCCCTTTACTGGTCAGAACGTGACACTTATTATGATTTCTGACATACATAATTTCCAATTTTAAACTATACTTATGTGATAGATATTGTACAAATAATGTTATAAAAAGTTTGTATTTAGTGGATATAATGAACATATAATGTTATAAACTGTAGTTTATAATCAAAAAGTTAGTCCTGTTGACGTTTCAATTAAAATAGCAACACATTTATTGTGATGTTATATGAGTATCTTAGGAGTGGCTGACATCCACAGACTTTACAATTGGCTACAAATTGTATTTCTGTAAGCAGGAGGAGGCTGAGCACGTTTCTGGATCTTCTAGACCACTTTCACTGTCAAATGTAGATCTCAAAATCCTTTAAAACTGCAGCTAGATTGTAAACTGCTTGTAAATGCTGACCAAACAAGGTTTATTCAACCAGAAAAATAAATGTCAATTTTTTAATAGAATTGAAGCAACTAATATATATGTTTGTTTGAATGTAGTTGTTGTAAATCATTGACAAATTGCATTTTACATTAAAAAAATAATTTAAATAAGTGACACATTTGACCTGACCTGATCAGGAATAACTCAGGGCCATATCCATCCCTAACACATTCCACAAAACACGGCATGTTCTCTTCAATCGTACTAAAGTGTTGTCATAACCAATGGATCACATTTGCATGTCAGGTGTGGTCCATCAAGTGAGGGGAAGGGCAGCATCAGTTTACAGACGGGAGCACTGAGATGTGTGGGTGAGGATGAGTGGTTCTGTGTTGTAATCCTCAAAAGATTAATGTCACGTCCTGACCAGGAAAAGGGGTTATTTGTTATTGTAGTTTGGTCAGGACGTGGCAGGGGGTGTTTGTTTAGAGTGTCTCGGGGTTTGTTGGGCTATGTTAGATCTAGGTTGTTTAGTTCTATGTTTAGTTAATTGGTTTGACCTTCAATTGGAAGCAGCTGCTCCTCGTTGCTTCTAATTGAAGGTCCTATTTATTAGGGGTGTTTTTGTCATGGGATTTGTGGGTAGTTGTCTCCTGTTTTGTGTCTGTGCACCTGACAGGACTGTTAGTGTCGGTCATTGTTTTTCTATACGTGGTTTGTTTTTTCCTTCTTTTTATTAAATAAAGATGATGAGTATACACGTTCCCGCTGCACCTTGGTCCAATCCTTACGAGGCTCGTTACAATTAACTTGTATTTAATAGAATTAATCAGATCCAATGAGTGCCACATGTACTACTATAATTGAAGTGAGGAGGCTACAGCTAACAAAGACTGAGCAAATGTCAGAGGACACTACATTAACCTTTGCATACACATGTTGGTCTCTTTAGTAAGCCTTGTATACTATTTGATAAATAACTTATTTCCTTGAGCATTTCAAGAACATACTATTTTGGGCTAGGATGTAGTACCACCAACCAGCACTGTGTTTAACAAGTAGGCCTACAGTATCAATACCTATAAATCCTCATCAATCACATTGGTAGTTGTGGTTCCGGTCACACTGAGAAGGATATCTGCATGGCATGTGGTCCTTGGGTGTAGCTACAGAGGCTGGCAATGTGATATGCCACACAGGTGTGTTGGCAGGAATTTGATTTAGCCTATACATGTACCTAGCTCAGTTCTAAGGAGAGACAATCGCAAACGGCCAGGAAGAGAGGAGACACCAATCACAGAGGTCAGGTTCAACTTTTCAGTCTGATATTTTCACTGTAACAGAGTGAAATGTTTGTATTGAAATTCCTTTCAATTCAATGTATGTTATTTTCAACGGAAAGTGTAAACATTGATATTCTGAATGATGTTTTGATCGGAAGAGTTAACATGACGGTGTTGTTATTGTTACTTCTATCTCTCAATTAAAATCAAGGGTTTATTGGCATGGGGAACATATGTTAACATTGCCAAAGCAAGTAAAGTAGATAAACAAATGTGAAATAAACAATACAAACTTACAGTAAATATTACACTCACAGAAGTTCCAAAAGAATAAAGAAATGTCAAATGTCATATTATGTCTATATAGTGTTGGGACGATGTTCAAATAGTTAAAGTACTATGGGAAAATCAGTAAACGTATAGATGGGATATATTTACAATGGTGTTTGTTCTTTTTTTGTGGCAACAGGTCACAAATAGTGTGTGTTTTGATTAGGGTTGCAATATCTAGGTAACTTTACCGAAAATGTTATCCAGAAATCCTGGTCGGAAGATTCCCATAATCAGGAGGAAATTACCAGGAAATCCAGAATTTTGCAACCCTAGGTTTGATTAATTCCCTCTTATCTGGGAAGATTACTTATCAATCTTCTTGCTAGTGCTACACATTGCATCTTTTTGTTTGTATTTAATAGTGAGATTAGACAATAAGACCAAAATAATTTCAAGGCTTAAACAAATGTATTTTAAATGTTTATTTGTACTTTTTATCCTTAATATTCAATAAAATCGTATGTTGAACTACATGTATTTTGGCAAACGTGCAGTAAGAAAATGTGTAAAAATTATTAGTGGTCTTTGCATATACATTTGGGTCTCTTAGATGGGTTTGGGTCCAGTCCGAGTAAATAGGTTATTTGCATGTCAGGTCAAGGGAAATATGATATACCAAATGAGTGCAGGCAGGCAGGGGCACAGTCACTCCTATTGTCTGTGCTCTATTCTCTGTCCAAAATGGCACCCTATACCATACATAGGTCATCCTATAGAAGTGGTGCAAATTGGGGGTTGAAAAAACATACAAAATTGTGTCCTGTTTTTCCAAACTTTCAGCACATATGTCTTCCAACATAATGTCAGTGGGACATAAAATATTGAAGCAGAGTATATATTATTTGTATTGCATGTTTCAATATATTTACTTGAATTCCTTACTAACCCACTAAATGTATCCAGTGGCGACCCGGCTTTCAGGGCAGGTGGGGCAAGTCGGGAACTGACGTCATCATGATTCAACCTTGTTTTTCTCAGAGTTTGCAATTGTCTTCAAAATACCATAAATCCAGAGAATGCCAGACTATGATGACACAGCTGATTTCTATTGCAACATCATGGCCACCTCATTACCTGTAACGGGCGTCGTAAGGATTAGACCAAGGTGCAGCGGGAACGTGTATACTCATATTGTTTATTAAATCAAAAGAAGGAAAAACAAACAAATCACATAAACAAAACAACGACCGCTACTAAACAGTCCTGTCATGTGCACAGACACAAAACAGGAAACAACTATCCACAAATCCCATTACAAAAACACCCCTATACATAGGACCTTCAATCAGAGGCAACAAGGAACAGCTGCCTCCAATTGAAGGTCAATCAACAAACCCTAAACATAGAAGTAGAAAATTAGACTGAACATAGAAAAACACTAACCTAGAACATAGACCAAAAACCCCGGAACACTCTAAACAAACACCCCTCTTACATAATACCATAGCCCAACAAACCCCGAACCACATAAAACAAACACCCCCTCTTCAGTACGAACAGCTTTAACGCAACTCCAAACGCCAGGCCAGCAGCCCAGAACCGTGGAAGACCGAACAGCTAAAAGATCATCTTTGAATCCTTTCTCATGGAGCTTTTTGAAGGTGAGTTAGTGAAAATAATATTTTAGATTTGGGTGCGTTAGGTATTTTTTCTTGGAATTGTTTGGATATTACAATTTGATATTGTTCTAATATTAAACAGACGTTATATGTGTTTTTTTTCAGATATTCTAAAACGGGTGGACAACGAATTTTCAGGTATGTATTTAGGCCAAATGCATGTATTTTATAAGTTAAAATGTATATATTTCGTATAAATATATGTTAATATTATCTAACGTTTGTAGGATATCCAACATTTACCCAGCTGCTACCAGGAATAATTGATTTGGAGCAGCCGTCATTAGCTGAGAAATCCGTGGTTCAAACCGAGACATCACCCGGTCCTTTACGAAGCCCTTCACCATCACACTATCGACGTAAGTCCCCCCAAAAAATCCATAAGAATATTTAGACATTAAAAACAAAAAGTGTGCACCCTATTTTAAAAGCTATTTTTGTGTTTACAGCTGACAGTCCCCCAAGAAGGATCCCTGCTGCATTATGGACTCTGAACGACTACGGAGGAGCCGATGAAACAGACAGTATTCTACCGTTTTGTACGAACGTTTTTACAAACACACAAAGAACAGAGGTTATAACCATCACATCAACACCCCAGGGAACCTCAAGCCAATCGCGCCATATTCTCGACCCCAAGACGCAACGCACAGCGGCCAGCCATCTTGAATCAGCTATTTCTGAGATAGAAACAATATTCCGTCAAGATATTCTAAAACTGGAGGACAACGATCTTTATGATATGTCTTTATGTCAATTGTATGTATTTTTTATGATAAAATGTATATATTATGTATAAATATATTGTAATATTATTGTAGAAAAGGACCCTGTAGTTGGTGGAAGAATCCTTGACTTCATGGCCATTTACACAGGTGGACCAGGGGCGATTTAATTAGGTCGGGGGGAAATGTCCGACAGATCTCAACCCCATAAAATGAGGAAATCGCCAGCGCTCGATCTCGCTGTCATGAAATTACATGTACACATGAAGCCACTTGAAAGGGTGAAATATGAAACGCCATTGTCTGCTGAACTGATCGATTCTGATATCAACCTAATGGGTATTATAGATTGAATAAGCGATCACTGTATGTATTATTCTTCTCATGATTATGATAAATAGTTACGAGCATAAATGACTCAAGGATGTTTCCTATTGACTTCATAATGAACGGGATTGTTGAATTCCTGAATTATGGTAATAATGAAAGATTGTTATGATTTGATCTTTATGATTATGAATTTGCTTGGATACATGTTTTGAATTTGATTGGGATACCTGTTATTCTGTTTATTTTGTTATGCAGCACAGACTACTCAGTAAATATACCACATTATGGTTAAAGGAATTCCTGCCTCAGTCTCATCCATTCCTCTGGAACCTGTTCACCTTCACTGTCAGTCATACTACCTGTCCAGCTACCAACACAGATTCCACTAGTCGTTCAATTATTTAAAACATCTACAGGATACTCAGCTGAGACCGAAAATAATTGATTTGGGGGCATCCAACATTAACGGTTATAACTATTGAAGATGCAAAAAAGGGTTTTAACAAATACAGTTGTTTGACAGATTTGTATTATTTAAAAAAAAAAAAAGATATTATTATCAAAATCTTTAGTATTATTATGTTACATGCGAGACATACCCAGAACCAGGCAGTGATGAAAACATTATAAAGGAGCTCTAATTCAAACATGCAAAGATATATATTTGATACAATTACCCCCGTTGAAACTGTTGTTACAATATTACTTCTCATTGTGTACATTTCAAGGTTTCACAAAACAACTATCTAAATAATGTTTCTCGGACTAACACACTGTCGAGTTTCCTATTTACTAAAGAACAATCACTAAGACAAAACACATAAATGTTGTAATATAATATGTATACATGCCATTCTATACTGAAAAAAGGTACATTCTGAAAGATTTTTGAATTTGATGCGATAACACTTTTTTATTCAACTCTCAATTGAGGATAATACTGTTTATTTATACTTTACTTAAATTGTATTATTTATCTTGTCTCATACCATGCTAATACACTACCTAGCAATGCAAACAGCTGTGGAATTAACCAATAACCGGTGTGTGCATTTTTGGGGTCAATATTTGATCAAGATTACCAATAGGCTTGATCTGATCCTCTTCCCTATTACGACATCATATAATGCACAGTCATATGCAAAACCCTAAAACTCCGACAAGAAAACATTGAAAACCTTATCATGACTACTTGCAATGTCGTTGTTTTCGCAACCAGCCAGCAATGGTTGAATTGTGTTCTTTTTCTTTGCACATGCACTGAGCATCCAATGGCTGGAGCCTTTGGATGCTCGGTGCATGTACACAGTGAGGATTTTGAAAAGAGGGAGATTAAATCCCCAAAGTAATATTGGTAAGAAAGATCATAAAGGTAATTTCAGATTCAGGTTTAGGGGGTAATCACTTTATGGAAACCACTTTTCACACTATGTACAGACATAGAGAGCCATCACATCAAGATGTAACAGGGCTGAATGGCTATTCAATGTACAACAGTAGTCTTCTGTAACAAGCAATACGTGTTAAATATGTTTTACATATGAATGTTTCACAAACTCCTTTTAAAGGTTTTGTAAGTAAGCTGTAACAGGCCACATTCAGCAGTCTAGAGATTAACCTAGAGACACCAAAAACATCAATGTTTAGAGCAGCTTGGAGATTATTCCCCATGTAAGGGGGACAAAGAGCTGATTTACCTAACTCTGTACTGACCAAAGGAATTTCCAGAGTTAGCAATCCCTGACACCGGGTATGATAACTCTGACTCGTACGTCGAATGATTATTGTAGATGTTAACAACTGAGGGAGTTTACAGTAGGTCAAAGAGCTTTATAAAGGCAAAGAGAGCAACAAATTGACCTACGTGACCTCAAAGACGGTCAGCCTACTTTATAATAGAGAATGCAGAGATGTGTACTGAACATGTACCCTTTATAAAACAAAATGATCTACGATCAAATGCATCTAAAGTTTTTAATGAAGTGGCCGCTGCATTCATATAGATTATTTCAACATAGTCTAGAACCATTAAGAACATAGATTGAATGATCTGCTTTGTAGTATTAAGCAAGAGGCCTGACCTATTTCTATGTAAGAAGCCCCTTTTTTATATTCAGCTTCTTAATTACCTAACTCATCAATATGTTAATAAGTCAGCTTAACGTCTATACTAATACAACATACTAGGTACATTGTCACGTTCTTTGTAATAACGATCGGACCAAGGCGCAGCGTACGTAGACTTCCACATAATTTTTATGAATAAAGTGAAACTTAGGCAAAGACAAAACAAATAAAGAATAAACGAACCGTGACGACAATGCAGTGCTAACAGGCAACTAAACATGAACAATATCCCATAACCCACAGGTGGAAAAAACGCTACTTAAGTATGATCCCCAATTAGAGACAACGATAACCAGCTGCCTCTAATTGGGAATCATACAAATCAGCAACATAGAAATTGCACCTAGAACCCCACATAGAAAATATAAACTAGAACAACCCCCCCAGTCACGCCCTGACCTACTCTACCATAGAAAATAAAAGCTTTCTATGGTCAGGACGTGACAGTTCCCCCCCAAAGGTGCAGACTCCGACCGCAAAACCTGAAACAAAAAGGGAGGGTTGGGGGGGGGGGAGGGTCTAGTGCCGGTGGCGGCTCTGGTGCGGGACGAAGAACCTGCTCAGCTCTCGGATCCACCATCTTTGGTGGTGGCTCTGGTGCGGGCCGAAGAACCCGCTCATCCCGCGGATCCATCCATGGACCCAGGCTAGACGCCGTGTCCGGACTGGGCATCCACGCAGAGGAGGGCTCCTGCCATGGAGCTGGACTGGACGCCATGCTTGGACTGGACATCGGCGCAGGGGAAAGCTCCCGCCATGGAGCAGGACTGGACGCTGTGCCTGGACTGGGCACCAACGCAGAATAAGACTCTGGCCTTTGAGCTGGACTGGACGCCATGCTTAGACTGGGCATCAGCGCAGGGGAAGGCTCCGGCCATGGAGCTGGAGGTTCTGGACCGTTGACCATCACAGGAGGTTCCGGACCCGGGAACCATCGCCGGAAGCTCTGGACCGGGAACCGTCGCCGGAAGCTCTGGACCGGTAACCGTCGCCGGAAGCTCTGGACCGGTAACCGTCGCCGGAAGCTCTGGACCGGTAACCGTCGCCGGAAGCTCTGGACCGGTAACCGTCGCCGGAAGCTCTGGACTGGGAACTGTCGCCGGAAGCTCTGGAACGGGAAGGCACACTGGAGGCCTGATGCGTGGGGCTGGCACAGGTGGCGCCAGACCTGTGACATGCACTTCAGGGCGAGTGCGGGGAGCAGGCACAGGATGTACCTGACTAGGGACATGCACTTCAGGGAGAGTGTGAGGAGTAGGCACAGGACGTACCTGACTGGGGACACGCACTTCAGGGAGAGTGCGAGGAGCAGGTACAGGACGTACCTGACTAGGGACATGCACTTCAGGGAGAGTGTGAGGAGTAGGCACAGGACGTACCTGACTGGGGACATGCAATTCAGGGAGAGTGCGAGGAGCAGGCACAGGACGTACCGGACCGGGGACACGCACTTCAGGGAGAGTGCGAGGAGCAGGCATAGGACGTACCGGGCTGTGGAGACGTACTGAAGACCTGGTCCGTATAGCCGGCATCAATTGTTCCGGAACTTTGACACACTTCTCAGGACGAGTACGGGGAGCTGACTCAAGTGGCACCAAACTGACAACACGTTCCTTTGGGCAAAATCTGTGCATCCTCCACCAACTCAACAACTCTCCCATTTCTCTCTCCTCCAAATTCTCCCAGACACGCTCTGGTTCACTCCTCGGCTCCGCCAACTACTCCATGTGCCCCCCCCAACATTTTTTTTATTGGGGTTTCTGTGGCCTTCCTCCCCGACTTCGTCGCTGTCCCTCGTTCGCTGCTTCTGCCTGCTTCCATGGCAGGCTCTTGTCTCCTGCCACTATTTTGTCCCATGTCCAGGATATTCTCTCCCTAATCTCCTCCAAAGACCAGGATGCCATTACCTCCCGGGCACGCTGCTTGGTCCTTTGTTGATGGGATATTCTGTCATGTTCTTTGTAATAATGATCGGACCAAGGCGCAGCGTACGTAGAGTTCCACATAATTTTTATGAATAAAGTGAAACTTAGGCAAAGACAAAACAAATAAAGAATAAACGAACCGTGACGACAATGCAGTGCTAACAGGCAACTAAACATAAACAATATCCCATAACCCACAGGTGGAAAAAAAAGCTACTTAAGTATGATCCCCCATTAGAGACAACGATAACCAGCTGCCTCTAATTGGGAATCATACGAATCACCAACATAGAAAATGAACCTAGAACCCCACATAGAAAATATAAACTAGAACAACCCTCCAGTCACGCCCAGACCTACTCTACCATAGAAAATAAAAGCTTTCTATGGTCAGGACGTGACATACATACACTTCAATCATTAGAATAATTTTTGTACACCCGAGAAAACAACATGTACTTTGTTTTACATGTATTCAATAATAATTTAAGGTCAATACAGATTTTATGCAAAATAATGAAAGCATAATGTAGTTCAGATAGAGCATGATCAGCAGGGCGGACGATAGAGTACACAACTGTATCGTCGGCATTCCGGTGCAGGTAAAACTTTATTATTATTATATTTTTATATTTCTGACAAAATAATATTATTAATGTATACAATATAGTTGTTTATTAGACATTCTTACATTCTTAATATTGAGATACTAAAAAATGTATATGCAACATTTGAACAACTGTGAACCCCCTCGGGTTATGATGTATATGACATGACGATACATGGGCTATTTTAGTATTCCTATTCTATTTTTTATTTACATGTTTATAATCCAAAAGTATATTTTTAGAGTGGAGTGAAATATTGTTTATGTTAAACTGTAGAGAACAAGAACTTTTGTTGAATCAAAGAGTCACTGATGTTTTATATACAGTACTACACATATCCAGAAGACAGGTCCGTACTGTAGTACAACACTATTACACGGTTATGTACTACTAATGTACTAGTATCTAGGATGTTAAGGAATATCTATGGGGGGAACATGTACATGATATAACACATTCCCCACAGCATCGAAGGATGCATACACTGACACTGACATTGTATTTTGTTATGTGAAAGTAGCAGTATATGTAAAGAGTTTACAATTTTGTTTAAAAGTTCAGAATATGTCCCTTGTGAAAATTGAGATGGGGTACATATATTATGTATTTCAATTTCTTACACATTTTTAATAATACTTGTGAGTTGTAGACACGTATAAACCAAAGGTTTCATTTGGGTTATAATAATGATTTACAAATGAAAAAGTCAGTAGTTCATTGCATATTATGTAATTGTGGATTCGATTCTTTTTCATTATTTTGCCTATTTTCTCAACTGTCATCCCCTTGCTTTTTGCTTTATAAGTATGCTCTGCTAGTCCTAAATCCAGACATAATCCACACATATGGGATTGTTATAAAGGGTTTACATTGTGGGGGAACAAACATATGTTTTCCTGGAAGGGTGAGCTTTCAGGAATGGGGTCAAAATAAATATGCTAGAAGCGATAGAAACAAGGATCTATTTCCCAGAAATGACTAGTGTATATCATTGGTAACTCACGTTATCATGGTTCAATAATAGGTGTTCCATTCTGTGGACTGAGAATAAAAATACATGGCACAACACATACATTTAGATTATTTTAGAGTTTACCAAAGTTAGTGTAATTGTCTGTAGTTCTTGAAAATAGAGAAAATAAAAGGTCTTCCAGAGAAAATATTGTAATTTATCCTCTCTAGGGGATGTGGGACGAAATCGTCCCACACTATTCAACAGCCAGTGACAAATCAGAACGCCAAATGTAAAACCACAAAATGTCATAATTCAAAGTTCTCAAACATAGGACTATTTTACACAATTTTATCGATACACCTCTCCTGAATCGAACCACGTTGTCTGATTTCAAAAAGGCTTTACAGCGAAAGCAAAACATTAGATTATGTTAGGAGAGTACATAGACATAAAAACCACACAGCCATTTCCAAGCAACTAGCATGCATCACAAAAACCCAAAACACAGCTAAATGCAGCACTAACCTTTGATGATCTTCATCAGATGATACTCCTAGAACATCATGTTACACAATACATGCATTTTTTTGGTCGATCAAGTTCATACTTATATCCAAAAACAGCATTTTACAATGGCTCGTGACGTTCAGAAAATATTTTGCCTCCAAAACTGCCGGTGGATCAGCACACCGATTTACAAAAATACTATTCATAAACCTTGATAAAATATTAAATTGTTATTCAAAGAATTATAGATAAACATCTCCTGAATCCAACCACGTTGTCCGATTTCAAAATAACTTTACGTGGAAAGCACACTTTGCAATAATCTGAGTACTGCGGTCAGAAAAAGACATCAAGCAATACAGATAGCTGCCATTTTTGAGTCATCTAAAAGCATAAATAAAACTAGAAATATTCGCTTACCTTAAGTAATCTTCATCAGAAGGCACTTCCAGGAATCCCAGGTCCTCAATAAATGTTGTTTCGATCGATAAACTCCATAATTTATGTCCAAATAGCTCCTTGTTGTTCACGAAGAAAAGTAAAAAAATAAAATCTATTTACGTTCGTTCAAACATGTCAAACGTTGTAAAGCATCAATCTTTAGGGCCTTTAGAACGTGAAGATTCAGTAATATTCCAACCGGACGAAACAAGTGTCTTGAAAAACATTTTGGAATGTGGAGCTACCTCTCGTGTAAATGCGCGTCTCATTCCCGGGGTCACCAACTTCTCAGCCTTCTCATTTGGTCTCTGTTCATCATAACAACTCTCTAAAGACTGGTGACATCTAGTGGAAGCCTTAGGAAGTGCAAAATGAACCCTAACTCACTGTCTGTTAGAAAGGCAAGGACTTGAAAGGACTACAAGCACCAGAATTCTCACTTCTCGGTTAGATTTTTCTCAGGGTTTTGCCTGCCATATGAGTTCTGTTACACTCACAGACATCATTCAAACAGTTTTAGAAACTTCCGAGTGTTTTCTATCCAGATCTACTAATAATATGCATATTCTAGTTCCTGGGCCCGCCGTTTAATTTGGGTACGTTTTTCATCCATTTACGTCATTTAGCAGACGCTCTTATCCAGAGCGAATTACAAATTGGTGCATTCACCTTATGATATCCAGTGGAACAACCACTTTACAATAGTACATCTATATCTTTTTTTTGGGGGGGGGGGGGTTAGAAGGATTACTTTATCCTATCCCAGGTATTCCTTAAAGAGGTGGGGTTTCAGGTGTCTCCGGAAGGTGGTGATTGACTCCGCTGTTCTGGCGTCGTGAGGGAGCTTGTTCCACTATTGGGGTGCCAGAGCAGCGAACAGTTATGACTGGGCTGAGCAGGAACTGTGCTTCCGCAGAGGTAGGGAGGCGAGCAGGCCAGAGGTGGATGAACGCAGTGCCCTTCTTTGGGTGTAGGGACTGATAAGAGCCTGAAGGTACGGAGGTGCCGTTCCCCTCACAGCTCCGTAGGCAAGCACCATGGTCTTGTAGCAGATGCGAGCTTCAACTGGAAGCCAGTGGAGTGTGCGGAGGAGCGGGGTGACGTGAGAGAACTTGGAAAGGTTGAACACCACATAAAAGGAAGTTACCTCTTCCTGAGAGAACTCTGATACAGGGCAGTATCCCAGCCCTGTGGAGGTAGTGGATGAACTATACAAACCTAGTCACCACAGCAATGATGAGAGACACAATCAAAGCCTGATGTAATCTGGATCCTAACCTCCTGTAAAGAGCTGCTACCATTAGCATTGTGAGGTAGTTCACCACCAAAGCTATAAGAATTATCAAAATTATACTATCTTCATGTTGTTTGTCCCCTCCCTCTCCCCTTCCCACTGCTCGGAGCGTTTCAGAGAACTGAGAGGTAGCAGAATGACATCATTAATAAAATCACGATGTCAGCGCTCATGGCCAGTCTAAAGTAGGGAGCAAACAAACCTATGAAAAATGTGTCCAAACAGAACCTGATCACAATCAACCAGACTAAACCAGTGATTCCGACCCTGTATCTCAAGAGTCTGTACTTTAGGTAGGCCACAGGGTGGACCACTGCCAGGTAGCGCTCCACACAGACACAGCTCTGGAACAGGGGCTGAGCACCAATCAAGAAACCAGAGAAAAATTGCACAGCAGACCAAATATAAGCACATGGGTAATAACTCAAAGAAAATATGTCAAACAGGCAGAGAATTTTTTCAGTCATGGTCAGGTTGAGAGTGAAGAACTCTGAGGCCATCGTTCCTCCGGTTCCGGTCACTGTCAGCCACAGGACACAGGCATTTGTGGGGAAACTCACAATGAGATTGATTGAAAGGGACACAATAAGGTTTGTGGTTGAGATGTAAGGCCGGTGTTGTTGACCACAGAGGGGAAATAATAATTCCCCTTTCAGAAGTGTTCATCACCTTTCTGGAAGCTGCTTCTGTGGGTACAGATGGAGGATTGAACGGTTGAGTTCTGGAATGCATCTCAAATGTCACCCTTTTCCCTTCATAGTCCACTACTTTTGACCAGAGTCCTGTGTACTATGTACTGTAGGGCAGTGGTTCCCAAACTTTTTATAGTCCTGTACCCCTTAAAACATTCAACCTCCAGCTGCGTACCCCCTCTAGCACCAGGGTCAGCACACTCTCAAATGTTGTTTTTTGTCATCATTGTAAGCCTGCCTGAAATGGGTGCGTGCTGGTGGCAGGGAAGTCATGCGCAGGAGAACGAACTTGGTATAAACGGAGTCGTTTAGTAAGTGCTCACAAAACTCCGAAAACCAAAATATACAAAATAATAAAAGTGGGTGCAAAACCCGTCACACACCAGAACATAACTTGGACATAACATACAATCAAACAATCACCGACAAGGACATGAGGGGAAACAGAGGGTTAAATACACGACATGCAATTGATGGGATTGGAACCAGGTGTGAAGAAAGACAAAACCAATGGAAAATGAAAAATGGATCAGCGATGGCTAGAAGGTCGGTGTTGTCGACCGCCGAACACCGCCCGAACAAGGAGAGGGACCGACTTCGGCGGAAGTAGTGACACTGCCACACACACACTATACGATACATTTATTAAACATAAGAATGAGTGAGTTTGTGTCACAACCCGGCCTTTGGGAAGTGACAAAAAACTCTTATAGGACCAGCGCACAAATAACAATATTATAATAATCAATAATTTTGCTCTTTATTTAACCATCTTACATATAAAACCTTATTTGTTCATCAAAAATTGTGAATAACTCACCACAGGTTAATGAGAAGGGCATGCTTGAAAGGATGCTCATAACTCTGCAATGTTGGGTTGTACTGGAGAGAGTCTGTCACGTCCTGACCAGTAAAGGGCGTTATTGTAGTTTGGTCAGGGCGTGGCAGGGGGTGTTTGTTTTATGTGTTTCAGGGTTTTTGGTTTATGTTCTATGTTAGTATATTTCTATGTTTATTCTAGTGTGTCTATTTCTATGTTTAAGTTTCTTGGGTTGACCTTCAATTGGAGGCAGCTGTTCCTCGTTGCCTCTAATGGAAGGTCCTATTTAGTAGGGGTGTTTTTTCCTGTGTTTTGTCCTGTTTTGTGTATGTTGCTCCTGACAGGACTGTTTACGGTCATTTTGTTGTTTTGTTAGATTTTGAGTTAAATAAATGTGAATATGAGCATGTCACACGCCGCATCTTGATCCCCATTAGACGACAGTCGTTACAGAGTCTCAGTCTTAAATCATTTTCCATACACAATCTGTGCCTGTATTTATTTTTCATGCTAGTTAGGGCCGAGAATCCACTCTCACATAGGTACGTGTTTGCAAGGGCATCAGTGTCTTAACAGAGCGATTTGCCAAGGCAGGATACTCTGAGCGCAGCCCAATCCAATCATAAGCTTGAGTTAATTTGCACACAAAAAAATCATACAATGATGGAAAGACCTGTGTGTGGTCCTTGTTAACCCAGACAGAGACGAGCTCCAACTTCCCAGTCATAGCCTCAATTTTGTCCCGCACATTGAATGTAGTTGTAAAGAGTCCCTGTAATCCTAGATTCAGATCATTCAGGTGAGAAAAACATCACCCAGATAGGCCAGTCGTGTGAGAAACTCGTCATCTTGCAAGCGGTCAGACAAGTGAAAATTATGCTCAGTAAAGAGAACTTTAAGCTCATCTCTCTACTCAAAACAACGCCCTTTGATTTCCAGCGCACTTTTGTATGTTTTAAAAGCGTTACATGGTGGCTGCCCAAATCATTGCATAGTGCAGAATATACATGAGAGTTCAGGGGCTTTGCTTTAACAAAGTTATTAATTTTCACTGTAGTGTCCAACACGTCTTTCAAGCTGTCAGGCACTCTCTTGGCAGCAAGAGGCCTCTCGGTGGATGCTGCAGTGGATTTCCCGCGAGAGAGTAACGGTTATTGTGATTGGATGTTAATTATTTGACTAGGCTACCTGTATTTGACATTGTATTGTTATTTCGCTGAACACTAGATGGTTTAATTTTACTTTTGGCAGTGAAATGAGGCTAATCAGGCGAGAAAAAAAAAACTCACCCAAATGTATAGCCCTGTTGGAAAATATAAATGGCCTGTTTAAAAATGGGTCAACATCTGAATATTCCAATATTCAGATTTAAGGATAAATTACATTTTTGCATCTACCTATGAATTTTGAGATTTGTTGGTATATTGGTCCGTTAATATTAGTATTTTCAAAAAGTAACATGATAAAAAAGAAGAAACCGCACACTGCTTTTGGCAGTATCACTGCTATTTATCTCTTTAATAAGCTTTACTTATCGGCCTCAATAAAAATCAAAAATAAAAATCTTGATAAAAGGTATATTTTCATTAGTTTATCATAACAGCGTCGTAAGAATGTCATGAACATGAACCACTTTAAAATGGACATACATCCTTAATTCCAAAGCTCACTACACTGAATTACACATAATTTAAATGCCCATTTCATAAAGAATGTAACAAACTGGACTATAGTGTATGTAGTACCTTAGTTTGAAGAGATGGCGATTGGGTCTAAAAATGTGTTTGGCGTGTCGTAGTCTAGATTCAGTCTACATGTTTTTAACTGCCATTTCCTGAAAGTCAAACTCTTCCCACACGCCAAGTCACTTTTCTCAGCTTCGGAAGCATCTGCATAAAACACATTGTGTGTGGCTATCCTTCAATATATTCCAGAGACTTGTCCATAGGGATTTATTGATATGTTGTACATTTTTTATTCTCTATAAACTTTCTTGAGAAAAATTTGTCAAAACGGAATTCTTTAGCATTTTACAGATAGAAAGAAGAAAAAAGTATTCATCCAGAATCTGCTCTGAAAAATTCCTGTCCTGGAGTATCTTAACAAAATGAAACCAAAATATTAACTCTGACAACCTAGTGTCCAGAAAAGTATTATATTTGTGTATACATTCAAGTGGTAAAAGTTGCTTGTGATGTGATTAAGGGGAGATAAAATCCTTCCCAATATATTTTCCTACATTTGATGTTTTTATTCAATTGTGGTTTAAATTCAAATTGTAACGTAAAGAATTTTTTGGGTAACCTGTATTGATGCAGCGTCCCTGTCCCCTGGGGTGTGTTGTGGTTGTGCCCATCACAGACGCTGGAACTGATCCAAATCTCTGCTCTACCCGACCCTTCCATACCCCACCTGTGTGTTACGTCACACTGATGATTTATTGAAAGTGCATCCAAAATGGGACCATATTCCTTATACAGTGCACATCTTTTGACCAGAACGCATTATATGGTATAGGAACCCATTTTGGACACAGAGCAGAGCACAACAATATTTCCCTTGACCTGGCATTCAAACAGCCTGTTTACTCTGACTGGACTCAAACCCATCTAAGAGTCCAAATGTGCATGCAAAGACCTCTAATAGTTAAAAAAAATTATAACTACTCTCTACAAAAAGTAAAAGACATGAGTAGTTCAACACAAGCATTTATTGAATATGAAGGATTAAAACAATTAACAAAAGATTAACGTGGGTCCTCTAGTCCCATCTCACTATTAAATACAAACACAAACATGTAATGTGAAGCACTAGCAAGAAGATTGATAAGTAATCTTCCCAGAAAAAAAGGGAATGAATCAAACCTAGGGATACAAAATTCAGGATTTCCTTGTAATTCCCTCCTGATTACAGGAATCTTCTGACCAGGATTTCTGGAGAACCTTTTAGGTCAAGATACCAGAATATTGCAACCCTAAACACATAAAAAAATTGGCCAGCACATCTACAACTACCAACCTCTTTGCAAGCTTTCACTTAACAGTTGTAAACAGGTTACAATTGGCCCTCCTTATTAGATGAAACTGGGAATATAAACTCTCCCTCAGAGACCTTTGATGAAGGGCAGTTTCCCAGCCCTGTGGAGGTAGAGGCTGCACAAACCCACTGACCACACTGATGTAGAAACACACATATTTGGCATGAAAATACTGTCCAGAATCTAATACTCCAATTAAAGGTAAAACCACTACCAATGGAAGGTAGTCTGCCATCATAGACACCGTGATAATCAAAATGATCTTAAATGCCCTCATCTTCATGTTATTTGTCCCCTCCCTCTCTCTCTCCCCTTCCCCTGGCCCAGGCTGTTTCAAAGCCCTGAGAACTGAGAGGCAGCAGAATAACATAAATGAAAGTAAGACCAGAAATTCACAGAAAGACACATAACATATCACAATTTGGTGGTCTTTTACAAGCAAAGAATTAAAACAGAACCCAATCAAAAGCAGCCAAACCAATCCAGAACACCCCACCTTGTATCTCAGGGACCTGTAGTTCAGGAAGACCACAGGGTGGACCACTGCCAGGTAGCGCTCAAAACATATACAGCACTGGAACAGGGGGCAGCCGTTGAACACAAAACCACTAAAGAATGCTGCTAGAGCTAGGACAGCGGGAATAGGGAGGTGTATGTAGACTAAGATAAAGACAGCACACAGGCAGTAGAGAATCTCAGATACAGCCAAGTTGAGAGCGAAGAACTCTGAGGCCATCGTCCCTCCGGCTCCGGTCAGTATCAGCCACAGGACATAGCCATTGGTGGGTAGACTCAGGATGAGGTTGACTGCATAGCAGGCAGTGGTGACAGCGAAATCAAGTTCCAGATGGACAGAGGAATGGTTGGAGGATTCAATTTTTTTTTAAATTCAAACCTCAGTTTGGAAGTTCCAATGATCACTGTGGCAGAGAGAGAGAGAGAGGGGGAGAAAGTGAGAGATGGTGATGTTCTTGTCACGTCTGTCTATGTTAACTCGTCATGTCAAAGGCCCTTAACTCAGTTACACTGCTAATCTCAGAGATTAAATAGCGTCAACCAACCTGAAGTTCGTGATTGGTGGGTTGTGTCTTCAAGGTCTTTTTACGATTGTGTCTCTCCTTAGAACTGAGCTAGGTACATCTATAGGCTAAATCAAATACCTGTCAACACACCTGTGTGGCACATCACATTGCCATCCTCTGTAGCTACACCCAAGGACCTCATGCCATGCAAATATCCTACTCAGTGTGACAGGAACCACACCCATCAATGTGATTGATGAGGATGTGTTGCTGTTGCATCTGTAGGCCTACTTGTTACTGCATGTTATCCAAAAATAATACATTTTCTTGACATGCTAGAGAAACAGACACGTTTTATCATGTTGAACACAAGGCTTTCTGTAGATATCGAATTCTAAAGAGACCAAATTGTGTATGCAAAAGTTAATGAAAATGTCCTCTGACATTTGCTCAGTCTTTGTTAAATGTAGCCTCCTCACATATTATAGTAGACTAGTGGCACTCTGCCCTACGGGCGGGAAATCATTGGAAGTGATTAATTCGATTCAATGTAATTTCATTTTTGAGGAATACAACACACAACCACTCACCCACACACCCCAGTTGCTCCTGTCTGTAAACTGATGCTGCCCATCACCTCACTTGATGGACCACACTTGTGTCATGACTGGGCTGTGAAGATCAGGTTACCATCACAGCTATACAGAGACATCTCTCACTCCCACAGAGGGGGAGAGGTAGAGAGGGATTGATGGGGAGGGTTATGACACCTTAAGCCATTGTAAATCTTAAGGCAGCAGACGAATCCTTTGTCCTTCAGTGTTTGGGACTGGAATGTCTGTGTGGGCCTTATGGAGAATCTACCTCAGAACTGTAACATGCAGTAAATGGACTTTTGGACATGATATTTAATTAGCCAAAAAGGTGGTAAAAATGATAGATGAATTATGAAAATGAATGTCGCTTAAGATATCTTATTAAAAGTGAAATGCCGACATTATAACGAAAACATTGTAACTTGAAGAGTTTTCATAATATGTACATGCTGTTTACTTACTGTGCGTTGTGTAGAAAATATCCAGATCAAAGAGAACATTTTTGTAACGATCAACTGTGATTTTAGTTGTCTAAATGAGAACCTAGTAAGTTCTAATACATTGCCTTGTAATGAGCTACACCCCAGGGAACCCAGACAGCATGTCATGAAGACGGAAATGCCCTTTGTGACCCGTAAGTATAAAACATGTGACTTAAGAATGTACATGCAGACTAAGTTTACCACGCTCTGCAGCCAAGGTTCACGACTAGTCGTGATCCCGAAACGCAACACGAGGAAGAAGACAAAGGAACCTCTTAACAATCAAGGCTGTGGTTGATTACTGTATCTAAGAAGGTGAATTCAAGAAGAACCAACCGGTTATTTTCTTCAAATCAATGGTTGTCTACACGGCCCTCCTACCCAAGCTGGGAGCATCGACACGGCTGATTATCCTCCTAAGAAAACAGACAACCAAGAGAAAGGACATTGTGACATCGTGTGGACAATCAGAGACTTACACCCGGTAACGAAGGAGACGCGGCCATCGGAAGAAAAGGGCATCGGCCAAACCTATGCCAATAATCGGAACTCGGTCCACGAAAAGATACCCAACGGAGACCTTCAACAAGTAAATACATTCATTATAATTCTGACCCATAAGAGCGGCAGTTCAGGGCAAAGTGTTAGGGCTAAACTAAGCAGGTTACAATGTATCCAAGTGTGCTTTTCTCTCGTGCGCTTTCTCTCTCCCTTTCTTTCTCTCTCTTTCTTTAAACCTCCATCTTGTGTAACACGTGTCATATTGTGTTGGTCCGCAAGGGACCTGTTGCCATTGTATTAAGTTCTAACCAATAACCTAGAATGTTTGTGTATGTTTGACTTATATTATAATTTAGCTTGTTAGTAAACAAATAAACAACAAATTTGTTTAGTACGGAATGATTTAGTAAGACCCGGGTTTCTGCAGATTTACGAATTATGTGACGTTCAGAATGAGACTGATGAAATTAATTAATTAGTGACTGCTATGAAATCGATATTCTGGTATTCTTTTAGTCAATTTGGAAAACGCCAACTCATTAAATAAACTTTTTCCATGGAGCCCCAGGTTACTGAGTTAATGGTTACAAGATTAATTTAATCACGTAATTATAAACATAGTTAATTATTCAATAAATAGTATGTCATCACATTCACGATAACAACATCACAACACCTGACATGCAAATGTTATCCATACAAAACTTTAGTATGATAGAAGAGAATATGTCGTGTTGTGTGGAAAGTGGTATGGATGGATAGGGCTCTGAGTTATTCCTGACCAGGTCAGGTCAAATGTGTAACTTATTTAAATGATGCCAGTATTATTATACAAACGTGTGTACTTAGCTTCAGACTTTATTGTAAATAAGATAATGGAGGGAAAATCTAAAGAGTGATAATTCTAGTAATACCATCGTCATAAACAATCCAACCCCAAAAAATATGGAATAGTAGAATTAATTATGAAATAGTAATTATACCACAAGTTTATCTGCAAATCTATCAAACAGTCTGTTTCTGAAATAAAAATAGAAAATACAATGTGTCCATGTGTCACGTCCTGACCATAGAAGCTTTTATTTTCTATGGTGAGTAGGTCAGGGCGTGACGGGGTTTTGTCTAGTTTACATTTTCTATGTTGTTATGTTCTAGTTTCTGTATTTCTATGTTGTTTTTTGGGATGATCTCCAATTAGAGGCAGCTGGTCATCGTTGTCTCTAATTGGGGATCATACTTATGTAGTTGTTTTTCCCACCTGGATTTGTGGGAGATTGTTTTGAGTAAGTGTATGTTGCACCTCTTCGTCACGGTTTGTTGTTTTGTTTATTAGTTTATTTATATGTCTTGCATAGTTTCACAGTGTTAATAAAATGTGGAACGATACACACGCTGCGCTTTGGTCCACTCCTTTAAACAACCGTGACACCATGATATATTAGAACTACATTCAAACAAATGGGTACATTTTCTTTCTTAGATGCGTCAATTATATGAAATAGTTTCTGAACCTTTCCTCTGTTGAATAAACCCTTTTTGGTTAGCATGTACAAACAGTGAAAAATATAATATCAGTTTAAAATAGATTTTGAGATCTATATATAACAGTGATCGTGGTCTATACTGTAAGATCCACAGTGTTGCTCAGCCTCCTCCTGCTTACAGAAAACAAATCTGATATCAATTCTGAAGTCAGTGGACCTTTGCCATTCCTAAGAGCAGGGGCGAAAATCTGATATCAACTTTGGAGGGGACAATTACATGAAATTTTCTCAAGAGCAATTCCCGAGGGGGACACCAAAAGTAGTGCTGTAACACACAGCCTACAGTGTATTATGTTAAATGTATATTGAGGAACCATAATTACTGCTACTGGATAATTGATAGCTAGTTAACTGAAGGGTTGTCCCAACTTGTTCAAATTTTTTAAATCATTATAAAACTACTACTAATAATAGTTATAACAGTGTTCCTTATCAGTCCAGTATGTCTGCAGGTGTTTGTATTTACAACCATCAAAACCAAGAAAGGCCAGTAGGTGGAAATGGTACTGTACACTGTGTAGGGTTGCAGTTTTTGTAAATACAATGAGCATGCTGCAATCTCATCAAAAATCATCTCCATAGAGAACCATCACAAAGTTGGTCTCAGTATTGAATTTACCTTTTTATTTACTTTTTTTCTGATACATTTACATAGTCATTAAATATATGCCACTGGCCTGAGTCTACTACAATAGCTTTACAATAACAAAGAACTCAAAATAAGTACAGTTCTAAAAGTGAAAGAACTACTTCAATGAATAACCCAAATAAATCAACCAAAAATATCCTTCAAAAATACTTTTTTATTGTTCAGTCACTGTCTCAACTCTTCAAACAACAGCTATGAACAAGTATGTCATACAAAGTATGCAATTTTAAATAAAATAACATCAAATAAATCATTACTAAGTGTACTGTCATGTACTAAAAACTGAAAACTACTAAAGAAAAGAACAAATATCATACTATACACCAGGGGTTCTCAAACATGGGTCCGTGGACAACTCGGGGTCCCTGGTGTAATTACAAGGGGTCCATGAAATAAAAAAGTGCAATGAACGTATTCAGTACCACAAGGTTTCCAGTAACTTTACATATAACATTGTAGTGGTGGGGATCCCTGAGGAACGCTCAAAACCTTGCCTGCCTTGCCTCAAAATATGCATGGGTTCCAGGACCCAAAAAAGAATGAGAACCACTGCTATACACACTACTGAACTAATGAACAAAACAACCAAACTTACATTTGCGGGTTTCAATGGATCGAACAAATTGCTGGCAGATATTTTCCCTCTTGAGACTGTCCAGCCTGTCTTCATGTACATTACAGACAACTATGCCGTTCAGTCTCTCTTGGCCATGCTAGACCGTAGCCAAGTCTTTAACCTGCGGAGTGCACTGAAACTCCTCTCAGCCTCACATGAAGACACTGGCACCACAAACAAAATTCTGATCAGCACCTCAACTTGGTCAACCAACCCCGGCACCTCCACTGGAAGCCTCCTGAGGACCTCTGCTGCCTCTCCACTGCTGCAACAGGGGTATTTGTTGTGAAATAGAGGCAACTGCACTGAAAGAGAATCTATGTTCAGCTCAGGGTACTGATTTAGAGACTTATCCAACTCCCCCGTGAGAAGCGCTCTTTCCAACTTTTGCAGGACGTTTAGACTGTCCTGGTCAAAACGTTCGCCACACTGAACCTCCACACCATCCGATACTTAAAAAAATTCTGCTCTATAGTGATCCATTGCTTTGCCAGCAAATCGTCTTGAGTGTGTCTCAATGGATTCAATGGAGTCAATCAATGTTGTTGCTTTGTCATACAGTGTAAGGTAGCTTTGTAATTTCTCTTGCCCTTAAGAGATGACCACACACAGTCAACTGCAGCCTGCATGCCAGAAACAGTCTGAGTTTTATTCTGCAGTGAAATGTTTAGGCATTCAAACTCTCCAAGAACAGCAGAGGCAAGTGTGAGGCCCAACACAGTCTTGCCTTTGCTGAAGTGCTCAAATAAGCCACTGGCAGTTGAAGCTGTCTTGGATGCAGTTTTTTCCATCTCCTCTAGGCTGTTTAGTACTCGCTCATACTGCCCTAGCACAGCTCTAATAGCAGTATTCCGCACAGCACCTTGTTGGACATAGGGGTTTCAGGGTGGTCAGATGTGTATCTTCGGACGTGGCAATTGATTCAAACATGCTCTTAAACTTTCCTGACTGGCCATAGAGGACACGAAACTGATAGACCCAAGAAAGGGAATCCCGGATCAGTGGGGAGGCTGAGCAGCCAGCCTGTGTACTCAGATTTACACAGTGTGCTCCACAATGCACATAGATGGCTAAGGGCCGCTACCTTCTCACAACTGCCTGTGTACCTGTGTATTTTCCTGCCATGTTTGAGGCACCATCGTAACTCTGCCCACGTAAGCAAGACATGGGCAAATTGAGCCTCAACAACACATCAGTTGCCACTTTCACAATTCCTGTTGTCTCCGACACCTTGTATAGCTCAATAAACTCCTCAGGACGGACAAGGTCATGGTCAACATAACGCAGGCAGACACTCTCCTGTTCAGCACCAGAGACATCTTTAGTACCATCAACAATTACTGGAAATTGTACAATCTGAAGAGACCTAATCTCAGCTGCAACGCCTCGAATGACTGTATTGTCCATGATGTTCAGAATTTCATTCTGTGCTTTAGGGCCTGTGTACATTGTGTTACACTCTGTTAACCACTTCATTAAAATGGGAGCATCCTCTGTTGCCCTATGTTTCAAAAGCTGGTATAATTTCCCACTGTCTTCTGTGTGGCCTCTGTGTGGCCTTGCTTGTCCCTGTCTTGCTACATGCTGTACCGAACTAACAATTTTCATCAAGCAATGCCTTGCGTCCTCCTGCTCTTTACCCCACGCGCTGGATAACTGGGCACTGATTGGATTTAGCTGGTGTGCTGTTACAGTTACAAAGTGACGGTGGGTTTGGCAGTTTTGATGTGCTGTGAATTTTACAATGGCTTTTCTCCAGTTCCTAAATCCTGCACTAATGAAGGCAGCATCCGCTCTTTGGCCAAAAGATGGCTGTCTTGAAAACCCTTGGCTACAGTGAAAACACAACACTCACAACAACAATACCATTGCCTTAAACAAATCTTGGTTCAGTCACCAGTTTAAGTTGAGAGTGGGTGTATCCATGGCATTAGTCCAATTATGTCGCTATTTTACAAGTCTAAAAAAGAGAGAACCTTTCATAATGTTGCCAAACAAAGACTCAACAAACTTACCTGAGACTCCTTGTCTCTGCCAGTCTGTCCCTGCCAATCTGTCCCCAGTTCTGCTGTCTGTGTGTCATCTGTTGCCTGCTCTGCCTGATGACATCATTACCATTAGCATTTCACTTCTTTCATCAACTAGTCTTTGAGATATTAGGCTACTAGGGTTCTTACTTTGCGTTTTGGTGTACTGAAAAATGCTCTGATGGCCGTCTCTTAAAAAAAATTCTGCCATTTTCCTATTTGGCTGGATACACACATGCACACACGCATGCGCACAAACACACACACACACAGTGTGCAGGTTATTTACAGTAGGAGATGGACTTCTATCATCTATCTTCTTGTTGGCTATCGAGCAGATTTGTTTTCTGTAAGGAGGAGGAGGCTGAGCAACAATGTTGCTGGTCTTACTTATGTTTTTTTTCTTATTTCCAAAAAAGGCTCAAGCTGAGTAAACACGTATGTCTAAATAAGTGACACATTTGACCTAACCTGGTTAACAATAACTCAGGGCACTATCCATCCATAACACTTTCCACAGAGCCCAGCATATTCTCTTCAATCATACTGAAGTGTTGTCATAACCAATGGATCACATTTGCATGTCAGATGTGGTCCATCAAGTGATGTGATGGGCAGTGTCAGTTTACAGACGGTAGTGACTGAGGTGTGGGTGAGGGTGAGTGGCTCTGTGTTGCAAGCCTCAACACGAATTGTATTGAAATAATTAATCAGATCCAATGATTTAATGCTCATATGTCAGGGTGACGCTAGTAATACTGTATGAGGAAGCTACAGCTAACAACGAATGAACAAATGTCAGAGGACACTTCAGTAACCTTTGCATACATGTGACCTGTTCACCGGACGTGCTACCTGTCCCAGACCTGTTGTCCCAGACCTGCTGGAAACCTGACCTATTCACCGGACGTGCTACCTGTCCCAGACCTGCTGTTTTCAACTCTCTAGAGACAGCAGGAGCGGTAGAGATACTCTCAAAGATCGGCTATGAAAAAGCCAACTGACACTTACTCTTCTGTTACTGACTTGTTGCACCCTCGACAACTACTATGATTATTATTATTTGACAATACTGGTCATTTATGAATATTTGAACATCTAGGCCATGTGCTGTTATAATCTCCACCCGGCACAGCCAGAAGAGGACTGGCCACCCCTCAGCCTGGTTCCTCTCTAGGTTTCTTCCTAGGTTTTGGCCTTTCTAGGGAGTTTTTCCTAGCCACCGTGCTTCTACACCTGCATTGCTTGCTGTTTTGGGTTTTAGGCTGGGTTTCTGTACAGCACTTTGAGATATCAGCTGATGTAAGAAGGGCTATATAAATACATTTGATTTGATTTGATGTTTTGGCCTCTTTAGAACTCTGTTTCTACAGTAAACCATGTAAACAACTTGATAAATAACTTCTAACATATTCTAGCATATCAATAAAATATATAATTTTGGTTAGCATGTAGTAGCTTAAACCAACTCTGTGTTTAACAAGTAGTGCTACATTAGCCTCTCTGGGCCAGTGGGACGTTTGCGTCCCACCTAGTTAACAGCCAGTGGAATCGTGTCGCGCAAAATACAAATACCTCATAAATGCTATAACTTCAATTTCTCAAACATATGACTATTTTACACCATTTTATAGATACACCTCTCCTGAATCGAACCACGTTGTCCGCGCGGGACTTGTCGTCACGAATGTGCAAAAAAAATAGATTTACGTTCGTTCAAACATGTCAAACGTTGTATAACATAAATCTTTAGGGCCTTTCTCAATCAGAGCTTCAATAATATTCAAGGCGGACGATTGCATTGTCTTACTAAACATTTCGGAATGAGAGGGTACCCACGGGCAGTAATGGCCCTTCCCCTATGACCAACTTTCCAGGCCTCTCGTTCGGTCAGTTTCTCAAACCACTTTGTAAAGACTGTTGGCATCTAGTGGAAGCCTTAGGAAGTGCTAAATGAATCCTAACTCACGGTGTGTTTCATAGGCAAAGTGTTGAAGGTGATTCCACAAATCAGATTACCACTTCCTGCATGGAATCTTCTCAGGTTTTGGCCTGCCATATGAGTTATGTTATACTAACAGACACCATTCAAACAGTTTTAGAAACTTTAGAGTGTTTTCTATCAAAATCTACTAATTATATGCATATTCTAGTTAATGGGCAGGAGAAGTAACCAGATTAAAACAGGTACGTTTTTTATCCGGCCGTGCAAATACTGCCCCCTAGCCCCAACAGGTTAACAACACCCACACATCCGCATCAATCACATTGATAGGTGTGGTTCCTGTCACACTGAGTAGGATATTTGCATGGCATGTGGTCCTTTGGTGTAGCTTCAGAGGTTGGCAATGTGATATGCCACACAGGTGTGATGGCAGGTATTTGATGTAGCCTATAGTTGTACCAAGCTCAGTTCTAAGGAGAGACACAATCGCAAAGAGACCGGGAAGAGAAGAGACACCAATCACAGAGTTCAGGTTGGATTACACTTTTTAGTCACTGATATTAGCATTGTAACTGAGTGAAATGTTTGTTTTTAATTCCTTACAATTCAATTTAGGTAATTTTCATTGGAAAGTGCAGACACTGACTAATATTCTGAATTATGTTTTTCTGATGTGCCTTTGATATGAAGAGTTAACATTGTGTTCTCTCTCTCTCTCTCTCTCTCTCTCTCTCTCTCTGTGTGTGTGTGATCATTGGAATGTTAAAGCCCACATTTGGTAACTGAGCTTGCACAAAAATGAACTCTTCCAACCAATTCACTAACCTCTCTGGCTATCTGGAGCCAGTTCACAATTTTAAAACTGCCTGCTATGCAGTCAACCTCATCCTGAGTCTACCCACCAATGGCTACGTCCTGTGGCTGATACTGACCAGAGCCGGAGGGACGGTGGCCTCAGAGTTCTTTGCTCTCAACTTGGCTGTATCAGAGATCCTCTACTGCCTGTGTGCTGTCTTTGTCTACATACAACTCCATATTCCCCCTATCCTAGCTCTACTTACATTCTTTAGTGGTTTTACATTCCACGGCCGCCCCCTGTTCCAGTGCTGTATATGTTTTGAGCGCTACCTGGCAGTTGTCTGAAGTACAGACCCCTGAAATACAAGGTGGGGTGTTCTGGATTGGTTTGGCTGCTTTTGATTGGGTTCTGTTTTAATTCTTTGCTTGTAAAAGACCAAATTGTCATATGTTATGTGTCTTTCAGTGAAGTTCTGGTCTTACTTTCATTTATGTTATTCTGCTGCCTCTCAGTTCTCAGGGCTTTGAAACAGCCTGGGCCAGGGGAAGGGGAGAGAGAGAGGGAGGGGACAAATAACATGAAGATGAGGGCATTTAAGATCATTTTGGTTATCACAGTGTCTATGATGGCAAACTACCTTCCATGGGTAGTGGTTTTACCTTTAATTGGAGTACTAGATTCTGCGAAGTTTTCTAATGCCAAATATGTGTGTCTCTACATCAGTGTGGTCAGTGGGATTGTGCAGCCCCTCCTCTACCTCCACAGGGCTGGGAAACTGCCCTTCATCAAAGGTCTCTGAGGGAGAGTTTATATTCCCAGTTTCATCTGATACACAGGGCCAAATGTAACCTGTTTACAACTGTTTTGTGATAGCTTGCAAAGAGGTTGGTAGTTGTAGATGTGCGGGCAATAATATGTATGTGTTTAGGGTTGCAATATTCTGGAAACTTGACCTAAAAGGTTCTCCAGAAATCCTGGTCAGAAGATTCCCGTAATCAGGAGGGAATTACAAGGATATCCAGAATTTTGCATCCCTAGGTTTGATTCATTACCTTTTATCTGTGAATATTATTTATCAATCTTCTTGCTTGTCTTTCACAATGCATCTTTGTGTTTGCATTTAATAGTGAGATGGGAGGATAAGACCCACATTTATTGTTTTTTTTAATACTTCATATTCAATAAATGCTTGTGTTGAACTACTCATGTCTTTGACTTTTTGTAGAGAATAAATCTTTTTTTTTTAAACTATTAGCGGTCTTTGCATGCACATTTGGGATTCTAAGATGGGTTTGAGTCCAGTCAGAGTTAACAGACTATTTGCATGTCAGGTCAAGGGAAATTGCAGGCAGGGTGGGCAGACACACCTCTTGTTGGTGCTCTGGTCTGTATACAAAATGGCACCCTATACCAGGGCTCTGGTCAGAAGAAGTGCTCTGTACAGGGAATGTGGTGCCATTGTGGACGCACATTGAATAAATCATCAGTGTGACGTAACACACAGGTGGGGTATGGAAGGGTCGGGTAGAGCAGAGATTTGGATCAGGTCCAGCGTCTGTGACAGGCACAACCACAACACACCCCAGGGGACAGGGACGCTGCATCAGTACAGGTTACCCAAACATTTTCTTTTTTACGTTACAATTTGAATTTAAACCACAATTGAATAAAAACGTAAAGTGTTGGAAAATATATTGTTAAGAATTGTATCTCCCCTTAATCACATCACAAGCAACTTTTACCAGTTGAATGTTAACAAAAATCTAATACTTTTCTGGACACTAGATTGTCAGACTTAATATTTTGGTTTCATTTTGAAATTCCAGGACTGGAACTACTCAGAGCAGATTGTGGATTAATACATTTTTCTTCTTTCTCTCTGTAAAATGCTAAAGAATGCCTTTTTGACAAATTTTTCTAAATAAAGTTTCTAGAGAATAAAAAATGTACAACATATGAATAAATCTCAAATCAAGTCTCTGAAATATATTGAAGGAGAGCCAGACACAATGTGGTTTATGCAGATGCTTCTGAAACTGAGAAAAGTGACTTAGCGTGTGGGAAGAGTTTGACTTTCGGGAAATGGCAGTTAAAAACATGTAGACTTAATCTATACTACGACACGCCAAACAATTTTTTTTCTTCAAACTAAGTTACTACATACAGTATAGTCCAGTTTGTTACATTCTTTATGAAATGGGCATTTAAATTATGTGTAATTCGATGTAGTGAGCTTTGGAACTATGGATGTATGGCCATTTCATGAAATTCTTACGACGCTGGTAATGAAAATATAGATTTTTATCAAGATTCTGACATTTTTATGTTTATTGAGACCAATACGTAAAGCTTATTAAAGAGCAGTGATACTGCCAATAGCAGTGTGTAGGTTTATTCTTTTTTCTCATGTTACTTTTTGAAAATACTAATATTAACGGACCAAAATACCAACAAATCTCAAAATTCATAGGTAGATGCAAAAATGTCATTTTATCCTTAAATCTAAATATTGGAATATTCAGATGTTGACTACAGTAGGACATTATATACAGTACATGTATTTGTCTGTCGTGCCTTTGATAAAATTGTTGGAGTAAAGGAGGTGTTTCAAGTGGCAACATGATGATCATCTTATCTTTATGCATTTGTATGTGTTTCTGATCTGATCGTGTCTCTCTTCTCCCAAAACCAGAATGTGTCCCAAATGGCACCCTATTCACTACAGCAGGTATTCCCAAACTGTCAGGGTACGCCAAATAAAAATGTGATTCACATTTTTTTCCCCCATTTTCAAACATGCCATTTACATTTTCCAACGGAGCTATACATTTGGGTGAGGTTTTTTTCTCGCCTGAGTAGCCTCGTTTTAATGCCAAAAATAAAATTAAACCGTCATGTGTTCAGCGAAACAACAACACAATGTCAAATACAGGTAGCCTAGTCAAATAATTAACATCCAATCACATTAACCGTACACTCTCACGAGAATTCCACAGCAGCATCCACTGAGAGGCTCTTGCTGCCAAGGGAATGCCTGACAGCTTGAAAGACGTTTTGGACACTACAGTGAAAATGATTAACTTTGTTATAGCAAAGCCCTTGAACTGTCTTGTGTTTTCTGCACTATGCAATGATATGGGCAGCGAACATGTAGCGCTTCTTACAACATACAGAACTGTGCCGGTAATCAAAAGGCAAAGTATTGACGCGATGTTTTGAATAAAGAGACGAGCTTAAAGTTTTCTTTACTGACCGTGATTTTAACTTGTCTGATCGCTTGCATGATGACAAGTTTCTCACATGACTGGCCTATCTGGGTGATGTTTTTTCTCACCTGAATAAACTGAATGTAGGATTACAGGGACTCTCCACAACTATATTCAATGTACTGGACAAAGTTAAGGCTATGATTAAGAAGTTGGAGCTCTTCTCTGGCTGCATTAACAAGGACAACACACAGGTCTTTCCATCATTGAATTATTATTTGTTTGCAAATTAACTCAAGCTTACAGACAATGTCAAATGTGATATATCGAAGCACCTGAGTGAGTTGGTTGCTCAATTACGCAGGTACTTTCCCGAATCGGATGACACAAACAACTGGATTCGTTATCCCTTTCATGCCCTACCTCCAGTCCACTTACCGATATCTGAACAAGAGAGCCTCATCGAAATTGCAACAAGCGGTTCTGTGAGAATTTAGTTTAATCAGAAGCCACTGCGAAGTTTCTGGATTGGGCTGTGCCCAGAGTATCCTGCCTTGGCAAATCCCTCTGTTAAGACACTGATGCCCTTGCAACCACATACCTATGTGAGAGTGGATTCTCGGCCCTCTCTAGCATGATAACTAAATACACCTGTGGTGAGTTATTCACAATTTTCAACTAACAATTAAGGTTTTATATGTAAGAAGGTTAAATAAGGAGCAAAATTATTGATTATTATTATATTATTACTTGTGCCCTGGTCCTATAAGAGCTCTTTGTCACTTCCCACAGGCCGGGTTGTGACAAAACCCCCACTCATTCTTATGTTTAATAAATGTATCGTACAGTGTGTGTGTGGCAGGCTTACAATGGTGGCAAAAACAACATTTGAGAGTGCGCTGACCCTGGTGCTAGAGGGGGTACGCAGCTGGAGGTTGAATGTTTGAAGGGCTACGGGACTATAACAAGTTTGGGAACCCCTGCCCTATAGTACATAGTACACAGGACTCTGGTCAAAAGTAGTGGACTGTGTAGGGAAAAGGGAGGATTGAACTCAACCGTTCAATCCTCCATCTGTACCCACAGAAGCAGCTTCCAGAGAGGCGATGAACACTTCTGAAGGGGGATTATTATTTCCCCTCTGTGGTCAACAACACCAGCCTTACATCTCAACCAGAGACCTTATTAGTTGTGTTCCATGAAATCAACCTCATCCTGAGTTTCCTTACAAATGTCTATGTCCTGTGGCTGACAGTGAACCGAACCGGAGGAACGATGGCCACAGAGTTCTTCACTCTCAACCTGACCATGTCTGAAATGATTGTCTGCCTGTTTGACATATTTTCTTTGAGTTATTACTTCCCATGTGTTTATATTTGGTCTGCTGTGCAATTTTTCTCTGGTCTCTTGACTGCTGCTCAGCCCCTGTTCCAGTGCTATGTCTGTGTGGAGCACTACCTGGCAGTGGTCCACCCTGTGGTCTACCTAAAGTACAGACCCTTCAGATACAGGGTCGGAATCACTGGTTTAGTCTGGTTGGTTGTGATCAGGTTCTGTTTGGACACATTTTTCATAGGTTTGTTTGCTCCATACTTTAGACTGACCATGAGCGCTGACATCGTGATTTTATTATTGATGTCATTCTGCTGCCTCTCAGTTCTCTGAAACGCCCCGAGCAGGGGGAAGGGGAGAGGGAGTGGACAAACAACATGAAGATAATTTAATTTTGATCATTCTTATAGCTATGGTGGTGAACTACCTCCCAATGCTGATGGTAGCAGCTCTTTACAGGAAGTTGGGATCCAGTTTACATCAGGCTTTGATTGTCTCTCTCATCATTGCTGTGGTCACTGGGTTTGTGCAGCTCATCCACTACCTCCACAGGGCTGGGAAACTGCGCTGTATCAGAGGTCTTTCAGGAAGAGGTGACTTCCTTTTACGGGGTGTTAATAATGCTCACTACTTTCAGATACTAAGCTACTAGAAATCCGTCTTATCCAATGGTTGGACACATTCAGTCATTTAAAAGTTGGCAACTAGAGAGATTTGACTAAAGTTCAAGAAGTTTCCAACTTTATGCAAATGCTAGTGATGCGACCGCTCGATAGCCAGTATGAGAAGGGAGGGTCTCGCTAGATAGCTTTGACACTGTGCTGGATAGGCTAACAACCAACATGTTGTTTTTCATGCTGTTCAGAAGATAAACCCCTGAAGTGAGGTTTTGGCAACAAGGTGGCTGAAGGTAGTGAGTAGTGTGAGTGTCCTGTTATATGTCACTGCTCTGAAGTATGGCATCGACAAGATATTATTTAATCTGATTTCTGTCATACATAATTTTCAATATTAAACTATACTTAAGTGATAGATAATGTACAAATACTGTGTAACGATCGTCGTCGGGTGACGAGGAAGCGGACCAAAACGCAGCTGGGAGCGAACACATGTTTATTCTTTACACTGAAATAAACAGGTACACAAAAATCAAGAAAATGCCAAAAAGGTTAACTGCTCAAACACAAGAGGCAACATCCCACAAACAGCGTGGGGGGAAAAGGAACTTAAATGTGATCCCAATCAGAGACAACTAGCGACAGCTGTCTCTGATTGGGAATCGACAGAACCCAACATAGAAATAAACCACACAGAGCTAACACAAGGCTCTAACGCAAACATAGAAAACAAACCAAGAAAAAATACCCAACATGACACACCCTGACCCAAAATACCCGAGTTCACCTGGTCAGGGCGTGACATACTGTTATAAAAAAGTGGATATTTATTGGATATAATGAAAATATGTTCAATTTATAATCAATGTTAGCCCTGTTTACATTTCAATTTAATTGTTTTAAAATGATTAACACATTTATTGTGATGTTAAAGGACTATTTTAGGAATAGTTAACATCCACATTGTCACAGTCATCAAAATGAGTGGACCAAGGTGCAGCGTGGAAAGGGTTGATCTTGTTGTTTAATGCCAAAAGTGAACATTTTACAATTATAACAAAAACTACAGCCGACAGTTCAGTCAGGAACTTAGAACTAAACCGAAAGCAAGTACCCACAAAACCCAAAGGAAAAACAGGCTGACCTAAGTATGGCTTCCAATCAAAGACAACGATAGAAACCTGCCTCTGATTGGAAACCATACCCGGCCAAAACATTGAAAACAAAACATAGGAGGCCCACCCACCTATGACACCCTGGCCTAGCTAAACAGAGAAAACACAGCTCTCCTAGGTCAGAGCGTGACAGTACACCCCCCCCCCCCCCCCCCAAGGTGCGGACTCCCAGCCGCAAACCTGAACCTATTGTGGAGGGTCTGGGTGGGCATCTATAATAGACGGCGGCTCTGTTTCCGGGCGTAGCACCCCCCCCACCCGCTGATCCCCCCGCTTCTGTGTGTCCGGAGGAACCAGACCGTGGATCATCGCCGGAGGCTTTAGAACGCCAACCGCCGCTGAAGACTCTGGGCTGCAGACCTCCCCTGAAGACTCGGCTGCAGACCTCCCCTGAAGAGTCTGGGCTGCAGACCTCGCCTGAAGAGTCTGGGCTGCAGACTGTCGCTGAAGACTCTGGGCTGCAGACCGTCGCTGAAGACTCCGGACTGGAGAGCGTCTCTGTAGGTTCCGGACTGGGTATCGTCGCTGCAAGCTCCGTGCTGAGGAGCAACGCTGGAGGCTCTGGGCTGAGGAGCGTCGCTGGAGGCTCCGGACTGGAGAGCGTCTCTGTAGGTTCCGGACTGGGGACCGTCGCTGCAGGCTCCGTGCCATGGATCATCACTACTGGTTCCGCACCATGAATCATTACTGGAGGCTTTGTGCCATGGATCATCACTGGAGGCTCCGGGCCATGGATTATCACTGGATGCTTCGTGCCATGGATCATCCCTACAGGCTCCCGGCCATGGCTCATCACTGGAGGCTTCGTGCCATGGATCATCCCTACAGGCTCTGGGCCATGGATCATCACTGGAGGCTTTGTGCCATGGATTATCACTACAGACTCCGGGCCATGGATCATCACTGGAGGCTTCGGACCATCGATCATCACTGGAGGCTTCCTACGGGGAGCTGGAACCGGTCTCACCAGACTGGGGAGACGCACAGAGCAGGCACAGGACGTACTGGGCTATGGTGGCGCACTGGAGGGAGAGTGCGCGGAGCAGGCACAGGACTTACTGGGCTATGGTGGCGCAGGCACAGGGTTTACTGGGCCTTGGAGGCGTACTGGAGGTCTGGCGCTGAGGGCTGGCACAACCCGACCTGGCTCGATGTTGACTATAGCCGGGCAAGAGCGGGGAGCTGGAATAGGCCGCACTGGGTTGAGCTGGCGAACTGGGGGGTACCGTGCATAGAGCTGGCGCAGGATAACCTGGGCTGAGGAGACGCACCGGAGACCAGGAACGCTGAGCCGGTGCACTCCTTCCTGGCTGAATGCCAACTCTAGCACGGCAATGGTGAGGAGCATGCACTGAGTACACCGGGCTGTGAGCGCACCGGGCTGTGAGTGCGCATGGGCGACACTGTGCGCACGGGCGACACCGTGCGCACCACCGCATAACACGGTGCTTCTACAATCACTCACTCCCCACGGTAAGCACAGGGAGTTGGCTCAGGTCTTAACCTCGCCTTAGCCAATCTACCCATGTGCCCCCCCCCCCCCCCCCCCCCCAATAAAAACAATATTTGCCGCTGCCTCTCGGCCTCCTGTTGCTTGCCTAGCCGTTCCTCCCAGTATCGCCGTTCCGCCTTCGCTGCCTCTATCTCCCATTGAGGACGGCGATACTCCCCAGGCCTTGTCCAGGGTCTTGCCCCATCTAGGATCTCCTCCCAGGTCCACTCCTCTGAGCCATACTGCTTGGTCCCGCTCCTCCTCCTGGAGAGTGCACGCTGCTTGGTCCGTTGTTGGTGGGTAGTTCTGTCACAGGCGTCAACATGAGTGGACCAAGGTGCAGCGTGGAATATGTTCATCTTGTGGTTTAATGCCAAAAATGAACACTTTACAAATATAACAAAAATTACAGCCGACAGTTCAGTCAGGTACTTACAACTAAACCGAAAGCCTGGCCTAGCTAAACAGAGAAAACACAGCTCTTCTAGGTCAGAGCGTGACACACAGACTTTACAATTGGCTACAAATTGTACTTCTGTAAGAAGGAGGAGGCTGAGTAAGTTTCTGGATCTTCTAGACCACTATCACTGTTAAATATAGATCTCAAAATCCTTTAAAACTGCAGCTAGACTATAAACTGCTTGTAAATGCTGACCAAACAAGGTTTATCCAACAGAGGAAAGGACCAGAAAAATCAATGTCTATTTTTTCATCGAATTGAAGCGACTACGAACAAAAATGTATCTTTTTGTTTGAATGTAGTTGTTGTAAATCATTGACAAATAAAATGTTACATTAAAAAAATAATTTAAATAAGTGACACATTTGACCTGACCTGATAAGGAATAACTCAGGGCCATATCCATCCCTAACACGTTCCACACAACACGGCATGTTCTCTTCAATCATACTAAAGTGTTGTCATATCCAATGGATTACATTTGCATGTCAGGTGTGGTCCATCAAGTGAGGGGATGGGCAGCATCAGTTTATAGATGGGAGCACTGAGGTGTGTTGGTGAGGATGAGTGGTTCTGTGTTGTATTCCTCAAAGATGAACTTGTATTTAATCAAATTAATCAGGTCTAATGAGGGCCACCAGTCCTACTATAATTGATGTGAGAAGGCTACAGCTAACAAAGACTGAGAAAATGTCAGAGGACACTACATTAACCTTTGCATACACATTTTGTTCTCTTTAGTAAGCCTTGTATACTATTTGATAAATAACTTACATTTCTTCAAGCATATCTTGAACATACTATATTATTTTTTGCTCGCATATAGTTCCACCAACCAGCGCTGTGTTTAACAAGTAGGCCTTCAGTATCAATACCTACAGTTGAATTCGAAAGTTTACATACACCTTAGCCAAATACATTTAAACTCAGTTTTTCACAATCCCTTACATTTAATCCCAGTAAAGATTCCCTGTCTTAGGTCAGTTAGGATCACCACTTTATTTTAAGATTGTGAAATGTCAGAATAATAGTAGAGAGAATGATTCACTTCAGCTTTTAGTTCTTTCATTACATTCCCAGTGGGTCAGAGGTTTTAATACACTCAATTAGTATTTGGTAGCATTACCTTTAAATTGTTTAACTTGGGTCAAATGTTTCAGGTAGCCTTCCACAAGCTTCCCACAATAAGTTGGGTGAATTTCAGCCCATTTCTCATTTACATTTTAGTCATTTAGCAGACACTCAAATCCAGAGCGACTTTTTTGTACTGGCCCCCAGTGGGAATTGAACCCACAATGCTGGCATTGCAAACACCATGCTCTACCAACTGAACCACAGGGAAGACCGAGCTGGAGTAACTGGAGCTGGAGTAACTGGAGCTGGAGTAACTGAGTCAGGTTTGTAGGCCTCCTTGCTTGCACACGCTTTTTCAGTTCTGCCCACACATGTTCTATAGGATACAGGGCTTTATGATGGCCACTCCAATACCTTGACTTTGCTGTCCTTAAGCCATTTTGCCACAACTTTGGAAGTATGCTTGGGGTCATTGTCCATTTGGAAGACCCATTTGCAACCAAGCTTTAACTTTCTGACTAATGTCTTGAGATGTTGCTTCAATATTGCCAAGTAATTTCAGTTTTTCATGATGGCATCTATTTTGTGAAGTGCACCAGTAGCAAAGCACCTCCACAACATGATGCTGCCACCCCCGTGCTTCAATGTTGGGATGGTGTTCTTTGGCTCGCAAAACTCCCTGTTTTTCCTCCAAACATAACAATGGTCATTATGGCCAAACGGTTCTATTTTTGTTTCATCAGACCAGAGGACATTTCTGCAAATAGTATGATCTTTGTCACGTGTGCAGTTGCAAACCGTAGTCTGGATTTTTTATGGTGGTTTTGGAGCAGTGACTTCTTCCTTGCTGAGTGGCCTTTCAGGTTTTGTTGATATAGGAATCATTTTAATGTGGATATAAATACTTTTGTACCTGTTTCCTCCAGCATCTTCACAAGGTCCTTTGCTGTTGTTCTACGATTGATTTGCACTTTTCTCACCAAAGTGCGTTCATCTCTAGGAGACAGAACGCGTCTTCTTCCTGAGCGGTATGACAGCTGCGTGGTCCCATGGTGTTTATACTTGCGTACTATTGTTTGTACAGATGAACGTGGTACCTTCAGGCGTTTGGAAATGGCTCCCAAGGATGAACTAGACTTGTGGAGGTCTACATTTTTTTCTGAGGTCTTGGCTGATTTCTTTTGATTTTCCCATGATGTCAAGCAAAGAGGCACTGAGTTTGAAGGTAGGCCCTGAAATACATCCACAGGTACACCTCCAATTGACTCAAATTATGTTAATTAGCCTATCAGAAGCTTCTAAAGCCATGACATAATGTTCTGGAATTTTCCAAGCTGTTTAAAGGCACAGTCAACGTAGTTTATGTAAATTCTGACCCACGGGATTGTGATATAGTGAATTATAAGTGAAATAATCTGCCTGTAAACAATTGTTGGAAAAATTACTTGTGTCATGCATAAAGTAGATATCCTAACCAACTTCCCAAAACTATAGTTTGTTAACTAGAAATTTGTGGAGTGGTTGAAACACTTAGGTTGGAGTCATTAAAACTAGTTTATGTAAACTTCTGACTTCAACTGTATAAATCCACATCAATCACATTGGTAAGTGTGGTTCCTGTCACACTGAGAAGGATACCTGCATGGCATGTTGTCCTTGGGTGTAGCTACAGAGGTTGTCAATGTGATATGTCACACAGGTGTTTTGGCAGGTATTTGATTTAGCCTATAGATGTACCTAGTTCAGTTCTAGGGAGAGACACAATCACAAAATGACCGGGGAGAGAGGAGACGCCAATCACGAAGGTCAGGTTAGATTAAACTTTTCAGTCTCTGATATTTTCACTGTAACAGAGTGAAATGTTTGTATTGAAATTCCTTTCAATTCAATGTATGTTATTTTCAACGGAAAGTGCAGACATTGATATACTGAATAACGTTTTTGATAGGAAGATTTAACATGACAGTGTTGTTATTGTTACTTCTATCTCTCAATTCAATTCAAGGGTTTATTGGCATGGGAAACATATGTTAACATTGTCAAAGCAAGTGAAGTAGATAATAAACAAAAGTGAAATAAACAATACAAATTTACAGTATACATTACACTCACAGATGTTCCAAAAGAATAAAGAAAATTCAAACGTCATATTATGTCTATATACAGTGTTGTAACGATGAACAAATAGTTAAAGTACAAAAGGAAAATCAATAAACGTATAGATGGGATATATTTACAATGGTGTTTGTTCTTTACTAGTTGCCCTTTTCTTGTGGCAACGGGTCACAAATATTCCTGCTGTGATGGCACACTGTGGTATTTCACCCAGTAGATATGTGAGTTTATCAAAATTGGGTTTGTTTTTCCCAATTCTTTGTGGATCTGTGTAATCTGAGGGAAAGATGTGTCTCTAATATGGTCATACATTTGGCAGGAGGTCAGTGTGCACATGTGCCCATCTACGGTGGCCTTTCTCAATAGCAAGGCTATGCTCACTGAGTCTGTACATATTCAAAGCTTTCCTTAAGTTTGGGTAAGTCACAGTTGTCTGGTATTCTGCCACTGTGTACTCTCTGTTTAGGGCCAAATAGCTTTCTAGTGTACTAATTTTGTTAATTCTTTCCAATGTGTCAAGTAATTATCTTTTTGTTTTTTCATGATTTGGTTTGGTCTAATTGTGTTGCTGTCCTGGGGCTCTGTGGGATCTAGAGCCCCAGGACTAGCTTGCTTAGTGGACTTTTCTCCAGGTTAACTTCATTAGGGTAGGGGGCACTATTTTCACCTCCGGATGAAAAGTGTGCCCAAGTAAACTGCCTGTTACTCAGGCCCAGAAGCTAGGATATGCATATAATTGGTAGATCTGGATAGAAAACACTCAAAACACTCAGTTTCCAAAACTGTTAAAATAATGTCTGTGAGTATAACAGAACTGATATGGCAGGCGAAAACCTGAGAAAAATCCATCAAGGAAGTAGGATTTTTTTATGTTTGTAGTTTTCCATTGACTGCCTGCACAGATCCCATTGACTTAGGCCTCAAATTTCACTTCCTATGGCTTCCACTAGATGTCTTTAGAAATTGTTTCAGGCCTGTATTCTGAAAAATTAAGGAGTAAGACCACTCTGAATGAGTGGACACTGCAGTGTCCCAGAGGTTTTTCATACACACGACCGAGAGCGTGCCTTTCTTGTTTTCCTTTTATGTTGATGAAGCTTTTGTGCTCCCTTGGCTGAGAAGCAACCCCACACATGAATGGTCTCAGGATGCTTTACTGTTGGCATGACACAGGACTGATGGTAGCACTCACCTTGTCTTCTCCGGACAAGCTTTTTTCCGGATGCCCCAAACAATCAGAAAGGGGATTCATCAGAGAAAATGACTTTACCCCAGTCCTCAGCAGTCCAATCCCTGTACCTTTTGCAGAATATCAGTCTGTCCCTGATGTTTTTCCTGGAGAGAAGTGGCTTCTTTGCTGCCCTTCTTGACACCAGGCATTCCTCCAAAAGTCTACGCCTCACTGTGCGTGCAGATGCACTCACACCTGCCTGTTGCCTTTCCTGAGCAAGCTCTGTACTGGTGGTGACCCGATCCCGCAGCTGAATCAAGTTTAGGAGACAGTCCTGGCCCTTGCTGGACTTTCTTGGGCGCCCTGAAGACTTCTTCACAACAATTGAACCGCTATCCTTGAAGTTCTTGATGATCCGATAAATGTTTGATTTAGGTGCAATCTTACTGGCAGCAATATCCTTGCCTGTGAAGCCCTTTTTGTGCAAAGCAATGATGACGTCACATGTTTCCTTGCAGATAACCATGGTTGACAGAGGAAGAACAATGATTCCAAGCACCACCCTCCTTTTGAAGCTTCCAGTCTGTTTTTCGAACTCAATCAGTATGACAGAGTGATCTCCAGCCTTGTCCTCGTCAACACTCACACCTGTGTTAACGAGAGAATCACTGACATGATGTCAGCTGGTCCTTTTGTGGCAGGGCTGAAATGCAGTGTAAATGTTTTTGGGGGCTTCAGTTCTTTTGCATGGCAAAGAGGGACTTTGCAATTAATTGCAATTCATCTAATCACTCTTCATAACATTCTGGAGTATATGCAAGTTGCCATCATACAAACTGAGGCAGCAGACTTCGTGAAAATTAATATTTGTGTCATTCTCAAAACTTTTGGCCACGACTGTAGAAGACCCTCATGCCAAATTGAGTCAAAGGTTTTTGAAATCAACAAAGCATGTGAAGACTTTGCCTTTGTTTTGGTTTGTTTGTTTGTCAATTAGGGTGTGCAGGGTTTACACATGGTCTGTCGTACGGTAATTTGGTAAAAAGCCAATTTGACATTTGCTCAGTACATTGTTTTCTCTGAGGAAATGTACGAGTCTGTATTTTCCCAAAGTTGCTGTTGACACATATCCCACGGTGGTAATTGGGGTCAAATTTGTCTCCACTTTTGTGGATTGGGGTGAGCAGGCCTTGGTTCCAAATATTGGGATATATGCCAGAGCTAAGGATGATGTTAAAGAGTTTAAGTATAGCCAATTGGAATTTGTTGTCTGTATATTGTATCAATTCATTGAGGATACCATCAACAGCACAGGCCTTTTTGGGACGGGGGGGTTTGTATTTTGTCCTGTAGTTCATTCAATGTAATGGGAGAACTGTGGGTTCCGGTAGTCTTTAATAGCTGATTCTAAGATTTGTATTTGATCATTTGTGTTTTTGCTGTTTGTTCTTTGTTAAAGGGCCAAAAATATGGTTTACCCATACATCTCCATTTTGGATAGATAACTCTTTGTGTTGTTGTTTGTTTAATGTTTTCCAATTTTGGATTCTTCAATTACATTGAGCTGATTTCTGACGTGCTGTTCCTTCTTTTTCTATTGTATTTCTGTATTGTTTTAGTGATTAACCACAGTGATAGGGAAGCTGAGAGGTCAAATATATTGTCTAGATTTTCTACTGCCAAGTTGTAACGGTTTTGACTTGAGGTTATTGTTTGTAGGGGTGCCAGGTAGGTTGTGCCTACCAGAGAAAATATTGATTTCTCCTTTTGATTTGGGAGGGAATGAGTCCCGTCTGGTCCGTCAAGTCTACACCAATACAAAGGACTCATGTAAAAGTCAGTATGGAAACACTTTCACAAACCTTTAAAACGTTGGAAATAACTTCAAAACAAATGTGTTATTTTCCGTGGGTTGTATTACAACATAAATTGTAATATAATGGCCTTCCCTGTGGCTCAGTTGGTATAGCATGGTGTTTGCAATGCCAGCATGGTGTGTGCAACGCCAGGGTTGTGGGTTCAATTCCCACGGGGGGCCAGTAAATAATACAAAATTTAAAAAAATGCATGAAATGTATGCATTCACTACTGTAAGTCACTCTGGATAAGAGCATCTGCTAAATGACTAAAATGTAAAAATAAATGATCACAAACAAACAATGAGCTCTGGTTCCTCCAGAAAAGTCCTGTACCTCGGACCTAAAAGAGTCCAGCCCAGTAAAGGAGTTCAGGGAACTCAAGTGACCTTAGTCAAGCAATGTTTGTCCTTTCATAAAATTGTAGCGTAAACCCAGTCTTCAATCAAAATATCAAACTCTTTTACCACACAACCATAAAGAGTATCAAATCGCAACACATCTTCAACTACAACTGACCACATCAATCATCACGGTATACATCACACTAAAACAAAGGAAACACTGTATGCAAAAAAGTTGTAGTCAGTCAGACAATCCAATCTGCCAACAGAGGAGAAAGGCCATGAAGAACCAGCAGAGACCAACTGAGAGGTGAAGTCCAAAGGAAGCAATGAGTGGATACAATCCTGGTCAAAATTGAGACAAGGCTAAAGCACAATTTTAAATACAACAAAACAAACGGAGTAAAGAAGATTCGGAACTGAGGGTTCAACACATCCTCATTCGCACCACCATCACAAAACCCACTTTTGCGCAGCTGATGCTGGCTATTAAATTGGGAATTAACTTTTTAAGGTATAGGAGGCAGTATTTTCATTTTCGGATGAAAAGCGTGCCCAGAGTAAACTGCCTAATACTCGGGCCCAGAGTCAAATATGTGCATATTATTAGTAGATTTGGATAGAAAACACTCGGAAGTTTCTAAAACTGTTTGGATGATGTCTGTGAGTATAACAGAACTCATATGGCAGGCAAAAACCTGACAAAAATCCAACCAGGAAGTGGGAAATCTGAGAATTGTAGTTCTTCTTTTGAATCCCTATCGGAACTACAGTGTCTGTGGGGTCACGTTACACTTCCTAAGGCTTCCATTGGCTGTCAACAGCCTTTAGAAACGTGTTTCATCCTTCTCCTTTTACTGGGCAGAAAATAGGAGCTCAGTCAATGAGTGGACTGCCTGGGACCAGTGAGTTGTTTACTGCGCGGGTACGTTTAGCGCGCCGCTCCTTCTTTTTCCTCTGTAATGAATACGCTATTGTCCGGTTGGAATATTATCGATATGTTAAAAAGACCCTAAGGATTGATTGTAAACAACGTTTGACATGTTTCTACGAACGGTAATGGAACTATTTGAGTTTTTGTGTCTAGATTTACGCTCGCGCGTTATGCCTTTGGATAGTGATCTGAACGCACGAACAAAACAGATGTATTTGGACATAAATATGGAGTATTTAGAACAAAAATAACATTTCTTGTGGAAGTAGGAATCCTGGGAGTGCATTCTGACGAAGATCAGCAAAGGTAAGAGAATATTTATAATACTAATTCTGAGTTTAGTTGACCCCAGAACTTGGCGGGTATCTGTATAGCTTGCTTCGATGGCTGAGCTATGTACTCAGAATATTGAAAAATGTGCTGTCTCTGTAAAGCTATTTTAAAATCTGACACAGCGGTTGCATTTAGGAGAAGTATATCTATAATTCTTTCAATAACTGTTGTAAATTTTATCAACGTTTATGATGAGTATTTTTGTAAATTGATGTGCTCATTCACCGGCGGTTTTGGCGGGAATACATTTTCTGAACATCACGCGCCAATGTAAATTGGATATAAATATGAACTTTATCGAGCAAAACATACATGTATTGTGTAACATTGAGTCCTGGGGGTGTCATCTGATGAAGATCATCAAAGGTTAGTGATTAATTTTAGCTGTATTTCTGTTTTTTGTGACGCCTCTCCTTGCTTGGAAAATGGCTGTGTGGTTTTTCTTGTTTAGGCGCTGTCCTAACAATCTAATGTTATGCTTTCGCCGTAAAGCCTTTTTGAAATCAGACAATGTGGTTGGATTAACGAGAAGATTATCTTTAAAATGGGATATGATAGTTGTATGTTTGAGAAATTTGAATTATGAGATTTTTGTTGTTTTGAATTTGCCGCCCTGCTATTTCACTGGCTGTTGGCAGTGTGTCCCGCGGGTGGATTTGGGGTTATACCACCTACCAGGTATAACCCCAAATCCGTAACCACAGGCACACTATTAGATATCCTCCTGACCAACTTGTCCTCTAAATACACCTCTGCTATCTTCAACCATGATCTCAGCGATCACTGCCTCACTGCCTGAGTCCGTAATGGGTCCGTGGTCAAACGACCACCCCTCATCTCTGACAAACGCTCTGTAAACACTTCAGTGAGCAGGCCTTTCTAATAGACCTGGTCCTGGTATCCTGGAAGGATATTGACATCATCCCGTCAGTAGAGGATGCCTGGTTGCTCTTTAAAAGTGCTTTCCTCACCATCTTAAATGAGCATGCCCCATTCAAAAAATTTAGAACTAAGAACAGATATAGCCCTTGGTTCACCCCTGACCTGACTGCCCTTGAACAACACAAAAACATCCTGTGGCGTTCTGCATAAGCATAGAATAGCCCCCACGATATGCGGTTCTTCAGGGAAGTCAGGAACCAATGTACACAGTCAGTTAGGAAAGCTAAGGCTAGCTTTATCAAACAGAAATTTGCATCCTGCAGCACTAATTCCAAAAAGTTCTGGGACACTGTAAAGTCCACAGAGAATAAGAGCACTTCCTCCCAGCTGCCCACCGCACTGAGGCTAGGAAACGCTGAGAAAATGAATTTATGAGATTTTTGCTGTTTTGTATTTCGCGCCATGCTATTTCACTGGCTGTTGAATAGTGTGTCCCGCAGGTGGGACGCTAGCATCCCACGTAGCCCATAGAAGTTAACAGGGAAGCGCCCTATTGGAAGGAGAAGCACTTAGACGGTTCAGACAAATTCAGGGCTGTCACAAAGTTTACACCTTCACTATTCTCTCTCGCTCCGTCTCTCTCTGTCTCTCTCTCTCTCTCCCTTTCTTCCACAGTGATCAAAGCCGATACATCCCAAAAGAAACAAACTTCTTCAACCATTCCTCTGTCCTTTCTGGCTATCTGGAGCCCGATTTTGCTTTCGCCACTCCCTGCTATGCCTATCAACCTCATCCTGAGTCTACCCACCAATGGCTACACCCCCTATTTCAGTGCTGTATATGTTTTGAGCGCAACCTGACAGTGGTCCACACAGTGGTCTTCCTGAAGTACAGACCCTTGAGATACAAGCTGGGGTGTTCTGGATTGGTTTGGCTCGTTTTGATTGGGTTGATTGATTGGGTTATATGCGTGTAAAGGAGCCAAATGTCATAGATTATGTTTCTGCTGCCTCTCAGATCTCAGGACACTGAAACAGCCTGGGCCAGGGGAAGGGGAGAGAGAGAATGATGGGACAAATAAAATGGGGGCGTTTAAAATCATATTGATTATCATGGTGTTTATGATGGAAAACTTCCTTCCATGGGTAGTGGTTTCACCTTTGGTTTCACCTCTAAAGGCAGTTTGTTTATGCCACATATATTTGTGAATTCATCACTGTGGTGACTGAGTTTTGTGCAGCCTGTCATGGAAAATTCAGTACTGAGAGAGACTTGGTAATTTCTTCTTTATTTTATATCGATTTAATGATTGCAATAATGAAGCCGTCAATCCAACAGTCTTGACTGTCGGACCGAGTGCTTGAATCATACAGAGAATACCAGGTCTTTATATACCAAACCTAAAACTGCTTCAACCATGGCTGGCTCCAACCATGAAGTGTTTTGAGAGACTAGTCAAGGATCATATCACTCACCTCCACCCTACCTGACACCCAGACCCACTCCAATTTGCTTACCCCCCAATAGGTCCACAGACGACGCAATCACAATCACACTGCACACTGCCCTAACCCAGAGGAATACCTATGTAAGAATTCTGTTCATCTACTACAGCTCAGCATTTAACACCATAGTGCCCACCAAACTTGTCATTAAGCTTGAGACCCTGGGTCTCGACCCCGCCCTGTGCAACTGGATCTGGGACTTTCTGACGGGCCACCCCCAGGTGGTGAGGGTAGGGAACATCATCTCCACCCCGCTGATCCTCAACACTGGGGCCCCACAAGGGTGCGTTCTCAGCCCTCTCCTTTACTTCCTGTTCACCCATGACTGCGTGGCCATGCACGCCTCCAACTCAATCATCAACTTTGCAGACGACACTACAGTGGTAGGCTTGATTACCAACAACGACAAGACGGCCTTCAGGGAGGAGGTGAGGGCCACGGCCAGGTCAACGTCAACAAAACAAAGGAGATGATCGTGGACTTCAGGAAACAGCAGAGGGAGCACCCCCCTATCCACTTCGGCGGGACAGTAGTGGTAAGGAGGAAAGTTTTAAGTTCCTCGGCGTACACATCATGGACAAACTGAAATGGTCCATTCACACAGACAGTGTGGTGAAGAAGGCGCAACAGCGCCTCTTCAACCTCAGGAGGCTGAATAAATTTGGCGTGTCACCAAAAACACTCAAACTTTTACAGATGCACAATCGAGAGCTTCTCCGCCCAAAACCGCAAGGCTCTCCAGAGGGTAGTGAGGTCTGCCCAACGCATCACCGGGGGCAAGCTACCTGCCCTCCAAGACACCTACACCACCCGATATCACAGGAAGGCCAAAAAGATCATCAAGGACTACAACCACCCGAGCCACTGCCTGTTCACCCCTCTATCATCCAGAAGGCGAGGTCAGTACAGTTGCATCAAAGCTGGGACTGAGAGACTGAAAAACAGCTTCTATCTCAAGGCCATCAGACTGTTAAACAGCCCTCACTCACTAACATTGAGTGGCTGCTGCCAACATATTGACTCAAATCTCTAGCCACTTTAATAATTAAAATTGGATGTAATAAATGTATCACTAGTCACTTTAAACAATGCCACTTTATATAATGTTTACATACCCTACATTACTCATCTCATATCTATATACTGTACTCTATACCATCTACTGAATCCTGCCTATGCCGTTCGGCCATCGCTCATCCATATATTTATATGTACATATTCTTATTTATTCCTTTACACTTGTGTGTATAAGGTAGTTGTTGTGAAATTGTTAGATTACTTGTTAGATATTACTGCATGGTTGGAACTACAAGCACAAGCATTTCGCTACACTTGCATTAACATCTGCTAAACATGTGTATGTGACCAATAAAATTTATTTGATTTTGATTGGTTGTAGATGGAAGGCTAGGTTGCCCAGCAGAGATCTCTCTTGTCCTTTGAAGAATATGTCTTGTGGTAGAACGGATACGTTGTAGTACTGTCGTCGTTTGGTAGAACCGATATGTTGTAGTACCCTGTCTTTCTGAAGAGATTGTCCATCCTTTCCTAGCCCACGTTTACAGCTGCTGCTGCTAACTTGACGTCTAGGATGTATCACTTCTTTAGTGAATAAGAGTTCAAAGTTCATACCAAGTTGCCATACTATAAGCTCATGCTATATTCTGGCTGGTATAGTCGAAATTCATCCTTCCAGCATATCGATCGTCACCGCCACGTTGAAATTCGCCCTTTTAAACGTATGTACATCAGTCCTCACGTCACTGGAAACACAATGGTAAATTCGTTAGGTTGTAGTCATTCAACCATTCACAAATAGAGATCACGCTGAGGTTGGCTTAGTTCTGTAGTTGATATTAGCCCTTTTAAACGTTTGGACAGCAGTCCTCACGTCATCGGAAACACAAGGTTGACTTTTCATCAACGGGCTTTTGTAGTGGTGGAGAGAAGCGCGGGTTTCATAGCTTACAACCAATGTCTGTTCACGTGGGCGGGGCCACTGAGTTGAGCATAGTTCACTTATGAAAACAATTCTCTCATTTAGAAGCTAAAATTACATTTCATCTTTTCACAAATAGTTTCATATTTAAACATTTAAATTGCACAACAATTCCATGTGAATCTGATAACTAGAATATGTAGACTTTCCAAGATACAGTTTATGTCATCCTATCATCAGTAATAAAGTCTCAGACGACAACTGATCTGACATCATATTCTTTAACTTCTATGGGCTACGTGGGACGCTAGCATCCCACCTGCGGGACACAGTCAGTGAAATATCAGGGCGGCAAATTCAAAATATGCTCGCGGGATCGAGCATATCCAATCCCTTTGTCTCCAGGCAGTCCACTCAGTGACTGAGCTCCTATTATCTGCCCAGTGACAGGAGAATGCTGAAAGAACTTTCTGAAGGCTGTTGACAGCCAATGGAAGCCTTAGGAAGTGCAACGTGACCCCACAGAAACTGTAGTTTCGATAGTGAATGAAAAGAAGACACCATTCAAACAGTTTTAGAAACTTCAGAATGTTTTCTGTCCAAATTTACTAATAATATGCATATTGTAGTTTCTGGGCCAGAGTAGTAACCAGTTTAACCTGTTGGGGCTAGGGGACAGTATTGACAGTTTCGGAAAGAATATGTGCTCATATTAAACTGCCTCCTACTCAAACTCAGAAGCTAGGATATGCATATTATTAGTAGATTCAGATAGAAAACACTCTGAAGTTTCTAAAACCGTTTGAATAGTGTCTGTGAGTATAACAGAACTCATATGGCAAGCAAAAACCTGAGAGAAATCCTACCAGGAAGTGGAAATCTGGATGCATGGGCTCTCTTCAAGTCGTTTCCTATTGAATACACAGTGACGTAGTAATAATTGTGCAATTCCTACGGCTTCCACTAGAAGTCGACAGTCTTTACAAAGTTGTTTGAAGCTTCTACGGTGAACAGACCCCGAATGACAAGGAGGGGAAGTTGTTTAGGCAGGGGGTGACATCACTTCTTGGGGCGCGTTCACGAGGGTGGAGCCTCCCGTTCCAAAACCTTTTTCAAGACACAGGAACCGTCCGGTTGAAATATTATTGAATCTTCATGTTCTGAAGGCCCTAAAGATTGATGTTTTACAACGTTTGACATGTTTGAACGAACGTAAATACAACTTTTTTTTACTTTTCGACGCGTCATCGTCCGCGCGCTTTCTACACTTGGAGTAGCTTACTGGACGCACGAACAACAAGGAGTTATTTGGACATAGATTATGGACTTTATCGAACAAAACAACATTTGTTGTGGACCTGGGATTCCTATTTCTAATACAATGTTTGATTTTAGATGACTCCAAGATGGCGGCTATCTGTATAGCCTAGTGTATTTTTCTGAGCTCAGTACTCAGATTATTGCAAAGAAGCTTCCTCGTGAAGCTTTTTTGAAATTTGCATAAAGGAGATGTTCAACTATAATTCTTTGAATGACAGTTTAATTTTGTATCAATGTTTATGACAAGTATTTTTGTAAATTGTGGCGTTGATTCACCGGCAGTATTTGAGGGAAAATATTTTCTGAACGTCACGCGCCGATGTAAAATGCTGTTTTTATATATAAATATGAACTTTATCGAACAAAAAATGCATGTATTGTGTAACATGATGTCCTAGGAGTGTCATCTGATGAAGATCGTCAAAGGTTAGTGCTGCATTTAGCTGTGTTTTGGGTATTTGTGATGCATGCTAGATGCTTTGAAAATGGCTGTGTAATTATTTTTGGCAGGGTACTGTCCTAACATAATCTAATGTTTTGCTTTCGCTGTAAAGCCTTTTTGAAATCGGACAACGTGGTTCGATTCAGGAGAAGTGTATCTATAAAATGGTGTAAAATAGTCATATGTTTGAGAAATTGAAGTTATAGCATTTATGAGGTATTTGTATTTCGCGCGACGCGATTCCACTGGCTGTTGACACTGGCTGTGTTTCTCGTTGCCTCTGATTGAAGGTCAAATCAATAAACTGAACATAGACGTAAACAACCTAGAACTAACATAGAATACACTAACCTAGAACCTAAACCTAAAACCCCGGTACACTCTAAACCAACACCCCTCTACATAAACACATAGCCCCAAAAAAACCAAAACACTCTAAACAAATACCCCTTCTACATAAACACATAATATAACAAACCCCTAAACACTCTAAACAAATACCCCCTCTGTTAGAGTGAAAATATCAGAGACTGAAAAGTTTAATCTTGTCACATCCTGACCAGCAGAGGGCGTAATTGTGTTAGTTTTGGTCAGGATGTGGCAGGGGGGTTGTGTGTGTTAACCTGTTAGGGCTAGGGGGCAGTATTGACACGGCTGGATAAAAAACATACCCGATTTAATCTGGTTACCACTCCTACCCAGTAACTAGAATATGCATATACTTATTACATATGGATAGAAAACACCCTAAAGTTTCTAAAACGGTTTGAATGGTGTCTGTGAGTATAACAGAACTCAAATGGCAGGTCAAAACCTGAGAGATTCCTTTACAGGAAGTGGCCTGTCTGACCATTTCTGGAACTTCTTTTCCATCTCTATCTTTTACTAAGGATCTCTGCTCTAACGTGACACTTCCTACGTCGTCCATAGGCGCTCAGAGCCCGGGAAAAAACAGAATGTCGTCATCCCAGCCCCAGGCTGAAACACATTATCGCCTTTCTCAAGTGGCCGATCAAGGGACACTGGGCTTAGGCGCGTGACCCGACCGCCCCCGCCTTTGTGATTTTTTTCCTCTGTTTGCCGAAAAGGAGATTCCCTGTCGGAATATTATCGCTTTTCTACGAGAAAAATGGCGTAAAAATTGATTTTAAACAGCGGTTGACATGCTTCGAAGTACGGTAATGGAATATTTAGAATTTTTTTGTCACGAATTGCGCCATGCGCTCGACCCTTCTTTACCATTTCGGATAGTGTCTGGAACGCACGAACAAAACGCGGATAGTGTCTGGAACGCACGAACATATTCGGATATAACGATGGATTATTTTGGACCAAACCAACATTTGTTATTGAAGTAGCAGTCCTGGGAGTGCATTCTGACGAAGACAACAAAAGGTAATCAAACTTTTATAATAGTAAATATGATTATGGTGAGTGCTAAACTTGCCGGGTGTCTAAATAGCTAGCCCGTGATGCATGGGCTATGTACTTAGAATATTGCAAAATGTGCTTTCACCAAAAAGCTATTTTAAAATCGGACATATCGAGTGCATAGAGGAGGTCTGTATCTATAATTCTTAAAATAATTGTTATGCTTTTTGTGAACGTTTATCGTGAGTAATTTAGTAAAATGTTAGCGAATTCCCCGGAAGTTTGCGGGGGGTATGCTAGTTCTGAACGTCACATGCTAATGTAAAAAGCTGTTTTTTGATATAAATATGAACTTGATTGAACAAAACATGCATGTATTGTATAACATAATGTCCTAGGGTTGTCATCTGATGAAGATCATCAAAGGTGAGTGCTGCATTTAGCTGTCTTCTGGGTTTTGGTGACATTATATGCTGGCTTGAAAAATGGGTGTCTGATTATTTCTGGCTTCGTACTCTGCTGACATAATCTAATGTTTTGCTTTCGTTGTAAAGCCTTTTTGAAATCGGACAGTGTGGTTAGATTAACGAGAGTCTTGTCTTTAAATAGCTGTAAAATAGTCATATGTTTGAGAAATTGAAGTAATAGGATTTTTTAAGGTTTTGAAAATCGCGCCACAGGCTTAAATACAAGTTTATCTTTGAGGAATACAACACAGAACAACTCATCCTCACCCACACACCTCAGTGCTCCAGTCTGTAAACTGATGCTGCCCATCCCCTCACTTGATGGACCACACCTGACATGCAAATGTAATCCATTGGTTATGACAACACTTTAGTATGATTGAAGAGAACATGCCGTGTTTTGTGGAACGTGTTAGGGATGGATATGGCCCTGAGTTATTCCTGATCAGGTCAGGTCAAATGTGTCACATATTTAAATCATTTGTTTATGTAAAATGCAATTTGTCAATGATTTACAACAACTACATTCAAACAAACAGATACATTTTTGTTCGTAGATGCTTCAATTCTATTAAAGTATTGACATTTATTTTTCTGGTCCTTTCCTCTGTTGGATAAACCTTGTTTGGTCAGCATTTACAAGCAGTTTACAATCCAGCTGAAGTTTTAAAGGATTTTGAGATCTACATTTAACAGTGATAGTGGTCTAGAAGATCATGAAACTTTCTCAGCCTCCTCCTGCTTACAGAAATACAATTTGTAGCCAATTGTAAAGTCTTTGGATGTTATCCATTCCTAAGAGACTCATATAACCTGTTATGGCTAGGGGGCAGTATTTTCACAGCCGGATAAAAAACGTACCCGATTTAATCTGATTATTACTCCTGCCCAGAAACTACAATATGCATATAATTATTAGCTTTGGATAGAAAACACTCCAAAGTTTCTAAAACTGTTTGAATGGTGTCTGTGAGTATAACAGAACTCATTTGGCAGGCCAAAACCTGAGAAGATTCCATGCAGGAAGTGGCCTGTCTGACAATTTCTTGCCCTTCTTGATTATCTATATCCATTACAGAGGATCTCTGCTGTTACGTGACACTTCCTACGGCTCCCATGGGCTCTCAGAAGGCGGCAAAAAGCTGAATTGTGGCTTTGCAGGCTCTGGTTGAAAAAAAGTAGCGCGTTTGGGTAGTGGCTGGTTACAGTACTGTGAGACTCAGGCTCGTGCCCGCGTCGACAGAATGCTTTGTTTTCTTTCGTCTGTTTACCTAAACGCAGATTCCCGGTCGGAATATTATTGCTTTTTTACGAGAAAAATGGCATAAAAATTGATTTTAAACAGCGGTTGACATGCTTCGAAGTACGGTAATGGAATATTTAGAAATCTTTTGTCACGAATTGCGCCATGCTCGTGACCCTTATTTACACTTCGGATAGTGTCTTGAACGCACGAACAAAACGCCGCTATTTGGATATAACTATGGATTATTTTGGACCAAACCAACATTTGTTATTGAAGTAGCAGTCCTGGGAGTGCATTCTGACGAAGACAACAAAGGTAATCAAACTTTTGTAATAGTAAATCGGAGTTTGGTCAGGGCTAAACTTGGTCGGTCTAAATGGCTAGCCGTGATGGCTGGGCTATCTACTGAGAATATTGCAAAATGTGCTTTCACCAAAAAGCTATTTTAAAATCGGACATATCGAGTGCATAGAGGAGTTCTGTATCTATAATTCTTAAAATAATTGTTATGTTTTTTGTGAACGTTTATCGTGAGTAATTTAGTAAATTCACCGGATGTTTGCGGGGGTATGCTAGTTCTGAACGTCACATGCTAATGTAAAAAAGCTGTTTTTTGATATAAATATGAACTTGATTGAACAAAACATGCATGCATTGTATAACATAATGTCCTAGGGTGGTCATCTGATGAAGATCATCAAAGGTTAGTGCTGCATTTAGCTGTGGTTTTGTTTTTTGTGACATTATATGCTAGCTTGAAAAATGGGTGTCTGATTATTTCTGGCTGGGTACTCTGCTCACATAATCTAATGTTTTGCTTTCACTGTAAAGCCTTTTTGAAATCGGACAGTGTGGTTAGATTAACGAGAGTCTTGTCTTTAAAATGCTGTAATATAGTCATATGTTTCAAAAATGGAAGTTTTCAGATTTTAGAGGAGTTTGTATTTCGCGCCACGCCCATCATTGGATATTGGAGCAGGTGTTCCGCTAGCGGAACGTCTAGATGTAAGAGGATAACATCACAATAAATGTGTTAATCATTTTAAAATAATTGAATTGAAAGGTCAACAGGACTAACTTATTGATTATATACTGAAGTTTATAACATGATATTTTTGTATATACACTAAATATCAACTTTGTATAAGATTATTTGAACATTATCTATCACATAAGTATAGTTTAATGTTGAAAATGATGTATGACAGAAATCAGATAAATAATATCTTGTCAATGCCATACTTCAGAGCAGTGACACATAACAGGACACTCACACTACTCACTACCTTCAGCCACCTTGTTGCCAAAATCTCCCCTCAGCTGTTTATCTTCTGAACAGCATGTAAAACAACATGTTGGTTGTTGGCCTATCCAGCACAGTGTCAAAGCTATCTAGCGAGACCCTCCCTTCTCCAATTGGCTATCGAGCGGTCGCATCACTGAACATTTGCATAAAGTTGGAAACTTCTTGAACTTTAGTCAGATCTCTCTAGTTGCAAACTGTTAAATTACTGAATGTGTCCTCCCATTGGATAAGACTGATTTCTAGTAGCTTAGTATCTGAAAGTAGTGAGCATTATGAGCACCCCGTAAAAGGAGGTCAGTCACCTCTTTCTGAGAGACCTCTGATACAGGGCAGTTTCCCATCTCCGTGGAGGTAGTGGATGAGCTGCACAAACCTAGTCATCACAGCAATGATGAGAGACACAATCAAAGCCTGATGTAATCTGGATCCCAACTTTCTGTTAAGAGCTGCTACCTTTAGCATTGGGAGGTAGTTCACCACCATAGCTAAATTATATTATCTTCATATTGTTTGTCCCCCTCTCCCCTTCCCCCTGCTCGGGGCGTTTCAGAGAACTGAGAGGCAGCAGAATGACATCACTAATGAAATCACGATGTCAGCGCTCATGGTCAGGCTAAAGTAGGGAGCAAAAAAACCTATGAAAAATGTGTCCAAACAAAACCTGATCACAACTACCAGACTAAACCAGTGATTCCAACCCTGTATCTGAAGGGTCTGTACTTTAGGTAGACCACAGGGTGGACCACTGCCAGGTAGCACTCCACACAGACACAGCACTGGAACAGGGGCTGAGCAGCAATCAAGAAACCAGAGAAAAATTGCACAGCAGACCAAATATACATAAACACATGGGAAGTAATAACTCAAAGAAAATATGTCAAACAGGCAGACAATCATTTTAGACATGGTCAGGTTGTGAGTGAAGAACTCTGTGGCCATCGTTCCTCTGGTTTCAGTCACTGTCAGCCACAGGACATAGACATTTGTAGGGAAACTCAGGATGAGGTTGATTGCATGGAACACAACTAATAAGGTCTCTTGTTGAGATGTAAGGCCGGTGTTGTTGACAACAGAGGGGAAATAAGAATCCCCTTTCAGAAGTGTTCATCGTCTCTCTGGAAGCTTCTTCTGTGGGTACAGATGGAGGATTGAACGGTTGAGTCCTGGAATGCATCTCAAATGTCACCCTTTTCCCTACATAGTCCACTACTTTTGACCAAAGTCCTGTGTACTATGTACTGTGGGGCAGTGGTTCCCAAACTTGTTATTGTCCCGTACCCCTTCAAACATTTAACCTCCAGCTGCGTACCCCCTCTAGCACCAGGGTCAGCGCACTCTCAAATGTTGTTTTTTGCCATCATTGTAAGCCTGCCACACACACACTATACGATACATTTATTAAACATAAGAATGAGTGTGAGTTTTTGTCACAACCAGTTCTGTGGAAAGTGACAAATAGCTCTTATAGGACCAGAGCACAAATACTAATATGAAAATAATAATTCATAATTTTGCTTTTTATTTAACCATCTTACATATAAAACCTTATTTGTTCATCGAAGATTGTGAATAACTCACCACAGGTTATTGAGAAGGGTGCGCTTGAAAAGATGCACATAACTCTGCAATGTTGGGTTGTATTGGAGAGTCTCAGTCTTAAATCATTTTCCACACACAGTCTGTCTGTATTTAGTTTTCACGCTAGTGAGCGCCGAGAATCCACTCTCACATAGGTACGTGGTTGCAAGTGCATCAGTGTCTAACAGAACGATTTGCCAAGGCAGGAAACTCTGAGCGCAGCCCAATCCAGAAATTTAGCAGTGGCTTCTGATGAAATTCAATTCTCACAGAACCGCTTCTTGCAATTTCGATGAGGCTCTCTTGTTCAGATATCGGTAAGTGGACTGGAGGTAAGGCATGAAAGGGATAACGAATCCAGTAATTTTGTGTCATCCGATTCGGGAAAGTACCTGCGTAATTGAGCACCCAACTTTCTCAGGTGCTTCGATATATCACATTTGACATTGTCTGTAAGCTTGAGTTAATTTGCACACAGAAAATAATTCAATGATGGAAAGACCTGTATGTTGTCCTTGTTAATGCAGACAGAGAAGAGCTCCAACTTCTTAGTCATAGCCTCAAAATTGTCCCGCACATTGAATATAGTTGTGGAGAGTCCCTGTAATCGTAGATTCAGATCATACAGGTGAGAAAAAACATCACCCAGATAGGCCAGTCGTGTGAGAAACTCGTCATAATGCAAGCGGTCAGACAAGTGAAAATTATGGTCAGTAAAGAAAACTTTAAGCTCGACTCTCTTTTCAAAACAATGCGTCAATACTTTGCCCTTTGATAACCAGCGCACTTCTGTATGTTGTGAAAGCGTTACATGGTCGCTGCCCATATCATTGCATAGTGCAGAAAATACATGAGAGTTCAGGGGGCCTTGCATTAACAAAGTTAATCATTTTCACTGTGGTGTCCAAAACGTCTTTCAAGCTGTCAGGCATTCCCTTGGCAGCAAGAGCCTCTCAGTGGATGCTGCAGTGGAATTCCCACGAGAGAGTAATGGTTAATGTGATTGGATGTTAATTATTTGACTAGGCTTCCTGTATTGGACATTGTGCTGTTATTTCGCTGAACACTAGATGGTTTAATTTTATTTTTGGCAGTGAAACGAGGCTTCTCAGGCGAGAAAAAAACCTCACCCAAATGTATAGCCACGTTAGAGAATGTAAATGGCTGGTTTGAAAACGTGAAAAGAAAATGGGAATCACATTTTTATTTGGCGTACCCCCGACAGTTTGGGAATACCTGCTGTCCTGAGTAGGGTGAAATTTGGGACACAACCTGGTTTTGGGAGAAGAGAGAAACGAGCAGATCAGAAACACACAAATGCATCAAGAGAAGACGATCATCAAGTTGTCACTTGAAACACCTCCTTTACTCCAACTATATTATCAAAGACATGACAGACAAATACATGTACAGTGAGGGAAAAAGTATTTGATCCCCTGCTGATTTTATACGATTGCACACTGACAAAGAAATGATCAGTCTATAATTTTAATGGTAGGTTTATTTGAACAGTGAGAGACAGAATAACAAAAAAAAAAACAGAAAAACGCATGTCAAAAATGTTATAAAATGATTTGCATTTTAATGAGGGAAATAAGTATTTGACCCCTTTGCAAAACATGACTTAGTACTTGGTGGCAAAACCCTTGTTGGCAATCACAGAGGTCAGACGTTTCTTGTAGTTGGCCACCAGGTTTGCACACATCTCAGGAGGGATTTTGTCCCACTCCTCTTTGCAGATCTTCTCCAAGTCATTAAGGTTTCGAGGCTGACGTTTGGCAACTCGAACCTTCAGCTCCCTCCACAGATTTTCTGTGGGATTAAGGTCTGGAGACTGGCTAGGCCACTCCAGGACCTTAATGTGCTTCTTCTTGAGCCACTCCTTTGTTGCCTTGGCCGTGTGTTTTGGGTCATTGTAATGCTGGAATACCCATCCACGACCCATTTTCAATGCCCTGGCTGAGGGAAGGAGGTTCTCACCCAAGATTTGACGGTACATGGCCCTGTCCATCGTCCATTTGATGCGGTGAAGTTGTCCTGTCCCCTTAGCAGAAAAACACCCCCAAAGCATAATGTTTCCACCTCTATGATTGACGGTGGGGATGGTGTTCTTGGTGTCATAGGCAGCATTCCTCCTCCTCCAAACACGGCGAGTTGAGTTGATGCCAAAGAGCTCCATTTTGGTCTCATCTGACCACAACACTTTCACCCAGTTGTCCTCTGAATCATTCAGATGTTCATTGGCAAACTTCAGACTGGCATGTATATGTGCTTTCTTGAGCAGGGGGACCTTGCGGGCGCTGCAGGATTTCAGTCCTTCACGGCGTAGTGTGTTACCAATTGTTTTCTTGGTGACTATGGTCCCAGCTGCCTTGAGATCATTGACAAGATCCTCCTGTGTAGTTCTGGGCTGATTCCTCACCGTTCTCATGATCATTGCAACTCCATGAGGTGAGATCTTGCATGGAGCCCCAGGCAGAGGGAGACAGTTCTTTTGTGTTTCTTCAATTTGCGAATAATCGCACCAACTGTTGTCACCTTCTCACCTAGTTTGAAGAAATGGCGATTGGGTCTAAAAATGTGCTTGGCGTGTCGTAGTCTAAATTCAGTCTATTAAATGGCAGTTTTCATTGCCATTTCCTTAAAGGCAAACTCTTCCCATACACCAAGTCACTTTTCTTAGTATCAGAAGCAACTGCATAAAACACATTGTGTGTGACTGTCCTTCAATATATTCCAGAGACTTGTCCATTGGGATTTATTGATGTTTTATTCTCTATAAACTTTTCTTCGAAAAATTTGTGAAAATGGCATTCTTTAGCATTTTACAGATAGAAAGAAAAAAAAGTATTCATCCACAACTTGCTCTGAGGAATTCCTGTCCTGGAGTAGCTTAACAAAATGAAACCAAAATATTAAGTCTGACAATCTAGTGTCCAGAAAAGTATCATATTTTTGTCTACATTCAACTGGTAAAAGTTATTTGTGATGTGAGTAAGGGGAGATAAAATCCTTAACAATATTTTTTCCTGCATTTGATGGTTTTATTCAATTGTGGTTTAAATTCAAATTGTAACGTAAAAAAAAAATGTTTCGGTAACCTGTATTGAAGCAGCGTCCCTGTCCCCTGGTGTCACGTCCTGACCAGTAATAGGGGTTATTTGTTATTGTAGTTTGGGGGTTATGTGTATGTAGAGGGGTGTTGAATTTATGTGTTCCGGGGTTGTTGGTTTATGTTCTTGTTTTGTATTCTAGGGTTCTATGTTATGTATTTCTTTGTTGGCCTGGTGTGGCTCTCTATCAGGAACAGCTGTACATCGTTGTTTCTGATTGAGAGTTATACTTAGGGAGATTGTTTTCACCTGTCCCTTTGTGGGTAGTTGTAATCTGTTTTGTGTTCTTCACCTGACAGAACTGTTAGTGTCTTTTTCGTAATTGTAAACGTGTTTCATTTTGTTTCACCTTCTTCAATATTAAAAAAAGAAGATGAGTATACACTTCCCTTTTGCGTCTTGGTCCTCCACACACGACACGCATTACACCTGGGGTGTGTTGTGTTTGTGCCTGTCACAGACGCTGGACCTGATCCAAATCTCTGCTCTACCTAACCCTTCCTTGCCACACGTGTGTTACGTCACATTGATGAATAAATCAAGGTGCGTCCAAAATGGCACCACATTCCCTATATAGTTCACATATTTTGACCAGAGCCCTTTATATGGTATAGGGTGCCATTTCAGACACAGACCAGAGCACCAACAAGAGGAGTGTCTGCCCTCCTGCCTGCAGTCGTGTATCATATTTCCCTTGACCTGACATGCAAATAGCCTGTTTACTCTGACTGGACCCAAACCCATCTAAGAGTCCCAAATGTGCATGCAAAGACCGCTAATTGTTTTTTTTTATATAATCATGCTCTACAAAAAGTAAAAGACATGAGTAGTTCAACACAAGCATTTATTGAATATGAAGGATAAAAAAAATAAGTGTGGGTCTTATCCTCCCATCTCACTATTAAATACAACCACAAAGATGCAATGTGAAGCACTAGCACGAAGATTACTTATCAATCTTCTCAGATAAAAGGGAATGAACACACCTAGGGATGGTAATTTCTGGATTTCCTTGTAATTCCCTACTGATTACTGGAATCTTCTGAGCAGGATTTCTGGAGAACCTTTTAGGTCAAGTTACCAGAATATTGCAACCCTAAACACATACATATTTTTGACCACACATCTACAACTACCAACCTCTTTACAAGTTATCACATAACAGTTGTAAACAGGTTACAATTGGACCTCTGTATCAGTTGAAACTGGGAATATAAACTCTCCCTCAG